>NC_090830.1:109625824-110250824 GCF_028021215.1 Eschrichtius robustus
TATGATGTTTAATCACAACATATACTTACTTTACAGCTGAGTAGATATGATAAATACATCAGTACCATGAAATAAAATTCAAATTCCTTGGACTAGAGCTCAGAATGTATAATTATATTATTTGTAACTGACAGAGGGTTTGATTAGACTTATTTAGCTAATAGAAATTTTAATGTCATAATTTCAAGGTAAAATTTCACATATCTCTCCACAAAGGAATGTTTTCTTACCATCTTTCCCTTTAAAAAATTTCAAAGAATTGAAATTTTCATGGTACCCTAAAATATCCTATTTTTTCCCTGGAATCTCCTACAAATTCAGTTTGATTATTGACCTCAAAAGGGCCTGAGAACCAGGGTAAACATCAGCATGTTGTCTTCCCTGTGGTTAAGAACATGTGTTTGAACATGAAGAATAAGCAAAGTGACTGCTATCATTGCAAAGATTTTTAGAAGATCAGCCCCCTTTTAAAGAATTATTTACATTTTAAAGAGTTAATCAATCATGAGTTAAACAAGACAGAAATAAAAAGCAAATAAGTTCTGTTTCTTTTTTTTCTTGAGAGACTCAATGATAGTTGGCGTTCTAAATTAAGAATGAAAATGGTAAATTTTCATTTAATATATTCTGTTTACATATTTGGACAATTAGAGTAGAAGGAAGTATACAGTCATCCCTTGGTATCTGGGGGGGACTGGTTCCAGAACCCTCCTCCTTACCCCCTGCCCCTGAGGGGTACCAAAATCTGTGGATGTCCAAGTCCCTTATATAAAAGGGTGCAGTATTTACACATAACCACGTACATTCTCCCTTATACTTTAAATCATCTCTAGATTACTTATGATACCTAATACAATGTAAATGCTGTGTAAATAGTTGCCAGTCAATGACAATTCAAGTTTTGCTTTTTGGAACTTTCTGGAATTTTTTTTTCAAATATTTTCAATCTACAGTGGGTTGAATCCACAGATACAGAACCAATGGATATGGAGAGCCAACTGTATAAAGAAAATAAGAACAGGAAAATAGGGGGAAAGAATGAGCAAGAGCTGGATCTCCCTGTCAGGGATCTTTTGGTTTCCCCAAAACTCAACTCACCCTCCTTCTCTGTTCTTTATCTCTGCACAGCTTACCAAGCCTCACCACTCAACAACTAGCCCCACATACACACTTCTAGACACCTGCTTCTTCCTATCATTAGTTCCTAAACCCACCTCTCCTGCTCCTTTAACTCTAAGCATCACCTGTCCAATTCCACCTCTATCAATGAACCACAACAGTGCAGTTTTTAGTAACACCCCCCTCCTTCCCCAGTCTCCTGCTATCTAGTCCCTACTCCTAACTTCCTGAATGATCTGTCACTTGGACCGGCAAACCAAGCTTCAACCTCTGATTTTTTCCCTATCTTGTGCAACCATTCTTGACAAAACTGCAACGTTTACCTACACAATTGGTCTTTGGAGGCCTTTACCTGATCAGCCTTCTCCACACAAAGCCCAGGCTTAACTGAATGGTGTCTTGGGCTAATGTGTCACCTGGACTCTATCCCTTATCCCAGTGGTTCTTAATCCTGTCTACATTTGTATTAACTAAGTGAAGATAATAGCTCCTCAAACAAAATTTTCACTTATTAGATAGTGATCTGGACAAGGAACTAGGAGACCCCTGTTCTGCCAATCATTAGTCTTGTGACCGTAAGCAAGTCACTTAACCTCTTTTATCATCTTATCTATCAAGGTAGTTGGTTGGCCTAAATCAAGGATAGCTAACAGTACTTTGTCAGTTTTTGCCTCATGTATTTTGATGCTCTGATATTAGGTACATACACATTTAGAATTGTTATAACTTGGAGAATTGACCCCTTTATTATTATGTATTGCCCCTCCTCATTCCTAATAATTTTCCTTGTTCTAAAGTTGGCTTTGACTGAAAGTAATATAGTTGTTCAAGCTTTCTTTTGATTCATGTTAGCATGGTATATCTTTCTCCATCTCTTTACTTTTAACCTATCTGAGTCTTTATATTTGAATTGGGTTTCTTGTAGACAATATATAGTTGGGTTTTGTTTTTGTATCCTCTCTGCCAGTCTCTTTTTTTTTTTTTTTTTTAAGGAATTCCTTTATTTTTATTTTTTATTTGTTTATTTTTGGCTGTGTTGGGTCTTTGTTTCTGTGCGAGGGCTTTCTCTAGTTGTGGCAAGCGGGGGCCACTCTTCATCGCGGTGCGCGGGCCTCTCACTGTCGCGGCCTCTCTTGTTGCAGAGCACAAGCTCCAGATGCGCAGGCTCAGTAGTTGTGGCTCAAGGGCCTAGTTGCTCCACGGCATGTGGGATCTTCCCAGACGAGGGCTCGAACCCGTGTCCCCTGCATTGGCAGGCAGATTCTCAACCACTGCGCCACCAGGGAAGCCCCAGTCTCTGTCTTTTAATTGGTGTATTTAAACCATTCACATTTAAAGTGATGATGGATATAGTTGGGATTAATATTTGCTGTGTAAGTATTTTCTATTTCATGCCTCTGTTCTTTTCTCTTTTGTCTCCTTTTCTGTTTCTCTGGTTTTAACTAAACATTGTACATAATTACATTTTATCTCCTTTCTTAGCAAGCAATTAAACTTCTTTCTAAAAAATTTTAAGTAGTTGTCCTAGAGTTTCCAATATATGTTTTAAACTACTCTAACACTATACCCCTTCACATGCAGTACAAGTACATTATAAAATATTATCCTCAATTCCTCACTCACATCTCTTACAATATTGCTGTCATTCATTTCCTTTATCCATATGCTATGATCACCCAATACATTGTTGTTATTATTACTATAAACAAACAGCTGTCTTTTAGATCAATTAAAAATAAGAAAAATAAAAGATATTGTTTTACCTTCATTTATTCCTTCCCTGACACTCTTGCTTTCTTTATGCAGATTTGAATTTCTGGTCTATATCCTGTTCCTTCTCTCTAAAACACTTCTTTCAATCTTTCTTGCAGAGCAAGTCTGCTGGTGATGAATTCCCTCAGTTTTTGTCTGAGAAAGTCTTTATTTCCCCTTCACGTTTCAAGGATAATTTTGCTGTATATAAAACTCTACTTCGGTGAGTTTTTTTCTTTCAACTTTATTCCACTCAATTCTCTTCATGCTTGCATGGTTTCTTATCTTTGTTTATATTGCTTCATATCAGTGTACTTCATATCCTTGTCCCCTATAAGCAGTGCTGTTTTCCCCTGGCTTCTTTCAAGGTTTTCTCTTTCTCTTTGGTTTTCTGTAGTTTGAATAAGATAGTATTCCTAGGTGTAGTTTTCTTGGTATTTATCCTGCTTGGTATTCTCTGAGATTCCTGGACCTGTGGTTTTTGTGTATATCATTAGTCTTGGAGTGCTTTTTAGCCAATATTACTTCAATACTTGAATTAGTTCATGCCATTATTATTTCATTACTCTTCTGCTCTATTCCCTCTTTCTTCTCCTTCAGGTATTCCAATTATGTGTATGTTATACACTTTGAAACTGTCTTACAGTTCTTGCATATTCTGTTTTTTTCATTCTTCATTTCCATTTGGGAGATTTGTATTGACCTATCCTCAAGCTCACTGATTCCTTAGATGTGTCCGGTCTACTGATGAGTGCACCAAAGGCATTCTTCATTTCTGTTACAGTATTTTTCATTTCTAGTATTTCCTTTTGATTCTTTTGTAGAGTATCCATCTCTATGATTACATTACCCATCTATTCTTGCATGTTGTGTACTTTTTACATTAGAGCCCTTAACATATTAATTATAGTTATTTTAAAATCCCTGTCTAATAATCCCAACATCTGTGTCATATCTAAATCTAGCTTTTATGCTTGCTTTGTTTTTTTCAGACTGTTTTTTTTCTTGCCTTTCAGTAAACTTTGTAATTTTTTCTTGAAAACCAATATGCTGAATCAGGTAATGAAACTGAGATAAATATACAACTAGTGTGAACATTTGGGCTAGAAGTTGGGGTATGTTTCATGTTTGTTAAAGCTTTAAGTACCAGAGACTTCAAATTTTTCTAATGTCTTTATGTTTCCTCTCTTAACGTTAGGCTTCCTTAGTTACTCTTCCTCAGAGAGAGGGTCTGTGTCTTGAATCTCTTTCAGCTGTAATTCACTGTTATTATATTAGAACCCTGTAGGTGTAGTCGTTGGTTATAGAGGAAGAGAAGTGTTCCATAACTTTATGACTGAATTTCAGTCTTTTAGTGGGTCTATATCTCTGGGTTATAAGCTTCACAATTTTTTCCCAGTGGTATAGCTTTTACCCCTCTAGGTGAGATAGGAAGTCTGGAGGGGGTTAGAGTGGGAGGAATGCCTTTCCCCAGATGGGGTAAGGCTCTGGTTATGTCTTTTCCCTTGGAGAGTTGGCCTTTGTTATAGAGAATGCTTAGGTCATATTTTTACAATGATTACCCTAAGCCTCTCCCTGCAAGGGCTGCTAGGGGATTTTTCTTGGATTCTACAAAAGTGTGTGTAGGGAGGGCCTAAGACTGAAGCCTCCAGGAGTTTCTCCCTCTCAAGCTAGTCCACACTAAGTCTCTAGTAATTCATCAAAATTACCACTTAAATGTTCCTATCAGTTTATGGCTTCAATATTTTCTGTTCCAGGTATGCAAATTTTGGTGGTGACTCTCTGGATTCACCTGTCTTTCCAGATTTCTTGGTGATGGTTTGCCCTGCAATCTTAATTCTCTGACGGGTCTAAGAAAATTCATTCATTATCAAATTGTTCAGCTTTTTCTAGTTGAATGAATGAGAGTAACAACTTCCAATTTCTTTACATGTTGGGACTAAAACCAGAAATCCATTAAAAGCATTCTTATTGGGCATGCCAGCACTGATCTTTTGGTAGTACTTGTATTAGGGGTTGTGTTGAGAAATAGCCTTATCTCCACTTCGTATTATCCATCCGTGTATTAATGTAATCAATTAGTAATGGCTGCCATGGTAATGAGAGTAAGGAATGTAGGCACATATGCCACACATTTGCCATATTTGACCAAGATGATTTCTAAGGCCCTTTCCAGATCCAAGGCTCAAGGTCTCCTCTTTGACACAAAGTGAAATGATACCACTGGGTGTCCCCTCAATATGTGTGAAACCACTACATTTCAGATGGTATTAATGAAATTGTATTTGCGTATTACGTCGTCCAACAGATGCACACAGGAGTAAATCCAACATATGAGGAAAGTAAAACAAAATGACTTGCCCAAAGGTCTCACGTAAGTTTCCTATTTGAGTTTAATTTTCCACACTGTCATTTATTTATGAGATCTAGAAATTACTGCTATTTTGCACTCAGACCCTATACCATGCCTTTTCCTTAATGTGCGTTTTGTATCCATACTTTTGAAAGAATAGGATAGACAAAAAGTGTCTGTATTACACATGTGTGTGTGTAAAAGAGCATCCATGTCATCATATAGTAAGACTTTTTATGAGGACCTACCAGAAACGTTTATCTCAAGATTTAGTAACAGGAAAATAATGTTTCTCATGAAAAATTAGTTTGGTTTTTGACTCATGGACACTAAATTTTATTTTCCACTTTGCTTTGGCTACTTGAAGCAAAGAATCAAATTTGTAGCCTATCTCTAACAAGAGAATAAAACCAGCTGATATACATTAGAGTGTTAATCTTTCCCACTGCTTTATTATTCTTCTAACCCCGTTTTCCATTTACTCTTACTTCCTCATTTATTTATTTTTATCATTTTGCTATTGGACAGAAAAGTGACCAGAAAGAAGGTTGAGAGAAGCTGTGAAAAAAAAGGCACTCAGTAATTCACAGACTATATATCTGCCCCTCTATATACACAAAGAAAAGAAAAGCTCCTTAGTTTTAATTCCTGCTTTATTTTCTTTTCTCCAAAATTTATCTTTTATCTTATCAAACATTTGGGAAAGCTTCAGGAAGCCCTATTCTCTTATCAAGTTTAAAAACACTCTTTTCTTTGTTATATCAAATGATTTGTTTGATACAATGCAGTTTGAGGTTGAATAATGAATCCATTAACCTTTAGCTTGTTGTAAATGGATTTCCCCTTTTAAGACTTTTTAGACATTTTTTATGTTTTCCTGGGGCTAGAATTGGCCCTTCTAAGTGGCACCAAGAATTACTAAGGGTTGAATTAATATAATGAGAGTTACTGATATTTCCAGAACAGATTTCCCAAAGATCACAGAATACTTCAAAGGTAAACTTAAAGAATCTTTCTGAATGAGAACAGGGCAGTTTTGCTTTCTTCTTTCACAATGAAAAAGACAGTCCGGGGCTTCACTGCTGGACATGCAGTCAGGGTGTGTGCGTGTGTGTGAATGTATGTGTGTGTATGTGTGTGTGTGGGAGTGGTTACCAGGGGAGGTACAGAAGTGGAGGCAGCCTTGGGGTTATGAGGAGATTAACAGGCCTGCACAGTATGGTGAAAGCCTACAGCCTTGCCTGGGGGCTGCAAACTTTTTCTTCAAAGAGACAGATAATAAGTAATTTAGGCCTTGGGGGCTATATCGTCTCTGCTGCAACGTCTCAACTCTGCTATCGTAATGCAAAAGCAGCCATAGACAATTCATAAATGATAAGCATAGCTGTGTTCCAATAAAACATTATTTATGGACACTAAAAGTTAAATTTCATAGAATTTTCACATGTCACAAAGTATTTTTCTTCTTTTGATTCTTTCCAACCATTTACAAATGCAAATAGCATTCTGTAAAATTTGGTGGCCAAACAAAAACCCACGATGGACTGGATTTGGCCTACAGGCTATAGATTGCCAGTCCCTGATGCTCTAAACAATTAAAATTCTCCAAAGCTAGAAAACTACCACTTATTCTCTTGGATTAAAGCATTATCTGCCAGATTTCCCACAGTTGATATACAACCACTACTCGCAGTGTTAATTAACATACATATCTCTAGTACCTATCTGTAATGATTTTCACACTTGAATATATGAATCACCACCATAGAAAAAGCATGTTAAATGTAGATTCCCTGGCTCTGGGTGGAGCTCTTGAATCTACCTTTTTAATCAGCATCCCAGGTGATATGAGTTGTGAATAGATCCCAATCCTTGAGAATCACTGGATCACTGTAAATTATTAGACACTTTGTTTGTATAAAACACACAAACAAAACCCCACCAGGTCCCTAGTGATAAAGAGCAAGCGCTCAAAATAAGGTCAACCAGAAAAGAAAGTGCTAAAAGTACACTGGCTTGCCAACATTTGTTTCCAATGGTTGTATAAACCTCCAGATCCCTCTGTTTCTCTCTTCCTACTCTAAATAGCTTCCTGCTCTGTGAACTCTTTTAACTTACTGTGCCCTCAGTGACTTATAGTAATATAGTCATGAATCCAGAAACAATCCAGGCTATATCACCCACTCTAATTTAAACTGACTTCATGAAAATGGAATTTGGACTTCTAAGTAAACACCCATGACTGAGTGGATGCTAGGAATCCCGCCTCCAATCTTAAAGATGTAGAAATGCTGCACAAATAAAACAAAGAATATCAGCTAAACTTTTCTGAAATGAAGAAAAATCTCTAAATAGTAGAAATAAATAGAGATTCAAAATCAGAATGGTAACTGAGTAGAATCAAGAGAAACTGGATCAAGCACAGGCCTCAAGAATGGGGACTGGGAGCTACAACTTATACCAGAAATCTCAGAGGGCTCTTCCATACACAAAACAGGACATTTTGTGAAGTGCCTGTTTGTGTCTTTTGCCCTTTTTAAGATCAAATCCCCTGTTTTTTCTTATTGACTAGCAGTAATATTTCATATATCCTGGATGCAAAACTTCTGTTGTATATATATGGCCAATATCTTCTCTCAGTTTGTGACTTGCCTTTCCACTTGTGTATGGTGTCTTTTTAAAAATTTAATGAATAGAGATTGTTCATTGACAAGTTCAATTAATCAATCTTTTTCTCAGAGTTACTGATTTTTATGTCTTATTTAAGAAATCTTTGCCTACTTCAAGGTCATGAGAATATGCTGTTTTCTTCTGAAGCTTTGTTTTATCTTTCTGTGATCTATTTAATTAAAATTTTTGTTTATGGTGTGAGATATGAATCAAGCAAAAATCTTAAAAGCAGCCAAAAAAAAAAAGACTTTACCTTCAAAAGAGTGATCATATTACTTACATTTGACTTATCAATACAAACTATAGAAGCTAGAAGATAATGAAATTTTTTTTTTCAACAGCTAGTTTTGTTTTCTCGCAGTATGACTAGATTTATGTAGGTGTGGTTTTCTTTGTATGTATCCTTATTACAATTTGCTGAGATTCTTCTATAAATGTTTTTCAATTGTGTAACATAAAATTAACCATTTTAAAGTTTACAATAGCGGCATTTAGTACAGTCATAATGCTGTGCAACCATCATCACTATCTAGTTCCAAAACATTTTCACCTGAAAAGGAAACCCCATATCCATTAAGCAGTCAATCCCCATCCTCCTGTTCCCCAGCCCCTAGAAACCACTAATCTTTCTGTCCCTATGAATATACCTCTTCTGGGCATTCCATATAAATGGAACCATTTGATACCTGGTCCTTTGTGACTGGCTTCTTTCACTTAGCATAATGTTTTCAAAATTTATCCATGTCATGTCATGTCATGTATCAGTACTTATTCCAGATATACCACATTTTGTTTATACATTCAAAAGGTGGACTTCTTCCACCTTTTAGCTGCTTTTGTAAATAGTGCTGTTATGAATATTCATGGAAAAGTATTTCCATGGAAATACTTGGAAAAGTATTCATGGAAAAGGATACCTGTTTGCAATTTAAAAAAATACCTGTTTTCAGTTCTTTGGGGTATATAACTCTAAGTAGAATTGCTGAGTCATATGCTAATTCTAAGTTTAACTTTTTAAAAATGTGAGCTTCTTCAATTTGTGGCATTTTCTTGGTCATTCTGTCTTCAAAAATTGCTTCTGTTGCATTTTCTGTTCTTCTGGTGCCCCAATTCTCAGTAAAAGTTGACTCTATCCCACATATTCCATATACTAATTTTTACCATTCTTTTTATTTTTTCCTGTGCTTCATTTTGGATATTTGTGATTAACCTGTCTACAAGTTAATTAATCCTTTTTTTTTTTTTTTGCTATGTCTTGTTTGTTTTGTTAAACACATCCAGAGAGTTCTTAATTTCAGATATTTTTGCACTAGTCCATTTGATTTTTGTAAAATAGGTTCCAATTCTCTGTTAAAACCTTCTATCTTTCACCTTTTATTCATATTTTCCTCTACTTTCCTGAACATATTGATCAGAGTTATTTAAAGTTCCTTGTCTGATAACCCAAATGCCAGAATCATGCAAGTGTACACACGCACACGTGTGTGTGTGTTTCTCCTCTCTTAGCTTCTGACAACTTAGTTCTATTTTTTGGCATGCTTCACAACTTTCAAGTGGATCTTGGACATTGTGAATTAAAAATTGTAAAGGCTATGGACGATTTGCCATTCTCCAAAGACAGTTATTGCTCTTCCTGGAAAGAACAGAGAATACCAGCAGATCACCTTGATCTTATTAAAGTTTGGTTTAAGGCTTTGGTAGGTTTGGTCTTTTTCAGATTTGCCTTTACTGCTAAGACACTGTCCTTATTTCCAGGGCATTGTCATTACTCCTAGGGTATAAGCCTTGCAGAGTCTCAACTGAAAATCAGGGGCATTTATTAAAGCCCCCACCCACTGACAGGACTTGAGCTCTAATCTGTTTCTCTATCATTATGTGGTTGCTGAAATCTTTGTGCAGTACTCTAGCTGTTGTTTTTTGCTTCATTTCTAGGGGTCTCACCACTTGTACATGCAGCTGAGGAGTTGGCCAATCACTTGTGGGGAATTTGCATTATATTTTTGGGCTCCTTCTCTATGCTTTGCTTTTCTCTGGGATTTTCCCTTTAATACACCACTTTGGCAGCCCCAAAATCTAACTCTGTCTCCCCAGCACAACAAGAATGCTGTTTCTGTTTAAACTCTATTCCTCTAAGAGATAATCTGGAAAATGCCCTTAGGGAAAAATCTAGAGATGGTGGTGATATGTGGTTCACTTCATAGATTTCCCTTCTTTCAAGGATCCTAGCCCCTCAAGTCTCCCTGTGTTGATTATACTCCAGTACCTTTGAAAGGTTATTTTATTATTTGACCACCTTTTAGAGTTGTTTTTGGTGGGAGGGTCAGTCCAATATAAAGTATTCCATCATGGCCAGACCAGAAGCTCTCTACAACCGGTTTAACAAAACCCTTAAAGAACAAATAATCCCTATATTAAATACATTGTTGCAAAGAATAGGTAAAGAATAGAAAGAACAAAAACTATTCAAATCATTTTATGATAGTAGAACCTTGGTTCTAAAAGCATTAAAGAATAGTATAAGAAAACAAAATTATAGGAGGACCTTCAAGATGGTCTGGCAGAAGACCTCAGACTTCCCAAAAGGCAAGAAACTGCACACATACCTGGGTAGGGCAAAGGAAAAAAGAAAAAACAGAGACAAAAGAATAGGGACAGGACCTGCACCTCTGGGAGGGAGCTGTGAAAGAGGAAAGGTTTCCACACACTAGGAAGCCCCTTCCCTGGTGGAGACGGTGGGTGGCGGGGGGGGGGGGGAAGCTTCGGAGCCACGGAGGAGAGCGCAGCAACAGGGGTGCAGAGGGCAAAGCGGAGAGATTCCCGCACAGAGGATCGGTGCCGCCCAGCACTCACCAGCCGGAGAGGCTTGTCTGCTCACCCGCTGGGACAGGTGGGGGCTGGGAGCTGAGGCTCGGGCTTCGGAGGTCAGACCCCAGGGAGAGGACTAGGGTTGGCGGCGTGAACACAGCTTGAAGGGGGCTAGTGCGCCACAGCTAGCCGGGAGGGAGTCCGGGAAAAAGTCTGGACCTGCCTAAGAGGCAAGAGACCATTGTTTCCGGGTGCGTGAGCAGAGGGGATTCAGAGCACCGCCTAAACGAGCTCCAGCGACGGGCATGAGCCACAGCTATCAGCGCAGACACCAGAGACGGGCAGGAGACGCTAAGGCTGCTGCTGCCGCCACCAAAAAGCCTGTGTGCAAGCACAGGTCACTCTCCACACCTCCCCTTCCCAGAGCCTGTGCAGCCCACCACTGCCAGGGTCCCGTGATCCAGGGACAACTTCCCCGGGGAACCCATGGCGTGCCTCAGGCTGCTGCAACGTCACGCTGGCCTCTGCCGCCGCAGTCTCGCCCCGCATTCCGTACCCCTCCCTCCCCCCGGCCTGAGTGAGCCAGAGACCCCGAATCAGCTGCTCCTTTAACCCCCTCCTGTCTGGGCGAAGGACAGACGTCAGAGGGCAACCTACATGCAGAGGCAGGGCCAAATCCAAAGCTGAATCCCAGGAGCTGTGCGAACAAAGAAGAGAAAGGGAAATTTCTCTGTGCAGCCTCAGGAGCAGTAGATTAAATCTCCACAATCAAGTTGATGTACCTTGCATCTGTGGAATAACTGAATAGACAACGAATCATCCCAAAATTGAGGCAGTAGACTTTGGAAGCAACTGGAGACTTGGGGTTTTCTGTATGCTACTGACTAGTTTCTGATTTATAAGTTTACTGTAGTTTAATTTTTAGCGCTTGCTGTCATTGGTGGATTTGTTTACTGGTTTGGTTGCTCTCTTCTTTTTTTTTAATTACTTTTTAAATTTTTAATTTTAATACTTTAAAAAAGTTTTTTATTTTAATAACTGTATTTTGTTTTATGTTTTCTTTCTTTCTTTTTTTTCCCCCTTTTCTTATGAGCCGTGTGGCTGACAGGGTCTTGGTGCTCCGGCCTGGGGTCAGGCCTGAGCCTCAGAGATGGGAGAGCCGAGTTCAGGACATTGGACCACCAGAGACCTCCCAGCACCATGTAATATCAATTGGCAAGAGCTCTCCCAGAGATCCCCGTCTCAATGCTAAGACCCAGCTCCATTCAACAACCAGCAAGCTCCAATGCTGGAAACCCCATGTCAAACAACTAGCAAGACAGGAACACAACCCCACCCATTAGCAGAGAGGCTGCCTAAAATCATAATAAGTTCACAGACACCCCAAAACACACCACCGGATTTGGTCCTGCCCACCACAAAGACAAGATCCAGCCTCATCCACCAGACACAGGCACCAGTCCCCTCCACCGGGAAGCCTACACAACCCACTTAACCAAACCCTACCCACTGGGGGCAGACACCAAAAACAAGGGGAACTACGAACCTGCAGCCTGTGAAAAGGAGACCCCAAACACAGTAAGTTAAGCAAAATGAGAAGACAGAGAAATACACAGCAGATGAAGGAGGAAGGTACAAAACCGCCAGACTAAACAAATGAAGAGAAAATAGGCAGTCTACCTGAAAACGAATTCAGAGTAATGACAGTAAACATGATCGAAAATCTTGGAAATAGAACGGAGAAAATAAAAGAAACGTTTAACAAGGACCTAGAAGAACTGAAGAGCAAACAAACAATGATGAACAACACAATAAATGAAATTAAAAATTCTCTAGAAGGAATCAATAGCAGAATAACTGAGGCAGAAGAACGGATAAGTGACCTGGAAGATAAAATAGTGGAAATAAAAATTACAGAGCAGAATAAAGAAAAAAGAATGAAAAGAATTGAGGACAGTCTCAGAGACCTCTGGGACAACATTAAACGCACCAACATTCGAATTATAGGGGTCCCAGAAGAAGAAGAGGAAAAGAAAGGGACTGAGAACATATCTGAAGAGATGATAGTTGAAAACTTCCCTAATGTGGGAAAAGCAATAGTCAATCAAGTCCGAAAGTGCAGAGAGTCCCATACAGGATAAATCCAAGGAAAAACATGCCAAGACACATATTAATCAAACTATCAAAAATTAAATACAAAGAAAAAATATTAAAAGCAGCAAGGAAAAAGCAACAAATAACATACAAGGAAATCCCCATAATGTTAACAGCTGATCTTTCAGCAGAAACTCTGCAAGCCAGAAGGGAGTGGCAGGACATATTTAAAGTGATGAAAGGGAAAAACCTACAACCAAGATTACTTTACCCAGCAGGGATTTCATTCAGATTCGACAGAGAAATTAAAACCTTTACAGACAAGCAAAAGCTAAGAGAATTCAGCACCACTAAACAAGCTTTACAAAAAATGCTAAAGGAATTTCTCTAGGCAGGAAACACAAGAGGAGGAAAAGACCTACAATAACAAACACAAAACAATTAAGAAAATGGTAATAGGAACATACATATAGATAATTACCCTAAATGTAAATGGATTAAATGCTCCAACCAAAAGACACAGACTGGCTGAATGGATACAAAAACAAGACCCATATATATGCTGTCTACAAGAGACCCACTTCAGACCTAGGGACACATACAGACTGAAAGTGAGGGGATGGAAAAAATATTCCATGCAAATGCAAATCAAAAGAAAGCTGGAGTAGCAATTCTCATATCAGACAGAAGAGACTTTAAAATAACGACTATTACAAGAGACAAAGAAGGACACTACATAATGATTAAGGGATCAATCCAAGAAGAAGATATAACAATTGTAAATATTTATGCACCCAACATAGGAGCAGCTCAATACATAAGGCAAATGCTATCAGCCATAAAAGGGGAAATCGACAGTAACACAATCATAATAGGGGACTTTAACACCCCACTTTCACCAATGGACAGATATCCAAAATGAAAATAAAAAAGGATACACAAGCTTTAAATGACACATTAAACAAGAAGGACTTAATTGATATTTATAGGACCTTCCATCCAAAAACAACAGAATACACTTTCTTCTCGAGTGCTCATGGAACATTCTCCAGGATAGATCATATCTTGGGTCACAAATCAAGCCTTGGTAAATTTAAGAAAATTGAAGTCGTATCAAGTATCTTTTTGACCACAACAGTATGAGACTAGATATATTACAGGAAAAAAAACAGTAAAAAATATAAACACATGGAAGCTAAACAATACAGTACTAAATAACCAAGGGATCACTGAAGAAATCAAAGAGGAAATCAAAAAGTACTTGGAAACAAATGACAATGAAAACACGACGGCCCACAACCTATGGGATGCAGCAAAAGCCGTTCCAAGAGGGAAGTGTATAGCATTACAATCCTACCTAGAGAAACAAGAAACACCTCAAATAAACAACCTAACCTTACACCTAAAGCAGTTAGAGAAGGAAGAACAAAAAACCCCCAAAGTTAGCAGAAGGAAAGAAATCATAAAGATCAGATCAGAAATACATGAAAAAGAAATGAAGGAAACAATAGCAAAGATCAATAAAACTAAAAGCTGGTCTTTGAGAAGATAAACAAAATTGATAAACCATTAGCCAGACTCATCAAGAAAAAAAGGGAGAAGACTCAAATCAACAGAATTAGAATGAAAAAGGAGAAGTCACAACTGACACTGCAGAAATACAATGGAGCATGAGAAATCACTACAAGCAACTATATACCAAAAAAATGGAGAACCTGGAAGAAATGGACAAATTCTTAGAAAAGCACAACCTTCTGAGACTGAACCAGGAAGAAATAGAAAACATAAACAGACCAATCACAAGCACTGAAATTGAAACTGTGATTAAAAATCTTCCAGCAAACAAAAGCTCAGGACCAGATGGATACACAGGCATATTCTTTCAAACATTTAGAGAAGAGCTAACACCTATCCTCAAACTCTTCCAAAATATAGCAGAGGGAGGAACACTCCGAAACTCATTCTATAAGGCCACCATCACCCTGATATCAAACCGAGACAAAGATGTCACAAAGAAAGAAAACTACAGGCCAATATCACTGATGAACGTAGATGCAAAAATCCTCAATACAATACTAGCAAACAGAATCCAGCAGCACATTTAAAGGATCATACACCATGATCAAGAGGGGTTTATCCCAGGAATGCAAGGATTCTTTGATATATTCAAATCAATCAATGTGATACACCTTACTAACAAATTGAAGGAGAAAAACCATATGATCATCTCAATAGATGCAGAAGAAGCTTTCAACAAAATTCAACACCCATTTATGATAAAAACCCTCCAGAAAGTCGGCATAGAGGGAACTTACCTCAACATAATAAAGGCCATATATGACAAACCCACAGCCAACATCATTCTCAATGGTGAAAAACTGAAACCATTTCCACTAAGATCAGGAACAAGACAAGGTTGCTCACTCTCACCGCTATTATTCAACATAGTTTTGGAAGTTTTAGCCAGAGCAATCAGAGAAGAAAAAGAAATAAAAGGAATCCAAATCAGAAATGAAAAAGTAAAACTGTCACTGTTTGCAGATGACTTAATACTATACATAGAGAATCCTAAAGATGCTACCAGAAAACTACTAGAGCTAATCAATGAACCTGGTAAAGTAGCAGGATACAAAATTAATGCACAGAAATCTCTTGCATTCCTGTACACTAATGATGAGAAATCTGAAAGAGAAATTAAGGACACACTCCCATTTACCACTGCAACAAAAAGAATAAAATACCTAGGAATAAACCTACCTAAGGAGACAAAAGACCTGTATGCAGAAAACTATAGGACACTGATGAAAGAAATTAAAGATGATACAAACAGATGGAGATATATACCATGTACTTGGATTGGAAGCATCAACATTGTGAAAATGACTATACTACCCAAAGCAATCTACAGATTCAATGCAATCCCTATCAAACTACAAATGGCATTTTTCACAGAACTAGAAAAAAACATTCCACAATTTATATGGAAGCACAAAAGACCCCAAATAGCCAAAGCAATCTTGAGAAAGAAAAACGAAGCTGTAGGAATCAGGCTCCCGGGCTTCAGACTATACTACAAAGCTACAGTAATCAAGACAGTATGGTACTGGCACAAAAACAGAAATATAGATCAATGGAACAGGATAGAAAGCCCAGAGATAAACCCACGCACATATGGTCACCTTATCTTTGATAAACGAGGCAAGAATATACAATGGAGAAAGACAGTCTCTTCAATAAGTGGTTCTGGGGAAACTGGACAGCTACATGTAAAAGAATGAAATTAGAACACTCCCTAACACCATACACAAAAATAAACTCAAAATGTTTAAAGTCCTAAATGTAAGGCCAGACACTGTAACACTCTTAGAGGAAAACATAGGCAGAAGATTCTATAACATAAATCACTGCAAGATCCTTTTTGACCTACCTCCTAGAGAAAGGGAAATAAAAACAAAAATAAACAAATGGGACCTAATGAAACCTAAAAGCTTTTGCGCAGCAAAGGAAACCATAAACGAGATGAAAAGACAACCCTCAGAATGGAGAAAATATTTGCAAACGAAGCAACTGAGAAAGGATTAATCTCCAAAACATACAAGCAGCTCATGCAGCTCAATATCAAAAAAACAAACAACCCAATCCAAAAATGGGCAGAGGACCTAAATAGACATTTCTTGAAAGAAGATGTATGGATTGCCAACAAACACATGAAAGGATGCTCAACATCACTAATTATTAGAGAAATGCAAATCAAAACTACAATAAGGTATCACCTCACACTGGTCAGAATGGCCATCATCAAAAAGTCTACAAACAATAAACGCTGGAGAGGGTGTGGAGAAAAGTGCAACCCTCTTGCACTGTTGGTGGGAATGTAAATTTATACATCCACTATGGGGAACAGTATGGAGGTTCCTTAAAAAACTAAAAATAGAACTACCATATGACCCAGCAATCCCATTGCTGGGCATATACCCTGAGAAAAACCATAATTCAAAAAGAGTCATGTACCACAGTGTTCATTGGAGCTCTATTTACAATAGCCAGGATATGGAAGCAACCTAAGTGTCCATCAACAGATGAATGAAATAAAGAAGATGTGGCACATATATACAGTGGAATATTACTCAGCTATAAAAAGAAACGAAATTGAGTTATTTGTAGTGAGGTGGATGGACCTAGAGTCTGTCATACAGAGTGAAGTCAATAGAAAGAGAAAAACAAATACCGTATGCTAACACATATATATGGAATGTATAAAAAAAAAAAAAACTTCTGAAGAACCTAGGGCCATGGAACCTAGGAATAAAGACGCAGAGGTAGAGAATGGACTTGAGGACATGGGGAGAGGGAAGGGTACGCTGGGAGGAAGTGAGAGAGTGGCATTTACATATATACACTACCAAATGTAAAATAAATAGCTAATGGGGAGCAGTGGCATAGCACAGGGAGATCAGCTTGGTGCTTTGTGACCACCTAGGGGGTGGGATAGGGAGGGTGGGAGGGAGACACAAGAGGGAGGGGATATAGTGATATATGTATACGTATAGCTGATTCACTTTGTTAGACAGCAGAAAGAAACACAACAATGTAAAGCAATTATACTTCAATAAAGATGTTAAAAAAAAAGAAAACAAAATTATAGAATGGTTTCCGTTATGAATATGTAAACAAAAATCTTAAAATAAAGTATTAGGAAATAGAATGCCACAACGTATTAAAAATATTCCAGTGTAGATAGCGTTTTCTATAAATAGAAACATAGTTCAATGCCAAAACCTCTGTCCATGTAATATACTATCTTAACAGGTTAAAGGAGAAAAATCACATGATCATCTCAATAGATACAGAAAAGAAGTTGGATAAAATTTGACACTTTCTGTTACTTAAAAAATAATAATATTCAATAATAATAAACTATGCGGGCTTCCCTGGTGGCGCAGTGGTTGGGAGTCCGCCTGCCAGTGCAGGGGACACGGGTTCGAGCCCTGGTCCGGGAGGATCCCACATGCCGCGGAGCAACTAAGCCCATGCGCCACAACTACTGAGCCTGCACGCTAGAGCCCACGAGCCACAGCTACTGAAGCCCGCGTGCCTACAGCCTGTGCTCCGCAACAAGAGAAGCCACTGCAGTGAGAGGCCCGCACACTGCAGTGAGGGGTGGCCCCCGCTCGCCACAACTAGAGAAAAGCCTGCACGCAACAGCGAAGACCCAACGCAGCCAAAAATAAATTAATTAATTAATTAAAAAAAAATAATAAACTATGCGCCAATAAAAATTTTAAAAAAAAAGAAAAAAACAGCTCAAGAGGAATACTATAGCAAGCTTAAAAGACCAAAAAGAAAGAATATTCCATACACAGGCTAAATTACTGGTGACTTTTTATACATACAGTTCATTAAAGAAATATGTTTACATAAAAGGAAAAACATTTAAAATAAACAAAATAATGCTAATTTACTTATATGAAAACCTAGTCTGAGTTTTAGAATTATAAGTTTTGACTAAATGAGAATGCTGAAATGATACTGCACCAAAAACAAGTGGATTCAAAACAGTATATCAAATGGCATTTCCTCATCATTTAAAAATAAATATCTTCAATATTCCTGTTTTTAGTAGAAAGCTTTGTCATTTCAACCATTTCCAAATGAATCCCTCAAAAGATAATCATTCATTATCCTTTGACTATACCAAAGGTTCTTTAAATCTTGATCATTTATTCAAAGACATTAAACTCTATTCCTTGATAGGCCAAAAAAAATAAAATAAAAATAATTTAAAAAGTAATAAAACAACTCTTTAACAGAGATAAGAAGATCTTCTTAAGCTGATAAAAGCTATCTACCAAAGCAGAGAAGATATCATACTGTATGGTGAAAACTGTCATTCCCATTCACGTCAAGAACAAACAAGGATGTCTTCCATCACCCTTACTATTTAACAGTATACTGAAGATCCTAACTAGTTCAAAAATCAAAAAAAAAAAACAAAAAAACAAAACACATAGCTATCAGAAAGAAACAAATCTATCATTATTTGCAAGCAATATGATGGTCTATAGAAAAGCTAAAAGAAACTATAGAAAATACTTGAAAACTAGAGAGAAAATTTATCATGGTAGTAACTTAAAAGACGAACATATGAAATCTATAGCATTCCCAAATACTAAAAACAACTAATTAAAAAACATATTGAAAATATGACATTCACAACAGTGGCAAACCTGTAAGATCCTTGGGAATAAATTTATCCAAATGTGCAGGAACTATATGAAGAAAATTACAAAATCAGATTTTTAATTTATATCCAAAAATAAAAATATATTCCAGATGGAATTAGGCCTAAGTATTAAAAAAAAATCTTTAAAACTCTAAGGAAAGAAAACAGAATATCTTTATGATCTTATAATAGGAAATGTTTTTTATTATACTGTATAGGAGAGAAAATAAATGAAATAAATTTATATTTAACAATATACATAGATCTTAAAAACATGTTAAGCAAAGAAAGCAATCTACAGAATATGTAGAGTGTTATCACTCTATGTAATTTTATATAATTTTCAATTACCTAATTTATGTAAATGTTTAAAGCATACAAAGCAATACAAAAGATAAGGATTCTCACGGCTTTAGTAAAACTATAAAAAAATATAGACTGGAAGCATGCAACCTAAAGTTACAAAAGTATCTCGGGGAAGTAATGGGACAAGGCAGGACAAGTAGACTTCAATTTTATATCTATGATATTTTGTTTTATATAAAAATATCATAAGCAAAACCTAAAAAATATTAAAACATTAATTACGAGTGTGGATACATGAATGTTTTTATATAATTCTTTCTGCGGCCATTTTTGACTTCTCATAAAACAAGTCAGAAAGAAGGTTCTATGGATGGTTCTTTTGAAATCACCCTCTTACCTCAGGAAAAAAGTCAATAAAGAGTTTCCTCTGAAAAAATTTCCACACAAAAAACTTAAAAGATAAAGAAAACAAACAAAACCCAGGCCAAAGAGAAATGGAAACTCTACAGGGAAATGGGTTCATTTCTAGAGGTGGAAAGGAGAACTGACGATAGATGTCAATAGTGTTAGCGTTTTCCTCCCTGGGAGCTAGGTGTGGCCAACTTCACTGAGTGCTTGTGAGGCTTTAATGGGCTAAAAACAGGAAAGTTATGAGTCTTTGCTCAATTAAAATTTGGTTGCAGCATCGTTAAAACTAAGCTGTTCCACCTGCTACTAATTTCATTCTTGGCTACTAGGCTGGTTATTTATTTGTTTGTCTGAATGAAAAGAGGAAGTGCTGCTGGTAAGGCAGATCAAATTGAACTACACGTGAGAGGAAAAGAATGCTCATGTGTTAAAGAACTAGGGAACAGACCCTGGAGCAGTTCTTAGCACAGTCGTCTCACTGCAAATTTATTTTCTAAATTTGATGACAGTTTGAGCACAGAACTGCACAAATGCCTGGGATTTCTGTTTTCCTTCTTCCAGTTGTGCTGGGTAGTTTTCTTACTTTAGAATTGGAAGGGTCTACATGGTCCTAAGGACCTTCTCATTTACAGACTTGGAAACTGAGACCCAGAAATCATTGGTCCAAGATCATACAACTCATTACTGGGTCTCCTTCCAATGCCTCTGAAAATAATTCCATGTTCTACTTCTAAAATTATTCCATCCCTATTAAAAAGGCAGCTTTTAAAGGCACCCTTGACACACCATAGCCTCTCTTGGACACAGGAAAGACCTTGGCAAAGGACTGGCAAGTGAGCCCAGTTGAACAGGGGAGGTAATGCCTGCCATCAGCTGGGTCTCTGGACTTCAGCTTCCCCATAATGTCCCTTATATACTCAGGGTGAGGTTCCAGAGACTGAAGAAAATATGGCTGCTTTCTGCTGCCTTTATGAGGGATGGCGGTGCAGCACCAGGAACAAAACTGCTTTATTGTCATGTGAGTGGATGCACCGGGAGCAATTTATGCTCCACAACAAATCCACCTCTTCCATATATATGGAATCCATTATGTTTGCCAAATACATTTTCATCTATAATTTCATTTGAACCTCAAAACCCCCCTGACACAAGTAAGTCAGACCTTGTTATTCCAATTTTCCAGAGGAGAAAGTTGAAATGCAAAAAGGCAGTACGCTAAATTGGCACCACAGGCCAGGGCTCATAGCAGCCCACCTTGAATCTGGGCCCCTCCTTGCCCTGACAGCGCCTTCCTCCCAGGTTGTATTAAGCCTGGCCGATACAGAATAACCAGCACTGGTGCTCCCCTGAGAATCACAAGCCTGCCTGAGGGCTGGGAAGTTGGGGATGCAGGAGAAGGGAGGGGGCATGATTATCTTTTTCAAAAAGAATGCATAAGGAAAGTCACCAGAAGTAGCATGACTGGACTAATGAAGTCTCAAAGGATTCTGATATAGGAGGACAACATATGGTCCAGTGGCTTCCAAATCCCTGCTTCATTAGCATCCCCTGAGATTACTTTTTATTTATTTAATTTTTGTGTTTGAATAAGTAATAGATTCTCAAGTTTCAAAAAATCAAAAGGAAAAAAGAGTATATGGGTACATAATGAAAAGTCTCCTTTTCACCTCTATGTCTTAGTGACCCTATTCTCCTTGGAGGCAAAAAATGTTATTGATAACTTTAAGCATGTATAACTAAAGCATATATTTCCCCCACACACATGCCATACACACATTTTTACACAAAAGATAATATTCTATATACATCGTTCTTGACTTTCCCTTTTTCAGCTAGATAATATATTTTAGAGATTGTATCATATTAGTGCACAAAGAGCTTCCTCTTTCTTTTTAAGCTGCAGAGTATTCTTTTATGCACATATAACATGATTTTTATTTAACCAATTCCCTCTTAATAAAGCATTAGGTTGTTTGCAATCTTTTGCTATTACAAAGTTGCAATAAATAATCCTGTGCAGTGGATGTCTAAGAGAACTGAGTTTTAGTCTAAACTCTAATACTACTCAGCCTTGTGGCCTTGGGCAATTCAAGGATTTTGACCTTCTAGAAATGAAAAGGATCTTGAGCATTTGCTCTAGCATATTTCCAAAGCATGTGCATGCAACACTAGTCCCAAAGAGTGCACACCCTGAAAATTAGTAGTACAGCTTAGAGTCTGAGAAGACCACAGCAAACAAACATTAATTAATCCAGGCTTTCACAAATTTATTTCATAATGGGGTCATTTTTTTTCAGAGTCTGTGATGGTTACTTTTATGTGTCCACTTGGAGAGTAATTCTGAATGCAATTAACATTTAAATCAGTGAACTTTGAGTAAGCAAATTGACCTCCATAACGTGGGTGGGCCTCGTCCAATCAGTCGAAGACCCAATAGAACAAAAAGACTGGCTTTGCTGAGTGAAAGAGAGCAAGAGGCAGTCCAGCAGATGCCTTTTGGACTTCATCCGTACCATCAGCTCTCCTGGGTATTGAACCTGCCAGCCCACACTGCATATTTAGACTTGCCAGTCTCGATAATCACATGAGCCAATTCCTTATAATAAATCTCTTTTCGTATCTATACACATCCTGTTGGTTCTGATTAATATAAGGACCAACCAACTGTTAACATGCTGTGGAATTAACGTTCCTTAAAATACACTTTGAGAAAAGAGAGCCTAGTCCAACCTCCTCTTATTTTACAGCTATGGAATCAGAGAGGTTCAAGGTTGTATGTTCAGCATCTAACACATGCTTGATCAGTATAGCTCAACAAATATTATTTGATTTGTTTTACACAGTGATCTGGATAGGAAGATAATACAGATTTGTAAAATAAATTTTAAAAGATTTAAAGAAAGTAAAGAAGAACTTGAAGTGACTAAGATTGTGTATGATGAATTGTCAAAAAATTGTCCCATGTTGAATATGAGAGTTTAGAGACCACCTAACATTTATAGGGGGTCACTTAACATTTATAGAGGAAGTGAGATTTACTACGGGTCACAAAGAATGAACAGATTCAATGGCAGAGGTGTGAGGGTTAGACATTCCAAGAGTCAAGAAAACAGAAGGCATGGTCTGGGCATAATGGAAACCAGTTTGATTAGGCCTCCAATCTTCACCAAGATTCCTTTAGTTCTCTCATTCAACAATTCATTATGGGGGATCTACTATGTACCAAACACCATTCTAGGTACTGGGGATACAGCAGTAAATAAGACAGACAATGTCTCTGCTCTCATGGAACTTGCATTCTAGAAGGGGGAGAAAAAAATAAAAATAAACTAATAAATGTATCAGACTGGGAATAAATGCTATGAAGAAAAAATAAAGCAGGAAAAAGGGGACACAAGAAGTATTGGGCTGGGGGAAATTGCCCTTTTACAAAAGGTGGCCAGAGAAGGCCACTTTCGTTAGGGGACATTGGAGCAGAATCCTGAAACGAGAGAGTCATGCAGATTTCTGGAGGAAGAGGATTCTAGGCAAAGGGAAAAGCAAATGAAAAGACCAAAGATAGGAGAAGGAATATTAAGCAGGTGGGAGTAGAGTTGACAGTGAGTAGGAGGACAGCAGCAGGAGATGAATTCAGGGACCCAGTTAATGTAGGTCCTTATAGGCCAACTTACAGGCTTTGGTTCTTTTTCTAAGCCAGATGAAGAGATATTGATGGATTCTGAGCAGAGGAATGATAGTATCATTCTAGTTGCTTGTTGCAATAGGCTATAGGTGGGAGCAAAGAGATCAGTTAGAAGGCTATTGCAATAGTCTGGTTAAGAAATGAAAATTCTTTTGAATTTTGATGGTAGTAGTCAAAATGGTTAGAAGTGTTTGAAATCTGGATACATTTTCAAGGTAGAACTAACAGAATTTATTGATGAATTGTCTGATGGTGGTGTAGGGCCAAGAGATCTGCACAAGGAGGGAAAAATCCTGGGTTCTGGTCTCTCTTGCTACATTTGGTCATGTGACTTTGAGCAAGCTACATACCCCTTTGGTTCTTACTTACCCCACTGTAAAATGGGGTCATTAAGTTCTTGCTTGGAGTTACAGGGCCAAGTCAAATGATCTCATGAATTGCCTTCAGTTGTAAGCTCTATAAATTTGGTTAATCTGTGCCTCAAAATTAGCATGTAATTATCTACCCGTACTATTCACTTAGTTTGATGTAAAGAACTATATTGTAAATTTCTTGGAGGCTGAGACTTTGTCTAATATCCCTACATATCATCCAGTGTTTATCAACTGATTGAAAATAACCAATCCTCAGGTAATAAACCTATGTGAATTGTACCCTGCATTCAGTTTACTAATGAATTTTGTAATTCTTCATCCTCCACTACTTCTTTTACTTTTCTTGTGAATCTTTAAGTTTAGTGATTAAGAACAAGCCTCAGTTTCAAAGATCAAGAAAGGAAGGGCAAAGAAGAAGGAAATTCCAATTCAATGGTTGCTATTTTGAGGTAGGTAGATTACTTAAGAAAAACTTAGAAGTTGCAAGTTTGACATGGGAGCTCAACTCTAAAGGACAGGTAAGATTTTGTAAGACAGAGAAGGGAAAGAAAGGCATTCCAGGGGAAGAAATAGCACTGGCATGAAAGAGCATACTGTGGAAAAAGAACCATTATCTCAATTGGAACACAGCATGTCCAGGAGTGAGGGAGGTAGAAGAATGGAGAACGATAAAACTGGAACAATAAGTGACATCAGGATTATGATAAACCCAGCATGTTGTTCTAAAGTGTTGATATTACCAAGGAGAAAATGGGAAGTTATCCTTAGAAGGTAATCACCATGACAGCAAGTCCTATGCCTGTCTTGTTTTCCTTTGTATTCCTAGGGGCCATTACATGCCTGGCACATAGGAGTTCAATAAATAGCTACTAAATGAATCACTATTTTTAAACAGGAGAACGATATAATTAGATGTGTATTTTGGAAAAATAACTGGTGATGGTGATGAGAAGGGACTGGGAAGTGAGACAGACAGGAGACAGGGAGACCAGTTAGTTAACTGATTATTGACAGTCTAGGTGAGACAAAATAGGCCAGGTATACAATGGTCTTTATTATAATCAAGAGGAACTTTGTTGAATAGAATTTAAATAATTGAGTACTAAAAACAACTGTATTTTGTTTAAAAATATTAGCATGCAGGGGTGTTCAGTAAATATTTGTAAAATTAATGTAGAAAAGGCATTAATTAATTCTACAGTATCTAATCTGCTTTGTTTACTGAGAGAGCAATCAATATGCAAAGATAACGATACCAAAATTGCTGTAACTGATTAGTTTACTTTGGAAAAGAATATTTTCTATGATGTATGCAAAAAGTTATTGCTTTCCTACAGTGATGCCTGGTTTACATAATTTTTATTTACAAGATGATATCAAAAAGTCATAAAATTGCAAAAGGCAAGAAGGCAAAGGGGTAGTTTGTGAAAAGGTTAGAGATGAGTAGGAATTTCTTTACAATGAAAGAGAATTTGCATTAAGACTAGAGAACCAGAGAGAAAGGGGAGTCTAGGTCTAGAAGGAGAAAGAACCAAGGGAAAAAAGGAATGAGAATATGGGAGAAGTCAGGAGATGACACAAAGGAAATGAAAGGGGTCAGGATTGAGAGAGATTTAGAAAGGACTCAAAAGGAGCTAAACATTGGTCTTACATAAAAAAGGATCTTTGTGTAACTAGGTAATAGATGCTGGTGATGCAAACAACCAACCAACCAAAAATTAGACAGACTTAGCTTTAAATCTTGAGCAAATTAGTGAAGCCCTCTGAGCTTTGCCTTCCTCCTCAATATACCTCATGGTATAATACTACCAACCCTCCATGGGTTTTACGAGGGATTAAATGAGATGATACATATAAAGTACAAAGCACGTAATAAGTATGTGACACACATAGCTATTAATTCAATCAGGGAGAAGGCAAAGGGCTAGCTCTGTAGTAAAAAGGACTTGGGAAAGGTTAACCTGAGGTAATAGTCAGAAAGGGGAATTTTAGTATTTGACATTTTGGAAGCACAGCAGAATCACGCTGAATCACGCTATTCATTTCTTAATCTTTCATGCCCCTTACTGCATCAGGTTACATAGATTATTTGATGATCTTCCCAACAAAGTTAAGCATTTTCATGAAAATTTTAAAACAGAGCAAAAAAAGCCTTAAAGTGATTATAAGGAATCAGGACTGGCTCCATAATTTGTAGGGACCAGTGCAAAATGAAAACGTAAGACCCTTTGTTAAAAAATAATTAAGAATCTCAAGACAATGACGACAGAGCATTAATCCGAGTGCAAGGCCTTTCTGAGCATGGAGCCCTATGTGAAACTGCACAGGTCACACAGTCATGTAGCCAGCCCTGCAAGGCATAAACCATGTTGGCATTCAAGTGGTAAAATTCACGTATTAAGGCTCTTAAAAGTACAAGCATGGTGTGTTGCCAATGAGCATTCTAGGAACATGTCAATTAACTGTGAAGGTTCTCGGGTCTTGAGATACATAGCATAGAGGAGCTAGTCACAGTGCCAACTGGCCCTGAAAGGCTAGTTGATGGCTAATTGACATTAGAAGGGTTGGCACTAGTTGTTTTTCTGCCTCCTTGATTTTTCACATTTTAGTTAATTAAATTACCACTTGAAGACAGAAAGTAACCCACTGATTTCATTTTTTAGTATCCTTCTAGGACATGTAAAACTTTTATTCGGGACCACCTGAGGTGGGTGCATTTCCAACTAATTTGATGTCGCAATTTCTCCCCAAATCCAACATCTCCTAATGTGCATACTAAAGGCAGGCCCAGCCCTGAGAAAACTGGTCACTTTTATGGGATAAGTCTGTGTTCAGCACTCCCAGCTTTCATTTTCCTTTAACTGTCCTCCTAGTGAGTGTTGAAAAAAAAGAAAAGCATCTTCTAAAAGAAAAAGCATCATAAATGGTCAGTTTTCTATCTTTGTTCCTGTTCCTCTGCACCTTTATCTTCTTCCATTTTACCTCCTTATATATTAATATCCAGTGTAAATATAATACCTGATTACAAAGTGCCACATTGTGTCACCACAACATGGATTTGACAGTGGACCAATTTTGTTTCCAGTCTATTTACAGATGCTTAATTCACCTCTTTGGGCAATGTATAAAAAAGCAGCACCAGCATCATTATTACATAAATATTTGACAATTATTTGCCTTGTTTCAATTAAGAATAGAATTGTATCTAGAACTAAAATGGAACCTGGAGATGACTCCACTTAAGCACCTAATTTTATAAATTAGAAACAACTGCAGAGAGATAGACCTGCCCAGGGTGAATTCAGGGGCAGGTGGAGAGCAGGATTGGCAGTTCCAACCAATAAACCACACCACAGGACTAAAAAGAAGGAGCACAGATCCTGTCACATAGAAGGTACTCAATATGTGCCAGTTGAGTAAAGAAAGGAAGACATGAAATTCTAGAAATCTAGGTTCTAGTAAAGGTTTTGCTATTAACTAAATATACTAATTGATTAATTATCATATTATAATAAAGATAAATTGATTAAATTTAATTTTTTTCAACCTCTTTTCATCATGTACAAAATTGAATAATAATATTGTTTTGACCAAAACCATAGTTCCAGGAACGATACTCTTAGTACATGTGCTGTAACATAATTTTTATTAATTAAATAACAATATAACTTTGGCAAGACCGTTGAAAAGTTTAGAAGTACTGTATTTAAGGTTATTCTTTTCCAAAGGGTCTGAAAACCCTCCTGTTACCTAACACTGTGGCCCTGAAACTTTCGTATTTTATCCTCAGGGGAAAGTTGTGATATAGAATAGACCTGAATTGTCTTCCCACAGCATTGTTAAGGGTGTTCTTCAGGAATCTTCACATGTGTTTTTTGGTATGACCAGGAAAGATAACTGAAAAGCAATCATTGTTCCATTTCCCCCAGTTGAATCATTGTTCCATTTCCCCCAATTGTAATCATTGTTCCATTTCCCCCAATTGAAACAGATTCAGATTCAACACTTATTGACTATTTCCCATTTACAATGGTCTGTGCTCGATATTAGTTGAACCACATGAAATTGCCTTTCTTGTGGGCCAAAAATAGTTGAATATTGGCAATTTCATATGGTTCAACTCTATACTTTAACGTATGTTAACTCCCTTTTCTCGTACAATTATACTGTGAGGTAGATGGTGTTACCCTCATTTTATGTATGAAGAAATCAAGGCTCAGAAAATTAAATTGACTTGCCTAAGGCCCTACAACTGGTCAATAGCAGATTACAGATAGAAGCCTAAGATCTCTGTGTTCCAAGAAGAATGGCATATCTTCTATACTACAAGACAATACATAAATTAAAAAGACAGTGTTTAGAAATGAAAGTGGGCAGGTGCGTTGGGAAGACTGAGTGAGTTGAGAAGCCCTAAGAGGCTCCAAAAAAGTTGAGAAGTAGGGAAGTGAAATAAAATGGCAGTTACCGACAAAAATGTATCAGTTCCCTTCCACCTGGAGACACTAGAATTGTAGCTTCAATTATGTATGTGCCCTGGGCAGAGAGCATGGAGGCCGGCGACAGCTGCCACGTGACTTGAGGGTTCCCAGGAGGCAGTAAGTGATCATAATCTGAGTAATGGAGGTAGACAGAGCACTGAGTGGAGAGGAGAGACAGCAGTGAGACTGGGGTAGAGTCAAGAGGACTTCCCTGTCTATCCGCCAAATTCAAAAGCCAAAGCTGAATCACAGAAGCAAGAGAGCAGAAAGCAATTGTTAATTATAGATCATGCAAAATGATGTTGTGCCAGAATAATCAGCAGCTTTTTGCAATCTGCCCACTAAATGTCTGTTATATATGGGTTGTGCATTATTTTCTGTTAATTAAAATTCTTAGTACAATTGTAGTAAAAATGCTTGTCTTTACAGATGTCCCCAGAAGTTCTGGGTAGGAATATATGCCAACCAGCAATGTTCCATGAATCTATAAGGGAGGAATTCATAGAAAATGTTTGGATCATGAGATTATACAAACATTTCACTGCCTCTTTTTCTCTCACACCCAAACTCTGACAAATATAAGTCCAGGAAAAATAAAATAAGATCAAAATAAAATGTCTTCAGACATTCTCGTGTCTTTTTCTGTGTGTCATCTCCATTTCTCTGTACAGTGATTTAATGAACGCTAGTCATATACAAAACATCGGGTGAAGTAATGGAGGGAAGGCTAAGAAAGATTTCTTTCTTCTGGCACCCACAACCCCTTTCTCCTCTTGTTATACAGTAATAAATTAATTTATATTAAGATTGTTGGGCCTTTATGTTTTCTACTTCAAAGGCATTTTAAAAGAGGACTTGGGGGCATGGGAGTTAGCAGTATGGTGTGAAGGCAGGAGGAAGGCTGCCCAAACCTAGTTCTTAACACAGGGTCTTTGGATTCCTTTAGGTTCATGGATGGGCTTCAGGGGATCCATAAAAACCTTGAAATCACAGGTAAAATTGTGTGTGTGTGGATGTATTTTTGCATATACACACGCATTTTTCTAAAAAAATCAATAGTCTTCATCAGAATTGTAAAAGGATTGATTACCTTAAAAGTGCCTTAAGCACAAAGAAATAGCACTGTAGGTTTGGCTTCTGTGGTAAGTGGATAAGGATCTAGGAAATCTCTTAAGACCTGGAGATCTTTCCTGTAATTTTGAGTCCCACCAGTCCATGGTCTGCCCACTCACTATGTTGGTTTTCTCACGCACTGAAAGACTGCTGCTGTTGATGACACTACTACTACTGCCCTGTCTGGAACAGAGGCTTTTTATGCTCTCCTTATGGCAAAACTTGGCTCTTCATGAAGTAAAAAGTCCCCCATGCCACAGGGAAATCACCATCCCTTCACATAGAGCATGCCAAATATTCAATAAGGAAGGGCATTTTCCAAACCCAGCTGGCCAACTTCCTCTTTGCCCCCTCCCAGTCTGTTAGGCTAACCCCAAATTTACAAAATTACCCACACAAAACAGGAAATGCAAATGTTAAGTGCTCATAATACTTGGCCACATTTTTCATGTGACTCACATTAAAGCATCTTATGTAAAAGTTGAACAAGCATTGAAAAAACTATACTAATTACACACAATGTAAATGAATTTTTTCAAATGATAGAAAATTTGAATTCCTTGAATTTTATAGGCCAAGTTTAGAACTTTAACAGAAGCATTTGTCGGTGCTGCTTCCTTTGTTACTCTTAACTTTGTTTCCTTTTACTTACACGAAATGAAGTGGAAGAGAGAAAAAAGGGGGGCCGGGGTTGGGGGGAAATATAGGAAACAGCTATCCACCTCCGCACTAAAATACCAGCAGGAAACCACAGTTACGCTGCCATCTAACAACAATATATTCTGTTTAGGAAACTCCCTGATTCCAGAAACAGCCATGTAAATCTAGACAATAATGAAATTACATCCTGCACATGCTCAAAACCATCCTCCCTAGCTTCTAACAACGTAATGTTTTTTTTCTCTTTGCTTTCTTGAACTCTGAGGAGATTTTGTTCCTTAGATAGAAGCCTAACTATGACTTTCAGAGAATGTTGTGATGGTGGGCACCTGCCTGGTAATATAAGTTTATCAGGACCTTCAGTTTCAGCTGCCATAAATTTGGGAGCTTGGATCATTTATTATCAGAAAGGAGAAAACAGCCAATTTTCTTAAGGAGAACAAATGTCTGTCAGGGTAAATGATTCAAGCAGAGTGCTCAGCCCTTTCTTGGTGACAGTAGCTGGGCTCACTTTCAATCTATCAAGAGACCAGTCATTTCTAAACTTCTTAGGAGGAAAGATTTAAGCAGCTATTGAAATCACACAAGTGCATTCAATTTTACTTTGCAAACCTCCAAATGGTGACTGTCTTGCTTAATTTTTCCAAGAAAAAGGTAAATACTAAATAATGGTAATAACCATAACTTTTGTGCTGAGATCAAGTTTGCAGAGTGTTGCTCACAAAGATCATCTGAGAGGAGAAAGTGGAATATATTACCAGAAATTGAAATTTGGATATTTGTATAATTTTCTCAGATGCCATCAGGTATGGTTTACCCCTGGAAATCAGAGTTCTGATGGTGGTAAATATAACAGTGGTTCTATGAGATCCTCAGATCCAGTCACCTATGAGGTTGCCATGTTCTGCAATCCTAGAATCCAAACTCCCAAATGAATATAATCAACACTCCATGTAATCTGAGGAACACAATCAAACAGACGTACTCACTGCACAAAGTAAGCCTGAAAGTCAAACATCCACACTGAGGTAATAACAGCACTCAAAGGGATCAAATGACACCAGAGACAAATGTATCACGTTGTTGTGGCAACTGATCCAAAGTGTGGTCCAGCTGTTCCCGGTCTGTTTTCCCAACATCAGAGGCGATTCACTCAAGGCAAACCATATAAATACCTCCTTGCTCATAAAATAAGACATACCCTGACTCGTACACCAGATTGTTCATCTCCTCAGGCCATGGTCTGCCTTTCTCCATTTGCTCTTGTCTCTGCTCGTCAGAATAGGAGTTGGGGAGAATCCTGCCAACAATTACACGTGGGTTCCCTAATTCAACAAAAAGGCAGGTAACCTCTGAAGAGCCAGGGGGCATGTGACTCATCTACCCACAGCCACACACAAACTCCGTTATCATCTTCTAGGCCTGCTTCTTTGGACCAGTTGTTTACACTCAGACTGTCTGGGCAAATGCTTTCAAAGTAGGCTCAAATAGAAGCTAACATATTTTTTCCTCTATAACATAGGCTATGAAAAATACCTATTAAAAAGAACTCGTGAGGGAAATAATGTAGTGGAAAGAGTTTGGAGTCTGCAAACAGACCTCAGTTAAATCCTGGATTACCATTTACTTGTGGTACTTAGACAAGGTACCTGCTCTCTCTGAAGCTTACTCTTCTCATCTGAGAAAGATGGTGCTAGTGATATTTATCTTGTCAGGGCAGTGCTTCTCAGACTTTAATGTGCATGTGAAACACCTGGGGTTCTTATTAGAATGCAGATTCTGACTCAATAACTGGTCTGGGGTGAGGCCCAAGAGTCTGCATTTCTAGCAACTCCCAGACAGTGCTGATGCTGCTGGTCTGGACCACAGTTTGAATAGCAAAGTAGTCAGGTTTTTCAAGGATTTAATTTTATATAAAGAACTCTAATGAAAAACTGATGAACTCATAAAAGTGCTAACAAAAGATCAAGATGAAAAAAAAAATTAATTACATGGGACTGAGTGAACTGATGAGGATGAGTATAATTTATGTGACTTTCTGTCTGAATTAAAAAAAAAAAAATCCCACAAGGACTCAGAGGCAAAGAATATACAAATCAATTTTCACTGCAAAGTAAAGGAGCTGTTACAGTGGAGGATTACTGGACTGAATGTCAATATTGTGACATAGTATGAGTGTGTTTCATGTTTGGTAATTGCAATCATTGTTGCTTTTGTTGTGGTCATCCATGTACAATGCTTGGTGTCAGTCTATTTATCTCTTGTAAAAATAAAATACAGTGTGTGTGTGTGTAAAAAAAAAAAAAAAAAAGCAGCTACAACGATATCTGGCAGATGGAAGGCGTTCAGTTAGTGCTCTTCCCTTTTACTTTCATCATCCTTACCCCACACAATATATTACATAAAACACTATGTAAACAGAGCACTGATTCCTCTGAGGATGTGCAGTTTGAGACAGCCAAACTAGAATTCTAATAACATAAAATCTCCCATTCTTTTCTTCTAAAAAGAAAAGAGACACGGAAAGAAAAAATGGTTAGATTGGCTGGGAATATTGGAAAGTCCTCCCTAGTAAATGGTTGTGCTTTTGACCATAGCAACCTTTCAGACAGTAACCACTGAGAGACTAATAAAGCAAGTGAATACATGGAAACAGTGGTCACAGCTCCCATTTAGCTTCAAAAAAATTTTAATATAACACAGTTTACACCTTTTTCATGACTCTTGCCAAGGAAGGAAATTATTCAGAGACAATAAATATATTTTTTATCTCAAAGTAATACGTATAGAAGTCAAGAATATGTAGGGAGGAAAACAGCAATTGCAAAGAGGCACCATTCCATTCATGTGCTATGTGGATCATTCTGAAAGATTTTACAACATATTGAATATTTAGAAATGTGACTTCCATAAAAATGATAAATAATAATCACAACCAAACTTACACTTACACTCAACTTACACTCGTGATTGTAAGTACTAAGCTAAAGGCTTTACATGCATCATTTCATTTATCCTCACAATAACCCTATGTGGTGGGAATGAATATGACACCTAAGACCCACTCCCATCTTGGAGCCTTTGATCTAGCTCCTCCTTTGCCTGGAACACACTTCCTCAGGGTATCAGCTTTGCTAATTCCCTCAACTCTTTTACATCTTTACTCAAAGCTCACCTTCTCAAAGATCACTCTATTTAATACTGCAGTCTGCCTCCTCCCTATAGTACTTCCTTTATTCCAACTCTTTTTTAAAATAAATGTATTTATTTTATTTATTTATTTTTGGTTGTGCTGGGTCTTCGTTGCTGCACATGGACTTTAGTTGCAGCGAGTGGGGGCTACTCTTTATTGTGGTGTGTGGGCTTCTCATTGCGGTGGCTTCTCTTGTTGCGGAGCTCTGGCTCTAGGTGCACGGGCTTCAGAAGTTGTGGCACGTGGGCTCAGTAGTTGTGGCTCGTGGGCTCTAGAGCGCAGGCTCAGTAGTTGTGGTGCACGGGCTTAGTTGCTCCGCGGCATGTGGGATCTTCCCGGACCAGGGCTCGAACCCATGTCCCCTGCATTGGCATGCGGATTCTTAACCACTGTGCCACCAGGGAAGCCCCTATTCCAACTTTTGACCTTTTAACATACTATATAATTTGCTTGTTATACTTATTGTTTATTGTCTTTCTACCTACCCATCTCCTTCCCACCAACCCCCACTTCCCTGCCAGAATCTAAGCTCCATAATGGCAGGGATTTTTGTCTGTTCTGTTTACTGATCTATCCCAAGAACCTGAAACAGTGCTTGGCAGAAAGTAAATTGTTTTTGAATGAGTACTTATTTCACAGATGCAAAACCTGAGACAGTGCAGTTAAATGACTTGTACAAGACAAGTAAGCATTAGAGCCAGAATTCAAAACCAGCAGTCTGACTCCAGACTAGTGCAACACTTGCTTAACAGAAGAGTAAAGAAAGTGAGGGTCAGGAATTTCTAAGTCTAAGCTGGTACCCAGACCCTTTGATTTCCCATGCAGCTACAGGATGGATAGTTAGAACCAACCAGCACCTCTCCAGGGTGAGCTTCAGGGTGACTGAGACAAGGACAATTGGGACCTGGCACAAAGATAGAGGGGGTGATCTTAGAATTTCAAGCCTAGTAAGTCCCTAAATGCAGCCCATTTAACATCCATACATGTAGCAGATACCCTTGATATAATGTATATCATGCTTAGGTAGCTTTAATGAATGGCAGATGTTGTTAGCTATGTGCAAGGCCCTAGATCATCATTTCTCAAACTCTCCCTCCTTAGGCAGAGGAAACCCCCTAGGGAACCTGGAGATAATGCCAGATCTAGCCTTCTTTGGGGTTTTCTGTATATGTGTATGCTCTGAAATGGGAAGGGTGTAGCCCACTCTCTATTGCCCAAATAAACAGTAGACACTTGAGACAGCTTTCCTGGTAGTGACTGAGGTAACAGGGAGCCACTAATGGAGACTACGCAGCCTTCAGAATTAGGCTGAGCAGAAAGCTATAAGCACACCCCTTGGGCCAATGATAAGGTGCCTACCCCCTGGGTCACAGGTATTATTGTGCCTACTTTCCAAAAGAAGGCATTGAGGCTCAACGAGGTGCTGAGCAACTTGCCCAAGGTCACACAGACAGTAGGCGCTAAGGACCTGAACTCTGTTAGACAGCAAACCCATGCTCTGAATCACTTCTGTAACAAACTTATTAGCACAGAGCTTGACACCAGAAGGTGCTCAATGAAATAAAATACACTCTTATAGATGTGTGTGTATAATCTTCACTTTTTTTTTTCTCAGTCGCGCTGCACATCTTGTGGGATCCCCGGGCAGGGATTGAACCCCAGACCAGCAGTGAAAGCACGGAGTCCTAACCACTGGACTGCTGGGGAATTCCCAATCTTCGTCTTCCTAAAATAAAGAGCACTTTGATTCTTCAACTGTCTTTTAGAAAGTTCTTTTTTTCTCTCTTTCTTTTTCTCTAATTCTTTTGTAGCCAAGCTCCATGTCATTTGTGGCTCCCTTCCCTCCTTATCCTTTCCTTTTAAAATCATCTGCAGCAGATATTTGTCTAGGCATAGCTCTCTCTGGGGCCCACAGAGATCGTCTTCCTATTGTCAGCCTTATTTCTTCCACCAGGAGTACCTTTCCCTTTCTACCTTCTCTTCCAGATGAAGAGTAGGCATGACTTATAGAAGTGATCACTATAGGGATAAACTCTTTGCTAATCAGAAGCCCGCTAAGCTCCCCACAGGGATGGCTCTTGTCTCTTTTTTCTCCCTAGTCTATCTTTAACATCTAGCACAGTGCCTAATATAATAGGTGCTCAATAAATATCTCTTGAATGAATATAAAACATAACAGGGTGACCCCACAGAACCACCTGGTTTCTTCCTTTGGCTGAAAAGACCATAAGCAAAAGACCTGAAGCATCTACACGGTACTATAAAAATGCTCAGTAATAAAATATGTGCTAAACATCTGTATATTCCATAGCAAGACACTCAAACAAAGAGATTGGGAGGGATCACAGAAAGACAGAAAGGGAAGGAAAAAGGGAACTCACATTTTGTGAGGGCTCAATATATTGTGTGTACTGTACAAAGTGCTTTTCATGCATTACCTCATTTAGTTTTAACAATAGTTTTGTGAAGTAGGCACTAACCCTACTTTATAGATGTGAAAACTGAGCTCTGAAAGATTTACTTTCTTCCCAAGGCCACAAACCTACTGAGGGTCAGAGGGATTCTGTCCAGGCCTGTTTGACTTCAAAGCCCTTGTTCTTTCTACCAAACCATAAGGTGCAGCTCTATAGGTTCTTCCCTTCCAAAATAGTGTTTTAAATAAGTTTTAGCACTCTTGTGAATCACATTAAGTTTTTTTTTCCAAATAAAGTCCACATTTCGTCAGCACTCTTTTCTATAAAACTGATTATCTATGTGACGGATTCCTTCGGCTTTTTCTTTTAAGCAGAATTTTTGCTTAACAAGTCATTCTAATGACTGGTCACCCCTGGAAACATTCATGAATTTCCAATAGATGCTATTCTCAGAGTCATTTTGCTCACATTTAATTATATTGTGGGCAAACCCATAGTTGCCCTTACAATGACTTCTTAAAAATGTTAATTTTTATGCTTTTAAATATAGCTAAAAATCTAAATTATAAAATTGATCTCTTAAAATTGATCTATTTAAGCCTACAGCTGTAGTATACATACCATATTTTGTTTTTCTGCAACAGCAGAAGTGAGGAATGAGGTATATAAGTGCAGACTAAGACCAAAGAGAGAAAAGCGCTGACTTTTATATAAGAGAAAAACTTACTGAAAATTAGATGACTTGAAGCTCTGACTCTGACTACAAGGGGTAGGAAATCTCTCTTTTTTTTTTTTTAATTTTTTGTGTGCATTGGGTCTTCACTGCTGTGCAAGGACTTTCTCTAGTTGTGGCGAGTGGGAGCTACTCTTCATTGCGGTGCACGGGCTTCTCATTGTGGTGGCTTCTCTTGTTGCGGAGCACGGGCTCTAGGTGCGCAGGCTTCAGTAGTTGTGTCACGCAGGCTCAGTAGTTGCGGCTCACGGGCTTAGTTGCTCCGCGGCATGTGAGATCTTCCCTGGCCAGGGATCGGACCCATGTCCCCTGCATTGGCAGGCAGATTCTTAACCACTGTGCCAAGCTAATTCCCAGGGCAATTTTTCCTACATCTTTTCTCCCATTGACATGTCAGAAGAGAAGCTACTGAAAAAAGTTTTATGCCAAAAAATTCAGTGATGAATGTATTCTTAGAAAAAAGGCAGTCATCTTCTATGGCTGTGGTTCTCAAGTGTAGAGCACATCAGAATCACCTGGAGGGAGTGTCAGACCACAGATTGCTGGGTCCTGATTCAGTGGGTCTGGAATGGGACTTGAGAATGTGCGTTTCTCACAAGCTCCCAGGTGATGCTGTCGCTGCTGGTGGTGGTCTAGAAGCTGTATGCTCAGTGTGCTTTCTGGAGTTTAAGTGCCAAGGGGCTATTGATGCTCAGTCAGAAGGCTCCAGGGCAGTAGTTCTCAATCCTCACTAAATGTCAGAATCACATAATGAACTTCTTCAAAATACTGATGTCTGGGCTACACAGCTATAGTTTTTTTTTTCTGTTTGTCTCTGGTGAGGCCCAGGCATTGAGAACACCTGGGTTTGCCTAAATTGATAAATATGAACATTAATTTCATATTTTAAAATTAATTTTTAAATTTTGTCTTATTAAAAATAATCCTAGAAGAACAAAAGAGCAGACAGCAGGATTTCAGGTTAAATATGGTGGTTAAAAAACAGGCATTTACTAAGCTCGCTCCCCAAACCCCACTAAAACAATGGTAATGGGACAAAAAAAAAAAAAAAAAAAAGAGAAAAGAAAAAAGAAAAAAGGCATTAACCCAGAAGGTCTAAGAGAATAGGATAGGAAAACACCACAATAAAAATGTTGATATTAGAAAATAGAAGAGTGATAACTGCCTTAGCTGACCAGAGGAGGCTGAATTCTACACCCATGAATCCTTTTAGGGAAACCTAAAAGGAGTTTGCTTCTTGCTGTGGAACCCCAGAAAGTCTCAGGAGCTGGAAGCGCCAGGTACCTTTGTGAATGGGGGAGAAAGGGGGCTGAAACAAGATAACTGAGAAACAACTAGACCCTCAGATCCCTACCCTCACTCTATATCAGTGGTTATTAGAGTGTGGTCCAGGGACTCCTGGGATACCCAAGACCCTTTCAGGAGTCCGTAAGATCCAAGCTATTTTCATAATAATACTATGACAATTATTTGCCATTTTCACTCTCATTTTCTCACAAGTGTACAGTTGGGTTTCCCAGTGTCTATACAACATGTGACAATGTCATTGCTCTGACAACTAATGGAATGTATGCTTGTATATTCTTGTTTTCTAGACTTTTCTAAGGTATGATTTTTTGGGGTATAAATATGTATGTTTTCAAAGGTTAACTCAGTTTGTTCTCAGTACTTCTACTGTGTTCTTACAAGCTATTTTTATTATACCTACTATGATCTGTATAACCTTAAAATCATCCAATAAGTTATTGTGAAATTCTAATGATTTTCTTATGCCTATATGAAAGTAAGAACATTTTGTTGCCTTATTTTGCAAGTAACATTTTAAAACTATTCTGAAGGCTTTTCTAAATTTAAAATCTAGAAAACTATTCTGAAGGCTTTTCTAAATTTAAAATTTAAGGCTTTTCTAAATTCAAAATAAGTTTAAATTTAGAAAAGCATCTTATAGAGTAGCTTATCATACTGTATTGGCTAGAAAGGTACACAAGGTAGCTAAAAGAACGATAGAGGCTTCTACAGTTGACATTGCTGAATGTCTGCTGGATGAAAAGTCAGTAAAAGTTACTAAAAGAAATCACCCCAGGACCATTTCCCAAAAATACATTAACTTGTTAAAGATTTAGCTGCAAACATGAAGACAAAGTTAATATCTCAGGATATTAATATCTTGATAAATCGACAGACATAGCTTTTTTTTGTATCCATCCAACATAAACACCAACTAACCACTGATAAAGATCTTTTATGTGAATAGCAGTAAAATACACTTGGTGTATTGGTACTAAACACAAATGCTTGGCACTAAATACAAATGGTGATGAAATACATAAAGTGTTAAATAATTTATTTGACTCTCATGGTTTGTTTTGGAAAAACTATTTGACATTTGGACTGATGGTACCAAAGCAACAGTGGGCAAAAGAGCGTAACACAAATAAGGCAGGAACGTCAAACTGTGCTGGTGGTCATGTCACATACTTGCAATAAAACAAAAATGTCAGTTTTACTTAATAATTCCCTTGATAAAGTAATAAAAATTATAAATTTTATTAAATTTTAACCCCTGAGTACACATTTTAAAAATATTCTACATGACTAAATGAGAAATATACATAAAAGACGTCACTTCCACAGCAAAGTACGATGATGGTTGTCTCGAGAATAAACACTTACATGATTGTTTGAGTTGCAAACTGAATTGGTCATTTTTTTCATGAGCAAAACTTTTACTTGAAAGAATGACCGACAGACAAATTATGGTTATTCAGACTTGGGTATTTGGAAGACATTTTTCTCAAAAATGAACAAAATAAGCCTGTCACTTCAAGGATAACAACTGATAGAACTTGTTGCTGATTATAAATTTTGAACTGTTAAGTGAAAATTAGAATTTTAGAATATTTGTATCTGCCACCATGAGGTTGTCAGCTTCCCAAAACTTAAAGACTTTTTCTGATTAGGTCAGGGGTGATATTAATAAATGTGCTTTTTTGATGTTTCATAATAAAATGTATCAACATTTGGAAGATCTGCATAACTCACAACTCAATAAAACAATATTTTCCAAATGATCAATGCATGATGTTAAAATCATGCATGGGTAAAAGATACATTCAAAATGCAAAACCAAAAAATTTAATGCATCAGAGTATGAAAAGTTCATAGATATGGCTTCATAGTCCATATTGCAACTAACCTTTAGGAAGCTATCACTTGTTGAATTTTGGTGTAGTATCTGAGAAGAATAGCCACAATAAACTGAAAAAGACTATTTAAATACTCCTCCCTTCTTAAGCTACATATCTCCGTGAGAGCAAATCGTCTTCATATTTTTAAACCAAAACAATATGTTGCCACAAAACATAGAAGATATAAGAATCCACATATCTTCAATTATGCTAGGTGTTAAAGAGATTTTCAAGAATATAAAATAATGCCACTCTTCTCACTAACCTTTTTTTGGAAAATATAGTTATTTTATAAAAATACATTATTTGTGGTAAAATGTAATGAATTTATTATTTTAAAATAAACGTTTTTAAAATTTCTGTTTTAATTCTAATACAGTAGGTATCTATAAATATGATCCAGTACCCTACATAGTTGAGAAACTGTCCTATTTCCAAGAGAGCAGAGCATTGGAGGTTGAGCTAGAGTCAGGGCCACCAAACATAGTTGAGGTGGGGGCAACCACACTGAAAACAACAGGATTAAGTGAAAGGCTACATACTAAACAATGAGATATCCAGCTCCTTTCTTAGATATGAGGATGCTAGCAGATTTATACTTTCAAGTTGGCAGAAGAGAGAATTCTTCTCTGGAAAAACTAAACTGCACATAAGAAAAGACCAACAGTATGGACAGTTAGGAATCCCCTAATGTAATAACCCAGGCAGATCACCCTACATAGACCCTCAACTAGTTGAGAAGAAATGTCCATGAGGAAAAAAACATCCAATCAGTTTTTCATGCCCCTCTCTTAAATAGGAATAGAGATCTAAGGATCATTTGACATTTGAGGAAAATCTTTAATATGAAAGACAAAAGAAAAGAAAGAAAGAAAGAAATGGGGGGAGGAGGGAAGAACATAGAGGGAAAAAAGCTTAATGAAGAAATCATAAGAAAAGTATTGGAGAAGAAAGAAAGGAAAGGAAAGGAAGGGAGGAAGGAAGAGGGAGGAAGGAAAAAGGAGGGAGAGAAAGAGGGAGGGAAGAGAAAATAAGAAAAGAAACAAAATAAACAAACACAACTAAAATTGATATCTTCAGAGAGAAAAATGATATTGCATCCAGAAACAAGAAAAGAAGCCATAAAAAGGAAGCTTTGAAAAATAGTTTTTGGAAATTAGAAATATGATAACAGAAATGAAAATTTCAACAGAAAACTTAGATGATTAAGGAGATTTAGCAGAAAACAGAAGAAAAAACAAGGGAGAGAAAAATATATAAAAATTAGACTACTGTTTGAGGAGTTCTGATATCTGACTAATGGAAGTTCCAGAGAGAGAGAGAGCACACAAAAGAAGGAGAAGAAAATCATCAAAGAAAAAAATTCAGAAAAATTTCCCTAAACTGAAGGGTATGAGTTTCAGCTTGAGAGGGTCCACCACATACCTAGTAAACAGAATAAAAAGAGAGTCACACAAAGGATCACTGAGGACAAAAAGAAGATTTTAAAAGTACCAACAGAGAAAAAACAGGGCAAATAAAAGGAATGGAAATTTAAAAGGATCAGATTTCTCAATAGTTACAAGAAAAGCTAGAATAAAATGGCGCCAAAGCATCAAAATCCAAGGGAAATCTGTATGCATCCAAAATATAAATCAAATTCTAATACAAGGTCTCAACAAGTTTACCTCTCATTTATCTTTTCTCAGGAAATTCTTGGAAAAAAAATGTTCCACCAAAATGAGGGAGTAAACTTCATAAAAAGGCATGGATCCAACAAATAAGAGAGCCAAAAGGAATCCCCAGGATGATGGCGAAGGGAGATCCCAGGGACAAGAGCTGTGCAGGAAGCACGGAGCTCAATTAGTCCAGATGGGACCAGAGGAGAGACTGCTCCAGGAGAACATCTCCAAGGACAAGATGAAACTGATGGCTACCTGGAGTGTTTGCACAAAGAGAGAGATCTACTCCTCTGGTACAGAATTTAGGCATGACTTAGGGAAAGACTAATAAGGAATTAAGCAAATGAAAAAGTTATTAACTGCAGGGAAAACAAAAAGCTGTGGAAGAAAGAAAATGGAATCATTGCAACCCATTCTCTTCTGCGAGTCATATTTACATAGGAATAAAAATATGAGCACTGAATTCTGATCTAACCAATACTTAAGATATAAAATATTGGAGGATGGGGAACTGTAAGTATGTTTCAGTGTGTGATGAGTTAGGGAGGTATGAGAGCTAAATTCTTATCTTCCATAGTAGGAAATTAATAGATAATATTTAAATTGGAAAAATATTTAAAATACCATCAGATTGTTATTTAGAAATATGGAAACAAATATAAGAAGTGGCTAATATTGTGATGATTGCTTCTGGGGAGGGGGAATTGGAGTTGGGAAGGGTGGAGCTGGGTATTGATGATTTCTATTATAAACAAAAATAAGGATGTAATAAGGATGCAATAAATACATCCTTATTACAGAAAAATTGGAAACTACAGAAAAGTAAAGATGCCCATAAAAACATGCCTATACTCCTTACATCTAAAGGTTAATACTATTAACCTATTAGTGACTTTTCTTTGAGTTTCTGTGCATTTTTATATTATTGAGGTATGAATTGTATATTTTATATTTTATTTGATTCACTTAAAAGCATTTTCTTATTTATTTTTCATAACTATTTTCACAACAATATATTATTTAATATTATATAATATATTTAGGTGTAACAATTTAGGCTTTTTTCCTGTATCTTATTATGAAAAATTTCAAACAGAAGCAGATGGAAAGAATTGTATAGTGAAAAAAATATATCCACCACCTAGGTTCTACCATTAACATTTTGCTACATTTGCTTCATCACACATTTATCAATCTATCTATCCCTCTATCCATCCATTGATCCATTTTATGTTTTGAGGCATTTCAAATAAGTTGCAGACTTTAGTATACTTCATCCTAAACACTTCATCAATCATACTATTAACTAGAGTTCTTTAATAGAGTTCTCTAATATCTGTTATGGTTCTTTTTCTTAAGTAAATTTTACATATAATGATCTGCACAAAACTTAAATGTATCATTTGATGACTTTTGCCAAAAGCATACATAATCCTGTGTAACCCAAATCCTTATCAAAGTGTAGAACATTACAATTACCCCAGAAAATTCCCTCTTGTGCCTTTCGCTCTCGATCCATGTCTCTACCCCCTACACCTACAGAGGCAATTTTCTAATGTTCACAATCTATTCCAGAACTTCATATAATTGGAAAAACACAAATATGCTGTTTTATATAAGGCTTTTTTTCCACTTAGCATAACGATTTTGAGGTTCATTTATGTTGTGAAGTGTATCATTACTTTGTTTTTTGATCTTGCTGAGTATCATTCCTTTATACGACTATACAACGATTTGTTTAATCCATTCTCTTGCTGATGGACACCTGGGCTGTTTCTAGTTTTTACCTATCATTAATAAAACTGCTATGAACATTCTTATAAAAGTGTTTGTGTGGCATGTTTTTATTTCCTTTGGGTAAATACCTCGTGAGGGAATTGCTCTGTCATAGGATAGGTATATTTTATTTATATAAGAAATTGCCAGATATTCCAAAATGAACCAGATATACTATAATGATATCAAGAATTTTTAATGTGTCATTTTGATGTTATATTTTCAAGGAATTTGTCCATTTCAATTGTCAAATTTGTTGGCATAAAGTTGTTCATAATGTTCCCTTATTATACTTTTAATATCTATGTGATCTATAGTGAGAATCTCTTTCTTATTCCTGATACTGGCAATTTCTGTTTTTTCTTTCCCATTCTCTCTTTCTCTCTCTCCCTCTATCTCTCAATCTCTCTCTCTAAGTTTTCAAATTTGTTCACCTATTCAAAGAAATACTTCCGGCTTTGTAAATTTTCTTTACTGCTTGTCTATTCTATGTTTTATTGCTTTCTGCTTTTACCTTTGTAATTTTCTTTATTTTACTTGGTTTGAGTTTAGTTTGTTCTTTTTCTAGTTTCTTAAGATAGAAACTAAGGTCATTGATACCAATGTTTCTTCTTTTCTAATATAAGCATATTAGAATATAGATTTCCCTCTAAGCTCTGTTTTTGCTGAATTCCACAAATTTTGATAAAATATATCATCATACTCATTTCAAAATATTTCTTACTTTCCCTCATGATTTCTTCTTTGATCCATAGATTATTTCAAAGTGTGTTACTTAATTTCAAAATATTTAGGTATTTTATAGATATTTTTCTTACTGATATCTAACTTAATTTCTTTGTCATCAAAACAGACACATGAAAAGATGCTCAACATCGCTAATTATTAGAGAAATGCAAATTAAAACTACAATGAGGTATTACCTCACACCGGTCAGAATGGCCATCATCAAAAAGTCTATAAACAATAAATGCTGGAGAGGGTGTGGAGAAAAGGGAACCCTCCTACACTGTTGGTGGGAATGTAAATTGGTGCAACCACTATGGAAAACAGTATGGAAGTTCCTTAAAACACTAAGAATAGAGCTACCATATGACCCAGCAGTCCCACTCCTGGGCATATATCCAGAAAAGACGAACACTCTAATTTGAAAAGACACATGCACCCCAATGTTCATAGCAGCAACTATTTACAATAGCCAAGACATGGAAGCAACCTAAATGTCCATCAACAGATGAATGATAAAGCAGATGTGGTATATATATAGATACACAATGGACTATTACTCACCCATAAAAAGAATGAAATATTGTCATTTGCAGCAACATGGGTGGACCTAGAGATTATCATACTGAGTAAAGTAAGCCAGACAAAGACAAATATTATATGCTATCACTTATATGTGTAATCTAAAAAATAATACAAATGAATTTATTTACAAAACAGAAACAGTCTCACAGACATAGGAAACAAACTTATGGTTACCAAAGGGGAAAGGGGGAGGGATAAATTAGAAGTATGGGATTAACAGATATACACCACTGTATATAAAATAGATAAGCAACAAAGATTTACTGTATAGCACAGGGAACTATATTCAACATCTTGTAGTAACCTGTAATGGAAAATAATCTGAAAAAATATATATATATATATATAACTGAATCACTTTGCTGTACACCTGAAACTAACACAATATTGCAAATCAACTATATTTCAATTAAAAATTCTGTATGATTTCAATCATTTCAAATTTATTGAGACTTGTTTTATAGCTGAGCATATATGATCTATCTTGATGAATGTTCCATGGGCACTGGAAAAGAATGTATGTTCACTCAGCCTACAACTGTCAATTAGGTCAAGCTGATTGATAGTGTTATTCAAATCTTCTATATCCTTTCTGTTTTTAATCTAGTTGTCCTATTAATTACTGAAAGAGACACTTTTAAATCTCCAACTACGAAAGTAGATTTATCTATTTTTCCACCTTTTGTTCTTTTAGTTTTTTCTTTGGGTATGTTTTCTTTGGGTATTTCGAATCTCTGTTATTATGTATTGTTTCTATAGTTTTCTATTGCTGCTCTAAAAAATTATCACAAACAGTGGCTTAAAACAATTCAAATTTATTATCTTATAGTTCTGTATGTTAGAAATTAACATGGATCTCACTGGGTTAAAATCAAAGTATTAGGAGGGCTGTATTCCTTCTGGAAGTGCTAGAGAGGAATCCATGTCCTTGAAGTTTCCAGCTTCTAGAGGCTGCCCTTATTCCTTCACTCATGACCCCCTTCTTCCACCTTCAAATCCAACAATAGTGGGTCAAATCCTTCTCACATCACATCACTCTGACTTCCTCTTCTGTTGTTAAATCTTCCCATGCCTCCTCTTTTCTGACTCCCTCTTCCACTCTAATGGTTACGTTGGGTCCATCTGGATAATCCAGGATAACCTCCCTACTTTAGGTCAGCAACCTTAGTTCTATCTGCAACCTTAATTCTAGGAATACAATTTCACAGTCTTCTTAGAGTAAATATTGTATTACTTCACATTAAAAAAACTTGGATCAGTATAACTCCATTTACAGCCTCTTCCCTTCATCATCCTTTGTGGTATTATTGCCATATATTTTTACAACTCTATATGTTATAAACCCCATAATACAATGTTATATTTTTGTATTAGAGTCAGGTTTTTTAAAAGAAATTAAGAGAAAAAATATATTTATCTATAAATTTACACTTTCCAAAGCATTTCATTACTTTCTGAGATCCAACTTTCCTTCTGATGTTACTTCTGTCTGAAGAACTTCCTTTAGTATTTCTTGTAGCACAGGTCTGCCGGCTTTCACTTACCAAAAACACCTTTATTTCTCTTTCATTTTAAAAGAATATTTTTCTAGACAGAGAATTCTGGTTTGACTTTTTCTTCTTTAGCACTTTAAAGATGCAGTTCCATTGTCTTCTGTTCTCCATTTTTTCTGATGTCAAGTTAGCCATCATTTGTGTCTTTGCTCTCTATGTAAAGTGTCGTTTGTATCTGAATGCTTTGAAGATTTTTCTCCATCCTTTTGTTCTCAACAGTTTAAATATTATGTCCAGGTATGATTTTCCTTGTATTTATCCTTCTTAGGGCTTGCCTAGCTTCTTGGTTCAATAAGTTAATGTTTTTCACCAAATTTGAGAGAAGTTCAGCTTTGGTTTCTTTTTTTAAAAAAATATTTATTTATTAATGTATTAATTAATTAATTAATTAATTTTGGCTGTGCCAGGTCTTAGTTGTGGCATGCGGGATCTTTAGTTGCAGCATGTGGTCTCCTTAGCTGCAGCATATGGACATCTTAGTTGTGGCATGCAGACTCTTAGTTGCAGCATGCAAACTCTTTGTTGTGGCATGCATGCGGGATCTAGTTCCCCAACCAGTAATCGAACCTGGGTCCCCTGCATTGGGAGTGCAGAGCCTTAGCCATTGGACCACCAGGGAAGTCCCCAGCTTTGGTTTCTTAAAAAAAGTTTTCTGCCTCATTCTCTCTCTCCTGTCCTCTGGATTCTAATTGCACAGATGTTACTTAATATTGGCAATGAGGTTGCTGAAACTTTGACAATTTTCTTCCCAATATTTTTTCTCTGTTCTTTAATTGTATAATTTCAAATGATCTGTATGCAAGTTCACTAACCCTTTCTTCTGTACTTTCCAATCTCTTAGTAAGCCCATCCAGTGAGTCTTTCATTTCAGTTATTTATTTAGTTATTTATTTTGGTCGCACCACATGGCTTGTGGGATCTTAGTTCCCCAACCAGAGATCGAACCTGTGCCCCTTGCATTGGAAGCATGGAGTCCTAACCACTGGACCACCAGGGAATTCCCATCATTTCAGTTTTCTATTTTTTCTTTAATAATTTCATTTGGTTCTGTTTTATATATATATATATATATACATATATGTATATATATGTATATATATATATAGTTTCCATGTCACTGCTGATATTTCCCTATGTATTCACTCAATATGGACATTTTCCCTTAACTATTTGAATATATGTGCAATAGCTTCTTTTAAATCCTTGTCAGCTAATCCTATTATCTGGGTCATCTCAGGGTTTCAAGTTATAGATCATTCTCTTGGCCATAGGCCACATTTTTCTGTTTCTTTGCATGTCTAGTAATTTTTAAATTGTATACTGGAAAGTGTGGTTGATATGTTGTAGAAGCAGAGGAGTATTGGTTTGGGATCTAGCAGGCAGTTGGATGAACGTCTGGTCATCTTGTTCTTGTGGCAGCTGCAGTTCAGACTTCATTAGGGTGAGTCTGTTGTGGTTACACATTAGACTTAAGGTAAATCCTTAGTCCTGGGACACAGACTTTACTCCTGAGGCATGTCTTTTAGTTTTCACTGGAAAGCACAGGGTGTTTATCAAGCCCCTCAATTTGTGAGATTCAAATTCCAATCTCTGTCCCTCATGTGACAGACAGCAGCTGAAATTTCTGTTCAAATTTTTCAGGCTTCCAGCTGTTGTTTTCTGCCAGGCTCCTTGAAGTCTCCCTTAAATATGCACAGTTCAGGAATCAGGCAAAGATTTAAAAGGAAGTTTATATGCATATTTGGTGTTTTGCCCCATAGCTCCATCTTTCTGAGATTTCCACCTTCTGACTTTTTTTTCTGACACCTCAAATCAATATGACCATGTATTTCTTTTGAGTTTAAAGCCACCTCATACTGTATGGATTCTTAAGTAACCACAGATCTCACCAGTGCCATTCACTTCTTTCAGGAATTGAATAACTTCCTCTAGCTTTTGCTGCCTTTTGATCACTCTTGTGTGTGTGTGTGTGTGTGTGTGTGTGTGTATTTAATTATTGTCCAGATTTATCACTGATATCTGATACAAGCTATTCCACCATTCCTATAATTGGAACTTCATCTCACTAACTCTTTCTGGGTTTTCTGCATGGGTTGGTGGGCAGGACCAATCCTCAAGTCGTGTATCTTGGTCCTGAAAATCCAAGAGCATGAAAGTCCAAATCAAAATAGTCTAACTATATAGATTTATTTATTTATGACTTCAGACTCAGAGTTCTGGCTGTTCAAGCTCCAAGCTCAATATCCTAGTATTGAATTGATTCTTTTGGCTAGATGTATACCGACAAATTCTAGTCTCCTTTTTTTTTCCTGACAGTGATTCTTGATTTCCTTTACATTATTAAGAAATTTTCACCTCAGCATTTCTCAGGGTTAGAGAAACATGGCATTTGGCTTTAATTTTCGCTGAGTCCTCCTGGCCAAGATTTCTTGGAATTGTTCCATGACTATTCCAAGTCTGGCCTGAACATTAAGGCTGTAAGGAATAAGTGCTAGCGCCCAGGTGCTACTTGTTGTCCCCAAATGAGTGCTGATCCTGCAGCCAAAAGAAACACAACCCCATGCCTGCTGTGGGCGTATTTTTAGAGTAGTTACAAACACATGATATTTATCTTGAGAGATGGCCAATATTTTTTTAAATAGCTAATAAACAAACTGTATTTACAAAAATGTATTTCTCCTTTATAAAAAAAAATACTGTGCTCACTTCACTGCATTTGTACTATGGAGAGTACTTGAGTAGGGGAAAAACACTTTCTCTGATCCCTCCCTGTCAGCCATGATAATTGAGCAATGCTTACATTCTTACCCACTAATTTTTGTACACTGATCTCATTACTTCTCTTTATAAACACTATAAATTCTCTGGTCTTTTGTCTTTATGCCACATTATCCAGATAGCTTTTGGTGAGGACACTGAAGAGGATTTGAATTCCACCAGTAGAATGTAATATTTCCAGTATAGGATCATTGTCTTGTTACCAAAGCAGTAACAGTTAAGAGAAGCCCATGGAGTGAGACAGACCCAACTTCAAGTCCAAAATCTGCCACTTTCTGTGTAATCTTTGGATTTTATACACCTTCCTCTAAGTTGTAGAAAAATATAGATAAAAACAGTCCTGACCTCATTTGGTTGTTCTGAGGATCAGATATGGTAAGACACATAAAGGTTCCTGCCACATTGTTATTATTATCATTGTCATTATTTCCCCCCCCAGTAAATGCCCAATTAACAGTTGCCTAAATAAGCACTTGTTGAACTGAATAAGTGCTATTCTGGTAAAAGAGAAAACACACAAATTACAAAAACAAGTATAATAAATAGTAATTGTAAGTTATGGTAAGTGCTATGGAAAAACGAGCTAAGAAAGAGAATTAAATAGGGGGTCTACTTTAGATAGGATCATCAGGGAAGGCCTCTTGAAGGAGGTGACATGTAAGCTGAATCTTAAGAGATGAGAAGGAGTAAGCTACACAAAATATGAAGATAACAGCATTCCAGGCAGAGGGAATGACGCATACAAAGTTCTTGAGGCAGACATGCATGTGAACCCTCTACAAACTGAAAGTCCTCACCAGTGTGTTGGGACCGAATGAGTAAGGGCAGGGGGGCATCAGACGAGAGCGGACGCCAAACACAAAGAGCCTTATAGGCCAGAGTAGAGAGTCTGGCTTGTGGTCTACATGCAAAGGGAAGACACTGAGGGGTTTTAAGCAAGGGAATGACAAGATCCTCAGACCCACTCAATCCATGACTCACAATGACAAACTGAAGGAGGATAAGAATTTCTGGAAATATTTGGAACTTGTTGTTTATAGAAACTAAGAGTATAAATGCAGAATAAAATATTTTTCATTATGATTAAAGTTATTGATTGCCAACAACTAATTTTGGAGTTAGTTTTAACTTTTTTCTTGGAGCACGAAAGACAATTTATTAAATTTCAGTTATAACTTCATGACAACTACTTATCTTTCATTTCACAGCATCTGATAATAAGTAAGAGCAAAAATGGTGAATACCTACTGTTGCCAGGTAACTGCATCCACTGTGTTTCCTGCCACTTTCATGAATCTGTAGGAAACAGAAAGAACAAAGATATTGCAACTTAAAGTAAACCATATCCCCAGGGTTAAAATAAAATAAGCTGAGACAGAGATCGGGCCAATCCTTGGGCAACTATGCTTTCTGAGAGGGCCCACAGCCATGGTCTATCCATAGGTATTGGAAGTTAAAAGGTACAGAAGGTGAAAGTAATCACACTTTCAGCTCTCCACACATCCTTTATCATCTGGAAATCAAGACCCCAAGACAGCATTATGCCTACGTCTGTCTTTCCAATCCCATGCCTGATGGCTCCCACATCACCTTCCTTGTGATCAAAACTTATCTGTCACATTTCCCATTCTCTAAGGATTCTGAGATCTACTAGGAGACAAACGATAACATTTTCCAAGGATGACAACACAACATATGCCTTTGAAAAACCTCAGGCCTCTCCTTCTATAGAGAGCATGGGAAAACCCAATTTATTTATATAAGTATGAAGCACTAACAAATATGCCCTAGTGATGGGCTGCCACACCTGTCTAAGTGTAGAAACCTGAGCACCACATAGAGAAATTTAACCATTTCTGGAGCAGCTAAATAGAGGACTGAGTGTCTCGACCAGGATGCTCAGCTCAAAACGGAAACCAGACTTGTTTCCCTGCAAAGCACTCAGCAAAGTCTTGCTAGCAATTTGCCACCCTCCTGTGCCCCTTGGGGTTCCACCAGAAACATAGTGACAGGAGAAAGCATCCAAGGCCACACAGATTCCATAGGGTATCATAAACTGCAAGTCTGTGAATAACTCAATTATCTACCTGCCTCCTTTTAGCCATCCACATGTTCTGAGGACATGTGCTGTCATGGCTCGTGTTACTATTTGAGAGAGTTACCACTCAGACACAGGAAATCAAAAGGAACATCTCAGTTCTTTCAGATCTTACTTTCAATTCTCTTTCCTGAGACCCTGGAAGGGAACTTCTCCTCAGACAGAAACGATCTTCCATCAGTACTTCATAAACAAAGAATTTGTCCACTGAGAAGGGAGAAGGACGGTATTTTGTCAAGAATGCCCTACCCCTGCCCTACTCCAGCCTAACCTTGCCAGGAGGACACATGGGCAAAGGGCGTGCTTGCGCTGCCCAGACAGAGGCTCTGTTTTGCCCTGATGGTGGAAGAGGAGTGAGTCTCTGCGGGACTGGGTGAGAGAAGGAGAAGGGATACCAGGACTACTGTTTAGTAGCAGAGTGATGTTCATAAAAGAAGATGAAGAGGATGGAGAGTAGGGAGACAATGAGGAGGGGAAGGAGAAGGGGGAGGGAGAGGGGAAGGAGAAGGGGGAGGGAGAGGGGAAGGGGAAAGAAAAGGAGGGGGAGGCAGCTTGACTCTTGCCTGTATGGTTTTGCCTCTTTTTGTCTAGTACCACTCAGCAGTCCAGGAGCAAGAACGTGGGAAATGGAGCATAGGGTTGACTGAGGAATGAAAGTGGTTTGCTGAGCAGGACCAAAACATAAATGGGGATTGGAGGGAATATAACATTTACTGAATACCTATTTAGTACCAGGTATTCACATGTATTTCCTTCAAATAATTCTCAAAATTGCTTTGCTTGGTGAGGTGGATATTATTAACCACATTATACAGGTTACTAACTTCCCTACTGGCTAGAGAAGTAGTATTTCCAGACACCCTAACCAGCTCATTTTTATGGGATCATGTCACCCCTCCTAGCAGTACTTCTTAGGAAGCAGGACATAGGAACCCTCTGCTTTTGGAGCGCACGGACTTCTCTTTCTCTTCTCCTCTCCTTTCTCCAGCCCAGAAAAATCTCTTGACTCTGGGAGGGTAGCTCCACTCTCCTCACCATTTCTAGCCCTATGCCCAGGATTCTTCCTTTAAAATTCAAAAGCTGGAAAAGCTGTGCATTCTCTTCTCCATCCTGTCATGTGCCACCCCTGAGTCAATAAGCACACAACCAGCTATCTGCTTGAATATACAGGAGAAAAATGGAAAAGTCCAGGGAGAAGGAAAACAGATTAGGATCCAAAATACTATACCTGCCACATAAGCACTCTAAGCTGTGGAAACCTGATGGTAATCTTAGAAGTAGGATAACCCAAAAATTAAGAGGGGGAAATGAAATTTTGTACCCCCTCCCCAGGATATTTTAAAAATTAGAAAACCTAGGCAAACTTAGATACAAGTGTCATTAAAATATATATATATATTAAAATATATTTACATGGGTTTACTCCTCCAAAATTATTTCTAAAATCTCTGAAAAGTAAAACTGCCTCCATTTACATATAAAAATAACCATAATAAAAATTACACTGACATTTAGAGTGCTTTCTCATTAAAAATTTTTTTCAGCTTCTTATGTATATAATTTCACATAACTCTCAAAACAGCCCTGGTAGGCAGATATTTCTAATTTATAGTGGAGGTTGGTAAGTCTCATAGAGGTTATGTGACTTGTTCAGATTCATAGAGTAGTGCAGACTAAATTCAGGTTTTCTGATTCCAAACCCTATGTTGCCTTCAAGCTGTTTTCACTGAGACCAAGAATTATTAAGATGCAAAAAATAAGTTGAATTTTTGCCTTGAGAAAACACTACCCTATTTTTTAGAAAAAGAATAAAAGGCCTCAGCACCTTCTTTGCTTGTGGCTTCCTCTCACAGACTTGAGCATTTCATTATTATTTGTAAGACTAGGTGCTGGAGCAGGTGTCGAAAGGTGACTGACTCAGGGCCTCTGCTATAAGACAATCACAGTAAAACCAAGAAGACAGACACTGAGACAAATTAGTCTCTTTGTGTTGCATTACCGGTACAAACTAACTGCTGTGGGAGAGCAGTCAAGGGAGTAGCTAGCTCTACCTTCTGTGGTGTTAGAAGAGGGATAAGCATTGAGTAAAGCTTCACATCTCACAAGAGGTTGAATCTGGCATTGAAAGAAGGGTAGGATTTTGCCATGAAGAGCAAGCCAGGCATAGAGCAGCTTGAGCAAAGCACGATAGAGTCAAGGTGAGTGTTTTCTCAGGAGTCCAGGATATCTGGATATCAGGGGACAGGTAAGGGAGTGGTAGGAAGTCAGCCTGGTCAGATAACTAGTTGCTAGCCTGTGATGCTAACACATCTGGCCTTTATTCCTTAACATCTCGGTACAAGTCGAGGTCTTATTTATCTTTGTATGATTAGCACCCAACACAATATTGTAAAATACAGCTAGCTCCTCCTGCATGTTGGATTTATCCTGTGCTTAAGCAAGTGAGGGTGTGTCAGGATCAGACTTGAGTTTTAGGAAGATCACTCTGGCTATGGTAAAGGTGAAAGGTAGTATGGTGTGGACAAGCTGGAGGGAGATGACCGCAGAGTGATGGGAGGCTTTGAAATGTGGGAACGAAAAAAGACACAGTTGAAAAAAACACTGTTGGAGCACTCAAGAGGACTCGGCAGGTGAGTTTAAGTGAGGAAGCGGTGTAAGAGAGAACCCCAAAGTTTTAACTGTGGTAATGCCATTGCCTAAGATGGGCAATCCAGGAATAGACTTTAATGCTGGTGTTGGTGAATGTACTCCAATCCTTCTGAAAATGCCTCAAAGAACTTGAAGTAAATAGTCATTGATGATAACAGTTACACATTCACAAGAAAATTAGGAGGAAAAAATAATCATCAATGCCCTGCCTGGCTAAAAGGCTCTGGACAGGCAATTAAGAACACATCTAATTTGGTGTCTTAGAAGCTGGAAACTTGTTATGTATGATATTATAATCTGGAGATCCTCATATGCATTGAATAGTTTGTTCTGCTACAGGTTGATAAGTCTTTAAATAACCTTCCATTATCAAAAGTTACATTATAAAAAGAATGGGAAAACTAGAGTTAGGAACATTTAAAGTAATGCTAATGTTTTCTCCCCACACCCCTCCCCCACCCGCAAAGAAAATCTATAATATCTATAATTAAATATGAAATATACTGGACCCATATATAGAATATTATATGGTTTACAGAGAAATATTTTTAAATTGAATATACGAAAAGACCTACCATGATCCTGGATAGGAAAATCAATTATTCTTCCTAACCTAATTTATGGGTTTAATGAAATTGTAATAAAAAAAATCCCATCAGATATTTTTGAAACTTTGCAAAATCATTCTATTTTTGAAACTTTGCAAAATCATTCTAACATTCATCTGGAAGAAGCCAAGAATGGTCTGAAAAAACTGTAATACTGAAAAGACATTTATTTGATCTACCATATATTAAAATATACCATAAAACCTGCAATTATTAAAACATTCCTAGGCATTAGTGAGGAGATCTTAGTAAAGAGATCAGGAATTAGTAAGGATATCTATGGAACAGAAGAGATTGTTTACAAAAATTTATATATAAGAATTTATTACATGGAAAAGAATTTAGTATGTGAAAAACTGAAGCATGTTTTTAATAGTGCTATGTGATTTGTAGCTATTTGGGAAAACAGTAAAGTCAGATCCTTACCTAAAGCCTTATTTTGTAAAAGAAATCAAAATAGTAAAATATACTTTCATTTCATTTTAATATTTTAAAAAATTTGTCAATCACTATTTAATATGTTTAGACCAATGGTATTATTATCTTAACTTTAGTAGCATATTTAAGCAGTAGAAAAGTTGTTTTAGCTAACTTTATGGGAAAAAATTATTAAATATATGTTCATATGAAAACTGTTGTAAACTACATTCTTCCTTTTTCCCTCTTGGCAAAATGATGAGAACAACTTCAAACATATGGAAGCATTTCTACACTTATTCTGACGAGGAAGAATCTAATTCAGGAATAATGTCAAACAAAATATGCATTCCCAAATACTACCAGGATGACTAAACATACCTTTGTTTTTTTGAGAAGTGTATAAAACTCATCTAAAATGGAGCAAATGTTCTGTTTTCAGAAGTCTTTGAATGATTGGAAAAAAAAAAAACTAGAAAAACAAAAACAAATGACAGAAATAACACATAAAGGAAACTGATTAGACAAAACTCCATGGAATAGATATTATAGCCAGTGAATTTGGTGAATTCTCCCCAGCCCCATGTTCCCTCTCTGAACACTAGGGCTCTCTGTATCTACCATGTATCTATATCATTTCCATACTCTGTTTTGTTTTGTTTTTTTAAAATTATTTATTTATTTATTTATTTATGGCTGTGTTGGGTCTTCGTTTCTGTGCGAGGGCTTTCTCTAGTTGCAGCAAGTGGGGAGCACTCTTCATCGCGGTGCGCGGGCCTCTCATTATTGCGGCCTGTCTTGTGGAGCACAGGCTCCAGACGCTCAGGCTCAGTAGTTGTGGCTCACGGGCCCAGTTGCTACACGGCATGTGGGATCTTCCCAGACCAGGGCTCGAACCCGTGTCCCCTGCATTGGCAGGCAGATTCTCAACCACTGCACCACCAGGGAAGCCCCCATACTCTGTTTTTATATCTATATTGGCACTGCGGAGGACAACAAGTCCAAAAAGATTATAATTTTCTTTGTTCAAATCTAACATTGATGGATTCTTCTGCTCCTTAGTTTTGCCTGTTTCTCAGAAACTGGCCCAAACCACATAAATGAATAACTTCCACACAGCTGCAGAATGCTCAGCAACAGTAATATTAGAGGTGGAATAACATGCACACAGACTAGGGCTGTCAGGAGTGAAATACCATTGGGAAAGTGAAATTCTGTTTAGGGTCCAGTATTATCCAAGCGTTTTCAACCATCCACCTCCATTCTAATCCCTAGATTTAGGTCTATGAATGAACAAGTAAAAGATGACCCAGGATGTGAATAATGACAGAAAGGAAAGATCTTGGTTTTCCAAGTTTGGATGTCTCCATACCTGAATTATGAAGACAGAAATCTTGGATGATTATTTCAGAGAACAGAAGATGTCTGTCCTCATGCTGACATCCAGTCATTCAAAAAAGGGTAAGAGAGGGAAGGGGCAAGGGCCTGTACCTAAGGAAACTGGCCAGTGCCAGGCAGACCTTTCAGTAGTGGGGAATCTTTCCCACTGGAGCAAATATGCTGCTACGGAAAAGAACAAAATATTCCCTTTCATTGTGAGTTCCTTTCCTCCCCCAAGGGACCCCAAATCTGGGAGAATTTATTTCCTTTGTTATCCACCTGCACATATGACGTATCCGAAATGTTGTGGAGCCTTCTCTCCCAGTGCATATCACAGCTCTCTCTTATAATAAGGCACATCTTTATTCATGGTCTTTGGGGTTTGATTTCTGCTTCTGGACCACAGAGTGCAACCCTGAAAACTGGTTTCTGAATTTTGCTCCCAGGGAAGAGGATAAACCCTTCATGGGGAACTACATGTCCAAATGACTACAAACTTCAGTAAGAGTGTGGCAGCCTGATCCTTTTCCTTGTCCACAAGGAGGATCTTTGGTTATGTAACTAACATGAATAAGATGTGACAGCCATTCTACACAAAAGCTAGGAAAAACTTGTGAGGAAATCATTCATTTTGAGTTACAGCAAACCAGGCATCTTCTGTTTGGTCCAAAGTCACTTACATTTCCATGGCTAATTATATATTAAGCTATACTAGGTTAACTATATATTAAGCTCTAGAAGAAATAAAATATTGATCTCTTTCTTCCCCACCCTCTCTCTCTCTCTTTTTACTCTCTCTGTTTCTCTTTCTCCTTCCATTCCTCCCTTCAAGCCTCCCTTCCCCTCTCCCTCCCTCCCTCTCTTCCTTTTTCTCTCCCCACCCCTATTTATATATACTATTACACTTGCAGTAGGCTGATAAATAGCATGGCTATATGTTCATTGACTTTAATAGCTAGTGCAGCTCTCTATTTAGGCTTCTCTTCTAGCTTATAATTCCCTTAATTTGATAGATTTATAGAGTTTTTAACATACAGGGACTTGAGAGGGGTGAGACTCTCCATAGAATCTCTCTTGCCAATAAAAGTTACATCCATGAGGCTTAATTTAAGAAGGATCTTAATGAAGAAAGGAAAAAATAAGTTAGCTACCACTTACTGATTGACAGGCACTTGGTAAGCAGTTTACATAATGTACAATCTTATAAGGTAGGTATTATTACTTTCATTTTATAGATGAAGAAACTGTGCTCAAGATCACCCAACTAATAAGTTGCAGTGCTAAGAATCAAATCCATTTCTGACTTTAAATCCCTTGCTTTAACCATGCAGAGATGGCAAATTTATGATATGTGCTCCCTTTTTCTGAACCCATGGTAGACCCTGGTAATAGATCTCAATACTCTTTCCCTAATCTCAGAATTGGCCTAAGAATCCTTCTCAAGATAGGGTGCCAGGCACTATTACCTGGAACTGACCCCCAAGATGAAGGCTATTTCATGCTGCTAATGGGGACTTGGGAGGAGGGAGGCTATAGAACAATGTCTGGAATAAAATGGAGGCAGATGTGAGACAATAATACAGAAAAGACAAAATAGGTTTGCCTGATTAGAATGAAGACAAATAGCAGGGGGATGAGGGATGGTGAAAGAAGATGTTGAAACAGATCTGGAAGGCTATGGCTGGAGCTGGAAGGTGCTGGTTAGGGGAATATTATGACAGACATGTCTCGACAGTCTAAAATGCTGCCGGATTCAGGCAAAGAAGGCTATAACTGACCTGATATGATTTGTCCTGGCTGTGGAGCCAGGTGGGAAGGAGGAAAAATGCATCAAGATATCGTGAAGAATTTCACACAGAAAAGCAGACTTTCCAAAAGGTCAAGTCCCAGTATGAAGCTGAGTCTATGAGAGTGAAAACTATGGAACTAAGGTGAAGAGTATTATATATTTTTTCCAGTATGCTAGACCATGTGGCTTCACTCAAAGATGAAAATTCAGGAAAACAGCACCACAGTGTAGAAAGAGCATGGGCCTAGGAGTCAGATAGATACTTGATTTAAGACCTGGCTCCACAACATATTAGCCATGTGACCCTGGGTAAGTTGTTTAACCTCCCTGAATGTTTTCAAATGGAGAGAGCCTACTTCCCAAAGGCATTGTGAAGATGAACAGGATAACATACATGAAGAACCAAGGGTACTGCCAGGCACACTGCTGGCACTCAATAAATGTGAGATTGGTAAATAATTTAGCATTTGTGTACCTCCATTCCTTAATCTGTAAAATAAGATAATAAGACCTGCTCTGTCTATATTATAGGGCAGTAGTTCTCATACTTTGGGGTGCAAAGAATCCCTGAAGTCCCTGTTCAAATGCCAATGTCTATGTCCCATCCCCACACATTCTGGTTGGGTAGGTCTGGGCTGGAGCCTAAGAATCATGCTGCATTTTGTTTTACAGAGATATTTATAGCAGCTTTATTCATAATAAACAGCAACAGGACCAGATGTCCTTCAGTGAGAGAATGGTTAAACAAAATGTAGTCTACCCACACCATGGAACACTACCAGTAATGAAAAGGAGCAAACTATAGACACATGCAGCAACCTGGTTGAATCTCCAGGGCATTATGCTGAGTGGACAATCGAACCCTAAAAGGTTGCGTATTATATTATTCCATTTATGTAACATTTTTGAAATGACAAAATTATAGAAATAGAGAACAGATTAGTGGTTGGCCGGAGTTTTAAGTAAAGAGCGAGAATGAGAAGGATGAAAGAGTGACATGAGATATCCCTGTCGTGACAGAAATGGTCTGTATCTCCACTGTATCAATGCCAGTGTCCTAGTGGTGATATTGTCCTATAGTGTCACAAGATGTCACTGTTGGGAGAAACTGGATAAAGGGGACTTGGGACCTCTCTGTACTATATCTCATGCTGCATTTTAAAGAAGCTCTCCAGGTACTTCCATTGAGGGAGGACCATGGGCCACACCTTTTACAGATTGTGATCTTAGCAGCACCTGTTAGAGTAGGTCATTCTTGGAGGAAAAGTAGGGTTCTTAGGGAAAGTAGAATGGGGAAGGGAGGAAAGGAGTGGAAAAAAAGAAAGTGAGGAAGATATTTCCCAAGACCGTATGTGTCAAACCTAAATCTATGTCCCGGGACACCAGTCTCCTTCTCCAATGTTCTTTCTAACCCCCATCTGACTTCTCTGACAACAGAAGAAGAGAGAAACATCCTTCATCATAATAGCCATAACTGATATCCTTGGGCTTGGGTCAGGAATTAGGCTGTCTCTCTAATCAAGAAAGAAGTCCTGTCCAGGAAAAAATAAATAAAAAGAAAAAAAAGCAAGTTTAGAAGTAAGCAGTCATTAGCATAATTCTCAGCTAGGGAGCAGACCTTTACAGTAGCCAGTGCTTCCTTGTTAATTAGCACTGAACAGCTGCTGGGAGGCCCTGCCTCTCTCTACAGGCGGAGAAGGAAACTCTCTTCTTATAAACTAAGAGGAATAAATTGTTCTCGCCTCCTGTAGTTTAAGTCATATACTCTTTCACAGGTGAAATAAAACATAACAATTATTAGGAAAAACACTGTGATGATTCCTCTGTGCACCAAATTGTTCCCGGCTGTGCAATTTCCCACTCCAAACAAGAATGTGGTGTAAGTAGGTTTGTAGGCAGGAGCTGTGATCACCCTCATTATAATGCAATGTTACTGTAGCTAATCTTTCTAGTTCTCAATCTCATTCAGTTCTCTGAACTGCTTAGAAGGCTACATTGAGTCATAGGCAAAAAGTCAGAAAAAAACCCTGCCTTTTCAATTTGAAATTCACTTGTCCTTAACAATTGTAGCTGACATCTCTTTAGGTGTGGACTGTGCCAGGAACTACACTAAGCACTTTCAATTCATTATCTCAGTTAACTTCACAACAAGCCTAAGAAATAGATAATTTCAGTAGCCTCATTTTACCAATGAGGAGACCGAGGTTTTAGAGAGGTTAAATAATTCAAGGTGACCCAGCTAGAAGCTGATCTGGGTCTCATCTAGTTCTAAAGTGTATGCTCTTCACATTCCTGCTATTTCCACCCTTGCCCCCAATCCTGCTATATTGACTTACTACAGTAGAACACAGAAGGCTGTTGATTTAATATGTCTTTATGGAGGAAGGGACCCATGAGGTCAAGAATGCCCAGGGCCCACAAAAGTCATAATGAGAGCCTGTGTATAGGAACATAGTGAACTTTCCATCCTTACCCACCCATACCACTTTCACTGCCGTCTATGCTGTGAGTACCAGTGGAGTCTATAAATCAGCATTAGGCACTTAGTAGAAGTTTTGGTAATTAGACAGAACTAAAGATAGAAATTCTGGATATAAAAAGGCAATTTTTCTGTTTCTGTTTTGTAGATCATTGAGCACACAGCATACAAAATGTGGTCTGCTGTGATGGAAAAGACCATTATTTCCTTCCTAATTCTCCTGCTTTTATCCTCTTTGCCCAAATTGGAATGCTTTCCATAGCTCTCTGGGCCACCATGGGAGTTAAAGGTCCTGTCTAGCTTTCTGTTCTAACCTAGGTTCAGGTTAGAATATGCCACTAGCAACTCTCTAAAATATTAGTATAACTTCCATTCTTCATTCAACAAATTGGAGCACCCACCGTGTGCTAGGCTTTTTGCCAGCACTGAATATATATTAGTAAATACAACAGACAACTTCCTGCTCTCATGGAGTTTATGATCTATAAGCAAAAAATAAACAGTAAATATGCAGTTATAACTTGTGATAAATGCCATAAAGAGAACTAACAGAGTGCGCTGATAGAGAATCACTTAGCTAGGCTATTCAAGAAAGAACTCTGATGGGTGAGGAGAAACCAGCCATGCGGCAAGCTGAGAGGACACTCTAGGTAGAAAGAAAAGCATGTGTTGTGCAACCCCCGCCCCCCACCAAAAAAAAAAAAAAAAAAAAAAAAAGAGAGAGAGAAACTTAGCACATATCAGGCCAGTGAGGCCTGAGTGAAGTAAGGAAAGGGAAATCTGGAGAAGATAATGAAGAGCTGGGCAGCAGCCAGACTGCTCATTGTAGAGCCTTGTTGGATGTGGTAAGGAGATTAAATTTTATTCTAAGAGCAATGAAAAGTCATTAAAGAGTCTTTAGCAAATGACTGACATCATGTGAATTATGTTTGTAAAAGATTTTCTGGCAGCTGAGTGGTGAACAGACTGGAGAGGACAAGAATGGAAGCAAAGAGACCAGTAATGGGGCTATTGAAATGGTCCAAGTCCTGAGTTCTCCAAATTGTAATTCTTTTGCTATTGTTTGCTCTATGGCCATATCTCACCTGAAGCAGGGCTCATATTCCAAGTCAGTGATGTCCAAACATGTTAGTGGAACACTAGTCCCTCAAGATAGTCTCGGAAAATAAGACTACGGTCAAATAAATTTTTTAAATTCTGCGTGCTAAATCCCCTTCTTGGAGATTCAGAATGTAAGCTAATGTAATAAAGATGCTGGAAAGTGTTTCAGTACATTTGTATATCCCAGTATTTCTCAAACTTACTTGACTATGGAACCTTTTACTTTATTCCCCCTCCACATAATGTTCTTATCCTGCAGAACTGATATTTTCTAGAACACATTTAAGGAAATGCTGCCATAATTCATTCTAACCAAGGGTTAACTCCATGTGCGTGGTTTACTGGGCCTCCTCTTCTCCACATCTCAATTTATTATTTCAATGGCTTAGACAATATTTTCCAACTCCATACATATCATAAGAGGATATCAGCCGTGTGGGTCATATTTCTTCTCTCCATTTTTATCGCCTATTTTCTGTCAACTGTCCCCTTAATTTTCCATTGTAAAGGTTGATAAGGTTTTCAATCTTTTCTGTAACCATAATTTTCTTCCTTGTTTCTGGATCTGGATATCCTGTGAGACAGCTGTTGGGGATCCTGAACTGATCTTTTATACCAGTAAGATTTCATCCCAAATTTTTTGTCTCTGTCCAACACTCTGTGTATGGGAGATTTCCTTGATTTTATCTTATAATTCTTTTATTGGACTCTTAACTGCTTTTCAGAGATAAAATTTAATACCGTATAATCCCCTCATTAACTGTACAGTTCTATAGTTTTTATTATATTTACAAATTTGTGCAACTATCAACATAATCTAATTTTAGAATATTTAATTTCAAAAAGAAACCCCATTCCCATGAGCAGTCACTCTCCATTTCCCTGAAACCTGCACCAGTCTAGGCAACCCAATCTACTTTTTGTCTCTATAGATTTGCCTATTCTGAACATTTCATATAAAGGAAACCACACACTGTGTGGGCTTTTGTGACTGGCTTCTTTCAGTTAGCATGATGATTTCAAGGTTCATCTCTGACAACAAGTGTTGGTACTTCAGTTCTCTTTATTTTCAAGTAATATTCCATTGTATGGATTTACTGAATTTTATTTATCCATTCATTGGTTGATGGACATTTGGGCTGTTTCTACTTTTTGGCTATTATGAATGATGCCACAATAAATAAGTTTACAAGTTTTTGTGTGGACATATGTTTTCATTTCTCTTGGGTATATACCTAGAAATGGAATTTCTAAGTCATATGGTAACTCTATGTTTAACCTTTCAAGTAATTGCCAGTCTGTTTTCCAAAGTAGTTGTACCATATTATATGCCCACCAGCAGTGTATGAGGGTTCCAATCTCTCCACGTCCTCTCCAACATTTGCTTTTGTATGTCTGTTTGATTGTAGCCATCCTAGTGGATGTAAAGTGGTATCTCACTGTGGTTTTGATTTGCACATTCCTAGTGACTAATGATGTGGAACATCTATTCATGTACTTAGTGGCCATTTGTATGTCTTCTTTGGAGAAATGCTTATTCAAATCCCTTTTGGTCATTTTTAAACAGGTTGTCATATTACTGTTGAGTTGTAAGAATTGATATGTGTGTGTGTATATATATATATATTCTGGATATAAATTCCTTATCAGCTGTATGACTTGCAAATATTTTCTCCTATTATGTGTGTCTGTTCACCTTCTTGATGGTACCATTTGATGCACAAAAGTTCTTAATTTTTATGAGATCCAGCTAATCAGTGTTTTCTTTTATCACTTATGCTTTCAGTGTTATATCTAAGAAATCATTACCTTACATTTATTGGGCTTAATTTCAGCAATTATATATTTAGTTTAAAAAAATATTTTTTTGCTCTGTATACAAAATACAGTATATATAAATACAGTATCTTACTATATCTTTATAAGGATACTAACTATAGCTTTTTACTTTTCTAGTTCTGATCTTGAATTATAATTCTTCTTGGGTCAATTTTTTAAATGTATTTGTCTTGTTTTTTCTCTTTTATGTTACTTGATTCCTTCTTACATCTTGTGATCTTTGCCTATCTATTTATTTTTTTAAATTGGGGACTAAATAGATTCTTCTAGGTAGTAGGTGCAGATTTTTCTAAGCTGTTGAATATCTGGGGGTTTTTTTTGATAAGTCTCTCCGTTCCTTGGGATCTCTATTTTGTGGTCACAGCTTGTTGACCAACACACTTCCCTTTAGAGAGGGAGGAGGGAGGACACAGATAGCCTTTGGGCTAGGGTATCCCACAGTGCTCTACTCAGCATTTTACTATGCAGAAGCAACTCCACCTTAGCAATACTAGCTCATCCCCAGGTATTCCGGCAGTATTTTTTTGGTGAAGGTTCCTAACTATTGGTTTGGCATTTGCTAGTAGATGATAGACAGAGCTGTCTTTGTTCTGTAGGCAGGGTAGGGGACTTAAAATGATGGAGGGGAGAGTTGAGTTGTGGGTGTAGTCCCTCTGAAGACGGACTTTCATATTAACCCCTTGGCTTGGTCCCCCTTTCCCACCTCACCCTCTCTGGCTTCTAAGCCTATCTGCAAGACAGATTCTCTATCTTTTCTCAGAGCCCATGTTCTCTGGGTTGCCACTTCCTCACTCTGATTACTCTGTCAACAGGCTTCCATCTGTTTACTGTCTTATAGAAATCTTTCAGAAGTCTCTCATCTGCTAATGATCCCTCTTTCGTGTGCTGTTATTACAGAATTGTTCTTTATCAGTTTTTAATAGGAGTTGGGATGATGTTCCAGAAGGAAATGGAGCTTGTGCTCAGATCACTATCCTGAACTTGAAGCACACCCAATGTAGTTTATTTACTTTTATTTTTATTTTATTTATTTATTTTTGGCTGTGTTGGGTCGTCGTTACTGCATACGGGCTTTCTCTAGTTGCAGCAAGCAGGGGCTACTCTTCCTTGTGGTGCGCGGGCTTCTCTTGTTGCGGAGCACGGTGCGTGGGCTTCAGTAGTTGTGGCACCCAGGCTTAGTTGCTCCACGGCATGTGGGATCTTCCTGGACCAGGGATCGAACCCGTGTCCCCTGCATTGGCAGGCAGATTCTTATCCATTGTGCTACCAGGGAAGCCCGCCAATGTAGTTTAAAGTCATCTTTTGTTGCTCCAGAGATACTGTTTCCTGAGTATGAATATGTGTTCATTTTGGTGTAACTTCCTTTTGAAAACCTCCCTTTTCTGCATGTGATGGCTCTTGAAAGAGAGATGCTAACGTTCAAAAGGTGGAAGTCATCCTTTATTAATTCCTCCTATTCTCTCACCCCCACCTTGCTGGGATATCCATCAACAAAGCAAGTCTACCTTAACTTCTCTCCATCTCTTCTGCCATTACCTTAACCCAATCATGCACACACCTCATAGTGAAAACCCTCCTTACTGAACTCTTTTGATTTCTTACTTTTGCACCTTAAAATCTATTTGGCACACAAAACAGAGTAGACTCTGGTACATGTTGCTGCCCTTATAAAAACTCTGTAATAGCTTTCCATTGCTCAGAGAATAAAATATACAACCTCTTTTCCATGGTATACATGGTTCAGTAATGATCTGGTTCTTGCCTGTCTATGCATTCTCATCTCCTACTGCTCTCCTTTTGCTCACTATAATTCTCATCTTTCTATTGCTCAAATGCCTTAACCTTGTTTCTGATTCAGGACATTGACAAACACGACCTACCACCTCTATCTAAAACTTTTTTCACTCTGATCTTTGAACAATTGGCCTCTTCTTATTCTTTCGTTCTTGGCTTAAATAAATTGTTCCTCAGATAAGTCTTCTCTGATCACCTTGTCCAAATAAATCCTCCAACTCCAGGTATCCTGATCATTTCCTTCACAGAATTATATACAATTTGGGATAATTTGTTTTCTTATTTACTGTGGCTCTGTCTTGCTAAGCTCCAAGAGGATAAGAGTTACTTTGGTTTTATTCATCAATATAAACCCAACACTTAAGCAAGGATCAAACATGAAATAGCTGTTCAATAAATGTTTATTGAGAGATAATTTAGTATTCATCTCCCTATGATTTGAAAGCCCCCAAAAAAGCCTCAGTAAACATGCTTTCAATGAATACCTGCTTTTCTTGACACCGTCACATCACCAAAAAATAGATTAGGTCCTTACTCTATAGTACATACAGCAATAAACTCCAAATAAGTTAAAGAGCCTAACATTGAAAATTAAAACATTTTTAAAAGGCTATGTGAAAATGAAATAGTAACTTTATCCTAACTGTGTAAGGAAAGAAACAGAAAAGACAACCAACAAGAAAATGGATAAGAACAACTATAATAAAAAGTTAACTTCTGAAGCAATAAAAACATATTTCAAAGTAATAAGAAAAGCAATACATTAAGATAAAATTGTCATTACATAGATGATGCATAAAAGTTTACAAGAGAAAAGCAGAGGAAAATAATAAAACCCTAAAGAACACTACTTATGCCTTTAGATAAAAATCAATAACTGGGAAAAGCCAGTTCCTGAATGAGGAAATGGAAATAATATAACAAGCATTTTATTAAGTACTTCCCATATTCCAGGCAACATGGTAGTATCTGAAGACATAAACATGAAGATTCTATCTCTGTTTGTTCATATCCTAACTGGGAAGATAGTCCTACATAGTCCAGTAAATACCTAAGTAGTTTTAAGCTTTTTTAAGCTTAAAAATTAGTTTGGCTCTATAAAACTAAAGCTATTCCTAGATTCTGAAGGCTACAGAATCAATAAAACATAGACCGAGTCTTGACCTTAGTCTACAGTCTGTTAGGGGAGGCAGGTAGGTAAATAAGTAAGTTATCATCAATTTGATAAGTGCTATAGCAGAAAAATAAAGTACCATATAAGGACAGAGGAGGTGATAAGAAATCCTGCCTGAAGATGTCAGAGAAGATCTATTGGAAAGAAGAAAAATAAGGGAAGAGAGTGGTATTCCAAAGAAAACGACACAAAATAAAAAGGTGCAAAGGTAAAAAAGTGTGGCATCTTCTAAGATGGACATATACTTTGATGTACTAAGTGCAGGTTGTGCAAGGGTGTGTAGCTACTGACTAGCTGCAAAGAAGGCAGGTACTGGACCCTAAAGGCCAGGGGTACATGTGAAAGGGTTTGGATTTCAAGCAAGAGTGACTTGACCACATGTTGCATTTTTAAAAAATTACTCAGAAATCTGTAAGGAGAAATTAGAGTCTGAGACTAGATATGGAGAAATTGTTTAGGAGGAAAAATGATAAGGTTTAAAATAAAAATGAAAGGAAGATGGGATATGAGTGATACTAAGAAGTCAGAAATAACAAAACTTAATAACTAACTAATGGAGACTGTGAACAAAGGAGAGGAATGAATCTAAAATGACCTCCTGGTCTGTGTCTCAGGCAAAATGGTTATTGTGTCATTAGTCAAACGTGGAATAAGGGGAAAGGAGACAACATAAAGTTTTGGAAAATGTTTGGTTCTTTTCACAGTTAACAGGATTCAAATTTAAACGACCATGAGGTACAATCTTGCATTAATTAAAATAGAGTAAATTAATAAAAATAATACTCGTTGTAGAGTATTGGGAAAAAGATACACTAATACCTTGCTGCCCTTCAACCTGGTGAAACTGTTCTGAAAAGAAATTTGGCAACAAATACAAAAGCCATAAAAATTATTATATACAGTACTTTGACCCAGAAACCCAGCTTTTTGGAATATAGCCCAAGGTTGTAATTCAAAAGAAATTTTTAAAAAACCTATTGGTATAAAGATGTTTACAGCTGTGCTATATATTACAGACAAAAACTGGAAACAGCCCAAATGCCCAGCAGTGAGGGAATGCTTAGGCAGAATTCAGTACATTAATGCAAGGGAATATTTTACTGGTATTAAGAATGACAAATATGAGAACTATGTAGAAATAAGGAAGGGGCAATATAAAGCAATGAGCAAAAAATGCAGAATTCAAAATGATGCATATACAATGATCACAACTATGTAAAATTATATCTGTATAACCAGGAGGATTGGAAAAACTACAGAGCTGGTGATTTAGAGTGCTGATATTTTTGTTATTGTTGGTTGAGTCACTGGGAATGTTTATGTGTTTAAAGTTATATTTCACTGTATATTTAGTACATATACATTAAGAAAGGTAAATACCCATTTTTTCTGGCACATAAAAGAAAAAAAATGTTCATCAGTACCTTTCCTTCTTGCCATATGTAATTTTTTCTAGCCTCTTGAGTGCTATTAGTTTTCGGATCTATGGGGAAGTAGGCCTCACCACTTGTCACCACACCACCCAGTCACATGATGATTTCTTTCATCTGTTGCCAACTATTGTGTCCAAGTTCTTGACTTATTCACAACAAACTAGCATCTATGTGCCCAAAATTACACCATGTACACAAACTGGGATGCCTTAACTATACCTTATCTACTGGGTAGAAGTGTCTCCTCAGTATGACTTTTTAATCTCTGACATAGAAAAATATTTGTTTCTTACTTTCTATTACCCTGGTATAATTGTCCCTCCATTTAATGAAGGCCAATTCCTCTGGATTCCATTTCTTCTAGCCTTAAAGAACTTCTCATTTTGGTTATATCCTTGATCTCTTGTATCATCTAGCTCTTCTTCTCTCCTGGATAAGTCTCAAAATACAAACCTGTTCTGCTGTCTCCCACATTAAATTAAAGGGGAAAAAATGCCATTATCTTCCTTGACCCCAAATCTCCTTTCATTTTTCTACTTTCCTTCAAAGTAAAAATTCTCCTAAGAGTTGTCCACATTATTGTTTCCAATATCTCACCCTCCATTCACTCTTCAAACTATTGTGATCTGACTTCTGTTCCACCACTCCGCTGAACTATATTTCTCAAGGTCACCAACAACCTGCATGTTGCCAAGTTCAATGGCACTTTTCTGTCTTCCTATTACTTGACCTCCTGGACTTCTAGCAGCACTCCCTCCTTATTAAAAACTCTCTTTTCTTGGTTCCTACACCTCAATCTCTCCCTTTCTTCTTACCTCTAAGGCTATCCCTCTTTTCTCACATCTCTAAATGTGATAGTTCCTCTGGGCACTCTCCTAAGCCTCTGTCTCTTTTCTTTCCATATTCTAACAGATCTCTTATATTCCCATGGATGGCCTTAAATCCCATTTGCATGCTAATGACCACCAAAATCAATATCTCTAGCAGAGACCTTGATCCCTTGACTCGTATTCAAGGATATACTTGACATCTCCATTTAGATTGAAGCACGATAAACATAACATGAAACCTAAAGTCATGATTTTTTTCCCCCAGAACCAGTTATTCCCCCAATCTTCCCATCTTCATAAATGATAATAACATCCACCCAGTTACTTACACATCCCTGTGTCGCATCACCATACACTTATCCAATATATCCAAGTCCTGTGGTTTCTACCTCCAACAATATATTCCACTGCCACAACCCAATTCAGGTTCCCGTCATTATGTGCACTCCTACAACAGCCTTCTCACCGATTTCCCTGCCTCCTCTCCAATCCATTTTCCATAGAGGAGACACAGCATTCTTTTTGTATAATAAATCAAATTATTTCTCTCCCCAGCTTAAAAACATTCAATATTTGTCTCACTGCACTTAGAAGAAATTCTAAGCCCTTCACTATGCCTATAAGTCCCTATATAATATGACTCCTAATTACTTCTCTAGCTATACCTTTCTTTAGCCAATCTGGCCCTTTTTTCATCCTTAGGGCCTTTGCACATGTTTATCTTTCTTCCAAGAACACTGATACTGTTTACTTCTCATTTTGTCTAGTTAACACCTTACTCATTCTTCAGATTACACTTTACTTATTTTTAATGAATTTTTAAAAATTGAAGTATAGTTGATTTAGAATATTACATTATTGCTGGTGTACAGCATAGTGATTCAATACTTTTATAGATTATACTTCATTTAAAGTTACTGTAGGACTTCCCTGGTGGTGCAGTGGTTAACAATCTACCTGCCAATGCATGGGACACAGGTTCAAGCCCTGGGCTGGGAAGATCCCACATGCTGCGGAGCAACTGAGCCCGTGGGCCACAACTACTGAACCTGCGCTCAAGAGCTCACGAGCCACAACTTCTGAGCCCGCGTGCCACAACTACTGAAGCCCGGGCACCTAGAGCCCATGCTCTGCAACAAGAGAAGCCACCACAATGAGAAGCCAGAGCACCGCAACGATGATTAGCCCCCGCTCGCTGCAACTAGAGAAAGCCCACGCGCAGCAACGAAGACCCAACACAGCCAAAAATAAATAATAAATACATTAATTAATTTTAAAAAATACAACCCTAGACTGTCAAAACTGAAAAAGTTTTTTAAAAAGTTATTGTAAAATATTGACTATATTTCTCATGCTGTACAATATATCCTTGTAGCTTTTTTATTTTATATATAGTAGTTTGTTTGTACCTCCTAATCTCCTACCCTTATCTTGCCCCTTCCCCCTTCTTTCTCCCTGACTGGTAACAACTAGTTTGTTCTCTGTACCTGTGACTCTGTTTTTTTATATTCATTCTTTTTTTATTTTTTAGTTTCCACATATAAGTAATAACGTACTGTATTTGTCTCTCTCTGTTTGGCTTATTTCACTAATCATAATACCCCTCAGGTCTATCCGTGTTGTTGTGAATGGCAAAATTCATTCTTTTTTATGGATGAGTAATATTCCATTCCACATTTTTATCCATTCATCTGTTGATGGACACTTAGGTTTCTTCCACATCTTGGCTATTGTAAATAATGTTGCTATGAATATTGGAGTGCATGTATCTTTTTGAATTAGTATTTTCATTTTCTTCAGCTATATACCCACAAGTGGGATTGCTGGATCATATGGTAGCTCTATTTTTAGCTTTTTGAGGAACCTCCATACTGTTTTCCAAAGTGGCTGCACCAATTTACATTCCCACCAACAGTCTACTAGGGTTCCCTTTTCTCTACATCCTCACCAACATTTATTATTTGTGGTCTTTTTGATGATAGCCATTCTGACAGGTGTGAGGTGATATCTCATTGTGGTTTTGACTTGCATTTCTCTGATGATTAGGAATGTTGAGCATCTTTTCATGTGCTTGTTCCTCTTAAGTGTGACTCCTTTAGGGAACCCTTCCAACCACCTAACTTAGTCAAATCCCAGCACTTACAGTCATTCATAGTACCATGTACCTCTCCTTGGTACTGTTTCAGTCTTAAGATAAGTTGATTATTGTCTATGTCTCCCCTACCATATTATATACTCCATGAGGGCAGAGAAAGTATCTATTTTTGTTTATTTTTACATTCCCAGTTCCTAACATAGTACCTGGAACATAGCAATTATTCAACAAGTATTTGCAGAATGAATGAATGATTGATACAGGGTCATGCTACTGAGAAGACTGTCAGTCCCATGAAAATATATTAATCAAATCATTAAAGAAAAGGTATAATCTAAAAGAATAACTATGTGGACTTAAGTGATAGTTACTGGCTTTGCTTGACTGTGTATTGTGAACTATGAAAATGTTCTACACATGTGATTCTTATCCCCTAATTAAAACATGTAAAATAAAACCAACCTCTCCATCACCATCCCATACACACACACACACACACACACACACACACACACACACACACACACACAGAGTAATTTCAAAGTTCAGCAAAAGTATGCAAAGGGAAGCCCAGTGCTGCATTTGTAGGTAGGAGTCAAGGTCAGAAAATTGTTCTGCAAGAAAAAACGGAAGTTCCTACTGAGAGAGAAGGAGAGAAAAAAGAAGGATGGGGAAAGGATAGGAATTAAAATAAGGGCTTGGGGATTCTTTCTAAAGACGAAAATGCCTAAAATTAAACTTCAGGCTGTAAATGTTGTTACAGTGTAAATCATTCCAGCTTCCCAAGCCTTCAATAATGTCTGCTATGTTAATTAGCTTAGACTAAGACTAAGCTACCACAAAAGGGAAGAGAGAGAGTCATAAGAGCCATCAAGCCACAGGGGCCATTCAGGAGGTTGGCCAGAAGTTTCTTTCTACTGGAACGGTATCTGTCTATACTTGTACAGCATTTATCTAACCTCACTTGGGCTGTACACTTCACTGGAAAACATCTTACTTGTCTTTGAATTTGTAGGAATAACCATACCTGTCCCAGAATATGACAGGATGCTGAACAAAAGGTGTGCCTTGGTGCATACTCTGTATGCCACATGAACTCCTGCCTCTCCCAACTTCCTTGTTCCTACCCTCTCTGTTGTAGTTACATATCCTCTTTGAGTCTTTGATTCAACATATATCTTCAGTCTTCCTCATGCTATTCCCTCAGACATCCACTCCAACCCTGCATAACTGGACCCAACATGCATGTATGTTCCACTTATTTAATCTGGGCCTGGCCCACCAGCAGGACTGGGGAAGAGAGCATTTAACATAGTGCTGCATCCATAACCACTGCTTAAAAAATGATGGTTAGATTCAGTAAAAATTAAATAAATCACATGATAGCAATTCTCTAGAATACCTAATAAATCTATCTGTTAAGCTGTGCTTTAATGTACAAGCATTTGTAGTGTTTCTCAACTTTTTAACCCAGATCCACTGTCCAGGATTTTGTCAAGTTTTACCTTCTGTAAGAGGTCCCAAGAATACAGTAGATAATATTTTGCCTTTTAAAAAATATTAAGTGATGTTATGCAATGCTGTAATATTAAATGTGCTTTTTAAAACAACACATCCTTTCCAACCTGTTCTGGATGTTGTGATATCCCTCCCAATCCCACCCTCTTCTGCTGACTGTGGAAGGCCTGGAGAGATAAGTTCTTCCACTGTTTGGTAGAGAATCCCTGATTTATGGTGGGAGATGTCTGTCACTATGAAAAAGTCTCTCTGCCCTTCTTAAGACCAGAAATAACCAGGAAAAATACAAATACATTAATTCACTACATTTAATGAACAATGTTTTAAAAACTGCTAAATAATCTGACCTACCCATCTAGGAGGGTGATGACGTTCTTCCTGGGCCGCCCAATATTAGGGCCATACAAGCTGGCTCTGGAGTAAATCCGGATGGGTTGTAACAGGCTCTTCAGCTGGATGTAATCCTTTCCCAACTGGCTGCCATTTACTGCCCGGCCATGCATGGTTCGATAGTTATTTGGCTCTAGATTAAAAGCAGACATGCAAGTCAGAGTTGAGAAGAGTGAGGTTCTGCCAACCCTTTCCTGTCCACAGATCTCTCTGCCTTTTTCTTAACAATGTAAACAAAATAACCAAAAAGAGGGTGCAAGCTAGCTTAACTTGAGAAACTATCCCAACTAAAAAGTCAAGTGCCATTTTACCATTCTATTTAATTTCAAACTAATCTTCGCAAAAGATCACATAATCCACAACAGAGAACCATACTGATTTTCAAATGATACTTTATAATAAATGGTGTACTGAGTTGAAGAGTGTCCCTCAAAATTCATGTCAACCCAAAACTTTAGAATGTGACCTTATTTGGAAATAGGATCTTTGAAGAAGTAATTACTTAAGTAATTATTTATGATGAGGTCATATAGAATTAGGATGTGTTCTAAATCCAATGACTGGTGTCTTTATAGAGAAAGGAGAGGGAGATTCAGGTACACAGACACACAGGGAGGAAGGCCATGTATCGATGGAGGCAAAGATTGAAGGGATACTGCAATGCCAAGGCTTGTTGGCAGCTATTAGAAGCTAGAGAGAGGCATGGAATAGATTCTCTCTTAGAGATTCCAGAAGGAATTAAACCTGGCAATGCTTTGATTTCAGACTTCCTGAACTGTGATTGAAAAATATTTGTTGTTTTATGTCACTGAGCTTGTCACGATAGGCTTAGGAAACTAATACAAATGGTAAGAAAGGAAAGCTTCATAAAGATGGTCCTTGTATCAAAAAGTTAGAAAAACCTTAATGTTCAATAATAGCAAAGTGGCTGAGTGAAATAACTTAGAGCAAAATCCCCTCCCCCAGTTTCTATTAACTTGGTAGTTCTAAATAGACAAGTAAAGTCCTAAAAACCAGCAGCTCCACTGCTGGAGGGGGCTAACTTGATTCGTAATGAAGCACATACCCCAGGCAAGGCCAACATTTTGGCTAGCTTCAGGTTTTGACACTGGTAGGGGCAAGAAATAGACCAGCAGACTTGCAAGAAATGTAACAGGGAGATTTGGGGAATAAGAAAGCCATTGAGGATTTTGATAAGCCCACAAATACCCCCTGTAGTCTGGAAGGCTGTGCATGCTCAGGAGGGACTGGAGAGGGCACTAGCTATCCATGCATTCCCAGATGAATGTGAAACCTAGTACACTCATAAAGGAGACATGAGAAGGCATGTCAAAAAGTAAAAACCAATCAGACTTGTAAACTGCCTAAATTTTGAAAGTGTTCCCAAACTCACACACAGATCTACTGGCAAAGGGTGAAAGCCTTATTAGCTCAAGGTAAACACAACCTCTGATCAATCATCATCTCACTATTAAGCTATGCTGACTCAGGGCCAACCCCTAGGAAGCTGGCCTTAAAAATAAAAAAAAAAAATTTAAAAATAAAAAACTTAAGAGATACTAGCAGCTACATGATGCAAGGGAGACAGACTCTATGGAACTAGTCCAGGAAGTGACTAAACAAACAAATGAACAGAAAAGAAAAAACAAAAATAACCTCTGGAATGGAGGATTTGGAATTCAGATTTGCTCCAACATATTATCTAAAATGTATAGTTTTCAACAACAACAAAATTACAACATGCAAATAAACAGGAAAGTGTGACCCATAAACAAGAAAAAAAGAAAGAAAGAAAGAAACTTTCTCTTAGGGGACCCAAATGTTTGACTTAGCAGACAAGGACTTCAAAACTGTTAGTATAAATATGTTTAAAGAACTAAAGGGAAGAATAAAACATTAAGGGAAAGTATGATTTTACTGACTAATCAAATATAAATAAAGAGATAGAAATTATAAAAAATTATCAATTGGAAACTTTGGAACTGAAATGATTCTTCACATACAGAAGAACACAATGAAATTAGTAGCTGAATTTTTACCAGAAATAATGGAGGCCAGAAGAAGACAGTGGGATGACATATTCAAAATGCTGAAAAAAATGTCAACCAAGAATTCTACATGCAGCAATCTATCCTTCAAAACTGAAAGCAAAATTTAGACCTTCCCAGAAGAACAAAGGACAGAATTCGTTGTGAGAAAATCTGCCTTACAAGAAATAAGAAAGAACGTCTTTTAGGGTGAAAGGAAATGTCAGCAGATGGTGATTCAAAAGAGCACAAAGAAATAAAGAACACCAGTAAAGATAGTTACACAGATCAATATAAAAGACAGTTGAAAATATTCATTACTCAGCTCTTAACTAATTTAAATGACAGTTGCATAAAACAAAACTATGAAACTGTATTGTTGGGCTTATAACATATAAAGATGTAATACTTAGAATAATAATAGCACAAAGGAGGGGGAAATGGAGTCTTATTGGAGCAGTTTCTACAGTTAACTGGAATTAAGTTAGTGTTACCCTAAAGTAGATTGTAATGAGTTAAGATGTATTATAATAAGAAACTACTAAGAAAATAACTAAATCAAAACAAAAAGAAATTAAAATGGTACCTTAGACAATATCCCTTTTGAATGAAAAGACAGTAAAGGAGAAACAGAGGCATAAAAAAAACTGAAATATATAGAAAATTGCAAGATGGCAGATGTAAGTTCAACCATATCAACAACTACATTAAATGTAAATGGATTAAAAACTCCAATTAAAAGCAGAAATTATCAGGCTAAATAAAAAAATAAGATCCAACTAGAGAGACACATTTTAAAGTCAAAGACACAGGAGGGTGAAAGTTAAAAGGATTAAAAAAGATATGCCATGCAAATGGTAAACAAAAGGGAGCTGGGATGACTATACTAATACAGACAAAATAGACTTTAAGACAAAAATGTTACTAGAGACAATGTGGGGCATTTTATAATGATAAAAGGGCCAATTTATCAGGAAGATATAACAATTACAAACATATACCTACCAACAACAGAACACCAAAATAAATGAAACAAAACTGAAAATAAAAATAGAAAATTCAACAATAACAGAAAGAGACTTCAATACCACATTCTCAATAATGAATAGAATGACTAGAAAGAAAATCAGCAAGGATATAGAAAACTTGAGTAACATCATCAGCTAACTTGACTTGATTGAATTATCTATAGAACACTGCACCCAACACATTCTTTTTTAATGCATATAGAATATGCTTCAGGATAGACCATCTATGCTGGGCTATAAAACAAGTCTTGTATATTGAAAAGGATTAACTCATATAATGTATGTGCCCTGACCACAACAAAATTAAATGGGAATTCAACAACAGAAAGTAATTTGAGAAATCTATGAGTATTTGGAAATCAAACAAATAATCCATGAATCAAAGAATAAATCACAAGGGGAATTAGAAAATATTTTCAATGAAATGAAAATTAAACTATAATATATAAAAATGTATGGGATGACACTAAAGTCACAATCCATGAGAGAAATAATTAAGAAACTGGATTTCATTAAAATTAAAAACTTCTGCTTTGCAAAAGACAATGTCAAGAGAATAGAAGACAAGTTATAGACTGGGAGAAAATACTTGCAAAATATATATCTAATAAAGGACTGCTATCCAAAATATACAAAGAACTTAAAACTTAATAAGAAAATAAACAACCTGATTAAAAAATGGGCTAAAGAACTTAACAGGTACCTCACCAAAGAAGATATACAGATGACAAACAAGTATATGAAAAGATGCTCTACTTTATATGTCATCAGGGAAATGCAAATTAAAACAACAATGAAATACCACTCTATATTTATTAGAATGGCTAAAATTTGTAACACTAACAACACCAAATACAAGCTAGAATGTGAAGGAACGTAACTCTCATTTATTGCTGATGGGAATGCAAAATGATATGGTTACTTTGGAAGTTTGGTGGTTTCTTACAAAACAAAACATACTCTTACCATACAATCTAGCAATCATGCTCCTTGTTTTTACCCAAAGGAGATGAAAACTTATGCCCTCACTTTGTCTGCACATGGATTTATGGCATCTGTATTCACAAGTCCTAAAACTTGGAAGCAAGCAAGATATTCTTCAGTAAGTGAATGGATAAACAAACTCTGATACATCCACACAATGGAATAATTTTCAGCACTAAAAAGAGATGAGCCATCAAGCTATGAAAAGACATGGAGGAAACTTAAATGTCTTTCACTAAGTGAAAGAAGTCAATCTTAAAAGGCTATATATACTGTATGATTCCAACTATATGATATTCTGGAAAAGGAAAAAACTATGGAGATTGTAAAAAGATCAGTGGTTGCCAAGGGTTAGGGAGACGAGGGAGGAATGAATAGGTGGAGCACAGAGGATTTTTAGGGCAGTAAATACTCTACGTGATACTATAATGATGGATACCTGTCATTATACATTTGTCCAAACCCATAGTATGTGCTCACCAAAAGTGAACCATAATGTGAACCATAAATTCTGGGTGATTATGATGTATAATGTAGGTTCATCAGCTGTAACAAATGTACCACTCTGTGAGGGGTGTTGATAGTGGGGGAGGCTGTGCACATGTGGCAGGGGATATATGAGAAATCTCTATACCTTCTCAATTTTGCTGTGAACCTAAAACCGCTCTTTAAAAAAGTCTTTAAAAAAGTTAATTTGAGCACAAAGAGACCTAGGCATGCACACACAGAGGGAAGGCCATGTGAGGACACAGTGAGCCAAGAAGCCAAGAAGAGAGACCTCAGAAAAAAAAAAAGATCTGCTGATAACTATATGTTAGACTTCTAGCTTTTTTTTGTTGTTTAGGAAAAAAACCCCAATGCTTACAGGGAAATTTACAGCCTTAGACTCCTATATTAGAAAAGAAGATCTCAAATCAATAATCTAAGCTTCTATCTTAAGAAAGGAGAAAAAGAAGAGGGAGCTAAACCCAAAGCAAGAAGAAAAAATGAAATAATAAAAATTAGAGAAGAAACCAATGATATAAAAAATGGAGAAAAACTAATTAAGGTTGGTTCTTTGAAAAGATCAACAAAATTGATATAACCTTTGGCTAGACTGACCAAAAAAGAAAAAAAAAAAAGAGAGAGAAGACACAGATGACCAAAGTTAGGAATGAAAAGAAACATCATTAAGGATCTCACAGTAATTAAAAGGATAAGGGACTACAACCTTATGCCAATGAACAACTTTATGCCAATAAGTTACACAACGTATATGAAATGAAAAAATTTTCAAGAAAGACACAAATTACTAAAACCAACTCAAAAAAAAATCTGAATAGGCCTATAACAACAAAAAACATTTAATTAGCCATTATAATTATTTCCACAAAGGAAGCCCAGACTCAGATGGATTAATTGGTGAATTCTACCAAGTTTTTAAGGAAGAAATAATGCACAGTTCTTCATAAACTCTTCCAGAAAATTGAGGAAGAGGGAACAATTCCCAACTTATTTTATGAGGTCAATATTCCCCTGATACCAAAGTCAGACAAAGACATCACAAGAGAACTACAGATGAATATTTCTCATAAATATAGATTCAAAAATACCCAACAAAACATTTACTAACTGAAACCAGCAATATATAAAAAGTATTATAATATCATGACCAATTGGGATTTACACCAGGAATGCAAGGTTGATTTAATACCAAAACCCAACTAATGTAAAATACCGTATTAATAGAATAAAAGACCAAAACCACATTATCATCGCAACAGATGCAAAAAAATCAAACCAAAACAAAACAAAAAACCATTTGACAAAATCCAACTCCCATTCCTGATAAATACTCTCAACAAACTATGAATAGAAGGGAAATTTCTCAATCTGATAAACGGTATCTAAGAAAAATCTATATAGTTACCAGTGAAATACTGAATGCTTAATGGCAAAATATTATACTTAATTGAAATACTGAATTTTTCCCCCCTAAGACTGGGAACAAGGCAAGGATGTGTGCTCTCACCATTTATATTCAACATTTGTATTAGAGGTTCTAGTCAGTGCAATCAGGCAAGGAAAATAATTTAGCCATCTAAATTAGAAAGGAAGAAGTAAAACTGTCTTTATTCTTAGACAACATATCCTGTATACGGAAAATCCTAAAGAATTCACACAGGTAGAGGAAAATAAACAAGATCTAAAAATCAAGTTCAGCAAGATAAAAGATCAATATATAAAATCAATTCTAAATACTAGCAAGGTACAATACAAAAATGAAATTAAAATAATTCCATTCACAATTGCATCGAAAAGAATAAAATACTTAGAATAAAGTTAATAAAAGAAGTGCTAAACTTGTACAATGAAGACTACAGAACATTGCTGAGAGAAATTAAAAATTAAATAAATGGGACGTAATCTATGCTCATGGATAGGAACAGTCAATATTATTGGGATGGCAATTTTCCCTAACTGATCTACAGATTCAATGTTCTCTGTTAAAATTCCAGCAGGCTTTATTGAGGAAATTTAACAAACTGACCCTAAAATTTACATGGAATGCAAACACCTAGGAGAGCCAAAACAATTTTGAAAAGGAAGAATGGAGTTGGAAGACTTACACTTCCCAATTGCAAAACTCATTATAAAACTTGTAATCAAGACAATGTAAAAAAAAAAAAAACATAGAGAATAGATTGGTGGTTACCAGAGGCAGGTGTGAGGGTGGCAAAATGGGTGAGGATGATCAAAAGGTACAAACTTACCTTATAAAATAAATGTCACGGGGATGTAATGTACATCATGGTGATTATAGTTAACGATACTGTATTGTACATTTGAAAGTTGCTAACAGAGTAGATCTTAAAAGTTCTCATCACAAGATAAAAGTATTTGTAACTATGTGAGGTGATTGATATTAACTGAACTTATCATGGTGATCATTTTGCAATAAATACGTATATCAAAAATAAAAGACAATGTAGTCCTAGTATAGTAGTCCAAGAACAGACATACAGATCAGTGGAAGAGACTTGAGTCCAGAAATAAACCCATTTGTGGTCAACTGATTTTTGACAAAAGTGTCAAGAGAATTCAGTAAGGAAAGGATAATCTTTTAAACAAACAATGCTGGGACAATTTGGTAGCCATATGCAAAAAGATGAATTTAGATTCTTACTTCTCACCATACTCAAAAATTAACTCCTAATGGATCTTATGCCCAAATGTAAGAGCAAAAACTACAAAACTTTTAAAAGAAAAAATAGGAAAAAAACTTTGTGATCCTGGGTTAGGCAAAGATATGATACCAAAAGCACAAAGAGTAGAATAAAAAATTGGTAAGTTGAACTTTATCAAAATTCAAAACATCTGAACTTCAAAAGATGCCATAAAGAAAATGATAAAATAAGCTATAGACTGGGAGAAAATATTTGCAAGTCATATGTTTGATAAAGATCTTGTATCCAGAATATATTTAAACCTCTTACAACTGAATAATATGATAACCCAATTAAAAAGACAAAAGATTTGAGTAGACATTTCACCAAAGAAGATGTAAGAATGGCTGATAAGCACATGAAAAGATGCTCAATATCACTTGTCATTAGGGAAGTGCTAATTAAAGCCATATTAATATACTACTTCAAAACCACTAAAATGGCTATAATCAAAAAAATAGACATTAACAAGTGTTTCCAAAGATGTAGAAAAACTGTAATCATCATTCATTCCTGGGGAAAATGTAAAATGGTACAGCTACTTTGAAAAGTAGTGCGGTAGTTTGTTTAAAAATAAACTTAAATTTACCATAGAAACTAGCGACTCCACTCCTCTCCCAGGTATCTTCCTAAGAGAAATGAAAGTATATATCCACACACAGACTTGTATATGAATATTTACAGCAGCATTACTTATCACAGTCAAAAAGTAGAAACAATCCAAATGTCTGTCATCTGGTGAATGGAAAAGCAAAATGCGAGATATATATGTATATAGATAGATATAGATATAGATATAGATATATCTCTATGTAGATATATATAGAGAGAGATATATACACACATATATATGAATATATATATATATATTCATACATTGGAATACTATTCAGCAATTAAAAGGAATGAACTACTTTTACATGCTACAAAATGGATACACCTCAAAAACATGCTAAGTGAAGGAAGTCAGATGCAAAAGACTACATATCGTATGATTCCAGTTATATGAAATGTCCACAAAAGACAAATCTATAAAGACAAAAAGCAGATTAGTGTCTCCTGGGACTGGGAATGGTTACAGAGACTGACTGAAAACTGGCATGAGGGATCTTTTTGGAGTTATGGAAATGTTCTAAAATTGGACTGTGGAGATGGTTGTACAAGTCTATAAACTTACTAAACAGCATGAGAGTATTATGTAGATGGGAGTATGTGGAGAAAGAATAGAGAAGATAAATGTGATGAAGGTGAGAAGCAGGCAGGGAGAGGGAAAGGAGAAAAGTAAGCAGGTAAAGAAACTATATATGTTTTCTCATCTTCTCTTCTCTTCCTCTTTCCCCCTCTTCTCCTTCCCTAAGCACCAAACTCTCTCCAACAAAAATAGAGTTCTCTAAAGCTATGGGCTATGATCTAGCCTCATAAACAATTGGAAGTGTGTCTGAACACGGTGGCTCAACCCTGTGTTTGGCCCTCACAAGACTATACCTGTTATATACACACAAATATACATAATAAAACTGTATAAATGGCTATACATAAATACATCATACATTTATCCACACAAACACAGACTAAAAGCTTAATAAATATTGAATTAATGAATGAATTAATAAAGCTGGGCTGCCAGAATCATCATCTCTAAGGGGCTAAGTTTTATAAGGTCATAATTTTGATTTTATGAAATTGCTCAGCAGACATCAGGCTCCAGGGAACTGATTCATATAACTAAAATCAAACAAGAATAATTGGTGAATGTATAGGTCAGGCATAGGTATAAATATATGACACTGATTCAGTAATTGATAACAGTGGCTTTTATTTGTTCTCAGAAGTGGGCAGATCAATTTGGGGAACACACCTAATTTGGGAAGCAATTCATAATGTAGTGTTCAATTAGAGATGCTGCATTATCTTCAGAAAATTTTTGTTAAGGATAGCCCTCTATAGAACAAACACCATCTCTCCGGAGCAGAATTGGATTAAATTTCTTATTCTACACTTCCAAGACTTGAGTCTCGGCTTCAAAATTCCCCCCTGCTCTTCCTTACTTTAGATTCACCAATGATTAATAGAAATGCAAATAATTACAATCATCACCTAGCATTAATCAAATATAGAGTTTACAATTTATGACATTTAAGGAAACATTTATATCTACAAAACATAGTTGTTAAAAATCTTGTATCAAGAAAGTCATTCTTTGACTTTGACATCCTAAAACTTTCTTAATCTTCACCTCTTGATACTGGGTATATTTTGCTTTCATGGTCTGTAGCCCACACTATTCACTGATTTTAAAGGAGAAAAAAGTTTAGATACTTTAAACTTTAAAAAAGTTTAGTCACTTTAAGTTTAGATACTCCAGGAGAAACAACCAAAGAAATATCTATTTTAGTTTTTCCAATGCCAGATTTGCTCTAGAGATAAAGTACTTGTTAACAGGATGTGGGTATATGGGAGGATTAGAGAACTGACCAGTTCTATTGTCCCCCCCTAAATGTGGATATGATAGTTCAACTATTCTGTCTGTCCAAAAAGATATGGTTACCAAAAAGAAAATGGATAAAAGATTGGAGAGACAAGTCCAAGCCAGGAGGATGATCAGATAATTTTTGAGGGGCAAGGGCCTAAATATACAACACAGAATCATTGTGAACAGAATACAATGGATATCTTAAGGGATATGATGCTAGCACAAGAAAAACTATCAGTAGTTGTAAAATGAATTAGAAGAATCAGCAAAATAAATCTTCAAACCCTAAAAGGTGTGTTTATTTGGGCAAACTACTTATTTGTCATATCAAAAAATAGAAACGCAATTTTTAAAATAAAAGCAAGGGGGTGAGGAAACAGACCAACTCTAGTCTTCTTGACTAGAGACTCAAAAACCATCTATATCTACCTTGATAGAAATGCTCACAGGAACATTACCAGATACTTTCTACCTTATTGAATTTTTAAATTCATAAATTTGGTTATTTTTCTATCTATTGCTATCTATATCCCTATCTATTTTCTTATCTATGACTGTGCCTTTTCTCCTCCTCAAAAATGATTCTTTGTTTTTGTTAATCCTTGAAGATGGATTGATGATGATGGGAATCAAGTGTTGTGTGGCTAAGGTGACTAAACAACATTTTAAAAATGTAATTAGCTCCGTCTCTAAACTGTTTAGCATAATTTGGGGGAAGGATGGAAAGGGGCAGACTCTCAGTTATTTGGAACAGACGTATATACAGAAAGATGCCTATACTCTCCCCACCTCCACCAAATCACGTCAGTTATACCAATTAAAGATTTATTTAATTTAATAAGCTCCCAAATTCAGAGATGCCACAAACCCTGAAGGAAGTATTCCCATCAGTCATTTGTAAGTAAGTTTTAATTGCTTTGGGCTTATCTACAACCAGCTGAGATTCTTTTACAAACCAATTTTATTTAGAAATATTTTAGAAAGAAAACAAACGCTTTAGGCACAGCATGTATTCTCTAGCTCATCAGAGGCCCTACCACTCCTTACTGTCTTACACTCACCCATTTTAAACATTACACCTAATTGGTCCCTCATGACAGGTATAATGCCCTGTTTGGGGAATGCATCGTTTGAATTGTTTGAAGAATATTTTGCTGTGTTTGGAGAAAAGAGCTAAGCTGGGTGGAGTCTGACACTGGAGCAGGGTAAGGTTAGGTGGGGTAGTCATGAGTAGACAACATAAAATACCAAAGAATGTCAAGGAGCATGAAATAGAAGATACGACGGGGAGGGATCAGTAAATGGCTTTGTCTACTACGTAATAATTTTGCCTCGTTCTAAGCTGATCACATCACTCTTGCTCTTGTCCTAGAATGTATGATACCTAGACTGGTTGGGAAGATGAAAAATCTCAGGCTACCCTAGTTATGCCCCCTGTAACCAAATTATCTTCAGTTCAGCACAAGTCTCCATTTGGTAGCTAACTCTCCCCCAATTTCCCCCACTCCAGGGAAGGAAGAGAGAGCTACATTCCAGTTAATGGCAAGTGATAGGAAAAAAGACACTTGTTCTTATAAGATCCTCATCACTTGCTACCTTATGAGAACTTCAAATTCTAGAGTGGAGTGCATAAATACACACATGTGCTTGTGTATGTGTACACTGCCCGCCCCCCCCCCCCCCACACACACGGTGCTCCAAACAAACATGGGTTAGCTACAGATATACATGGCCATGGACAAAAATATTATTATCAATTTGTAACAGTAATTGTAAGAGAATTCTTGGTTTTTTTGTTCTAAGGTTTAGCAAAATGTCTTTTTATTAGGAATCAGAATATTTTAAAATTTATACTATCCATAATTTTAACTATAACCCATAGTAGTTGACTCAATAATATTACAGACTCATGGAATCTACAGAATATCATATGTATCATACATACATGTATATCACTAGGAAAAATAGTGTGATTTAGGAACACTGTGTGTTCCATGGAACATTGTTCCATGAGATGATAATAGGTCTCTCTCTCTCTCTCTCTCCCACACACACACTCCCACACACACACAGTGCAATGATTAAACAGGACTGGCTACATAATTTGCAGGGCCCCATGCAAAATGAAAACATGGATCCCTTTATTTAAAAATTAAGATGGCGATAGCAGAGCATTAAACCAAGCATGGGTCTCTTCTAAGCATGAGCTCCTATGTGACTGCACAGGTTGCATGCCCCTGAGACCAACCCTGGTTAAATGATTTAAGAAATGCTGGGTTAAAAAAATGTTATACAGATTTTATTGCAACAGGACTTCTCAAGCCTTTTACATGCTAATGTGCATTATGAACCTTCAAGAAGTACATATACTGTAGACCAGTTCCCAAATATACTTGACCAAACTCTTTTGAATTATTATAAGGGTCATCTTGTAGGACCAGTGTTCTATGGAAGATTGTAAATTTCAGCTTAGGCTGAGCAGATAGGTTGTATCTGGTTTAATATCAATTTGTTAATCATAAGTCACATTTGGCATTTCCCCTCTATTTGGGATAAGGTAACTAGAGATAACTATAGACGCAAATGGTGGGCTTCACTAAATCTACTCTCCAACTGTTTGGTCTTTTACTATTTGGAAGGTCAACTCAGTGGTCAAACAACCCAAGTGTTTTCTGGGCCACTGTACTAGAGATGGTCTGAGCCATCTTATTTTTTACCCTTTATCTTGTCAATTCAGAGGAAACAACATCCTTACTTACCATTACCCAGCTCCCAAGAAATGTTGTACTTTTTACTGGCGCTGTACTTCAACAGACTCAGGGCACTAGAACTGTTCCAGGAGTTATTGGGATTACGACGCAGTGCATTTAGAGCAAATATCAGGTGGAGTCCAGAGCAATCAGCAAAGTTATAAAGTTTGTCTAGAGACCTGGCTGGGAAGAAGCAGAGAAAGGCTTGTAACTTTCAAATCAACATCCCAACAAAAGGAAAATATTAGCTACTACAAAAAGCCTTTCTATGAGCTTCCTGCTAATAGGAATTACACAGAGGCTTCCAAAAGGGACTATTACCTTTTGGTTCAGGGTACATTTCAAGGTGATTTTCAAAAGCAGCACACACAACTCCAGATAAAGTTTGCAAATTGACAACCAAATCTAGTCTATAGTATATTTTATCTGTTAACAAAAAATTGAATTGCTAACATTTAGAAATGGGAAGATATCACAAACTAGCTAGATTTATAGTTTTTCTCAAAAAATCAGAAAATCTGGCACTGCTGGATCTGTACTCCTTTATGAAATGATAGGAATAGTGTCAGGAGACAAGGCCAGGAAACAATGACTGGCTGGGGAGTCAGAAAATAGCTCAACCTAGCAGCACTTCCAAAACAAATCTCACTCAATTTCACATTTCTAATATTTCTGAGAATGGAAATACCACAACTACTAATAGAAATATGTTCATTGTTAGGTTGATCCCAGATACCATGAATGCTATTTACCATATGTCCCATATCCATCCCATTCCTTCACTCCTATTGCCACCATTCTGGTTCTGGCTCTCATTTCCATTTGCATGAATTATTACAAGAATGTACTTGCCTGTCTGCCTCTAGATTCTTCCCAGATTGCCAGATTCATCTTTTCCCAATCAATTTCATTAGTTTCACTTATTCCTCAAAACCTTAGTGGATTTGCAAGACCTTTGTTTTCTTTAGTTCAAGGCCCCTACAACTCAACTATAATTTTTCCCCAACTTCAGGTCACTCTATTACTGTCAAAGAATTCTTTGCAGGTGTTATCCAGTTCTATTTATTATAGAATCCCCTGCCCCACTGGCCTTTGTTCTGATTATTCTCATTCGTCACGCCTTTTCTTTCTCTTTTAAACATATCCAGATTTTACTCGTCCTTTTATACAGTGTTTCACAAAATATGGATGACATGATTTTAAGTGGTATACAGATTGAAAAAAATTTTTAGGTTAATAATTATGTACAGGAGTTCACATTATCTTAGTACTCATTATCCAAGTCCCTAGAGCAGGGTTTCTCAAATGGGATTCTGTGGAACACCATGTGGGGCTCTATAAATATCATTAGGGGGTTCTGCAAAAGATGACGCAGAGTGACCAAGGTGTCTCATAGCAGCAGTTATAGGTCTTTTAGTCCTACAAAGCAGGACCATGATCATTTGGTTGAATCCATTATCAGTTTTTGAAGTGGGATACAGGGTTGCTGCCATTTTTATCTCCATACATGTACAAGAAAGTGTTTTTTAAGAAGCATCAAGAAAAAGGATGGAAGTTGTCTCATTTTAGTTGAAAATAAAATCCATGGGAACTTATCTCACATTAAACCCAGAATCAAGTAACTAAGCAACAACAAACAGCATAGTTCCACATTAAAGAAATAAACTTAATTATTAAAAGAAAAGGAAATAAACTTAATTATTTATTTTTATTTCCAAAATAGCAATTAAAATTAAAATGCATTTTTAGGCCTATTAAAATGATCATGAAACCAACACATGTGTATACTGATCTTATAATTATCTACATAATCTGACCATGCCACTCAGTAAGAAAATGGTTTCTTCCAAAGTCTCATAGAAAATGTTTTCTTAGGCTATAATTTTATTCCTATTGCTTTGACATATAGTTTTAGTAACTTTACTATTCAATACTGTAAATTTATTTTCATATTGAAAACCACATTAACATAAATTCATAAACCTTATTTAAATAACCTAACAAGCCTATCTTCAGAAAAATTATATCCCGTTTTGGCTTAAACCAGTTACTTAACAAAAACATACTATGTTTGCCTTATAATTTTTCAAATTCATAAAAAGGAAAAAAGGGATTAATTTCAAGAATGAAAGTTAATTACTTTTTCTTTTCTAGAAAGGTTGTCTAAAAGGTCATTTTCGGTTTTAAATAGGAAGGAAAAAAAACTAAGCTTACAGCTTACCATATATCACGTACCATACCTCAACAGCATTTATATGATAGAAATCTGTGATAATGTTTTAGCCTTACTTGGGTAAGGCACCAAAAAATCAAGTAGAACATTTTAAAAAGAAAAATTGAAGTTTATTCTATCCATACCACTGACCTTTTTGGGGGAACCTACAAAAGAATAGGCTAAAATGTCAGCCAAACTAAACAGATTCTCAGGAAAATATCACTCTATTTAAAAGAGCATTGGCAATTATTATTGGATTATAATAGCTACAACTAAATGATTACACTGACATACCATGAGCTTTATATATAATTTTTATCCAGAAGTTCCCTGAGACTTGAGAATATTTCAAGTGTTTCTCTGATACAAAGTTTGAGAAGGCTGTCCTAGAGTTAAAGGATGCATAGGAAAATAAAAGTAATCCTAACACTAAAATATTCACTGTTGAGCTGAGAACTGACTTAAACATTCCTTCCACTTGGCAATATCCTCACTAATCAAAGCAATGATGTTTTCAGTTTCTCCAATATAAGGCAAACTCAGTACAAATCTGTTGGAAAGCCAAGTTGCAAATGTGAGAAAAAGACACAGGGTTTCGTGAGATCAGTGAAAATAATGTTTGATAATTGCTTAAATCACATGCAAATCCACTAATAAGTAAGGATCTAGAAGAATTTTATCAGTTAACTGAACAAGAGAAACCTCACAAGAGTGACAATAAAACAGGTTGCTCAAAAAATAATTTTATTAAAAGATCATATGAGGTCTACTTTGATGTTTTTTAATACTTACGACTGTGCCACAAAAGTTAAATTATTTTATCAGAAAAATACTCAATATTCAATTAAATATCATTTAGTTCATTCAAATTGTTCATAGCTGCAATAACAGCTTATAATTTAAGTATAAAATGAAATACACTTATTTTCATAATTTTTAGTTTTATTTATAAACTAAAACCCTAATCAGACTTTTGCATCAAAATTTCATATGAATGATATTCTTTTTAGGTAGATTAATCGCCTTTAAGTGGCCTTTTTCTAGACCTAATTGTCTCCATATGATGAGGATTATCTCTGTTTGTTTCATATGTAATAGAAAAACATACATCAAACACAAAAGCACATCAAACCTGTGATTTTATGGATTTGATGGTTTAAGACAAGGAAAATGGTATTTACCAAAAAAGTGTCAGTATAAAGAAAAATGTGGAAAAATAACAATATAGACAGTTTGTTAATATGGCAAAAATTGAGAACTAGAGAGCTAGAAGTTTGGGAAATACTTTGTGAAGGATAAGTTTAAGTCCCGCCTCCTCCATGAAGTCATTCCTCAGTGAACCCACCAATCCACCTACAGTGACCTCAGCCTTCTTTAAACTCAGGGTTTACACCATTTGTTGGCATCTGAGCGCCTGTGACATTGTCTTACCTTGGGATTACCTCTTGATTTAGTCACTTCTCCAGAGTGAATGGCATGTTTACCCAGTTAAACTGTCAAGTTCCTTAGGGCTGGTACTGTATCTCATTATATCCTTCACAGCATCTATCAGAGAACAATTTCCTGCCTTAAAATCATGCTTAGGAGTTCACACAGCCCAAATACTGTTTGTTGCATAAAAATGGTCTAGTAAGAAACTGAAAGTTCCCAATGAAAGATATGTATAATAATTATTATTGCTAGTTCAAGAAATATACCCTGAAGTTTATTTTTAAATGACATATATTTGAATACAGAGCATTCAGTAGATGCTCAACAAATGTAATCTTCCTTGTAACATCTCCTGTCAGGTTCCATCCAAGCAAGCAGATACTTAAAGATGACTTCTACTCTCTCCACCAGAGGGTGCCAATGCCTTTATATCCTATAGTCAGGTTGTCTTGGCATCTCATAGGAACAGAATTTTAAGGAGTCTTGTCTAGCAGGCAATTAAAGATGAGGAGCTGGAGTCTTAGAGAGATGGAAAAGAGAGGCTTGGGAGTCATCTATATAGTGCTGAGAAAGTTGATGCTGTGAAACTTCTTGAGAGTTTTGAAGGACAAAATGGCAGGACAAAACCTTAAGAAGTGTCCACATATAAAGGTCAGGAAGAAGGAAAAAAAGGGGGGGACAGAGAATAAGGAGGAGAACCAGAAATGTAGAATTAAGGGACCCAAAAGAAGACAGTTTCAAGGAGGTGCTGGTCAATTACAGTAGATGTTGGTGAGAAATTGAGGAGAAAAAGGAGAAAGAAGAAGTAAACTTATTATGGTTAATCAAAAAATGAGATTAGACTCTAGATTTAGGTTGGGGTGTGAACTTAAAGAATGAATGGTAGAGAAAAAAGAATAGACTCTGGTACACTGAACTTACTTCTTGAAGTTCTGTGGCAACAAAAGGAAGAAAAGAAACAAAATAATGACTAGAGTAGTACCAGAGATAGGTTAAAGTAAAAAAATCAAGAACCAAGACTGCAATCTGTCAAAAACCATTTTTTCAATGAGGCTAATCTCAGCTCTATATTACAAATGGATAAGGTCAATGAAGTCACACTAAGATATAAATGATGGTCATTTTTCTCAGTTTCCTCAGCACTTGGCACTTTAAAAACAAAACAGACAAACAACAATCCAAAGAACAAAAAATAGGGCTCCCATTAATCTAAGCAACGAGATGGCTGGAATTTCAAGTAGGATTCATTCATTTATTCAACAAATATTTACTGAGTACCTACTATATGCCAGGAAATATTATAGTCTCCAGGGTTATAGCCATGAACAAAACAGAAAATAGGTCCTTGCGCCACGGAGTTTACCTCTAATGTGGCTGTAGTGGGGGTTGATGGAGTCTGTAAAGCAGGGTAGGGGATAGTAGAACCACTGGGGGTGGTATGTTATTTTAAATAAGCCTCATTGATAAGATTAACATTTGAGCAGAGACCCAACGGAGGTTAGGGAGCAAGTCAAGGGGATAACTACGGAAAGAATTCCAGGCAGAGGGTATAGTAAAGGCAAAGGCCTGAGACAGGTAAGAGACTGATGATTGTGAAGAAGAGCAATGGGGCCAGTATGGCTGCCCCAGAATGAACATAAGGGAGAGAAATAGGAGATGAGGTCAGAGTGGCAGCAGGGTCAGATTGTGTAGGGCCTTACTGGCCATTGTAAGGACCTTGGCTCTTATCTTAAATGACACAGAAAACCACTGGATGGTTTTGAACATGACCAGATTCACATTTCAAAAGCATCACCCTGGCTGCTGAGCCAAAAAGAGACTACAGGGTGAATAGAGGGCAAAGGTGAGAGCGAGGAAAGTAGCTGGGCATCTATAGTGATAATTCAGGCTAGAGATCATAGTGGCTTGGACCTGGGTGGTAGCAGCAGAATGGTGGAAGTGGTTGGATTCCTGGGATGTTTTAAAGGTAGAAGATTTACTGAAGATTGGATATGGGGTCTGAGGGGAAAAAAATAGTCAAGGAAAACTCAAGCTTTTGACTTGAGCAACAGAAAGATGAAACTGACATTTAAGAAAGAAGTGTAGAAGATTGGGAGATGGAAGGAGAGGAAGGCAAAGATCAGAATTTTGGTTTTGGCTACATTAAGTTTGAGATGCCTAACTGACACATAAGTAAAGAATTTGAGTGATCAGAATATACAAATCCAGAGTTAAGGGGAGAAGTTTTGACTGAAGATATAAATCCGGTTAAGCAAAACATTTTGAAAGGTTGGGAGACACACAGAGCTACAAAGGAGGGAGAGTGGAACTGTCATAGGGATTTTCTGATTTCCAGATAACCACTGTCCTCAAAGCAGCGTATCCCAGCCCCTGTTAATTTTACAGGAACAATTAACATTTTCTTAATCTTATGTAAAGTGCTGTCTGAACAAATCTTATAGAGGTGGCCTCATCCCTCACCTTCCTAACTGATAGCCACCTCTAAACTCCTCTTCTATAGAAATTACGGAGGCACAAATGTCACCTGGGAATTAAATAGTGACTTGCTAAGTGATTTTGGCTTCCAATGTGTGCTTCTCCAGAATTCTGTCAAGATGAGGCATTAAAGTCTCTTCAGAACTCAATACCTAGGAAAGCATCCCAAGTATTAACTCTACCCCAAACAGGCCCCTTTCCATTAAGTGCTTTTTTTCTTTGGAGGGGTTGGGTGGGGCAGGAGGCAGCTGCCTCAGAGGATGTCAAAGTATCACCTGAGCTCTGCTCAAGTATGTCCCATTTCTACATTTTGTTTTTCATGAGATTTGATAATCTGTTCATATTTTCATGTGCTCACAATTAGAATAAGCTGACAGTACGCTGTTGAACTCAGCACCCATCTCCCCTTTTGAAGTTCAGTACTGTCCTCTAAGAGCTAAGAGTAAGAAACACATGTGTAAATCCTTAGCCACACAGAAAAAGCACTCTCCCTTCACATGAAGTTTTCAAAAGAACAAATAGTTACCAAGGGGTATTTTTGTCCTTTTTGCCAATTTAGAAATGAATAAGATTGGACTGAGTCCTTAAAACAAGTAAACTATTTTTTCTGCCTGATACTTGCTCAGACTTGGCCAAAACGTTTCTCAAACACTAGTGTGATGAACTTTGGGTCATGTTAGAACTCCTCACCATTCCTTGACAAACCAAATTATTCCATGGCTATTGTTGCTCTAAGCTTTTTATCTCTGCCTGGAATATCCTTTCTCCTCTTTTCTTCATTCTTCATAGCTTAGGCCTATGGCCTTCTCTGTGAGGTTTTCCCTGATTCTCCAAGGTAGAGACATTGGCGCTCCCTCCTCTCATCTCTCCCAGCTCTTTATTGGCTCCTGCTACAGCAATAGACAACCATGCTATCATTGTTCAGCTCTGCGTCCCTCTCTAAAGGCAGACTGGAGCATTTGCCAAAGAGAAGGTACCATGTCTGCTTTTTTAGCATCCATTTCAATATCCAATACACAATAAGCCTTAATAAATGTCTGACTCCTACAGGTGTTATTTAGGCCCATTCAATACCACTTGCAATCTGTCTGCACCCTATATATAACCCAACCTGAATTACCATTATTCATTGTAGCAAATTCCCTCGAGATTATGTCTATTACTACATGCTGTTAAATGCATTCAAATACTCTACTTATTGCCTTAAGTGTTCATTTTGGAATGAATAATATTGGGGAGTCATATGTGACTATTCAATAGAAACTGGAAGAACAGAGGAATTTCTAGTGGAAGCTAGGCAGACAGATCCTGAAGGAAATGACAGCTGGAGGCTGTTGTCTGCTGACTTTACTTCCCACCACTGGGCAGCAAGTATTTCTTTGAAGGGAAATCTGAGCAATACATCTCTGTATCTATCACAAATAAGGAAAGAACAGAAAGCTAATGGCTAGGATTGCCAGATTTAGCAAATACAAATACAAATAATGCTACTGCATTAATACAAGTATGACCCATAATATTTGGGACATACTTATGCTAAAAATTATTCATTGTTTATTTGAAATTCAAATTTAATTGGAGGTCCTGTATTTTATCTGACAACTCTACTAAGGGCTGAGTCTTAGAGTAGAGCCACAGTTGTCAGGAGAGAAGTAAGTGGAATTGTCAAGAAGAGATAAGAGAAAGTCATAGAATGATCCAAGAATCAAGATGAAAGAATAGCAATGAGATCCAACGAAGAAGGTGATTTTCAAAATAATAAGGTAATATAATATCGAATCTTGAAAAGTAGAGAAGATACATAAAGGAAGATAAAGACTGAGAATTACTGCAGTGACTCCCAGACCAGAGATTTAAAAAGCTTCAAAAAGGAATGGACCCCAGTATCAAATGACACAGACATGCAGAGCACAGCTAAAATATTTGGGGGGAAGAGGGGTGAGTGAGACATGTCTAATTAGCTGTGGTACGGCATGCCTTGCCACAAGATGGCACTCATAGTTCCTCTTTTTCTGAGCTTCTATCAATAAACATTTTGCAAAATTTTTATTGTCATAGAAAAAAGAGAATATCTTATGTTTCAAAACTTACATATAACCTTCTGTTTCATGTTCTATTATTTTTCCACAGCTTATCATTGTTTTTCCCTTTAGAATATGAAGACATAATAAATGCTAGAATTGAGTGGGGGTGGGGGAGGCATTAGAACCTGGAGGAAGGAACAAATGTCATGCTATAGCAGATACTCAGTACAAAGCCTTAACAAAAGGACTGGCCATCAAACGAAGACTGATGAGCTTCAAGAAAACTAATACAGATAGAAATGGAAGCCAGATTGCTTAGTGTTGAGGACCGATAACGTGCTGAGAAAGTAGAGACTATGTGTTTAGCACATCTGCTGGGAAACATAGGATGGAAGACAGGTGGACTTTTCCTTATAGGTAATTACTTCCCAAATCAGAGTTTGTTTGCCTTATTCATAAGTTTCAAATACTTGACCGAAATATCTATTAAATAGCAGTTGACCTCATATAATAATATCTCTACAAAAAAATGCATTTGTGTTGCAGAGATACATCTACTTAACTAAATAACCCCTTTAGGCCCCCAATATTATAGCACTTATTTCTTTTCAAAATAACTTCATATCTATTTGTCATATTATATTGCCCACAGAGTGAATGTTTGAATGGAGGCCTAGAGAGATCACAAGATTTGACTAACGTTGCACAGAAACAGAACCATGGGCCAGTTTTCCGATGCCTAATTCTGTACCCCTTCTATTGAATTATTCTTCCTGTCACTCAATTTCTATTTCAAGTTTTCCACTTATCTAATTTTATTTTTCTGGCATGCATAAAATGAAAATGGCTCTTTGAAATTACCCTGTTTTGAATATTTCCCATGCTATACCAGATATGTAACAGTTAAAAATTACCTATCTTCAGAATAGTATGGGAAAATATGTTCATTATCATCTCTGATTTTTTACAAAACTGAGTATAACCTTGAGCTGAACTTTAAAGAAGAACTTATAAATTAATGTACCATTGAAGAGGTAAAATCCTGTGCCTGTTCGTTCAGGCGTATACTTTTGCTAGAATACAGTCCTACCAAACAATCCAAAACAGTTTTCCTTTCAGCCAATAAACCAATCATTAGCTATTTGTTTTTATCTTTTTCTGATCATCAAAGTGAAAACATTATTTGTATCTAAATCTGTTTGAACCCTTTAGACATAAAGAGTGAAATGAAGACAACTTTAGCTTTGTTTCTACCATTCACCTCCCCCACCTCAAACATAAAAAAGGGTGGAGGGGCTTCTATAGCTAGTTCACCAATAATTCCATATAAGCCAAACAAAAGAAAACTTCAAACTTGCTTTGTGGCTAGGTCTCCATGGAGGAACAGCCTTCTTATTGAGTTGGAAAGAATAAAGGGTATTTTTGAATTCACAAGTGTCTGAAAACATCATGTCTGCAAAGTGTGGTTGGCATTTTTATGCATTTAAAAGAGTCCAATGAAGCCCAGCTCCTTACAAATTCCTACAAATAATGAAGAATGGGAAATGGTTTCTGCCACTCGGGGGTCAGAGTGGTGGTATTGCTCCAACCAACTGTACAAAGGAGACCTGTCATTTATAGATAGCTCCAAACTCTTGCATTAGCAAGAACACCATGAAGACTGGCTCTTACCCAAAGAGTTTACTCAGAGAGACATTTAATATGGAGTAAATACAGCCTCAAAGAGAACAGCTTTGAAGAAGGGCTTTGCAAAGGTCGGAAGAAGATGAAATGAGGAATGTTGTTACTTAGTGCCTGTATTAAACAAATGCTTGCCTTAGCTCTTCTCCAGCACATCTCAAAATGTGGCAAAGTAATAATGACATGCTCACTTCACAGACAAAAAAATAACTTGGAATGGGAAATTTTTCGTTAGGATGGGCCCTCAAGCCACTGGGTTGTTCTCAAAGTGTGTGAATGTTCTATTTCCATCAGCCTGGAGACTCTTCCTCTCTCAGGGGCATATCTACTGCTCCACGAACAGCCCAGGATAGTTTGGAAGTCAGATGTTCTCCCCAGTTAAGTTTGGTAACCCTATTTTCCCTAATCCTTATACCATGTCCTATCTCCTCAGGCCTTTGCTTTAGGAAGAAAGTAACCCATCACTGCTACCATTATAGCAGACAGCACTCTAGGTGTTAACTATTTTGGAGTCACAGGCACTTTCTATTATAAAATCAACTGGCTAGTGGTATTCAATAAAATTTTTAGTTATCCATAACATCACTCCCTACAACCGATTTTTTTCCTGCTGCTATTCATCTCTAGTCTTTGTATATATAAATGCATTCATCCATTTGACAAATATTGCTGAGTACCTGTTATGTGCCAGATATTGTTCTAGACAATGGGTTTATAGCAATCATTAAGACAGACAAGGTCCCTGCTTTCAGGGACCTATACTCTAAATAAGTAGGAAAGGAAGAGTGGGAGTGAGGAGGTGATAGGCAATAATAAACAAGATAAATTCGGATGGTGGTAAGTCCTATGAAGAAAAGAAATCAGGTTAATGTAATGGAGACTGGGTGAAAAACTATTTTGTTTGAGTAGTCAGAGACTGCTGCCCTGAGGTGAGGTGCTGAAGTGTCACACTGCTAAACCATGAGGAAGTTATATGTGAGAGATCTCAAGAATTGTAAAGTTTTTTTTAACTCCTAAGTATTTTTGTGTGTTTTTCCTAAGATCAAGGACAATTATGAAGGTATAATTATCAAAATCAGGAAATTTTCACTAAAATAACCAATAATAATCAAAATCAGAAAATAACATTAACAAAAATTAGATAACAACATTATTATCCAATTTATAGACCTAAATTTTGCTAATGACCCCCCAAAAATGTCCCTTATAGAAATTTTATTGATCCAGCCCAGGATCACAGATTTCATTTAATTTTCACATCTCTTTAGTTTCCTTTAATCTGGAACTGTTCCCCATCTTTTCTTTGTCTTTCACAACATTGACATTTTTAAAACTACTGGCCATTTGTTTTGTAGTATTTAAATTGGGTTTATCTGATGTTTCCTTGAGATTAGATTCATGTAATACAGGTTATAAAAAGTTTGTCCTTTCAATGTAGAATATCAGTTGTTTCGTTGCTAATATGCAAGGCGGATGGGATGAAAAAATGTATCTTTTGCTAGGGAGAGATCAATGTATGTTCATCCTTCAGATGGCAGCAAAAATGTCAATTCTAAAAATAGAAGTATAATGTGGACAAATCCTATGAATTAGATGCAAATGCAGGAAGGCTTTCCTTACTTGTTCAAAATCCTGAATACAAAGCTTTAGGAAAATCTCAAGAGTCACCAAAAAATTAAGGAAGAATGAGATGGAAAACAGAATGTGAGTTATTAATAAGAACAAAAATACGTTTACAAACTTCAAACAAATAAAAATAACTGTGACTGAATATAAATCTATACAGTTTAAATAAAATAGACTAAATACTTAGGTAAATAAATAAGTGCTTTTACACAGGTAATGTGAAAAGGAATTGTTAAGCATTTATGAAACTGAAATTTGTGTAGACCACCCAGTGGCAATCGCAAAGTCTCCGCTGTAGTGTAGCTTTCCTTCAATTGTAGTGTAGTATAGTTTATTTTGCCACAAATACTAACTAAAAGCAAACAAACAAGAAAGGTGCGGTGGGGTAGTTTGTCACTAGAAATGATGGAGAAGGAAAAGACTGGAAAATCCAAAGTCTGTATAGAAAATATAAGGAATGAGAGTGGTAGAGACTGAGCAAGAAGTACTGTCACATGAATTGAGCTATTAGACCGCTGCATCATAAGGGCCTTGAGGGCATCGACTAGGATTGTTCTCTGGTTATAGTTCTCTTTATCAATGCCTATCTTAAAATATGGTATCCAGAAATTAAATTAAAACTCTGTATATGACCTAGCACATACAACAGGACTGCTGCTTCCCTTTTTATTTCTACACCTCTATTCTATTAGTGCCTAAATTACCATCGAACCTAATCTGTGAAATTTTAGAGATGAAGCAGAACCAAGACTGTCATTTAGTTCAGTTTTCTCAGTTTTCAAATGAGAAGAATGAAGTGATTAAAGTTAACTGACTTGCCCAAAATTATCCAACAGTAATACTACTAGTGAGCAAACAGTTCAGGTTTGGAACCCCAGAAGACATCATGAAGAAGCCACTACCAAAATAACACCACCCAGGGAGCACAGGGAACAAAGCACTGGACTTGGAGTCAGAAAACTTGTATTTGAATCCCTGCCTCCTACTTTCTATGAGACCATGGGCAATCACTACAACTATCTGTAAAAATGGAATGATAAGACCTGCCACATAAAAATGTCACATATACTCAATGCAAAAAAAGGTTTGTAAAAAACATTAAATATTAAAGCTATTGGGATGTATTATTATAATGATGATCTCATAGTCACAATTTGGTTAAAAAGATGTAATGTTTTTCAAGTAAGTAGGTGGTTATGGGGATATCCCTAATCCCCATGCTTCAGGAAAGATGTTGCATACATTTAAATCTGACTTTAAAGAATCCTAATTTTTAAACTTCTGATTATGTAAAATTTCAAACATATACAAAGTGAATAGAATATAACAAATCCCCATGTATCTTTCACACAGCATCAATATCTTTAAAATTCTGCCATTCTTTTTTTTTTTTACTGTGGTAATATACACAAGACATAAAATTTACCATTTTAACCATTTTTAAGTGAACAGTTCAGTGGCAATAAGTACATTCACATGTTGTGTCTGCCATTCTTATGTCACCTAAACCTGCACCTACTCCCCACCTATTCACTCCATGATATGAGAATCTCACGTTTTAAATCAGACATCTAACACTTCAATTTCCGTCCAAATTCACATGCAATTTTTTTGCTCTAATCCTCAGTTCCCCTTCATGAGTATCATAACACCTCTCTCTCAAAGTTGCTGTGAAGTTTAAAGGATGCACTGTACTATTACATAGCAGGCACTCAATAACTTAGTTCACTTGCCCACACCATTCATACGGTATGACTGATCCTAGCGATGCTGTACTGCTAACACAATGGATTCCATTTCACATATGTGATAACTCTCAAGTTTTATTTGGAATATTTTCTTGATATTTCTTCATTGTTCCCTTGTACCCTGTCTAGGTGGGATATATAAACCTAATTGAGTTTCCAATATGATAACTGTTTCTGTAGAAAAGTGATGAAGAAGTTCTTTATATCTTGGTGATAGTATTTAATTATAAGAGTAATAAAATAAGCTCCAGTAGCCTAAATGAGGAGTTTCTCAACTCAGTGCAGTAACTTATTCAAGTGTATTGATGAGAAAATCAAAAACACCTTTGCTTTCCCTTTAATGACTGAGTCACTGTGGAAGACACAGGAAAGCGTTGACTCCCATTTTCTGGGTCACAGCTGTGACTAGGCTCTCTCATCTCTGACAGGTTCTTCTCAGCCTCACTTTATCTTTCTGCATACTAAATGGGGAGATATTCTAAGAACTACTTCTCAGCCTTGAGTTCTTTTACAAGCTCCAACAGATGACTCATTTACATGGCTTCAGTCTACAGCTCTATATGAGCCGCTCTAAAATGAACATCTCTGGCCCACAATTCTCTGACTCCAAGAATCTTCTGAACTCATCATCATCCCCCACCCCCCAAACTCTTTTTTCCCTCCCAGAAATCCTGTTTCTGTCAATGGTACCATCACTCTCCTGGTCATCCTGTCTTAAACAAAAGCCTCATCCTTCCATTTTTTAGTTGCTCTTGATCAATGCCTATCTTAAAATATGGTATCCAGAAATTAAATTAAAACTCTGTATATGACCTAGCACTAAATTAAAACTCTGTATATGACCTATCTTTTAGTTGCTCCACACTTTTCTCAACTCCACTAATTGGAAACATTACAACTTCACAACCTAATTAATGCAATAGCTCATGTGGTCAATCATATATGATTTCTAGCACATAATGCTTAATCAAGAAATCAGAATTCTGAACTCTTCTAGAAATCAATCATGCTTCAGCAACCCTTCAACTAACACTTAGGAGAGTTTAAAAAGACATAAATCCTTTTTCTGAGCCAGATAAAACAAAGTTCTCTTTATTGGTAAAGCATGTTATTTTATAACTAGGTCTGAATAATGCAAACATCTGATAATCTTCAGAGAAATCACACTAACAAAATCTGAGTGCAATCTGGGCACTCTTAAATACAGCTCACATTTCCCTAATTTTACAGTCTCTACATAAAAACCTATATTCCCATTATTACATTTAGAGAGCCCTTCAAAGGTGCCATAAAGTTCCAGTCTTGATAATCTCCAATTAGCGTCCTAGTTACATAGCTCTGAAGTTCCAGTTTACTAGCTTAACATGTAAGCTAGAGCTTATCTTAAGTGAAAGCATTTATCTCTAATGACTGGTTTCCATTCCAAGCCCCCAGCTATACAAAACAGCTAACTTCCAGATTTTAGTTTTCTACTTAGTTTTTCTCAGGCAGTTTAGTACAGTCCAAACATCCACCTTCCCAGGTGGATCTTCTATCAGAGAATACCCCAATTGACATTCACTCACTGGTGCTCTGGGGCTCAAAGTTTTTATAATATGCATGCACAGATACAATTACAAATGCACATTATAGTCCCATTTGTTTAGTAAAGTCTTAGACATAACCTTAGTGTCTATTCATAAGTGGGTAGGACAGTGGGTGAGTATATAGATGTAACAAAATTACCATGAGTTGTTACTTGTTGAAATTGAGTGATGGTTTCATTATACAAGTCTCTCTGCTTTTTTGCATATGTTTAAATTCTTTCCATAAAAATTTTTTAAATTAAGGTATAAACCTACTATGAATATAATGTAACATGAAACAATTAATTGGTTGATCTGTACTCACAGAAATAGAGCTATGATACACTGTTAAGTGAAAAAGAACAAGTTAATAAACAATAAGTACACTATGGCTCCTTTTTAGGATTTTGAAAGCTCTCTGTATGTTTATGAGTATATATATTTGCATATCCACAGATAAAGGTCTGAAAAGAGACCCACCAAACTAACAGATAACCCTGAGAATTAGGAGGGATAAGAGTGGATGATCATGTCTTACTCTATATACTGCAATAAGGTTTGAATTTTTACCAGCATCTGTAAATTTGAAAAATAAAGAAAATAATAATAGTAATAATAATATTAACAACTAAAATCTTTAGTGCTACAGGGACCTACAGGCTTATATTCTTGGGAGTATTAAATACTGAGGAATACTAGAGGTATATGTCTATACTTCAAAGCATGCAACATATTGAAGGTAAAATCCAATCCGCTTATCTGACCTACTCTCTCAAGTCACTGACTTTAATTAAATGCTTTCCCTACCAACCTTATCTGGGACTGCCTTCTGTTACTTCCTGGCAAGGTTTTACTTACTTCTTTGATCTTCCCTTGTTATAGGCAGAACAGATGGAGGAAAGCCATAAAAGATTTTTTTGCTCTTTAGTCTGGTCCAAATTCATAATTTTCTTCAAAATCATGATCGGAGTCGATTTCCATGGCAACCAGTAGCTACTAACTTTGTGCTTGGCCCAAAGACGCTACTATTCCTTCTCTACTTTTAACTCAGGGATCTGCACCTCTCCTTGTTTTTGTACCTACTAATTCTTATAACCTTCAGGTCCTAGTTTCCCTGCCTTCCACTATCTCTCCACCCATGTCTGGGTCTAGTGCTTTCCTCTATCAAAGTACTTGTCATATTATACTAAAATTGTTTATTTAACTGCCTCCCCTGTAAGACTGTAAGAGAGCTGTAACCAGGGGTAGATCCAGGTTTTGTGGATTCTGAAACTAATGCAACTTAGGGAGCCTTCTTTAAGAGAAGGATATAAATTATAAATACAAAATATACAAAATTATGTATAAATATATTATTTAGAATGAGAAAAGAAATCACAACAGATTATTGAGGCTTTAGAGCTTAAGATCCCTCTCTTCTGAGACTTCTTTAGGCAATTTACTAGAAATGCTTACTTAGAAATGCATCCTGATTGCAACCTGGCTTTCCTTTCCCATTACTGGTACTCACACACTAACAGGTGATGGATCTTAAAGTGTAAGCTTCAGTAACTTCACCATAAATTTATGTCTGGGTTCTTCACTGCTGAATTCTCAGCAATCTGCTTAGTGTCCTATACATATTAGGTCTTCAAAAATAAAACTGTGATGCATGAAAGCAGGATGGATGTATTAATCCTTCTTTTACCAAATACCTTTTACAAACCCTTCTACTACTTTTAAGAGAAAAGCCTACTGTAAAATCTAGCCCTTGCCTTCCTCTCCAATAGCTTCTTGAACACCTCTCTTCTTTACCTTATATGTCTAGCCACTCTGGCTTTCTCTCATCACCTCAGGACCTGTCTGTGGTGGTCCCCTCTGTCTAGATCCTTCTTCTTATTCTCCTATCTCAGTTCAGATGTTACTTCCAGTCTAGGTTAAAACTCCCAGTCATCTCATTCATAATATTCCCTACTTCTTCAAAACACTTTTCACAGTTTAATTGAAGAGTTGTGTAAAAAGTAGTTTAATATCTATTTTGCCCCTGGAATGAAAACTTCATGAAGGTAGCAGTCATAGTTTGCCTATTTATTCATTGTTTCCCCAGCTTACCACAATGCTGTGTACAGAGTAGGTGCTCAGTAAATATTTGTAGGATGAAAGAAAAAAATGAATGAATGACGATGAATGCCCAAAAGAATACAACTCTCAGTATATATTGAAGAAAATGTGGTGTTTAAGATCAAAGACATCCACTGGCCAAAAGGAGCAATGAAATGACTGTAACATATACACACGTATATATAAAATAGATAAACAACAAGGACCTACTGTATAGCATAGGGAATTATTTTAATAACTAGTAATAACCTATAATAGAAAAGAATCTGAAAAAGAATATATATATATACACATATATATACACATAGATATGTGTGTAACTTAATCACTTTGTTATACACCCTAAACTAACACAATATTGTAAATTAACTATACTTCAATTTAAAATGGTTAAAAAGATTGAGTAATAATAGTTAACATTTCTTGCTTTCTGTATGCTAGGCTTTGTAGTAAACTCTTTATATGTAGTTATTTCATTTGATCCTCAGAACAACCTTATAAAGAAGTAAATTTTAGAATCAGCTTGTTAATTTCTATAAAAGATCCCACTGGATTTTGATTGGGATTGCATTCTACAGATCACTCTAAAGATTATTTTTTAAATTTCAATTTCCAATTGTTCATTGTTAGAATATAGAAATACAAATTTTTTATATCAGCCTTGTATCTTGCTACCTTGCTAAACATACTTATCAGTTCCAGTGATGTCTTTGTAGATTATTTGAAAGTTTCTATGCAATCATGTTGTCTGTGAATAGAGATAATTTTACTTAACCTTTCCAAACTGGATTCCTTTCTTTTTTTAAATTTTTATTTTATATTGGAATATAGTTGATTAACAATGTTTTGTTAGTTTCAGATATACAGCAGAGTGATTCAGTTATGCATATACATGTATCTATTCTTTTTCAAATTCTTTTCCCGTTTACGTTATGACAAAATACTTAGCAGAGTTCCCTGTGCTATATGGTAGGTCCTTGTTGGTTATCTATTTTAAAAAATAGCAGTGTGTACATGTGAATCCCAAAGTCCCAATCTATTCCACCCCCCACCCTTCCCCCCATAACCATAAGTTCATTCTCTGAGTCTGTCAGTCTGTTTCTGTTTTGTAAATAAGTTCGTTTGTATCATTTTTTTTTAGATTCCATATATAAGCGATATCATAAGATATTTGTCTTTCTCTGTCTGACTTACTTCACTTAGTGTGATAATCTCCAGGTCCATTCATGTTGCTGCAAATGGCATTATTTCGTTCTTTTTAATGGCTGAGTAATATTCCATTGTATATATACACATCTTCTTTATCCATTCATCTTTCAATGGACATTTAGGTTGCTTCCATGTCTTGGCTATTGTAAACAGCGGTGCAATGAACACTGGGGTGCATGTATCCTTTCAAACCCTGTTTTTCTCCAGATATATGCCCAGGAGTGGGATTGCTGGATCATATGGTAGCTATATTTTTAGTTTCTTAAGAAATCTCCATACTGTACTCCATAGTGGCTGTACCAATTTACATTCCTACCCACAGTATAGGAGGGTTCCCTTTTCTCCACACCCTCTCCAGCATTTATTGTTTGTAGACTTTTAGATGATGGCCATCCTGACTGGTGTGAGGTGATATCTCATAGTTTTGATTTGCATATCTCTAATAATTAGCAATGTTGAGCATTTTTTCATGTGCCTCTTGGCCATCTGTATGTCTTCTTTGGAGAAAGGTCTATTTAGGTCTTCGCCCATTTTTTTATTTTTTTTTTTTTTATATTGAGCCACATGAGCTGTTTTTAAATTTAGGAGACTAATTCCTTGTTGGTCATATTGTTTGCAAATATTTTCTCCCATTCTGTGTGTTGTCTTTTCATTTTGTTTATGGTTTCCTTTGTTGTGCAAAACCTTTTGAGTTTATTTAGGTCCCACTTGTTTATTTTTCTTTTATTCCCATTACTCTAGGAGGTGGATCCAAAAAGATATTTCTCCATTTTATGTCAAAGAGTGTTCTGCCTATATTTTCCTCTAAGAGTTTTATAGTATCCAGTCTTACGTTTAGGTCTTTAATCCTTTTTGAGTTTATTTTTGTGTATGGTGTTAAAGAATGTTCTAATTTCATTTTTTGACATGTAGCTGACCAGTTTTCCCAGCACAATTTATTGAAGAGACTTTGTTGTACATTAATTGACCATAGGTGCATGTCTTTCTTTCTGGGCTTTCTATCCTGTACCATTGATCTGTATTTCTGTTTTTGTGCAAGTACCATACTGTTTTGATTACTGTTGCTTTGTAGTATAGTCTGGAGTCAGCAAGCCTGATTCCTCCCACTCCAGCTTTCTTTCTCAAGATGGCTTTGTTTATTTGAGGTCTTTTGTGTCTCCATACAAATTTTAAGGTTTTCTGTTCTAGTTCTGTGAAAAAGGCCATTGGTAATTTGACAGGGATTGCTTTGAATCTGTAGATTGCCTTGTGTAATATAGTCATTTTGACAATACTGATCCTTCCAGCCCAAGAACATGGTATATCTTTCCATCTGCTTGTGTCATCTTCAATTTCTTTCATCAGTGTCTTATAGCTTTTGGAGTACAGGTCTTTTGCATCCTTAGGCAGATTTATTCCTAGGTATTTTATTCTTTTTGATGCGATGGTAAATGGGATTGTTTCCTTAATCTCTCTTCCTGATCTTTTGTTGTTTTTGTATAGAAATGTAACACATCTCTGTGTATTTATTTTATATCCTGCATTTTACCAAATCCATTGATGAGCTCTAGCTGTTTTCTGGTAGCATCTTTAGGATTTTCAATGTATGGTATCATGTCATCTGCAAACAGTGACAGTTTTACTTCTTTTCCAGTTTGGATTCCTTTTATTTCTTTTTCTTCTCTGACTGTCATGGCTAGGACTTCCAAAACTATGTTGAATAAAAGTGACGAGAGTGGACATCCTTGTCTTGTTCCTGATCTTAGAGGAAATGCTTTCAGCTTTTCACTGTTGAGTATGATGTTAGCTGTAGATTTGTCATATACGGCCTTTATTATGTTGAGGTGCATTCCCTCTATGCCCACTTTCTGGAGAGTTTTTATTGTAAATGATGTTGAATTTTGTCAGAAGCTTTTTCTGCATCTATTGAGATGACCATATGGTTTTTATTCTTCAATTTGTTGATTTGGTATATCACACTGATTGACTTGCAGACACTGAGAAATCCTTGCATCCCTGCAATAAATCCCACTTGATCAAAGTGTATGATCCTTTTAATGTACTGTTGGATTCATTTTGCTAGTAAGTTGTTGAGAATTTTTATGTATATGTTCATCAGTGATGTTGGCTTATAAGTTCCTTTTTTCTGGTATTTTTGTCTGGTTTTGCTATCAGGATGATGGTGGCCTCATAGAATGAATTTGGGAATGTTCCTTTCTCTGCAATTTTTTGGAATAGTTTCTGAAGGATAGGTATTAACCCTTCTCTAAACGTTTGATAGAATTGGCCTGTGAAGCCATCTGGTCCTGGACTTTTGTTTGTTGAGAGTTTTAAAATCACAGTTTCAATTTCAGAACTTGTGATTGGTCTGTTCATATTATCTATTTTTTCCTGGTTCAGACTTGGGCGATTGTATCTTTCTAAGAATTTGTCCATTTCTTCTGGGTTGTCCATTTTATTGGCATATAGTTGCTTGTAGTAGTATCTTATGATCCTTTGTATTTCTGTGGTGTCCGTTGGAACTTCTCCTTTTTCATTTTGATTTTATTGATTTGAGCCCTCTTCCTACTTTTCATGGTGAGTCTGGCTAATGGTTTATCAATTTTGTTTACCTTTTCAAAGAACCAGCTTTTAGTTTCATTAATCTTTTCTATTGTTTTTTTAATCTCTATTTCATTTATTTCTGCTCTGATCTTTATGATTTCATTCCATCTACTAACTTCGGGTTTTGTTTGTTCTTCTTTCTCTTGTTGTTTAAGGTATAAGGTTAGGTTGTTTATTTGAGATTTTTCTTGTTTCCTGAGGTAAGATTGTATTGCTATAAACTTCCCTCTTACAACTGCTTTTGTGGCATCCCATAGGTTTTGGATCATTGTTTTTTTTCATTTTCATATGTCTCTAGGTATTTTTTGAATTCCTCTTCGATTTCTTCAGGATCCATTGGTTGCTTAGTAGCATATTGTTTAGCCTCCATGTGTTTGTGTTTTTTACAGGTTTTTTTCTTGTAGTTGATTTCTAATATCATAGTGTTCTGGTTGGAAAAGATGCTTGATATGAGTTCACTTTTCTTAAATTTACTGAGACTTGTGTTGTGGCCCACCATGTGATCAATCCTGGAGAATGTTCCATGTGCATTTGAGAAGAATGCATATTCTGGGGCTTTTGGATGGAATGCTTTATAAATATCAATTAAGTCCATCTGGTCTAATGTGTCATTTAAGGCCTGTGTTTCCTTACTGATTTTCTATTGGGATGATCTGTCCATTGATGAACGTGGGTGTGTTAAAGTCCCCCACTATTATTGTGTTACTGTCAATTTCTCCTTTTATGGCTTTTAGCATTCATCTTATATATGAGGTGCTCCTATGGTTGGTCCATATATATTCACAATTGTTACATCTTCTTCTTGGACTGATCCCTTGATCATTATGTAGTGTCCTTCTTTGTCTCTTGTAACAGTCTTAATTTTAAAGTCTATTTTGTCTGATATGAGTATTGCTACTCCAGCTTGCTTTTGATTTCCATTTACATGGAATACATTTTTCTATCTCCTCATTATCAGTCTGTATGTGTCCCTAGATCTGAAGTGGGTCTCATAGACAGCCTATATACAGGTCTTGTTTTTGTTTCCATTCAGCCAGTCTATGTCTTTTGGTTGGAGAATTTAATCCATTTATGTTTAAGGTTATTATCAATATGTTCGTTCTTATTGCCAGTTTGTTAATTGTTTTGGCTTTGTTTTTTCTTCCCTTCTTCTTTTGTTCTCTTCTCCTGTGATTCGATGACTACCTTCAGTGTTGTGTTTGGACTCCTTTTTCTTTTTTGTGTGTATATCCATTTTATATTTTTGGTTTGTGGTTACCATGAGGTTTTGATATAGCAATCTATATGTAAACAAGATTGTTTTAAGTAGTTTTTCTTTTAATTTCAAATGCATTTCCAATATCCTGCATTTATGCTCTCCTCTTCTCACAATTGCTGGCTTTTATACCATATTAGTGTGTAGATAATTTCCTACCTTTACTGTATGTTTGCCTTTACCAGTGAGCTTTCCCATTTTTAAGTTTCTTTTTTTTTTTTTTAACATCTTTATTGGAGTATAATTGCTTTACAGTGGTGTGTTAGTTTCTGCTTTAGAACAAAGTGAATCAGTTATACATATACATATGTTCCCATATCTCTTCCCTCTTGCATCTCCCTCCCTTCCACCCTCTCTATCCCACCCCTCTAGGGAGTCACAAAGCACCGAGCTGATCTCCCTCTGCTATGTGGCTGCTTCCCACTAGCTATCATTTTTACATTTGGTAGTGTATATATGTCCATGCCACTCTCTCACTTTGTCACAGCTTACCCTTCCCCCTCCCCAATATCCTCAAGTCCATTTTCTAGTAGGTCTGTGTCTTTATTCCCGTCTTGCCCGTAGGTTCTTCATGACCTTTTTTTTTTTTTTCTTAGATTCCATATATATGTGTTAGCATACGGTATTTGCCTTTCTCTTTCTGACTTACTTCACTCTGTATGACAGACTCTAGGTCCATCCATCTCACTACAAATAACTCAATTTCGTTTCTTTTTATGGTTGAGTAATATTCCATTGTATATATGTGCCACATCTTCTTTATCCATTCTTCTGTTGATGGACACTTAGGTTGCTTCCATGTCCTGGCTATTGTAAATAGAGCTGCAATGAACATTTTGGTACATGACTCTTTTTGAATTATGGTTTTCTCAGGGTGTATGCTCAGTAGTGGGATTGCTGGGTCATATGGTAGTTCTATTTGTAGTTTTTTAAGGAACCTCCATACTGTTCTCCATAGTTGCTGCATCAATTTACATTCCCACCAACAGTGCAAGAGGGTTCCCTTTGCTCCACACCCTCTCCAGCATTTATTGTTTCTAGATTTTTTGATGATGGCCATTCTGACCAGTGTGAGATGATATCCCATTGTAGTTTTTTTTTTTTTCACACACACACACTGTATTTTATTTTTACAAGAGATAAATAGACTGACACCAAGCATTGTACATGGATGACCACAACAAAAGCAACAATGATTGCAATTACCAAACATGAAACACACTCATACTATGTCATAATATTGACATTCAGTCCAGTAATCCTCCACTGTAACAGCTCCTTTACTTTGCAGTGAAAATTGATTTGTATATTCTTTGCCTCTGAGTCCTTGTGGGATTTTTTTTTTTTTAATTCAGACAGAAAGTCATAAAAATTATACTCATCCTCATCAGTTCACTCAGTCCCATGTAATTAATTTTTTTTTTCATCTTGATATTTTGTTAGCACTTTTATGAGTTCATCAGTTTTTCATTAGAGTTCTGAAAATGCTTATTCATTCAGTTCAGCAGTACAGTCAGTTACCAGAAATCTGTACTTGTCAGAGTCTTTTCCATGAATTTCTTGAAGATGAAAGCCTTTTATAGGAACATATTTGCAAAAGCATCAGAGTACACCCAGAACTGTCTGTAAATGACAAAAGACTTAAAAATGACCACTGTTAAAGATTTGATGAAACTTCATAATAATGCAGTTGACAAGAAAATTAGTTATTTCTGAGATATACATTTTAAAGTAATAACTAGGATTATTACTTATAACATTATACCAGAACATATAAGATTTTTAGAAATTTCATGTAATGTCTGAAACATTTATATTAACATATTTCCATACATATTTCCATACAAATACAAATATAAGATTTTTAGAAATTTCATGTAATGTCTGAAACATTTATATTAACATATTTCCATACAAATAACCCAATGAAAGTTTAGTATTAGTTGTTTTGTTTGTTTGTTGTTTTATACTGCAGGTTCTTATTAGGCATCAGTTTTATACACATCAGTGTATACATGTCAATCCCAATCGCCCAATTCAGCACACCACCATCCCCACCCCACCGCAGTTTTCCCCCCTTGGTGTCCATATGTCCATTCTCTACATCTGTGTCTCAACTTCTGCCCTGCAAACCGGCTCATCTGTACCATTTTTCTAGGTTCCACATACATGCATTAATATACGATATTTGTTTTTCTCTTTCTGACTTACTTCACTCTGTATGACAGTCTCTAGATCCATCCACTTCTCAACAAATGACTCAATTTCGTTCCTTTTTATGGCTGAGTAATATTCCATTGTATATATGTACCCCATCTTCTTTATCCATTCGTCTATTGATGGGCATTTAGGTTGCTTCCATGACCTGGCTATTGTAAATAGTGCTGCAATGAACATTCGGGTGCATGTGTCTTTTTGAATTACGGTTTCCTCTGGGTATATGCCCAGTAGTGGGATTGCTGGGTCATATGGTAATTCTATTTTTAGGTTTTTAAGGAACCTCCATACTGTTCTCCATAGTGGCTGTATCAATTTACATTCCCACCAACAGTGCAAGAGGGTTCCCTTTTCTCCACACCCTCTCCAGCATTTGTTGTTTGTTGATTTTCTGATGATGCCCATTCTAACAGGAGTGAGGTGATATCTCATTGTAGTTTTGATTTGCATTTCTCTAATAATTAGTGATGTTGAGCATTTTTCATGTGCTTCGTGGCCGTCTGTATGTCTTCTTTGGAGAAATGTCTATTTAGGTCTTCTGCCCATTTTTGGATTGGGGTGTTTGCTTCTTTAATATTGAGCTGAATGAGCTGTTTATATATTTTGGAGATTAATCCTTTGTCCGTTGATTCGTTTGCAAATATTTTCTCCCATTCTGAGGGTTGTCTTTTCGTCTTGTTTATGGTTTCCTTTGCTGTGCAAAAGCTTTGAAGTTTCATTAGGTTCCATTTGTTTATTTTTGTTTTTATTTCCATTACTCTAGGAGGTGGATCAAAAAAGATCTTGCTGTGATTTATGTCAAAGGGTGTTCTTCCTATGTTTTCCTCTAAGAGTTTTATAGTGTCCAGTCTTATATTTAGGTCTCTAATCCATTTTGAGTTTATTTTTGTGTATGGTGTTAGGGAGTATTCTAATTTCATTCTTTTACACGTAGCTGTCCAGTTTTCCCAGCACCACTTATTGAAGAGACTGTCTTTTCTCCATTGTATATCTTTGCCTCCTTTGTCATAGATTAGTTGACCATAGGTGCATGGGTTAATCTCTGGGCTTTCTATCTTGTTCCATTGATCTATGTTTCTGTTTTTGTGCCAGTACCATATTGTCTTGATTACTGTAGCTTTGTGGTATAGTCTGAAGTCAGGGAGTCTGATTCCTCCAGCTCCATTTTTTTGCCTCAAGACTGCTTTGCCTATTCGGGGTCTTTTGTGTCTCCATACAAATTTTAAGATGATTTGTTCTAGCTCTATAAAAAATGCCATTGGTAATTTGATAGGGATTGCATTGAATCTGTAGATTGCTTTGGGTAGTATACTCATTTTCACAATGTTGATTCTTCCAATCCAAGAACATGGTATATCTCTCCATCTGTTGGTATCATCTTTAATTTCTTTCATCAGTGTCTTATAGTTTTCTGCATACAGGTCTTTTGTCTCCCTAGGTAGGTTGATTCCTAGGTATTTTATTCTTTTTGTTGCATTGGTAAATGGGAGTGTTTCCTTAATTTCTCTTTCAGATTTTTCATCATTAGTGTATAAGAATGCAAGAGATTTCTGCACATTAATTTTGTATCCTGCAACTTTACCAAATTCATTGATTAGCTCTAGTAGTTTTCTGGTGGCATTTTTAGGATTCTCTGTGTATAGTTATCATGTCATCCGCAAACAGTGACAGTTTTACTTCTTCTTTTCCTATTTGTATTCCTTTTATTTCTTTTTCTTCTCTGATTGCCGTGGCTAGGACTTCCAGAACTATGTTGAATAATAGTGGTGAGAGTGGACATCCTTGTCTTGTTCCTGATCTTAGAGGAAATGCTTTCAGTTTTTCACCTTTGAGAATGATGTTTGCCGTGGGTTTGTCATATATGGCCTTTATTATGTTGAGGTAGGTTCCCTCTATGTCCACTTTCTGGAGAGTTTTTATCATAAATGGGTGTTAAATTTTGTCAAAAGCTTTTTCTGCATCTATTGAGATGATCATATGGTTTTTATTCTTCAGTTTGTTAATATGGTGTATCACATTGATTGATTTGCATATATTGAAGAATCCTTGCATCCCTGGGATAAATCCCACTTGATCGTGGTGTATGATCCTTTTAATGTGTTGTTGGATTCTGTTTGCTAGTATTTTGTTGAGGATTTTTGCATCTATATTCATCAGTGATATTGGTCTGTAATTTTCTTTTTTTGTAGTGTCTTTGTCTGGTTTTGGTATCAGGGTGATGGTGGCCTCATAGAATGAGTTTGGGAGTGTTCCTTCCTCTGCAATTTTTTGGAAGAGTTTGAGAAGGATGGGTGTTAGCTCTTCTCTAAATGTTTGATAGAATTCACCTGTGAAGCCATCTGGTCCTGGACTTTTGTTTGTTGGAAGATTTTTAATCACAGTTTCAATTTCATTACTTGTGATTGGTCTGTTCATATTTTCTGTTTCTTCCTGGTTCAGTCTTGGAAGGTTATACCTTTCTAAAAATTTGTCCATTCCTTCCAGGTTGTCCATTTTATTGGCATAAAGTTGCTTGTAGTAGTCTCTTAGGATGCTTTGTATTTCTGCAGTGTCTGTTGTAACTTCTCCTTTTTCATTTCTGATTTTATAGATTTGAGTCCTCTCCCTCTTTTTCTTGATGAGTCTGGCTAATGGCTTATCAATTTCGTTTATCTTCTCAAAGAACCAACTTTTAGTTTTATTGATCTTTGCTATTGTTTTCTTTGTTTCTATTTCATTTATTTCTGCTCTGATCTTTATGATTTCTTTCCTTCTGCTAACTTTGGGTTTTGTTTGTTCTTCTTTCTCCAGTTTCTTTAGGTGTAGGGTTAGATTGTTTACTTGAGATTTTTCTTGTTTCTTTAGGTAGGCTTGTATAGCTATAAACTTCCCTCTTAGAACTGCTTTCGCTGCATCCCATAGGTTTTGGGTCGTCGTGTTTTCATTGTCATTTGTCTCTAGGTATTTTTTTATTTCCTCTTTGATTTCTTCAGTGATCTCTCGGTTATTTAGTAACGTATTGTTTAGCCTCCATGTGTTTGTCTTTTTTACATTTTTTTCCCTGTAATTCATTTCTAATCTCATAGCGTTGTGGTCCGAAAAGATGCTTGATATGATTTCAATTTTCTTAAATTTACTGAGGCTTGATTTGTGACTCAAGATGTGATCTATCCTGGAGAATGTTCCGTGCGCACTTGAGAAGAACGTGTAATCTGCCGTTTTTGGATGGAATGTCCTATATATATCAATTAAATCTATCTGGTCTATTGTGTCATTTAAAGCTTCTGTTTCCTTATTTATTTTCATTTTGGATGATCTGTCCATTGGTGTAAGTGAGGTGTTAAAGTCCCCCACTATGATTGTGTTACTGTCAATTTCCTCTTTTATAGCTGTTAGCAGTTGCCTTATGTATTGAGGTGCTCCTATGTTGGATGCATATATATTTATAATTGTTATATCTTCTTCTTGGATTGATCCCTTGATCATTATGTAGTGTCCTTCCTTGTCTCTTGTAACATTCTTTATTTTAAAGTCTATTTTATCTGATATGAGTATAGCTACTCCAGCTTTCTTTTGATTTCCATTTGCATGGAATATCTTTTTCCATCCCCTCACTTTCAGTCTGTATGTGTCCCTAGGTCTAAAGTGGGTCTCTTGTAGACAGCATATATATGGGTCTTGTTTTTGTATCCATTCAGCCAGTCTATGTCTTTTGGTTGGGGCATTTAATCCATTCACATTTAAGGTAATTATCGATATGTATGTTCCTATGACCATTTCCTTAAGTGTTTTGGGTTTGTTTTTGTAGGTCCTTTTCTTCTCTTGTGTTTCCCACTTAGAGAAGTTCCTTTAGCATTTGTTGTAGAGCTGGTTTGGTGGTGCTGAATTCTCTTAGCTTTTGATTGTCTGCAAAGCTTTTGATTTCTCCATCAAATCTAAATGAGATCCTTGCTGGGTAGAGTAATCTTGGTTGTAGGTTCTTCCCTTTCATCACTTTAAGTATATCATGCCACTCCCTTCTGGCTTGCAGAGTTTCTGCTGAGAAATCAGCTGTTAACCTTATGGGAGTTCCCTTGTATGTTATTTGTCGTTTTTCCCTTGCTGCTTTCAATAATTTTTCTTTGTCTTTAATTTTTGCCACTTTGATTACTATGTGTCTCGGCGTGTTTCTCCTTGGGTTTATCCTGTATGGGACTCTCTGCGCTTCCTGGACTTGGGTGGCTATTTCCTTTCCCATGTTAGGGAAGTTTTCGACTATAATCTCTTCAAATATTTTCTCTGGTCCTTTATCTCTCTCTTCACCTTCTGGGACCACTATAATGCGAATGTTGTTGTGTTTAATGTTGTCCCAGAGGTCTCTTAAGCTGTCTTCATTTCTTTTCATTCTTTTTTCTTTAGTCTGTTCCGCAGCAGTGAATTCCACCATTCTGTCTTCCAGGTCACTTATCCGTTCTTCTGCCTCAGTTATTCTGCTATTGATTCCTTCTAGTGTAGTTTTCATTTCAGTTATTGTATTGGTCATCTCTGTTTGTTTGTTCTTTAATTCTTCTAGGTCTTTGTTAATCATTTCTTGCATCTTCTCAATCTTTGCCTCCATTCTTATTCCTAGGTCCTGGATCATCTTCACTATCATTATTCTGAATTCTTTTTCTGGAAGGTTGCCTATCTCCACTTCATTTAGTTGTTTTTCTGGGGTTTTTTCTTGTTCCTTCATCTGGTATATAGCCCTCTGCCTTTTCATCTTGTCTATCTTTCTGTAACTGTGGTTTTTGGTCCACAGGCTGCAGGATTGTAGTTTTTCTTGCTTCTGCTGTCTGCCCTCTGGTGGTTGAGGCTATCTAAGAGGCTTGATGGGAGGCTCTGGTGGTGGGTAGAGCTGACTGTTGCTGTCCCCATTGTAGTTTTGATTTGCATTTCTCTAATGATTAACGATGTTGAGCATTCTTTCATGTGTTTGTTGGCAATCTGTATATCTTCTTTGGAGAAATGTCTATTTAGGTCTTCTGCCCATTTTTGGATTGGGTTGTTTGTTTTTTTGATATCGAGCTGCATGAGCTGCTTGTAAATTTTGGAGATTAATCCTTTGCCAGCTGCTTCGTTTGCAAATATTTTCTCCCATTCTGATGGTTGTCTTTTTGTCTTGTTTATGGTTTCCTTTGCTGTGCAAAAGCTTTGAAGTTTCATTAGGCCCCACTGGTTTATTTTTGTTGTTATTTCCATTTCTCTAGGAGCTGGGTCAAAAAGGATCTTGCAGTGATTTATGTCATAGAGTGTTCTGCCTATGTTTTCCTCTAAGAGTTTGATAGTGTCTGGCCTTACATTTAGGTCTTTAATCCATTCCTGTTTCTGGTTATGGCCTTTTCTTTTCCACCTAGAGAAGTTCCTTAAGCATTTGTTGCCAAGCTCGTCTGGTGGTGCTGAATTCTCTTAACTTTTGTTTGTCTGTTAAGCTTTTTATTTCTCTGTGAAATCTGAATGACAGCCTTGCTGAGTAGAGTATTCTTGGTTGTAGGTTCTTTCCTTTCATCACTTTAAGTATATCGTGCCACTCCCTTCTGGCCTGCAGAGTTTCTGCTGAAAAACCAGCTGATAACCTTATGGGAGTTGCCTTGTATGTAATTTGTTGCTTTTCCCTTGTTGCTTTTAATATTTTTTCTTTGTCTTTAGTTTTTGTCAGTTTGATTACTATGTGTCTCAGTGTGTTCCTCCTTGGGTTTGTCCTGTATGGTACTCTCTGTGCTTTCTGGATTTGGGTGACTATTTTCTTTCCCATGTTAGGGAAGTTTTCAACTAGTATCTCTTCAAATATTTTTTCAGGTCTTTTCTCTCTCTCTCCCCCTGCTGGGACCCCTATAATGTGAATGTTGGTGCATTTAATGTTGTCCCAGAGGTCTCTTAGATGGTCCTAATTTCTTTCATTCTTTTTTCTTTATTCTGTTCTGTGGCAGTGATTTCTATCACTCTGTATTCCAGCTCACTTATCCATTCTTCTGCCTCAGTTATCCTGCTATTGATTCCTTTTAGTGTATTTTTCATTTCAGTTATTGTATTTTTCATTTCAGTTATTGTATTTTTCATCTCTGTTTGTTTGTTCTTTAGTTCTTCTAGGTCTTTGTTAAACATTTCCTGTATCTTCTTGGTCTGTGCCTCCATTCTTTTTCCGAGATCTTGGACCATCTTTGCTATCACTACTCTGAATTCTTTTTCAGGTAGATTGACTATCTCCACTTCACTTAGTTGCTCTTCTGGGGTTTTATCTTGTTCCTTCATCTGGGACATATTCCTCTATCATGTCATTTTGTCTAACTTTCTGTGATTGCAGTTTCCATTCCACAGGCTGTAGTTCTTCTTGCTTCTGCTGTCAGCCCCCTGGTGCTTGAGGCTGTCTAAGAGGCCTGTTCAGGCTTCCTGGTGGGAGGGACTGGTATCTGCCCAGTAGTGGGTGGAGATGGGAGTTGTCCCTCTGGTGCATAGGGCTGTGTCAGGGGTGTGTTTATCAGGCACCTGTTTACTCAGGAAGACTTTAAGCAGCCTGTCTGCTGATGAGTGGTGCTGTGTTCCTGCCCTGTTGGTTGTTTGGCCTGAGGCATCCTAGGACTGGAGCCTATAGGCTGTTGGGTGGGGCCAGGTCTTGGTGAGAAAATGGTGGCCTCCAAGAAGGCTCATGTTAATGAGTACTCCCCAGAACTGCTGCCACCAGTATCCCTGTCCCCACAGTGAGCCACAGCTGCCTCCTGCCTCCACAGGAGAACTTCCAATACCTGCAGGTAAGTCTGGCCCAGTCTCCTATGAGATCGTAAGAGACCTCATAAGAGAGGTCTTTTTTACCTGGGTCCTTGTGCACACAAGACCCTGTATGCACCCTCCAAGAATGGAATTTGTTTCCCCCAGTCCTATGGAATTCCTGAGATCAAACCCTGCTGACCTTCAAAGCCAGATTCTCTAGGGGCTCCTCCTCCTGTTGCCAGACCCCCATGCTGGGGAGCCTGACATGGGGCTCAGAACTTTCACTCCTGTGGGAGAACTTCTGTGGTATAATTATTTTCAGTTTGTGGGTGACCCACCTGGTGTGTATGGAATTTGATTTTATCACGATTGCACCCCTCCTACTGTCTCATTGTGGCTTCTTTTTGTCTTTGGATGTAGGGTACCTTTTTTTGTAGGTTCCAGCATTTTTTTGTCAGTGGTTGTTCAGCTATTAGTTGTGATTTTGGTGTTTCCGTAAGAAGGGGTGAACTCACATCCTTCTACTCTATATCATCTTGTCTCCTCCTCTGGATGCCTTTCATTTCTTTTTCTTGCCTATTGTCCTGCTGAATAGGAGTGGTCAAAGTGGATATCCTTGCTTTGTTCTTTATTCAAGGGAAAATCATTTAGTCTTTCACCATTAACCATTAATAACAGTGGCTTCTGCAGATGCTCTTTATCAGGGTAAGGAAATTTCTTTGTATTGCTAGTTTGCTGAGTGTTTTCATAATTAATGGATGTTGAACTTTGTCAAATGTTTTTACTACATCTATTGATGCATCTGTTGGTTTTTCTTATTTAGTCTGAAGAACATTGATTGATTTTTGAATATAGAACCAGCCTCATTTCAGGATAAATGCCACTTGATCCTTTTGACATATTGTTGGATTCAATTTACTAATATTTTGTTTAGGATTTCTGAGTCTATGTTCATGCAGGACACTAGTCTGTAGTTCTCTTTTAATAATTTTGTCTGATTTGGGTATCAGGGTAATATTAGTCTCATAAAATGAGTTGGGAAGTGTTTCCTCCTTTTCTATTTTCTTGAAGTTTTGGCATATAATCAGTATTATCTTTTTCTTATATGTTTGGTAGAATTTGCCAATGAAACAATAAGGGCCAGAGTTTTTTTGCTGAAAGATTTTAAACTATCAATTGAATTTCTTTCTTTAATAAATACAGTACTGTTCAGGTTACCTATTTCTTCTTGAGTGAATTTGTTAGTTCAGGTCTTCCAAGGAATTTGTCTATTTCATCTAAGTTCTCAAATTTGGGGGCATGTAATTTGTGTCTAATCTCTTTTTTTTCCCTTGGTCAGTCTGGCTAGTGGTTTGTCAATTTTACTGATTTCAAAGAACTGGCTTTTGTTTCATTGATTTCCTCTATTGTTTTTCTGCTTTCAGTTTCACTGATATTTGTTCTTATCATCACTATTGTCACTATTTCCTTCTTTCTCATACTTTAGGCTTAAACTTTTCTTCTTTAAATTTATCTAGCACTAGCCAAGGAAAATGCTACATTAATATCAGACAGGTTTCAATCACAGGACAATCTTCTTAGGGGTAACTCTTGCTTCAACCTCAATCCACAAGGAATATTGTTCACAGAGGATTATGAATGGATCAAGAGTTACCCAATAGGAGATTATACAGTAGTAATCCCTAATTGATATGAATTGTTCTGACTTTTATGATTTGGAAATGAGAAAAACAGAAATGAAGGACTTCTCCAGGAATTTCTGAGGCCCACCCTCAGAGATTCCTGCACTAGTACCCAGGACTGTGCCATTTTAACAAGCCACCTTAGGTGAGTCTGATGCAGGTGGTCCATGAGCCATACTTGAGAATCACTATTCTGTGCTCTCTAAAGCAGTACTGTCCAGAAAAACAAATATCATACATGACACATATGTTCATTTAAAATTTTTTCGTAGGCCAGTTAAAAACAGAAAAAACAGATGAAATTAATTGTAATAATACATTTTATTCAGCCCAATATATCCAAAATATTATTATTTTGACATGTGGTACTGGCCACATTTCAAGCACTCAATAGCCACACATGGTTAGTGGCAACTGTGTAGAACAGTACAGATTTAAAGCACTGTTTCTCAACTTCTTTGATGATGACAGTCACCTTGCATTTTCTCTTTCTTTTTTTTCTTTGAATGCTTATTACATATATAAATTAATAAACTTATCCCCTGAAAATTCTACTTCAGTAGGTTTGTGTGGGTAACCCCAAGAATTTGTGCCACTTCAGGTGATTCTTATTTTCAGGGGTGTTTGGGACTCAATGGCATCAGAGCATGGACCACAGCTCACATGCACTCTCAGGCAAATATTCTCTATGGGTTAGATGGGGCCAAACACATGATAAAGAGATCCCAGAACATTAAAGAATTGGTGGTCAGTCCTGGCTTTCTCCAGCCTCCCAATTCTGTTTACTTCCCCTTACCTCAAGGGTATTTCTTTTACCCCAATGAAAACTTGGGGTTTCTTCCTCCAAGGAAAATTGCTTTCTGATCTATCATTCCTATCGAGACAAACAAATAATAATGTCACTCAGCATGAGACCTGAGCCACCTAAGCACAAACCTGGATCAAACTCATGAACAGAACTTTAAATATTCTCTTCCTACAAGTCATGAAAAGGCCCAGAAATTCCAGCATTTTTGGTCTCTAAATTATATCATCCCCTAGGTAAAAGCAGGATGTCTCTTTTTTAGGCAGTGTCCCAGTCATTAGCTTAAATATGGTCACCTTAACAAGAAGCTTCAAATTCATTAGCTCCAAAGCATTGTGAAGTTGAAGAGGGGGAATTGTTGATCTTAGAATCCTTAAGTTCACTTCCTTCTTCATCTAGGTATAAAAGTGGCTCTGCCCCTGCAAGAGTCTAATAGAACCAGATCAATTAAAGGAATGCTAAGCAAGAGTAAAATATAATGTTTAAAGACACAGATTCTAGAATCAATCAGCATGGGACTAGGTCCCAACTCCACTGCTGAGCAGCTTATAACCTAGGCTAATTTCTTTATTTCTCTAAGCCTCATTTTTATCAACTGAAAAATGCTTTGCAGGATTGTTGAGAGGTAAATTTTATATATATATATATATATTTATATATTTATATATTTATATATAAATTCATCACATATGTATTTTATATAAATGTATCATATATGTATTTTACATAAATATATTACTTATATATTATATAGAAGCTATATATTACATAATTACATAAATATATTATGTATATTCGTATATAAATATATAGAAAATATTTATCATATACATTATATATCATATACATATTATTATATATTAATTATAAAATGTTTATATGTATCAAATATAAAAATATATTTATTTAAATAATTTGTAACATATAAAACATATTTATATAATTATATATAGTATATAATGAAACAAATTATATAAAGAGGATTACTTATTGATTTAATCATTTATAAGATTTAGTTAATTATTTATGTATTTATAGAAATTACATAAATATACATATGTAAATAAAATATATAACTATAGCTACTGTGTTTTGAGGTTCTCACATAGTCACCAGTCTAAAAGAAGCCAGATGATCTATTGGATGTAATGACCTACTGCAAGCTATCTTATATCTGGTCCTGTCTTCATGCTGCAATTCACAATCAGCTTTCCTAGAAATCAATTGCTAACTAAAAATATTTTAGGTAATTTGGGACGTAATGCTATAATAATATGCTTTGGGCCTGACAGAGTTAAAGTTTATAAAAAGCTATTATTTCTCCAAAGGAGTAATAGATACCCCTAAGATAATTAAGTCCACTTTATTAGATATTGCTATTAAAATAGAAAATGCTTTACTTTATCTTATGGGTTCCAAATTACTATCATCTCTCCATAAATAACCTTCTTTGTCACCATCAGTATTTATAAGGCAGTATTTTCCATATGACAATTCCCTGGCCTTTGTTTTGAGAACTAATTGATATACAAATCGTCGTATTCATTATATTTTCTAATGGTATTCTTTCTTTCCATGTGTTTTTGTTTTAATAAATCAACCAGTATCTGAAAAAGTTAAGATAGCCAATTTGGCCATATTTGAGGTAAAACATTTTGAATTCAGAAGTAGAGCATGGTCCCTATATTACTATGCAGAGAAGAGAGAAATCACTAACATTTACTAAGCACCTGCTATGTGCCATATATGTTGACTCATTTCAACCCCCTGAGGTAATTTTTACTATCCTAATTTCACAAAAGGGAAAACCGAAGTCTAGAGAGGTTAAACACCTGCCTAATATTACCCTGCTAGTAATTGGTTAAGAGGCAGGGTTTGGATTTGTTTAACCCAAAAAGCTCGTACAAGTTAATGAAAATGTTTTATGTAAATTTTCACAGATCTAATTTATCAAATTTGTTACTATGTATATTTTCTTTTGATGCTATTGAAAATGGTATTTTTAAAATTTTATTTTCCAGTTGTCTGTGGCTAGTATGTAAAACTATAATTGATTTTTGTATTCTCACCATATAGCCTACAATCCGGCTAAATTCACTCATTAGTCCTGCCAGTATTTTTGTAGATCATACAGATCCAATTCATATAAACTTAATTGTCTGTTTATTTCTCTATTCTATGTCAAGTAAAAATGACCTTATGGGTTTTTACCAAATTTGGAGGCCATGACTTGGACTAGACTAATAATCTATCCAAAAACGACCAAAGGGAAAGGCCAAGCTTATTAAAATACCAGGGACAGAGAAAACAACCAATTAAGGAGCACATTAAGGGCAGACATACTAAACTGCAATTTATGACCTGCTTTTCATTTGGGCAACTCTATGTATTATAATGATCCATAGTGAGAAGCAGCAGAGATTTATTTATTTCACTATTGTAAACAATTATCTTTAGCAATAGGGAAGTCAGCCAGTAAAATAACCATTATTTATTGTTTCTTAATGCTATCTCTGCCTCTTCTTGTTTATCACCCAATATAACTTATTACATTATACCCTTGGGGCCAATAAATTTAAAAATAACTCCAAGACTTCCATTCTTGATTATGAAGAGTCATGCTATATCAGACTACCCTTCCTGTTGCTAGAAAAACTGGATTTAAAAAATCAGTTTGAAGGCATTGGAGAGTTATCAAGAAAAGTCAGGACCTGAGACGTAGATCTATGAAAGAAGAGCGTATTATTGAGGCTAGCTGAATATTCTTTCATGGCCTTCCTCTCAAAGCATTTGCTGATTCACATGAGTGCAGAGATAAGAAGTTGCAGAGTCAAGGAGAAAGCAGCAGCTAAACGGCTGAGACCCTGAGCACAGTCTCACCGTGCTGGGATGTAACACTTATCCGGAGCTTTCTGTTGGGACCCTGAAAGGACGCATCCTAGTTGTAAGAATTAACAAGAAATAGAAGTCCTCACAAAGATTGAAACAAGTTTCAAGTCAGCTCAGTCCCAAAATGAATTAAGGTAATTGGCTCCTACTCTGCCTGACAGCAACAAAAGTAAATAGTTTCTGGAGGAAAATGACAATCTGAGTGTGATGTTTGTTTTGTGCTAACTTGGTTAAGTTGGAAACATTTTCCCAAATCTCCTCCTCCATATAGTTCTGGGTTAGAGTTGGCCAAAAAGGAATTAATGGAAGATTTGAAAGGCAGAAGGTAAGCAACAGCCATTACACGCTAAAGGATTTTTTTCATGGTGAAAAGTGGTTATTGACAGATATAAAGGTGCCCAGTGCGTTCCAACTTATGCTTACTCCTTTCTGGGAGTGTGGGGCTCAAAACACACACAGTAGTAAAGCACATGACAACAACAGCACAAAAGATGAACTATTTGAATGCATTTAAAGTATTTTGCAGTCCTTGCAGTGCCCAGTAAATTATGAAAGTACTAATTTATATCATAAGTCAAGAATGCATGCTACAATTACAGAGATAATCACTAAAGAGTTGTAAACTAGTGTTTATAAAACTAGACAGCAGGGGGGAAATGAAATAATAAAAGTTGTGAATTTTAAAATGTAAGAAAGAAAAGGAACATAGAAGAGACAAGATGATTAGAAAATAAACAACAAGGTACAGATGTAAACCCAAATATATAAATAAAAACATATAAAGGGGAGGAGAGAAGATGGTGGAAGAGTAAGATGCGGAGATCACCTTCCTTCCCACAGATACAGTAGAAATACATCTACACGTGGAACTGCTCCTACAGAACACCCACTGAACGCTGGCAGAAAACGTCAGACCTCCCAAAAGGCAAGAAACTCCCCCCGTACTTGGGTAGGGCAAAAGAAAAAAGAAATAACAGAGACAAAAGAATAGGGACAGCACCTGCACCAGTGGGAGGGAGCTGTGAAGGAGGAAAGATTTCCACGCACTAGGAAGCCCCTTCACGGGGGAGGGGGGAAGCTTCAGAGCCACGGAGGAGAGCGCAGCCACAGTGGTGCGGAGGGCAAAGCGGAGAGACTCCTGCACGGAGGCTCGGTGCCGAGCAGCACTCACCAGCCCGAGAGGCTTGTCTGCTCCCCCGCCGGGGCGGGCGGGTCTGGGAGCTGAGGCTCAGCTTCGGTCGGATCGGTCGGATCGCAGGGAGAGGACTGGGGTTGGCGGCGTGAACACAGCCTGAAGGGGTTAGTGCACCACAGCTAGCCGGGAGGGAGTCCGGGAAAAAGTCTGCAGCTGCCGAAGAGGCAAGAGACTTTTTCTTCCCTCTTTGTTTCCTGGTGCGCGAGGAGAGGGGATTCAGAGCGCCGCCTAAACGAACTTCAGAGACAGGCGCGAGCCACGGCTATCAGCGCGGATCCCACAGCAACAGGGGCGCAGAGGGAAAAACGGAGAGATTCCCGCATGGAGGCTCGGCGCCGAGCAGCGCTCAGCAGCCCGAGGCTTGTCTGCTCACCCGCCGGGGCGGGCAGGGGCTGGGAGCTGAGGCTCAGCTTCGGTCGGATCGCAGGGAGAGGACTGGGGTTGGCGGCGTGAACACAGCCTGAAGGGGTTAGCGCACCACAACTGGCTGGGAGGGAGACCGGGAAAAAGTCTGCAGCTGCCGAAGAGGCAAGAGACTTTTTCTTGCCTCTTTGTTTCACGGCGCGCAAGGAGAGGGGATTCAGAGCGCTGCCTAAACGAACTCCAGAGACTGGCGCGAGCCTCGGCTATCAGCGCGGACCCCAGAGACGGACGTGAGACGCTGGGGCTGCTGCTGCCGCCTCCAAAAATCTTGTGTGCGAGCACAGGTCACTCTCCACACCGCCCTTCCCGGGAGGCTGTGCAGCCCGCCACTGCCAGGGTCCCGTGATCCAGGGACAACTTCCCCGGGAGAACGCACTGCGCGCCTCAGGCTGGTGCAACGTCATGCCGGCCTCTGACGCCGCAGGCTCGCCCCGCCTCCTCTGTACCCCTCCCTCCCCACGGCCTGGGTGAGCCAGAGCCCCCGAAGCAGCTGCTCCTTTAACCCTGTCCTGTCTGGGCGGGGAACAGACGCCCTCAGGCGACCTACACGCAGAGGCGGGTCCAAATCCAAAGCTGATCCCCAGGAGCTGTGCGAACAGAGAAGAGAAGGGGAAATCTCTCCCAGCAGCCTCAGAAGCAGCGGATTAAAACTCCACAAACAACTTGATGTGATGCATCTGTTGAATACCTGAATAGACAACGAATCATCCCAAATTCAGGAGGTGGACTTTGGGAGCAGGATATATTAATTTTTCCCCTTTTCCTTTTTTTTTGAGTGTATATGTATATGCTTCTGGGTGAGATTTTGTCTGTATAGCTTTGCTTTATAATAGCTTTATTTTACTTCACTATATTATAGCCTCTTTCTTTCTTTCTATTTTTTCTCCCTTTTACTCTGAGCCGTGTGGACGAAAGGCTCTTGGTGCTCCAGCCAGGCATCAGGGCTGTACCTCTGAGGTGGGAAAGCCAACTTCAGGACACTGGTCCACAAGAGACCTCCCAGCTCCACGTAATACCAAACGGCAAAAATCTCTCAGAGATCTCCATCTCAGCATCAAGACCCAGCATCACTCAATGACCAGCAAGCTACAGTGCTGAACACCCTATGCCAAACAACTAGCAAGACAGGAACACAGCCCCATCCATTAGTAGAGAGGCTGCCTAAAATCATAATAAGGCCACAGACACCCCAAAATACACCACCAGACGTGGACCTGCCCACCAGAAAGACAAGATCCAGCCTCATCCACCAGAACTCAGGCACTAGTTCCCTCCACCAGGAAGCCTACACAACCCACTGAACCAACCTTAGCCACTGGGGACAGATACCAAAAACAACGGGAACTACGAACCTGCAGCCTGTGAAAAGGAGACCCCAAACACAGTAAGATAAGCAAAATGAGACGACAGAAAAACACACAGCAGATGAAGGAGCAGGGTCAAAACACACCAGACTTAACAAATGAAGAGGAAATAGGTAGTCTACCTGAAAAAGAATTCAGAATAATGATAGTAAGGATGATCCAAAGTCTGGGAAATAGAATAGACAAAAAGCAAGAAACATTTAACAAGGACGTAGAAGAACTAAAGAGGAACGAAGCAACGATGAAAAACACAATAAATGAAATTAAAAATACTCTAGATGGGATCAATAGCAGAATAACTGAGGCAGAAGAAAGGATAAGTGACCTGGAAGATAAAATGGTGGAAATAACTACTGCAGAGCAGTATAAAGAAAAAAGAATGAAAAGAACTGAGGACAGTCTCAGAGACCTCTGGGACAACATTAAACGCACCAACATTCGAATTATAGGGGTCCCAGAAGAAGAAGAGAAAAAGAAAGGGACTGAGAAAATATTTGAAGAGATTATAGTTGAAAACTTCCCTAATATGGGAAAGGAAATAGTTAATCAAGTCCTGGAAGCACAGAGAGTCCCATACAGGATAAACCCAAGGAGAAACACGCCAAGACACATATTAATCAAACTGTCAAAAATTAAATATAAGGAAAACATATTAAAAGCAGCAAGGGAAAAACAACAAATAACACACAAGGGAATCCCCATAAGGTTAACAGCTGATCTTTCAGCAGAAACTCTGCAAGCCAGAAGGGAGTGGCAGGATATACTTAAAGTGATGAAAGGGAAGAACCTACAACCAAGATTACTCTACCCAGCAAGGATCTCATTCAGATGTGATGGAGAAATTAAAACCTTTACAGACAAGCAAAAGCTGAGAGAGTTCAGCACCACCAAACCAGCTTTACAACAAATGCTAAAGGAACTTCTCTAGGCAAGAAACACAAGAGAAGGAAAACACCTACAATAACAAACCCAAAACATTTAAGAAAATGGGAATAGGAACATACATTTTGATAATTACCTTGAATGTAAATGGATTAAATGCTCCCACCAAAAGACACAGGCTGGCTGAATGGATACAAAAACAAGACCCATATATATGCTGTCTACAAGAGACCCACTTCAGACCTAGAGACACATACAGACTGAAAGTGAGGGGATGGAAAAAGATATTCCATGCAAATGGAAATCACAAGAAAGCTGGAGTAGCAATTCTCATATCAGACAAAATGACTTTAAAATAAAGACTATTACAAGAGACAAAGAAGGACACTATATAATGATCAAGGGATCGATCCAAGAGGAAGGTATAACAATTGTAAATATTTATGCACCCAACATAGGAGCACCTCAATACATAAGGCAAATACTAACAGCCATAAAAGGGGAAACCAACAGCAACACAATCATAGTAGGGGACTTTAACACCCCACTCTCACCAATGGACAGATCATCCAAAATGAAAATAAATAAGGAAACACAAGCTTTAAATGATACATTAAACAAGATGGACTTAATTGATATTTATAGGACATTCCACCCAAAAACAACAGAATACACATTTTTCTCAAGTGCTCATGGAACATTCTCCAGGATAGATCATATCTTGGGTCACAAATCAAGCCTTGGTAAATTTAAGAAAATTGAAATCGTATCAAGTATCTTTTCCGACCACAACGCTATGAGACTAGATATCAATTACAGGAAAAGATCTGTAAAAAATACAAATACATGGAGGCTACACAATACACTACTTAATAACGAAGTGATCACTGAAGAAATCAAAGGGGAAATCAAAAAATACCTAGAAACAAATGACAATGGAGATACGACGACCCAAAACCTATGGGACGCAGAAAAAGCAGTGCTAAGAGGGAAGTTTATAGCAATACAAGCCTACCTCAAGAAACAGGAAACATCTCGAATAAACAACCTAACCTTGCACCTAAAGCAATTAGAGAAAGAAGAACAAAAAAACCCCAAAGCCAGCAGAAGGAAAGAAATCATAAAGATCAGGTCAGAAATAAATGAAAAAGAAATGAAGGAAACAATAGCAAAAATCAATGAAACTAAAAGCTGGTTCTTTGAGAAGATAAACAAAATTGATAAACCATTAGCCAGACTCATCAAGAGAAAAAGGGAGAAGACTCAAATCAATAGAATTAGAAATGAAAAAGGAGAAGAAACCACTGACACTGCAGAAATACAAAAGATCATGAGAGATTACTACAAGCAACTCTATGCCAATAAAATGGACAACCTGGAAGAAACGGACAGATTCTTAGAAATGCACAAACTGCCGAGACTGAACCAGGAAGAAACAGAAAATATGAACAGACCAATCACAAGCACTGAAATTGAAACTGTGATTAAAAATCTTCCAACAAACAAAAGCCCAGGACCAGATGGCTTCACAGGCGAATTCTATCAAACATTTAGAGAAGAGCTAACACCTATCCTTCTCAAACTCTTCCAAAATATTGCAGAGGGAGGAACACTCCCAAACTCATTCTACGAGGCCACCATCACCCTGATACCAAAACCAGACAAAGATATCACAAAGAAAGAAAACTACAGGCCAATATCACTGATGAACATAGATGCAAAAATCCTCAACAAAATACTAGCAAACAGAATCCAACAGCACATTAAAAGGATCATACACCATGATCAAGTGGGGTTTATCCCAGGAATGCAAGGATTCTTCAACATACGCAAATCAATCAATGTGATACACCATATTAACAAATTGAAGGAGAAAAACCATATGATCATCTCAATAGATGCAGAGAAAGCTTTCGACTAAATTCAACACCGATTTATGATAAAAGCCCTGCAGAAAGTAGGCATAGAGGGAACTTTCCTCAACATAATAAAGGCCATATATGACAAACCCACAGCCAACATTGTCCTCAATGGTGAAAAACAGAAACCATTTCCACTAAGATCAGGAACAAGACAAGGTTGCCCGCTCTCACCACTATTATTCAACATAGTTTTGGAAGTGTTAGCCACAGCAATCAGAGAAGACAAAGAAATAAAAGGAATCCAAATCGGAAAAGAAGAAGTAAAGCTGTCACTATTTGCAGATGACATGATACTATACATAGAGAATCCTAAAGATGCCACCAGAAAACTCCTAGCGCTAATCAATGAATTTGGTAAAGTAGCAGGATACAAAATTAATGCACAGAAATCTCTTGCATTTCTATACACTAATGACGAAAAATCTGAAAGTGAAATTAAGAAAACACTCCCGTTTACCATTGCAACAAAAAGAATAAAATATCTAGGAATAAACCTACCTAAGGAGACAAAAGACCTGTATGCAGAAAATTATAAGACACTGATGAAAGAAATTAAAGATGATACAAATAGATGGAGAGATATACCATGTTCCTGGATTGGAAGAATCAACATTGTGAAAATGACTCTACTACCCAAAGCAATCTACAGATTCAATGCAATCCCTATCAAACTACCACTGGCATTTTTCACAGAACTAGAACAAAAAATTTCACAATTTGTATGGAAACACAAAAGACCCCGAATAGCCAAAGCAATCTTGAGAACGAAAAATGGAGCTGGAGGAATCAGGCTCCCTGACTTCAGACTATATTACAAAGCTTCAGTAATCAAGACAGTTTGGTACTGGCACAAAAACAGAAATATAGATCAATGGAACAGGATAGAAAGCCCAGAGATAAACCCACACACATATGGTCACCTTATCTTTGATAAAGGAGGCAAGCATATACAGTGGAGAAAAGACAGCCTCTTCAATAAGTGGTGCTGGGAAAATTGGACAGGTACATGTAAAAGTATGAAATTAGAACACTCCCTGACACCATGCACAAAAATAAACTCAAAATGGATTAAAGACCTAAGTGTAAGGGCAGACACTATCAAACTCTTAGAGGAAAACATAGGCAGAACACTCTATGACATACATCACAGCAAGATTCTTTTTGACCCAGCTCCCAGAGAAATGGAAATAAGAACACAAATAAACAAATGGGACCTAATGAAACTTAAAAGCTTTTGCACAGCAAAGGAAACCATAAACAAGACCAAAAGACAACCCTCAGAATGGGAGAAAATATTTGCAAATGAAGCAACTGACAAAGGATTAATCTCCAAGATTTACAAGCAGCTCATGCAGCTCAATAACAAAAAAACGAACAACCCAATCCAAAAATGGGCAGAAGACCTAAATAGACATTTCTCCAAAGAAGATATACAGATGGCCTACAGACACATGAAAGAATGCGCAACATCATTAATCATTAGAGAAATGCAAATCAAAACTACAATGAGATATCATCTCACACCGGTCAGAATGGCCATCATCAAAAAATCTAGAAACAATAAATGCTGGAGAGGGTGTGGAGGAAAGGGAACACTCTTGCACTGTTGGTGGGAATGTAAATTGATACAGCCACTATGGAGAACAGTATGGAGGTTCCTTAAAAAACTACAAATAGAACTACCATATGACCCAGCAATCCCACTACTTGGCATATACCCTGAGAAAACCATAGGTCAAAAAGAGTCATGTACCAAAATGTTCATTGCAGCTCTATTTACAATAGCCAGGACATGGAAGCAACCTAAATGTCCATCGACAGATGAATGGATAAAGAAGATGTGGCACATATATACAATGGAATATTACTCAGCCATAAAAAGAAATGAAATGGAGGTATTTGTAATGAGGTGGATGGAGTTAGAGTCTGTCATACAGAGTGAAGTAAGTCAGAAAGAGAAAAACAAATACAGTATGCTAACACATATATACGGAATCTAAGGGAAAAAAAAAAAAAAAAGGCCATGAAGAACCTAGTGGCAAGACGGGAATAAAGACACAGACCTACTAGAGAATGGACTTGAGGATATGGGGAGGGGGTGGGGTGAGATGTGACAGGGTAAGAGAGTGTCATGGACATATATACACTACCAAATGTAAAATAGATAGCTAGTGGGAAGCAGCCGCATAGCACAGGGAGATCAGCTCGGTGCTTTGTGACCACCTAGAGGGGTGGGATGGGGAGGGTGGGAGGGAGGGAGATGCAAGAGGGAAGAGAAATGGGAACATATTGTATATGTATAACTGATTCACTTTGTTATAAAGCAGAAGCTAACACACCATTGTAAGGCAATTATACTTCAATGAAGATGTTTAAAAAAAAACACATATAAAGGAAATGGATTAAGAACTCCAATTAAAAGACAAACACTGTTAGCTGAAATGAAAAACAAAACCCACTGTATATAACTAAAAAGAGACAAGCTTTAAATATAAGGACAGGGAAAGGATAAAAGAGATAGGTGAAAAAGGTATATCTTGAAAATGCTAACTAAAAGAAAGAAAAGGGGCAAAATAGGTGAAGGGGATTTAGAGATAAAAACCTCCAGTTATATAATAAATAAGTCATGGAGATGTAATATACAGCATAAGGAATATGGTTAATAATATTGTAATAACTTTGTATGGGAACAGATGGTTACTAGACTTATTATGGTGATCATTTCATAATGTATGCAAATATCAGATCACTATGTAGTACACCTGAAACTAACATTATATTGCATATCAACTATATTTCCAAAATAAAGGAATTAAGAAACGAAAGTTGTATGTACCTATGTATTTTCTGTCAGACAATGAAAACTTAAAAATGATGTGGTAGGATGAATAATGGCTCCTCCTGCCAAGATGTCCACATCCAATCCCAGGAACCCGTGAATGTTAGTTTATATGGCAAAAGGGATTCTGAAGACATGATCAAGTTGTGGATCCTGACATGGGGAGATATCCTGGATTGTCCAGATTTAATCACAGGACTCCTTGTAATAGGGATGCAATAGCAGTCAAACAGTAGCCAATGTGACAGTAGCAACAGAGTGACAGATAGAAAGAGATTTGAATATGCTATGTTGCTGGCTTTGAAGATAGAAGTGAACCACAAGGCAAAGGATATAGGCAGACTCTGGAACCTGGAGAGGGCAGGGAAACAGATTCCCCCTGGAGCTTCTAGAAATAACACAGCCTGGGGGCACCCATTTTAGACTTCAAATCTCCAGAACTGCAAGATAATAAATTTATGTTGTTTAAAGACATTAAATTTGTGGTAATTTGTTACAGCAGCAATAGACACTAATACAGATGGATTACTATAGACAAAGAGAAATAATGATTAAGGGGAAATCCACCAAGAAATATAATAGTTCTAAATTTTCATGACTATAAAAACATAGCTTCAATGTATAAGGCAAAAGTTAACAGACCTAACAGCATACATAATCAAGTCCACAATCACAGTGGGAGATTTTAATATATCTCTAATAGTAACCTTCAGAAGCAGGTAAAAACTATCAACAAGGATATACAATATTTAAAGAGCACAATCAACACACTTTACATAATAAATATTTATAGAACCCCAAACAGAAAAACACATGCTTTTCAATGAACATTTACCAAAATAAAACATATGTTAGGTCACAAGGTAACTCTTAATAAATTCCAAAGGATTTTAAGAATGTGTCCTGTAAAATAAAATAATACCTTAAAAGATAACTAGAAATTAAGCAACATTCTTCTAAATAATCCACGAGTCAAGAAATAGGTCAAAAGAGAAGTCAGAAAATATTTTGAATTAAGAGATAATAAAAATGAAATATAAAAAAACCTCAAGGGATGTAGCTAAAGCAGTATACAGAAGGACTGGAAAGTTTTTAGTCTTAAATACACTTATGTATTAGAAAAGACAGTCTAAAAGAAATTAGATAAGCTTCCATCTTAAGAAGTTACAAAAAGAATAGTAAATTAGACCCAAGTAGTACAATGAAGGAGAAAAATGTAAAAGCAGAAATCAATGAATATAAAACAGAAAAAAAAAAAAAGAAAAAAATCAACAAGGCCAAAAGTTAGTTCTTTGAGAACATTAATAACATTGATGAACTCTCGGCAGCTCTGAACAATAAAAAAGAGAGAACACACAAATAACAATATGGAATTTAAACTGGCCCATCACTCTGGATACTGCATACATTAGTAACATATGAGGATAGAATGATAGTCAGCTTCTCCCAATGGATTTGAAACTATAGATGAAATGGACAAATTCCAATAAAAATCAATTTACCAGAATTAACGTAAAAATAAATAGAATCAATGGAACAGAATAGAGAGCCTAGAAATAAATCCACACATATATGGTCAATTAATATATGACAAAGGAGCCAAGAATATACAATGGAGAAAAAGAAGTTTCTTCAATAAACGGTGTTGGGATAAAGACTTGAACAAAAGACCTGAAACTATAAAACTCCTAGAAGAAAACACAGGTTGACATAGGTCTTGACACCTCCTTGACATGGGTCTTGGTGATGATTTTCTGAATCTGACACCAAAAGCAGAAGCAACAAAAGCAAAAATAAACCAGTAGGACTACATCACATTAAAAAGATTCTGCACAGCAAACGAAACCACCAACAGGTGGTTTTCATCAACAGAATGAAAAGACAACTACCAAATGGGAGAAAATATTTGCAAATCATATATCTGATAAAAGAGGTAATTCCAAAATATATAAAGAACTCATACAACTCAATAGCAAAAAAAATGAACAATCCAATTAAAAAACAAGCAGAAGATCTAAATAGACATTTTCCAAAGAAGACATACAGATGGCCAACAGGTACATGAAAAGATGCTCAACATCACTAATCACCAGGGAAATGCAAATCAAACCACAATGAGATATCACCTCACACCTGTCAGAATGGCTATTATCAAAAAGACAAGAAATAACAAGTGTGGGTGATGATGTGGAGAAAAGGAACCCTTGTGCTCTGTTGGTGGGAGTGTAAATTGGTGCAGCCACTGTGGAAAACAGTATGGAGTTTCTCAAAAAATTAAAAATAGAACTATCAGCAATTCCACTTCTGGGTGTTTATCTGAAGAAAACAAAAACCCTAACTCAAAAAGGTTTATGCACCCCATGTTCAGTGCAGCCTTATTTACAATAGCCAATATATGGAAAATGACCTAATTATTCATCAATGGATGAATGGATAAAGAAGATGTGGTGTGTATATATTAATATACATATATATACATATATCTCTGTGTATATATATATTCTATATAAAATAGAATATTATTCATCCATTAAAATGATGAAATCTTGCCATTTGTGACAACATGGATGGGCCTCAACGGCATTATGCTAAGTGAAATATCAGACAAATACCATATAATCTCACTTATATGTGATAAAAACAAAACAAATAAACAAAAAATAAGCTCACAGATACAGAGAACAGATTGGTGGCTGCCAGAGATGGAGTGAGGGGGATGAGAGAAATTAGTGAAGGGGATCAAAATGTACAAATTTTCAGTTCTAAAATATATATCATGAGAATGTAATGTACAGCATGGTGACTATGGTTAATAATACTGTACTGCATATTTGAAAGTTGCTAAGAGAGTACTAAAAGTTCTCATTACAAGAAAAAAAAATTTTTGTAACTATGTAAGGTGACAAATGCTAACTAGACTTACCGTGATTATCATTTCACAATGTATACAAATATCAAATCATTATGTTGTATACCTGAAAGTAATATAGTCTTATATGTCAATCATACCTCAATTTAAAAAAGAAAAAAAGAAATAGAATTATGAGTAGACTAATATTTATCAAAATTTTTAATCTTTAATCTTAAATATTCCCACAAAAAATCTCTATAGCTAAATGGCTTCACTGGTAAATTCTGCCATTGATTTAAGGAAGAAATAAGCCTTACACAAAGTCTTTCAGAGAATTAAAATAAAGAGGGAGCACTTCCCAATCCATTTTATTTGATAAAGCATAACCTTGATATTCTTAAATCCAGCATACCTTGATTCAAAAACCTAACAAAGACATTACAAGAAACAAAAAGAAATACAGGTCAGGCATTCCCATGAATATAAATGTAAAAATCCTAAATAAAATCTTAGCCAACAAAATCTAGCAATATATTAAAAGGATAGTACATAAAAATCAAACTGAGTTTATCCCAGTAATGTAAAGTTAGTTTAATATTCAAAAATCAATGTGATTCACCATATAAGAGAATAATTATGTAAAGATCTCAATAGACACAGCAAAAGCATTAGATAAAATTTCACACTCAGTTACAATAAAAATTTTGAACAAATTAGAATTGAAAGAAATATCCTTAATATGAGAGAGTATCTACAGACATCTTCAACAAACCTCACACTAATGATAGAAAAGTGAAAGGTTTCTCCTCAACACTGGTAATGAAATAAGTATGCCCATTAGGACCATTTCTTATCATCATTGTACTGGAGGTCCTAATCATCTAATAAGCCAAGAATTAAAAATAAATGTATAAGAAATGGAAAGGAAGTAACAAAACTGTCATTATTCATAGATGACATGATTGTATACATGAAAAATCAAAAAAATCTGCAGATAAAATTTTTGAATGAATACGTAAATTAAGCAGGGTAACGATATATGTCAACATATAAAAAATCAATTGTATTTCTATATTCTGTCAACAAATAATGAGAAAATGAAATTCAAAAAAACATGAGACTATTTCCAATAGCATAATGCATATGAAACCAGATTGCTTTGAATAAATTTGAATAGACTTAAACGTGTATAAGACATCTACACAGAAAACCATGAAATACTGCTGAAAATAACAGATAAATAAATGAATGGATACATCATGTTCATGGGCTGAAAAATTCAGTGTTAATTCTCCTTAACTGATTTACAGATTGAATGCATTTGCAATCAAATCATGAGCAAGCTTTTTGCAGAAACTGATTAGCAAACGCTAAAATTCATATGGTATTGTGAAGGCCAAGAACTGCCAAGGCAATTATGAAGAAGAACAAAGTTGGAGAATTTATTCTACCAGATATCATGACTTATAATCTATAGTAACTAGGAGTATGTGATATTGGCATAAGGATAGGCAAATAGGCCAATGGAACAGAACAGAGAATCAAGAAGAATATCTGGACACTTGCTTTATGATAAAGGCTACTCTGAAGACAAGCAGGGAACAGATGATCTTTTAAAAAATGGTGTTTGGTCAACTGGATATGCAAATAGAAAAAGTTTTAATGTAGTCCCCTATTCCCACGTCATATACAAAATAATCAATTCAATGGATATTGTAGCTCTAAGTGTAAAGGGTAAAACAGTAAAGTTTCTCAAAAATAAAACAGGAGAATACTATTTATTACATGGGATAGCCAATAATTTCTTGAACAGAAAAGCACTACCAGGAAAAGAAAAGATTGATAAATTGAACTACAATAAAATTTAAAACTTCTTTTCATCAAAAGACACCACTAAGCCAGTGAACAGAAGAGTGAACAGAGTGGGTAAAGATATTTGTAATACACATAATCCACAAAGGGAGTGTATTCAGAATATATAAAGACAGAACACCTCTTCAATAAGAAAAAGACAGGTAATAGAAACTGGGTGTACTTGAAAAGGCACTTCAGAGAGGAGGATAACCAATGGTTATTAAATATTTGAAAAGGTGCTTAACTTCATTAGTCATCAGGAAAATGCAATGAGATAACACTATGCACCCACCGGAATGGCTAAATGAAAAAGACTGTTAATACCAAGTGTTGATGAGAATGTAGAAAAACTGGAACAGCCAATGGATATATAAATTGGATAATCATTTTGGGAAACTGTTGTGCAATATTTATTCTATGACCGACCATTTTCACTCCTAAGCATGTCTCTAGACATGCTTAGGAGTGAAAATGTCTCTAGACATTCTTATACAGAAGTGTTATTTTTAATAGCCCCAAACTGGAAAATCCAAATGTTTATTAACAATATACAGATTAAATAAACTTGGTATATTCAAATAATAGAATACTATAGAGCAATGACAATGAACGAACTATAGCTATATGGAACATGAATCTCACAAAAATAATTGTGAGTGAAAGAAGCCAAACATAAAAGAGTATTTACTCTGATATACTCTGTTTCCATATATATAGAGTTCAAAACTAGGCAAGACTAATTTATGGTGTTTAAAAGTCAGAACAGTGGTTATCTTCAAAAAGAAGATTGAGATTAGTGAGAGAGTGGTCATGGTGAGACCTTCTCAGTGGTAGTAATGACCTACTTCCTCACCTGGGTAATTGTTATACAGTTATGCTCACTGTAAAAATGCATCCAGCTATTCACTAATACTGTGTGTACTTTTCTGCATTTAAGTTTTAATTCAATAAAATTTTATTAAAAATCACTCAGAATATATTCCTTCCTTTTTACTTCCTGTGGTACTTAAAGATTTTGCATGTGTCCTAATGCCTCTTATCATTATAGAGAACTAACAAGGTTAACAAAATGTAGCTTCATTTACCTTAACTTTAAAATGAAGGAGTTAGTCTTTAGATTACATCAGATGTCCATCTCATTTCTAATCTTTTATGATTCTCTAAACTAGGGGAAAGATTTAGTCACATTCTGATTCTCATACTAAAATTACTTTATTCCCTCAAGCTATTCAGTTGGGCCATTTTGAAGACAGAATTAAGTGATGGGAATTGCCTAGAATATAAAAACCACTTAATGAATCAGCTTTGTTTTCAATCAGGCAGAGTCAGTTGTTGCTGGCTCTTAAAACCCTTTCTAATATCTTACTTCTACTATAAGCTTTCAGCAGGCCACATTAAAATTGTTTATTTCTCTATTTTCCTTAGTAGTCTGTATGTTTCTTAAGGGTAGGGGTTCCCTCCCTCCCTTTTATTCACTCAAGAACATTATGATACACCTAGTATGTGTCAGGCTTTGTGCTAGGCATTAGGGATATGATAAAAAGGAAAAATGGATATAGTGTCTGTGTTCTTGAAGCCAAAGGCATAGTAGGAGTAGCACATGTTACTCAAGTAATTGTACTCAAAAAGCTCCACTGTAATAATTACAACAAAAGAGAGATACATGTGTCTTACAAAAGATACATGGTTCTTTAGAGTTTATTAATCCAAGAAGATTTGATCTGGTGTTTGGATGTATGTGAGGTGGAGAGGCAAAAAAGGTTTTACTGAAGAAATAATACTTGAGCTGAGCTTACCTGAAAGAAAAATAGATACTACTATCATGAAAGAAAGGAGAAAGCATACAGCCACAAGGAATGTCATAGCAAAGGCTGGAATGAATATGTGGATAACTATTTGAGAAGAGACTGGAAAACTAGGTAAGGTGCCAATAGTTCTTTAAGTGTTTCCTTTTCCTCTAGCAAGGATGACTCCTTCCTGTCGTTCAGATTTCAGCTTAAATGTTACCCATTCAAGAAAGGTCTTTCCTAACCTCCCAATTTAAAATTTAGTCACTGAAGTTAAAGCCAGCTCTAACTTTATTCCTTTTCTCTTGAGCAGACTGGTGCTTGAGGGGAGACAAACACCATCCCCAGGGATGAATCTTATGGTCTAAGTCAGGTATAGTGGTCTCAGTCCATCACTATGATTGGTTTAAATTTGGGCACGTAACACAATCCCAGCCAATGAGACATGAAGGAAACCTAACTCTGGGAAAATTTCCCTCACTTATGCAAAAGGAAAAGAAAGAAGATGTGCATGCACATCCGTTCCTTCTAACTCTGTTATCAGACATAGTCATGAATGTGATGCTAGAACAGCTGCAGCCATTTTATGACTATGGGAAGGGAAAGAGGGAAAACACCTGGTTCTTGATGATGTCTCTGACCACTAAATTAACCAGACAGAACTACCCTACTTCCAGACTCCTCATTATTTAAATTACTCTTAGCAAATTACAAGCTGTTACTTGCAGCTGAACGCTTTCATTTCCAGTCATTTTACCACATTATTGTAGTTTAATTCTCTGAATAGTATCTATCATTATTTGATTTTCATGTGGTTTCCCCACTAAAATACATGATCCAAAGAATGCAAAGACCTTGTCTATCTTGTTCACCATTGTATTTAAAGTGTTTAGAATAGTGCCAAGTACATAGTAGATGTTCAGTAAATATCAATATCTGTTGAATGAATACATGAGAAAACTCTGAAGGATTTTAAGTGTCCACATTGTGTAGGAGCAACTAAAACAAACTGACTCTATTTCTAATGTTTTTTACACTAATTTTACTACATTAAAATTTTTTTTTAATTTAAAATAGCAACACTGAAAAGAGGGTGGAGACAAGACCCAACTGTGAGTTTTATGGAAGTACCTTTGTGGCAGATTTAAAACATGACCACAAGTTTTTTGACACTCCTCTCTTTGACAAGTGGGATCTATGTCTCCAGTCACTGGATCTAGACTCTGCGACTACCTGACCAATGGAATACTCCAGAGGTTACAATGTACCAATTTTTAAGGTTAGGCCTCTTCAGAAACTGGCAGCTTCCACTTCATATCTCTTGTAATGTTCACTCTTGGTACCCAGTCATCATTTCATGAGAAAGACAAGCAGCCCATGGAGAGATCATGTGGAGAGGAATGAGGCCCCCAGCCCTTAGCCCCAGCAGGCATTTGTGCCAGCTCCAACTTACTGGCCATGTGAGTCAGCCACATTGGAAGTGGATCCACCAGCCCCCAGGTCAATCTGTCCAGTTGGCTGATACCAACTGGAGCAGAGATGAGCCTTCCCTGCCAAGCACTGAACAAATTGAAAACCTGTGAGTTAAATGATTATTGCTGTAAACCACTAGGTTTGGGAGTGCTTTGCTATGCAGCAATAGATAACTGTAACAGCCTTCAACAGAAAAGGGCAGAAACATGCTTAGAGAAGAGCAGCTTAAATTTGGTTACAAAGGGGAAACAATGGTAGTTATAAGTATGGTAGTGAAGGACTGAGAAATGAAAGGGTGAATGAATTATATATTTTATCATGTGGTGAAAGTTAATAGTTAAAAGCTGCTTTGAGATTGTTGGGGCAGTGGTGCCACCAAGGAATATATCTGCCCACTATATCACCATGTGGCGTTTAACTTTGTGTGTCAAATTTGCTGGGCTATGGTACCCAGATATTAAGTCAAACATTATTCTAGATGCTTCTGTAAAGATATTTCTTTTACATGAAATTGACATTAAATCAGTAGACTTTGAGTAAAACAGCTTACCCTCTATAATGTGGGTGAGCCTCATCTAATCAGTCGAAGGCCTTAATAGGAAAAAAGACTGACCTCCTTCGAGCAAAAGGGATTCTGTCAGTAGACTGCCTTTGGATTTTTTTTTACTTTATTTATTTATTTATTTATTTATTTATTTATTTTTGGCTGTGTTGGGTCTTCGTTTCTGTGCGAGGGCATGTGGGATCTTCCCAGACCAGGGCTCGAACCCGTGTCCCCTGCATTGGCAGGCAGATTCTTAACCACGGCGCCACCAGGGAAGCCCCCTTTGGATTTAAATTGCAACTCTTCCCTGGATCTCCAGCCTGCCAGCCTCTCCCCTGCAGATTTTGGACTTGCCAGCCTCTATATTGTGAGAGCGAATTACTTTAAATAAGCCAATCTCTCTCAACCTCTCTCTCTTTCTTATCATTCACACACACACACACACACATACACCCTATTGGTTCTGTTTTTCTGGAAACCCCTTACTAATATAAATTGCTTCTTCTTTGCACAAAGCTTTGTAGTTTTCAAAGACTATTCATATGTATTTTCTTATTGGATGTCCACAATCTTGAAAGGTAGCAGAAGGAAAATTTCAAGTTAAAGAATTCTTCCAATGTCACAAGGCTGCTAAGTGGTAGAGCCTGGGCTAGAACTCATAATCATCTGATTCTTGGTACAGATTATTGGTGCTGTATCATCCTGCCTTCTATATGAACTTTGACACATTCTCATTCAATCTAGGCCCATATTCTGATGAATGGATAAACTTTGAGGACATTATGCTAAGTGAAATAAGCCAGTCACAAAGGACAAATACTGCTTAATTACACTCATATGAGGTACTTAAAGTAGTCAAATTCATGGAGACAGAAAGTAGACTGGTGGTTGCCAGGGGCTAGAAGGAGTAGGAAATGGGGTATTATTATTTAACAGCTACAGAGTTTCAGTTTTGCAAGATGAAAATTGTTCTGCAGATGGATGGTGGTAATGGTTGCACAACAATGTGAATATCTTAATGCAATTGTTTTGTCTTCCCCACTAGAATATAATCTTCGTTAGGACAGGGACTGCATTAAGGCACTGTGCACTTAAAAATGATTAAAATGATAAATTTTATGTTATATATATTTACCACAATTAAAAATAAATTTTTAAAAAATGAATACCAAAAACCCTCAAAACAAACAAACAAGCAAACAAACAAGAAAATCCCATCCAGCATTTATTATAAGGCCTTAGATTGCATTTTCAAAGTTATTTTTTAACATCACCTTGATTTAGGAAATTTTTATCTCTCACTACTCTCCAATACCACTGGGAATTTTTAAAGTAACTTGTTTCTTTTCTGCATGTTCTCATTCATTCATTTATTTAATCAGGTAGTCTTTCAATCAATAAATATTATTGTCTATTCTGTGCCAGGCACTGAGGAAACTGCAGTGAATGAGGCAGATGCAGCTCCTGTCTAAATGGAAATTACATTCTCCACTAAGAAGACAGAAAACAATAATAAGACAGAAAACAGATAATAATAAGTGTAATGGAGAAGTAAGGGGAGGAAGAGAAGAAGGCGAATGAAGAGGAGGCGTGGAAGATGAAGGAAAAAAGAAAGCAGGATAAGGAATAGGACTTAATGGAGAGGAAGGGACTATTTTAGATTAGCGTCATGCCTTCCTCTATTTCATGGGCAAAAGACACCTACAATTCAGAAATGAAAGGCTTCAGTCTGAAAATAGTAGGTTCAGTGACAGAACCCTGAGTCGCAGGGGTAATACCTTCCTGGGAAGAAGAAGAATTTACAAGAATTATGCTTGACTCTTGCTGAATCTAATTCTATGGTAAAAGTGTTCGTGTAGACACAAGAAAGGCTTATTAACAAAATTTCAAACATTATGAGAATTTTGCTTCACTTTAACAAAGAAGCTTAAAAAAATAAACATCCATCTTGCGTATGGGAAAAAGACTTGATGCTTTAAAATAGTCTTTAACTTAACATCCCTTGGTTAAAAGCAAACACACACATGTCAGCCCTAGAGAGCATGATTCTCCCCTCAGAATCAATGGGAAAGCAAGGCCATGCATTTTCAATAGTGGACATGAAATTCAATTTGATTCACAATAGTCCAGGCAGATTTTTCCCAAGTTATTTTTATATTAAGGCATGCTTGAAAAATTTCAACCCAGATTTAGGTTTAAGTTTCCCAGACTTAGTAAGTAATTGCTACAGTAATGAGTTCTTATGTCTTAATTTGGTCTGCTCCAGATGTTAACATCTAGATTTGTTTGTTTTTCATTCTCCACTCCTCTGCATTTCCTTACAAAACAGTACATTTGTAAATGTTCCGGTTTGTTTTTTTTTTTTAATTGGGGAGTGCAAGAAAGAGGGAAGAAGTAGTGTGGGCAAGAACTAGGGTCTCACCTGCTGTGCCAATTTGACCAGATTGTCTGCTGGAATGAAGCTGGGGGAGGACCAGTTTTTACCTTCACAGAAGTTATACTGGCCTTTCTATATTTGCAGGATAGTGTGGTCCTAAGGAAATGCATTCAGGGCTGCTGGTATGCTTCCCCCAAGGCAGGATACTGTATTGGTGGTCCTCTTTGAGTGGGAAATAAACTCCCTGTGGCAAAGTTGGCTGTGCTGTCCACAACTCAGCTTACTCCCCTGCCCCCATATTTATTGAACCAGGGGAATAAGTCCTATCCTATAAAACCAGCACAACTGAATAATGGTTAGGAAAAACTTGGCTTATACATCCAAGTTAATAAAGTAATATACTGATGGAGTATATTAATGGAGTATCTAATGCATTTTAGACCCAGCTGGTGAGCAGCTGGATGACAGCTGGGAGATCTGAGATTGTTCTCCAACAGATAAAGGAGACCTTACTGAAGGGCAATGGTTCTCAAATTTTAGTATGCATGGAATCAGCTGGAGTGCTTGCTAAAAATGCAGATTCCATGGTCACGGGTCTAAGAATTCTGAGCCAGAAGAACTTGGAGAGGACCCAGAAATCTGCCTTTTAATAAGCAGCCTCAGGTGATTCTGATGCAGCTGGTGGTAAACCACATTTTGAGAAGTACTGCTCCTCAGAGTTACTAATATCATCATTCAAAATCTTTAGCAGCTGAAAAAGATAAATAGGCTTTCAACCAATCTTTCTGCTTGGTTTTTGATAGCCGAGTCCAATCCACAGCTGGTAAAGAGGTTGGATAATGACCACAGATAGGTTTTATCCCTTAAGATAGAATGCTTAATATGGTTTGGGGACTTCCATTTCTCCCCCATCAATAAGGGGGCTGGAAGGCAGCCATAGATGGGGCTTGAAATCCAGCTGGCACAAAAGTTGGAAGACAATCTTCAATGAGGCCTGGGTTCAATATCTAACTGCTAAAGAGCTTGGCTGTCCACCTTCTGTTATGCGTCAATCTCCAATTGATACAATGCTTTGAAAACATATGAGCAACATGGGTTAAATCCAGAAACTGTAAAGAACTTAGATAAAACTTCTAAGACCTAAAGCTTGGTCCCCAAATGGTGTGGAGTTTGGACAATATTTGAGAATGAATTTAATCCTCAAATGGTAAGAGTTTTGGATGTCAGGAGTGAGGTCTGGGTTCAATCTCTTGTCATTAAAAAGCTTGGAAGACTAGCTTGGGGGTCTGGTTTCAATCGTAAGATGGTAAAGAGTTCAAATGACAACAATGGTTTCTAGGTTCAAGTGAAAGCTGACAAACAGCTTGAAATAAACTGCAAGATCTGGGTTCAATCTCAAAATGTTAAGGGTTTAGATAATTGTCATGAGAAATGAGTTCAGCTTAGAGGATTCTAAAGTCTAGGTGAGGTAGCTAAGAATCTGCACCAGATGATTAGAGACAACTCGTGGTCATGATCCACATGGGGAAAGGATTTAGATAGTGGCTACTCTTTTCTGATTATGAGAGAGAGGGAAGGTGCCCATATACCACTGACTTAGGGCTACATATTTAGCTAATGTAGAAAGAAGCTTGAATTCCAACCATGGGGTTAGAAAATGTATATACAAGTACTAGGTCATGGACTACTTTCGCAAAAGAATATTTTTTTAAACATCTTTTTTGGAGTATAATTGCTTTATAATGGTGTGTTAGTTTCTGCTGTATCACAAAGTGAATCAGCTATACATATACATATATCCCCATACCCCCTCCCTCTTGCATCTCCCTCCCACCCTCCCTATCCCACCCCTCTAGGTGGTCACAAAGCACCAAGCTGAGCTCCCTGTGCTATGCAGCTGCTTCCCACTAGCTATCTATTTTACATTTGATAGTGTATATATGTCCATGCCACTCTCTCACTTTGTCCCAGATTACCTTTCCCCCTCCCCATGTCCTCAAGTCCATTCTCTACATCTGCATCTTTATTCCTGTCCTGCCCCTAAGTTCTTCAGAACCTTTTTTTTTTTTTTTAGATTCCATATATGTGTGTTAGCATATGGTATTTGTTTTTCTCTTTCTGACTTACTTCACTCTGTATGACAGACTCTAGGTCCATCCACCTCACTACAAATAACTCAATTTCGTTTCTTTTTATGGCTGAGTAATATTCCATTGTATATATGTGCCACATCTTCTTTATCCATTCATCTGTCGATGGACACTTAGGTTGCTTCCATGTCCTGGTTATTGTAAATAGTGCTGCAATGAACATTGTGGTACATGACTCTTTTTGAATTATGGTTTTCTTAGGGGATATGCCTAGCAGTGGGATCGCTGGGTCATCTGGTAGTTCTATTTTTAGTTTTTTAAGGAACCTCCATACTGTTCTCCATAGTGGCTGTATCGCAAAAGAATATTATGGGACTTCTCCAGATCCATATCCATGGAGACACAGGCACCCAGCCTGGAAATGTGATTCCTGAAATAATGGAGCTCTTGTGCCAGGACTTTGCTGACAGAATGACTGTTTTATATGGCTAAGAAAGCAGATGTCTGAAAAGCACTGAAATCTATGATGTGTATTCCTAAGTGGGATGACAGCTGGCACCACTGCATAAAATCTTGTTCTTACTTTTACAGTTTCACTAATACTCCTCTTTCTGATTATTCCAATTTATCAACAAACAGCAGTTTCTGGAAACTTTTTAAAGCATACTGAAATAGTCAAGAGGCAGACAGCTCTCCAAACACCTAACAATCCATGAGGCTCTTAGAGAGACAAAAATAGAACAAGATCCCTTAGGGAAGAAGCAAAAATCAAGCCATGACTACCAACTAGTCTTCTTCCTAGAGATCTTTATTCTTTGACCTGACAATTCAAGGTGAATTCAAAAAAGATGGCTTCATTAGGGGACAAGTTTAGAGCATGGATGTATCTGCCAAAACCTTCTGTGCTTCTTAAATCTGAACATGTTCTGAAGAATACCTTTTAAGGAATAACCATGCTCAGACTTCTGGAATATAGTAGGCATTTAAGACATTGCTATTGAAATAATATTGTTATTAATATGTAATATTTACTGAGCACTTATTATATGTCTGGTACAGAATGAAATATTTTATGTAGTAACTTATTCAATCCTTAACATAACCCTGTAAAGTAAGTCTTGTTATTGTCCTCATTTTATAGATAAGAAAACTGAGACATAGATGTTAAGCAAGTTACCTAATGTTACAGAGGCATTGCTGTATTCAACATACCACTTTTTCCTAGGCACAATGGAAGACTACATTTCCCAGCATCCCTCACAATTAAGTTGCAATCAGGTGATTAAATTCAGCCAATGAGGAATGTGGGTAGAAGTGATATATACTACTTTGGGGCCTAGACTTTTAAAGCATCTGGTACAATCCTCAAATTTTTTATAATCCTGTCACAGTAAACTTAGAGTCCAGTGCATCAGGTGATATAACAAGATGGACATGCCCTGCTTAACATGCCTCAATCAGACTTTAAGCAAAAAATAAACTTAATTGTGTTGAAGTATTTCAACAAATCTAAGATGATACTGACTGTATTATCCACAATTATTTTATATATCACAGAAAGAAAAAATAATGTTTCCAAATAAACAATGACACCCAACTAATTGTAAGATACACACTTATTTCAGAAATGCTGGTTGTGAAAAAATGACAGGACTCACTACCAGGACTCAGGAAGCAATTTCAAGAGGCTCCAACTAGTTAAGATAGAGCAATATAAGCTTCAAAAAGGATAATAATTGCAATTTATTGGAACACATGAAATATATTTAAGTCCATTAATCCATAGCAATATTTTAAAAACCAACTGATCAACTTTGGGGGATAATAGAGACCAATTAATTATCTTGAAAATTGGTAAATAAGGGAAAAGAATCATTTATTCTATCTTTTCTGTATTAACTGTACCACTAAGTAAACAGTAGATATGGGAAACAGATTTTTATAAAAGTATCCCAATCAATAAATTTAAAATAAATGATAGAATATCACCAGTTTGCAGCCTTCAATGATTTAATGCATTTGGGCACTGAGCATCAATAGCTGCTATCACCATAAAAAAGATGGGCATCATGTCCCTCTTGATGAAAAAAATCTCAAAACCACCTATAGACTTGCCCAGAGATTCTCTAAAGACCCTGATACCCTTTCAGGGGATCTGTGAGGTCCTAACATTTCCAACAATATCTGTGTTGGAAATATCAGGTTTTCTTCATACACTTCAAATAAAACAACATAATGCAACAGATTGAATGCAAAAGCAGATATGATAATCCAGCTGCCTCTATTAAGCCACACATTAAAGGGATTTGCAATAAGACAATGTCATTCTTCTCACCATTTTTTTATTTGGTAAAATATAGTTATTTATGATTTTTAAATGCTATTTATCTATATGTTAACGTGTAATTATTATTATTTTAAATGGGATATTACATAAATATTTTTAAATTTCTCAGTTTTAATTTTGAATATAGCAAATATTGATAAATATGACTCACACAAACAAAAGCTTTTAAGGGGCTCTTCTCTTCAAAATTTTTAAGAAATAAAGCAATCCTGAAATTAAAATGTTTGAGAACTGTTGGTCTTACCAAAGAGATCAAACCTGAGTCTGATCAAGCCTTTGGATCCAGTTATCAATTTTCAGGCAATACAGAGGAGAGAGGAACATGTTGAACAGCAACATAAGTATGTAATCAGCACAAATCAGACTATGGGAAATTCTACAAGTCAAATACCTTGGATTCTTCCACAGACAAACTGTAAGGAATAGAAAAGGATGAAGAGAGAACTTATTAAAAGACACTTCAAAAACACGAATTTTTTTTTAATGGGGCAAGGCTAAACTACAGTATTTAGGGATACACACTTGGATGACAAAAATATAAAAAAATACAAGAAGTGATTGCTATAGTGGTTACTTTGGAGGGAGGGAAGGGGGTTAATTGTGATGGGGCACACTGAAGAGATTCAGCATGACTAAAAAGTTTTATTTCTTGACCTCAGTGGTGGTTTTATAAGGGTGTTCACCATATAATAACTCATCAAACCCTAAAGAGCCCATCTTAGAATCAATAAGGTATGGCAGGTTCCTGCACCACCCAATCCTCTCCAGTGCAGGAATGAGTACAAAGCTTGTCGGCTTAACCATTACGCTATACTGATGGATGTGTTAATGTGAAAAGACCACTCTTCAACTACATATTTAAAAGAAAATGGAATGCTAACTATATGCCTCTCGAGTTCTTCTGCCTGTAACTCTCTAATCATGGGTTCCCACACCTTTGCTTTGGAACCTAAACCACCTTTGAAAATGAAATAATGTTTCACATGTTTAGTCAGCCTCCTTGAGACCCTTGAAGTATCCCATGCAAATCTCTGGCACAGACCCTGGCATACTTTGCTATCTTTATCCATTATCTGCCTCCTTGCAGTGGACTGGCACAAAGCAGGTTCTCCGGAAACCAATTACACAATGATCTGACAAATTTTAAAGCAGCTTCTGATAAGAATTCACAGATTTCTGAGCCAGATGCATGGAAATTCATGCCATTCATTCTGTTCCTCCAACCTAGAGCCTATCTATTCTTTCTTCATGCACTTTTCTTAAAAACTTGCTTCTCTGGTTTATAAGCTTATAGTATGTTAGACCTGACAAATTAGAAACAGAGAGGGACGGCTATAGGCTGTCAACTCAGCAAATGTGTATTGTGTACCTGTTATGTGCAATACACTTTAATGATGGAAGATAAGAATAACAGCCTCAAAGAGAGAGAGAGGAGATAGAGAAACAAACCAAAATAAATTTTGAATGATTGAATAATAATAACATACCTAATATTTAAAAAGAAAGGGAAGGGGCTTCCCTGGTGGCACAGTGGTTAAGAATGTGTCTGCCAATGCAGGGCACACGGGTTCGAGCCCTGGTCCGGGAAGATCCCACATGCTGTAGAGCAACTAAGCCCGTGCGCCACAACTACTGAGCCTGTGCTCTAGAGCCCGCGAGCCACAACTACTGAGCCCACGTGCCACAACTACTGAAGCCCGCGTGCCTAGAGCCTGTGCTCCGCAACAAGAGAAGCCATTGCAATGAGAAGCCCGTGCACCACAACGAAGAGTAGCCCTTTATCACCACAACTAGAGAAAGCCTGCGTGCAGCAATGAAAACCCAATGCAGCCAAAAATAAATAAATAAAAATAGATAAATTTATTTTAAAAAAAAGAAAGGGAAGGAGGAAGGTGAGAAGGAAGGGAAGAAGGAAGGAAGAGAAGGACAGAGAGAGAGGAGAGGGAAGAAGAAAGAAAGGGCAAAGAAAGAAAAAAATAGATGCCCTAGCAGAATTTTTTCAATATAGTGTATGTATCAGTCAGAGTTCAACCAGAGAAGCAGAACCAGTAGGAAAGAGAGAGAAACAGAGAGACAGACACAGAGACAGAGACAACAGTATAAAAGAATGTGGCAAAGTGTCCATTCCCCTATTTTATCCATGCTACTGGCCTCCTAACCACTCAGCTGACCTCCTTTTAGGCAGAGCTCTCCTGACAATGCACATAGGGGCACATATACAGTCTTCAGCTGGCTACAGGAATTTAGAAATTTAGGATCTAGTCTATATTTAAAATTCATAAACCATCTAGAGAAGTTAATATAAAACTGTAATAGATAAGTTCTAGAAATAGACCAGTGAAAAATATGTGACTCAAATTTTACTACAGTGTCTTTACTAATGTAGGTAATGAGCCATATAAAGAACATTCACTTCATTCATCTAGACATAATTAAAATACAGAAACTGTATAGATTAAATGGCCAAAACCAAAGCCATGCAACATTAAGCCTAAAAATTTGAATGCATAACTTAGGAGAGGTAATTTTCTCCTGTTACTGACATCTAGTAACTCAACTCACATAGCTGTTGCATTTGATAATAGTTATGAGGCTCTAAACTCTTATCAGATTCAAACCCTTCCCAAACCTCACTGGTATTCTGTTCTTGAAAGATATGATGGAGATTAAAAAAAGAAACATTATAAAAAGGTGAATAATACTTTTGTAACCATAAATTAAAATTCATCATTCATCTATTAAGTATAATAGAATATTCAGAATGTTCAAGACAGCATACTAAGTTCTAGGAGGTAGAAAAAAAGATGAAATATGATCTGGAACCCAGTCTTCCAGATCCTTACAATTTATTAAGATAGATAAGACATAAACATACATCTTTATAATGAAAGGTATGCTGGTTAAGTCACCCAAGTAAGGTATAGTGAAAAAGCTACTGGAGTTCAAAAAAGACAGGACTTACTTTCAGTTGGAGGAAGAGGTGATGATGGTAAAAGAAAATTTCCAAGAGAGGCATTCAAGATCATCTTTGAGAAGCAGAAATGGGAGGAACTAATTACATTTTAAAACATTTTACAAAGCATTTTAAAAATATGCATTTGCATTTAAAAATATATTCTTATTTAAACCTTATGACAATCTTCAGTTGGATTTCATTTTTTTGCAGATAAGGACATTGAGGCTTGGAGAAATTCAGTGACTTGTTCAAGATCCTACAGCTGGTGAACTTAATCTCAAGTTGTCTTATTTCATGTTCATTGTTCATTCCAGTAGACAAATTATCCTTTAATTAAGAAAATCTCCTATCAGGATGGGGCAGGAAATCATTTACAAGGAAAAGTGAGTTAATAGTTCAGCTGTATTATATAATGGGTAAAAGGAGAAGAGTAGAAAATATGGTTGAAAATAGGCAGGGGTAGACTGCAGGCCTGGAAGAGCAAACTATTGAGTCTGGACTTTATCCTTAAATGTTAAAAAGTTCTGAGCAGAGGTGTGCCATGAAGTCTGAAAGTATAAAGGGAGAATAAGTCTGAAAGCACCATGAAAATGGATGGGAGAGGTGATAGGCTAGAGGCAGAGACAGCAGTTGGGAGCTATTTCAGTATTGTAAGAGAGATAATAAGAGCTTGGGTGAGGATGATGACAGTGGGAATAGAGAAGATGGGGCCAGAGAAGACTGTACAGGGCTTGAAAACTGACTGGATTTGGGAGGAGACAAAAGAAAAAGTAGGCTCCAGAGATGACTCCAAATTTTCAAGACTGAGTGGCTCAGAGGAGGATAGTGTCATTGACCTAAACAAGAAATGCAGAAGAAAAAAAATGTTTGGGAAGATGGTAAGTCGACTTTTAGTCATACTGAGACAAGTGAGAGTGGTTAAAGAAATTAGCACATCTAGCCTGGAACTAAGAAAATGAGAGGAAGTCAAGATAGCCATGTTTATTTAAAGGTCTGTCACTTAACTTTAAGAGAGAAAAAATGTTTTAATCTACTGTACACAGTATTGAATTAATCATAATTCTTGGTTCATGACACACTCTAATTATTATTTAGTCAACTAATTAACACTTAAGAACTCAAAACTCAACACAAGAAGTGTAATAATGATAATAACATACATTTACCTATACGCTCCTTCCCTATCCCTTCCTTCTGCCTTTCTGATAGTATCTCTGAGTAGTTACTCTGAGGTGACTACTACCCCAATCTTTACTACCCCAATCTTCTGTTTATGATTCCCTTAGCCTTTTTAAAAATGAAGGTTGAGGGACTTCCCTGGGGGTCCAGTGATTAAACTCCGTGCTCCCAATGCAGGGGGCCCAGGTTCGATCCCTGGTCAGGGAACTAGATCCAGCGTGCCGCAACTAAGATCCTGTATGTGGGAACGAAGATCCTGAGTGCTGCAACTAAGACCCGGCGCAGCTAAATAAATAAATATTTTTTTAAAATGTAGGTTGATAATACATATATTCTTAAAAAGTATATTTCTGGGCTTCCCTGGTGGAGCAGTGGTTGAGAATCTGCCTGCCAATGCAGGGGACACGGGTTCGAGCCCTGGTCTGGGGAGATCCCACATGCCGCGGAGCAACTAGGCCCATGAGCCACAACTACCGAGCCCGTGCGCCTGGAGCCTGTGCCCCGCAGCAAGAGAGGCCACGACAGTGAAAGGCCCGTGCACCGCGATGAAGAGTGGCCCCCACTTGCCGCAACTAGAGAAAGCCCTCGCACGGAAACGAAGACCCAACACAGCCAAAAATAAATATAAATAAATAAATAAATTTATATTTTTTAAAAAAAGTATATTTCTTAGTTCTGGTTGTTAATTTAGCATCATTTAAAAAGATATCATGACTTTTTATGCTCATACTTTAAGTAATCTTCTGGAACTTACTTTTTTCACTCATGTTGCTAATATTTATCCTCACTTCTATGTAGCTATAATGCATCCGTGAAATCCTATTTAGTCTTGCCCCCAGAATTGTAGCTGTGAGTGAAATTGGGGCAGCAATTGCTCCCCTGATCATTTTCTTTTTCAATAATTCTCATGTAATATGCTAACCTAAGAGTTGTTAAGGATATGACAAAAAATACATCGTCTTCCTCCAGTAGAATGTGAATTCCATGATTTTTGGCAAGGATTAGTCTTCCTTATTCCATGCTGTATCTCCTTGCCTGGTTCATGACAGATAGTCAAGAAACATCTACTTACATACGCTGATGCAATGGGAACTAGTATACAGAAACATTAGTGATCTAAAGACAGAGTAGGTCATCAGAAGATACTCTCTTTTTATGTGCTTACCTAGGAGCAACAACCCTGTGCAGACTCCAAATTCCTCATGGCTAAGGTCTCTGCCTCCACAAGTCCACTTTTATAAGGGACAGTGTCCAGTTGCATGAACTGGTTCTAGCTGAGCTTGCCAAAAATTTGCCTCATTATTTTAGTGATGTCAGTGATGTGAAGTTGGATTCATTGAGATTTAAATCCCATCTAATTTAAAATTCTACATTGGGATATAAAGGAAATGGTTGATAACAGAAAGAAGAACCCAATACAGAATACAATACATTCTCAATTATGACAAAACTGGAATGATATAGCTAATACAAAAGTTATTTGTATTTGGCTTGTTTGAATATGGCGAGGTTATGGAACTATATCAAATTTCAATAATTAAATTAAACCATAACATAAAGACCAGTAGAAAAAGAAGAGAAAAGTTCTTCAAATTCCCTGAACTTTTTCCTGCTAACAGCTATTCCCATTCCCATTCTCACTGTTGAAAGTAAACATAACATCACCTCTCATGAAAAAATTGCATTCTACACAAATCTACAAATAAAAAATCTTCCGTTCTCTCTAAATATTTATATTTAGTACGTTACTCCTTCCCCAGGTTGGGGAAAGAGTATTCAAATGTTTTGGTTCTAAAGCCTCCAAGTGATGAGTTTACTATCTGGTGAGCAAAGGTAAATAAAATCCTGAGTCTTCTGACTTAAGTTTAGATATATATATATTTCTTACATTTTTAGAAAATGTTATTATCTCGATTGTAATTCTGGCTAAAGGATTCTCTTTCATTCCTAGGATGATAGTTTCATTGGAAGACAGGAATTCCTCGGTGTTTCTAAAGAGTTATCAGTGGCAAGTGCTCATTTAAATTAGGCATTAATTGATTTGGTTCTATTTCTAAGTTATGTGACTTTAGACAAGTCACTTTCCCTCTCTGGGCCTAAGTTCCCTCATCTGTAAACTGAGGAAGTAGGCTAGATGATTTCTGAGGTCTTTTCCAGCTCTGATATTCTCTGAGTTTAAAAGGGAGAAGAGCTTCCTCAGAAGGCATCTCCATGGTTAAAGCTTTCAGTAAGAACAACTCAGTGTGTATGGAATGGTCAGTCTCTCGACTTCATTTAGAACTGCTTACATTTTGGGGTTGTGGGCTATGCTTGAGTGTATGATATTAAGCTATTCATATTCTTATGTGCTTTTGATAATTATTTAAATGATAGCCATATGTCTAAAAATAATTTCCTTAGAACGAGACAGTAGATTGAAGAATTTAGACATTTGTCTATTTTTGACCTGTGCTTCAGAGACAAAGACAGATAAACATTAGTGAAATGAAAAAGTCAGTACCTAGATTAGCAGTAATCAGAGGTACAACACACTTGAATCCAAGTCCATACCAGGATACCAATCAGTCAGGTGACCTTGGGAAACTCAGCCGCTGAGAACTTAGCATTTACTTTTAATAATAGCTACCACATATTAAATATATACTACGTTCTAGGCATTATGTAGGTTTACATTACATATATAGTCCTAGTACTTAATCTTTACAACAAATCTGAAAAGTCAGTATTACTATTCCCATGAGGAATCTGAAACTCAGAGTGGTGACATTACTTGAGAATACCAAGATTCTAACTCTCACCTTCTGACTAATAACCCCAACCTCCTTCTATTAACAAATTACATCGAATCAAGAATATTTATTTCTATTATGTGCAAGGTAAGGCAGTTGTTAAATTCCATTAAGATTTTTAATTTACTGGCTGAACGCGTTGCCAAGTGTGACCCAAATGAAATGGAGGTAACTCCTAAAGTTGTAACTGGGAAGGGAAAGGTGGTAAGGGATGGCTAGTAACAAGGAAGTTTCCTCAGAGCTAGTCAGGGCTGAGGAAGACTTAGAGAAAGGGAAATAAAAAGTAATTTGCCAAAGTAAGTTAGGAGCGTGGGGTTGGGGCAGGAGGGCTCAGTACTTTATTCCTCTCAAATGAATGTTTCAGTGATGAAGACTGGGTGAATAGCCTAAAGATGACTTTCAACATCAGTTTCTCATCTCCTTTTGCTGTTTCTAACAGGTAGTTTGTGGCAATGATGGCATCTCTGGTGGTGTATATCTCCTGTGTAGACCTCTTTTCTGAGCACCAAATCTATATAGCAAATCACAAAGTTTTTTGTTAAAAGACTGACATGTGAGTATTAAAGAAATGGACAAATTTTCTTGAGAAGATCATAATCTCTAAAGGCCATTCTCAAGGAGACATTCTAAAAGTGCTATGTGCAATGGCAGCATTTCATGTTTTCCATGGTGACCACTTTGAGAAACAATCCTCAATTGAATGCATAAATCCTGTTCTTGGTCCAGTTGTCTCATAACTTTCCAGTCACACCTGGTGTGTATCTCTGATGTGGCTGCTAGCAGCCTGGACAAGGGACTTCCCGTCTACTCTCCAGTGTGTCCTGGCCAGTGCACAGGTGTGTCATGGACTAACATCATGTTGGGAACTGGGTCATTTTCAGGCTAAAGGCAGCTGGAGTCTTTAGAGCACAAGCTTCTGCTGATTGCCTTGGGACTGTCCAGTAAAGGAATCAGAATTTTTAATTACCAGTAGTGGTTTTTCCCAACCAATAGGAATTCTTTTCCATCCCAAGTATTTCCCTCTTGAACAGATGCAGAATAAGGGGCCTTAGGTCTGGCATGTGGTGTGGGATTTCTGTTTCCTATCAAGCAAGATAATTTTGCAGATTTTCTTTTACAGCTAGAGTTTATTCACCATCAGATGGGAGTTTGTCATAGCTGATTCTGCAGAGAAATATATTATTATAAACTTACTGATAGAAAAATTTCATTTTGTTTTTATACAGAAAATAAACCAGGCTAAAAAGCCTGTACCAGCTTTTGAGAGTTTTAAAAAAGAAGCAAGTCAAAGTTGAAGTTTTCGATAGCTGTATAATGCCCTGCCTGCTTACCTCCTGGGATCACTATACAGATCTATTCATCTGAAAGTGCTTTGAAAAGCAAAATGATCTGTTTAGATCCAACGTACAATTACCTGACTATGAAGAAAATTAAATCTAATGACTTTATTGACCAAGGTGATATATGAATTATTTTCTCTTTTGATAGTTATATTAAGAAATATTAAGTGAAGACTTTTCACCCCTTTCAAGTAGAACATTCTTTAACATTAGTTAGAAATTTAAAAGCATAACTGCTATCTTATGTTCGGATTTCATGTTTTGGATTTTTGAAATAGAAAACATAGAGCACTATTTTAAGGGATGCTTTTGGAAAAAAACTTTGAAATGGCAGTTGTTACATTATCTAGAAATGATCACTTAAAATTAATAAGAAATAATTTAAAAAATTTTAAGAGTTCAAGGAGCAGAGACTGGAAAGTAAGGATAGAAGGGTATTACTGTTCAATTAACTAGCTCCTAAACGCGAGAAATTTTGTTTTATTCACATTTGAACACACCAACTCTAACAGATTCTGGCATCTCTAACATGGCAAATAAATGTAGAATGGGTCAGAGATAACTGCAAAATTCGGTCTCTTAATTTTTTTCTAACACATGTCCTACCAACCAAGAAGAGCTTTTTGAGTTTTAGTTTCTGTTTCTTTATGGGAATGATATATTTTTTGTTTTTCAATTATAACATTACAATACTGAATATACCTTTTCAGATTACTCATATGACATGGCATTCTAAAATGCCCCAGAGGCTCCCTCAAGCCACCAAGAATCAATACTGTGGACCTACATGTTCATATAGGAGACAAAGATAATAAGGTCCAGGGTGATTAAGTGATTTAAGCAAGAAAGGTCAGACAACTAGTTAGTACCAGATCTGGGACTAGAATCCAAGGCTCCTGGATCTTTTAGTTATGCTATGCTACTTCCTACACTTGGTTATATTTCTTCTTTTTCATGACCTGGGTTTTGAAGTTTATTATTAGATTTAAAAAAAAGAACCTGAAAATACAGCACAAATCTATATGAGAGCATGCCGAGCATGGAGACATGCCTTGCTACACATCTCCTGTGTATATTTTTTCCTTGTTGTCTAGGAAACCCTGGGACTAGGGTAGCATCTGTTGGCGATATCTCTGGAATAACTGATGTACAATTTAAACATCTTAATCCTCAAGGAAAAAAACTTAATAAAATCTGGAAAATCAAAAAGTTACTGAAACTCAAGCCAAGCAAAGAAACAGATTAAAATAAACAAATAAATGAGCAAATGTAAAATAAACAAATAAATGAGCTGCCTTTAAGGCAGCTGCAAACTGCTGTAATGGCACATTATTTTCAATGACAGGGTTCACACTGATGAGTGCAAGAGATGAATTCCACAATATCCTGGGCAAGTCAGTGACTGTGTATCTGCAGATAAAAAACAACCTCAGAGAAGTTCCAAGCAAGTATAAGATACAGAATAAGAATACTAATGGCCAAAGTTAGCCCAAGCATATCCTTGACAGTCTGACACATTCATCTCTTCAATTCACCATCCACCTTCAGATTCAATGAAAACAGTTGACAGGAAACATAAACTCCAAATTATTAAAAGGTTTCCCAGAGCTATGTAGATGCTGTATTAAGAGTGTAATCTATGTCCCCTTGCCTTTCAGTCAGGGATGGGTCATACTGCCTCCCAAAATGCATTTAGTAACTCTTAATTCTAATCATAATAGCAGCTACCACTTACTGAACACTTGTTATGTGTCAAGTATTTGTTGAGTGCTTCATATTATATCATTTAATAATTATAAAACCCTACGAGGCACTTATTATTATCCCCATTTAATAGCTAAGGGAATTAAGGCTAAGAGAGGTTACACAGCTAATAAGTGATTGGGCTGGGACTGAATCCAGATTTGCCTAAACACTAAAGCCAGTGGTTTTAACCACTACTCCAGGCATGGCTATTGAATTTCACTTTATATGCCAATTTTCTTGGATTAGGAATACATTCCTGGATTCTTAAGCAAAGTGTAACCTCAGTGGGGAAAAAATTGTGATCATTTATTGATGTCTGCTATGAGTAAGAGGTGAAAAGTGGTAGCAGCGACAGGCATATCAGGTATTTGCCAACTCTGCCCTACGTAATGCTTCCTCTATGAAGTATTAATCACTCTACATATGATATGTGATCTACTCTGTAGACCAGCTTGTGTCATGTCTGTGTGAACATATTTTGCCAGACTAATAAGAGAACACTTTGTCTGTCAGCTTGACAGAATTTCTTTAATTAGTACTTTATTAGAATATCCAGGCTGTATGATCACTGTACTATTTGTGGGAAACAAGGACTGGCCTTGAGTTTTTCATAAGAATTTGGTGGCTCAATTGGGTGGGAGAATAATAAGAACCAGCATATTAATTTTTTTTTGCATATTAATTTTTTAAACGTTAACAAACCTTTATGCACTAGCTAGATGTTTTCTGTGCTTATCACTCATAAAATAATTCAGGTGAAAAAAAATAGTCTTAAAAAGATTAAGACTAAGATGAAGCAGACTTGTCCACAGCCAAGAGAGTTAATTCAGGATTTGAGAATGTAAAAGAAAATAGACTTAGCAGGAGGAGCGTAAAGGTATTAAAAACTAAGAAAGGCCAAAAAGCAGCAAGGTTAGAGAAAAAAAGAATCAGATCAAAGCTTGAAACTCATAAAAGCCATGACTTACTCTAAAGAAAGAATTATTTACTTACTCCTTATCTGGTAATTTTTATCCCTGCACCAAAACAGATGAATCAAAGTTAGTCTTGTGGATGCAGCGAATAGAATGTACATTTCAGAGGCCATGGAAATGGGTGAGAGTGCCCAGATCCTGAGACAATGGCAGGGAAGTCGGGTTGTTAGTATTCCTTTAGCTCCAACACATTCCTATAGCTGCAACACAGTCTCACCTGCTAAACTCAACCAAAATAAGAAAATACAAAATGCACTGAAGATTTTTCCTTCATCCTCTCCCTTTCCTCATAATTCTGTGTTCCCTTCTGTCCTTCCTTTTGCTTCCTTTCCCTCCCCTCTTTACTATCTCCTTTCCTTCCTCTCACAAGACATTGCAGAGGGCCTGCTACATTTCAAGTACTTTGGGGTTACACGAGTGCATCAGATTCACTCTCTGCCATTCCAAGGCTCACAGTCCAGTGGGGAAGAAAAAAAATCCATTGTGACAACACAGCACTTTACAAAACACTTTCTCACACAGGGCAGGGAATTACTATCTCCCTTTTACAAACAAAGAAACTGATGCCCAAAGAGGTTAAGTGAGTTGTCTAATATCGATCCTCTAGTATAGAATATGGGTGCTGGAGAAAAGACAGGGAAGGAAATAATGAGTGAAAAGAAAGTGAAGGATACCTTCTTCCCCTCCCAGTTTATTAAGTTTCACCATAGCCACATAATTAATATACACCCACTTTGCATATGTGTATAAAACACATACACGTACACATATGCACACACGTGTGTAAAAGACAACACTAGATATATGTGAAAGTACTCGCAAAAATATGTCAGCACCATTATTACACAGAATCAGAGTAAACAAACAAAAAAAAATCTAAGATTTGAAATATCTGGCAACCATTCTTACGCTTGCAAAAGGCAGTACATTTCAAGGCTCAGGATCAACCATTCAAGAAACCGAGCCAGGCTGAAGAAGTCTAAAAAAAAAATCAAATAAATAAATAAGTCTACCTATGTAGAAAAGTAGTGGATTCATCACCAGGAAGTTATGGAACAGATTCTCCAAAGGCTTTAAAGTGAAAGTCAAGAGTTTAATACAGCCATAAGATCTTCTAAAGGGAGAGGAAAGATGAGAACTAGAAAACTGGAAAGACTCATTCTTCTTTCTCAATATATAGATAAATATAAAGAAGTGATAATTAGCAATGTTAGCCTTATTTTAAAAGTAAAAATAAGGAAATACAAATTTACAAGTACTTGTTCTTATTTAATATATGAAGAAGTGAACTCAAATATACCAATGACATCACTTTTGTATGAAGGGCTAGTTTTATACAAGCTAATGATGATAGAAGTTTCCTGATAGAAAAGGCCTCTCTGTACCACACAAATCATCCCATATAGAGTGGACGGCACATTCCATGTCTATTTGACATTGTTCAACAGATGACCCAAACCCTTATATAAATGAGAAATACAGCTTAGAAGTCATGAGGAAATGATTAATAAAAATAGTTTCTATCAACTTTAGAGGAAGTAACCATCTGGAACAAACTGGTAGACTCCTTACTTTACAGGGAACTAGGAATTATGCTAAATGGGTTAGAATTATTACTTTAATCCTCCCAACAAGCCTGCAAAGTGGATGATACTACTGTCATTTTATAGGTGAGAAATTTCAGAGAGGTTGAATAACTGTCCTAGACAAAACCTGGTAGATACTGCTTTTTCCTTATTTGTCTTCCAAGAGAGCTGGGAGAAACAGATGTTTAATTAGCAGGTGAACCAGAAAGGGAGACTAGAAATGACTCTAAAACGTAGGATTTATTGTGAATCTATGTCAAACTCAGTTGGAAATGTAACTAAAACTAAGTACCTGAAACTAACATAGTCTGTATTTTGAGATTGTTCTACACGGTAATAACATGACTTAATCAGCCAACCATATATGTTGAGTAGAGGTAAATTTGGAAGAGAAGAGGTATCTCAGGAGAGAGATTCATGTGATCTGGACCTTATAAAATCTTTGAAAGTGAAATCCCAAAAAGTCTTGATGACAGAGGCAGGATGTTACCTGAAGCTTAGAGAGCCTGGCTGAACAGAGGAAGCCTTGAAATTTAGTGATGCGGTGGTTGCAGCTATTTTTCTGGAATGCCTCAATTCCCCCCACCCCATTCCCATTTGTCCTTAAACTCAATGTTACATAGGTTTTTACAAAGTGAAAAGGCTTTATATTTTTGTTTGACACAAAGCCAGGAAGGTATTCCTCAAGAAAATATGTCCCATAACTAACTCACGCCTCTCATGCAGCCTCTTCCCAGATCCTTTTTCTCTTCCTCTTTCTGAAAAGAACAACTGTCTCTCATACAGAACAACACTTTCTCTATAGTTTCTCCCTGGCATTTCAGCACTTTGGTCTTATTTCCCAGATTCCTTCATATTTTGAGTTCTTTCTTTAAAAATTTCTCTAATCCTGCACTCATCCTCCTTAAAACCTTGGAGAATGCTGGCTACTTGAGGTCATTAAGAGTAAACTAGTTTTTATTTTAGTTGTGCTGCAAATAAGCTCAGTTCTACCTCCAAGGAAGCTTCTATATGGGATCTAACCAGCTATTTTTGGAGTCCTTTTCTCTACAATCAAGTGTCCTAAGAAACCAGGATCACCTAAAATTACCTCGACAAAGCCAGATTGGTAATCCTTCTCCCTTACATTGCCTCCTAAGAGAGTCAGGAGAAAAAGATGCTATACTTGAGAGGTAAACCAGAAAGAGAGACTAAAAATGACTCCAAAAATGTAGGGTTTATCATGAATTCCCCAGGTCAGCAAGACTGCCCAGCTATGGTAGCCCCCGCTTACATTCAAAATACTAATTCGCTTTATTTTTTTTTTTATTGGAGTATAATTGCTTTACAAAGTTGTGTTAGTTTCTGCCGCACAGCGAAGTGAATCAGCCATAGGCATACACACATCCCCTCCCTCTTGGATCTCCCTCCCCAACCCCATCCCACCCATCTAGGTCATCACAGAGCACCGAGCTGATCTCCCTGTGCTATACAGCAGGTTCCCACTAGCTATCTATTTTACACATGGTAGTGTATTTATGTCAAACCTAATCTCCTAATTCATTTTACAAACCTTATAACCCTGTATCTTTTCTAACAACCTACAAACTCAAGGAAGAAATGGAAGAAATCGGGAAAAGCTAGATGAGCTTTTCTACACACCTGCAACTAGAGAGCTGCTGACTTCCTTGAACAAGAGCTGAAAAGTTTCCTATATGCATATAACATTCATTGGATTACTTATTTATTTGTTTATACAGCTTCAAAACTCTCTGCAGGGCTATATGTTGTCTGGATGAGCTCCAACACAAAAGTTTTAGAATGTAAATTAAATACAAATGGCAAAAGCCACATATCTGAATAGTTACAAATGAAAGTCACAGAGACATTTTCATAAATATCCTTGTCATTAATCTTCTTTGAAAAATTCTTATGAAATAGTCAATTTATGGAAGGCTGAACCATTTTATTCTCAGAGCTAAATGAGGAGGAACAGAAAAACTTCCCCTAAAAGTTCTGAGAATTTGTGAAGGGCTTGTAAAGAAAACACAGACAAAGGGAGATGCTTTCCCTCTTATGTTTGTCACAAAGCCAAATGAGGTATTGGGGCAATTTGTTCCATTCCTCTCCTGAGAAGCAAGGTGCTTCAGCAAAAATGGCTCCCCAGGATTTGAGCTCTAATCTAAGTTCTCCCAGGCAGTGCTACTGCCTTTGACACTGACAGTAGACAGAAAAAAAAATTGAGCTTCCTATCTTTATCTTTTTCTCACCTCTCCTTTCTTTTCATCTCCTCTCCTTTCCACATATATCATTAGGAAAAATGTTTTGGCATAGTGAGGTAACATGGTTTATAGTAAAATGGCCAAGAAAAACTAAAAGTGCTATCTCTGCTATGAACCTCACCTATGCACAGTAATCTCTTCCTTAGCACCAACTATTCAATTGGTGAACTTTAATACAGATATAAAAGAATCCTAACAAAAAACAGAGAAGTTAGAAAGAAGTAATTTCTTATGCTAAGCCAGAGGAGATGGTCCAATTCTACTGCATACTGCATGACTTTGGGCCACTCATATATCTGCTCTGAGCTTCAGTTGCTTTATCTGTAAAATAGAACTAAAGGCCCTGCCTCACACATGAGGTATGTGAAATTGTTTTGTAGACCGTAAAGTGCTAAACAAGTGAAAGGGAATATTATTATCTTCTTCATCTTCTAAGTACGCTCATCAGAAAAGTCAAAACAATAAGCAAGACTTGTGTGTCTCAATAATTTTAAATTATATTAAGAAAAGCAATCTAGAATAATATAACAAATTGCCTCCTTTCCTTTACTCTGGGAACTGAAGATGTTAAAGGCAAGAATGAGAATTTAAAAGTGAAGTTTTCTTGAATGTCCTCAATTCTTTCTCTTAATTTCCTCTACACTGCCTTCCTTATATTGCACATTTCATGCAGGCTTTGCATCATAATGACTAATTTATGAGTTGATGGTTCTTTTATGAGAAATGGTTTACTGTGTAATCAAGCAGAGAGGGAACTGTCTCGAGGTTCACTTACAAGAAATTCAATTATGAATTGCTAAATGTACTACTCACACAGAGAAGACTGAAACTCGTCTTTTTGTTTTTTTAATGTCAGCATATCTTTGCTTGTCAAGGCCAACTCATGACATTTCAACTTTCCATTCAGGGAACGAAATGTCTCTAAAGACCCAGTAGTCTAGTGATCTATAATTGAGGGCAAATTTTTAAAATTGGAATATAGCAAACACATATGAACCTACTGCTATGCATAGGCAGCATGCTAGTGGGAGGTGGGGAAGGATAAAAGTAAATATAACTGCTGCCCTCAAGAAGCAGAAATTCTAGTAGGGAGAAGAAGGAAGGATATACAACATATAAGGCGCATACTGAGAAATATATGAAAACAAGGATCCATGGGCACTAAAGAGGGAGAGACACTTGCTACTAGTGAGGGGCAAGAAAACCAAGCTTTCTGTACTTGTAGGTTTAGTTTTTTGGTTTTTTTGTTTGTTTGGCCACGCCACGTAGCATGCAGGATCTTAGTTCCCCAACCAGGGGTCAATCCCATGCCCCCTGCAGTGGAAGCATAGAATCTTAACTACTGGACTGCCAGGGAAATCCCTGAGGTTTAGTTTTATAAAGAGTTATTCTAAAACACTAAGCCTCCTTATATATAACGTTCACCTATAATAATCAATGAAGCTAACAAAAGGAGAGAAATTAATCTATTCCACATCTTTAAACGTTCTGGTGTCAACTCACTGGGCTTTTGATAACTTCTTAAAATACAGGAAGCTTCATTCCCACACTAACAACAAGAAAAAGCCAGATAATCTACAAAATTATTTCTTGCACCCATCAGAGACAGTTAAAAAAATCTCAGGTAACCAACTATCCTAAATTCTAAGGAAAGACAGGCACTTCCAAGGAGAGATGGGATGCCTGCACTTGCTTACCTGGGGCAGAACATGAGAGCAGGAGATGCCAGACACCATACAAGCTGGTAAGAAGAACTCAGTTAAAAAGTTAAACAAACTGCAAAATGCAGAATGTGGGCTAGCAGGAGAGTGTACAATCCCTGGGGGTCTGAGATACACAGGGAGTTTTGCAACCACTTTCAGGGTCTTCTGGATCTCACTGGGTAGGCATGAAAATGATTAGGTGGGGTGGCAGGGAGGGCAAGACAGGAGAACAGGGGGAGCTTTCCTCAGTGGTTCAGGCCTGGAAAGGGTGAGAGGAGGTGAAGAGAATAACAATCATTCTGGGAAAGGCACAAAGCTCTGTCTAGGTCCTTCTCCCCTATCACCTCTAAGGTAGGAAAGGTCTAAGCTGCTAGGGGATTGGAAGCACACCTTACTGCTCTTAGAGCACAGTTGAAAACCCACCGCAATTGAGGAACAGGAACAGAAATAATCCACTACCCCTGTGGGTGTGGCAGGAAACAGTCCTGAGCTCAGACCATTATAGATTCTCTATCACCCAGGATGAGGCAGAATCACTGATAAGAAAGTCCCACCTCTAAGACCCAGGAACATAGTGCCTATCTAAGTGTAAGGCTGAACCAGGACAACAGAGAATGAACCTTCTGTCCCTTGCCTTTCCTGACTAAGCTACCAAGCATACAGTCATCCCAATGTAGCTGTCTATTGTCTCCAGGAAAAATCAGAAACATTGTAATAGGTACAATGTCTCCTGTTATTCCCACAGGAGAACCCTTGCTACTCAAGGAAGCCCATGATCAGCTGCAGTCTGGCTAAGACTCAGTGACCCAGTGAGTAGTCTAGCTTTTCCACAATGTAGGTAACGCCTCCTTCTCCTCTCTGTCACTTCTTCAAACTCAGTTTCTCCTCAGCTGACTCTTATCTCTAGATCCATGTCTTGATCATAAAATGTTATAATTAGTAGAGTCCATCTCTCAGGAGATATCAGACCAAATATGTGCGGTCAGCTCCCTTTTTGGAATCGGGCTAATTCATCCTCTTCCTCTTGGACTTTCTTTTCTTTTCTTGGACCTTCTAATTATGTTCATCGGCCCTTCCTATTTATTCCAGGATGATCTGTTGTACTTACAGTTCCCATTGAGTACCTTACTTACACAGGTAGAGAGGATTTCATGTCTGTATTTTGTAGCCAGACATATATATAATAAAAGAAATAAAACATGTTCATATGTCTATATAAGCTAGAAAAATAGCTCATTCAATGTGAAGGCAATTCAGCTCTGCAATTGCTAGTTGGAGTAGGAACAGTATGATCTTTTTGGAGCAAAAAATACCTCTTTATTGGTTGAGAACATGAACACCATAAATTTTTAGATCATTCCCCAAAGTATATTAATACAAGTACAATATTTGCCACTCTTGTAGTATAGTCTGAAGTCAGGGAGTCTGATTCCTCCAGCTCCGTTTTTTCCCCTCAAGACTGCTTTGGCTATTCGGGGTCTTTGTGTCTCCATACAAATTTTAAGATGATTTGTTCCACTTCCGTAAAAAATGCCATTGGTAATTTGATAGGGATTGCATTGAATCTGTAGATTGCTTTGGGTAGTATAGTCATTTTCACAATATTGATTCTTCCAATCCAAGAACATGGTATATCTCTCCAACTGTTGGTATCATCTTTAATTTCTTTCATCAGTGTCTTATAGTTTTCTGCATACAGGTCTTTTGTCTCCCTAGGTAGGTTGATTCCTAGGTATTTTATTCTTTTTGTTGCATTGGTAAATGGGAGTGTTTCCTTAATTTCTCTTTCAGATTTTTCATCATTAGTGTATAAGAATGCAAGAGATTTCCGCACATTAATTTTGTATCCTGCAACTTTACCAAATTCATTGATTAGCTCTAGTAGTTTTCTGGTGGCATTTTTAGGATTCTCTGTGTATAGTTATCATGTCATCTGCAAACAGTGACAGTTTTATTTCTTCTTTTCCAATTTGTATTCCTTTTATTTCTTTTTCTTCTCTGATTGCCGTGGCTAGGACTTCCAAAACTATGTTGAATAACAGTGGTGAGAGTGGACATCCTTGTCTCGTTTCTGATCTTAGAGGAAATGCTTTCAGTTTTTCACCACTGAGAATGATGTTTGCTGTGGGTTTGTCGTATACGGCCTTTATTATGTTGAGGTAGGTTCCCTCTATGCCTACTTTCTGGAGAGTTTTTATCATAAATGGGTGTCGAATTTTGTCAAAAGCTTTTTCTGCATCTATTGAGATGAGGATATGGTTTTTATTCTTCAATTTGTTAATATGGTGTATCATATTGATTGATTTGCGTATATTGAAGAATCCTTGCATCCCTGGGATAAATCCCACTTGATTGTGGTGTATGATCCTTTTAATGTGTTGTTGGATTCTGTTTGCTTGTATTTTGTTGAGGATTTTTGCATCTATATTCATCAGTGATATTGGTCTGTAATTTTCTTTTTTTGTAGTATCTTTGTCTGGTTTTGGTATCAGGGTGATGGTGGTCTCATAGAATGAGTTTGGGAGTGTTCCTTCCTCTGCAATTTTTTGGAAGAGTTTGAGAAAGATGGGTGTTAGCTCTTCTCTAAATGTTTGATAGAATTCACCTGTGAAGCCATCTGGTCCTGGACTTCTGTTTGTTGCAAGATTTTTAATCACAGTTTCAATTTCATTACTTGTGATTGGTCTGTTCATATTTTCTGTTTCTTCCTGGTTCAGTCTTGGAAGGTTATACCTTTCTAAGGATTTGTCTATTTCTTCCAGGTTGTCCATTTTATTGGCATAGAGTTCCTTGGTTATATATTTTATATAAAATAGTGTGTATACGTTAATCCCAAGCTCCTAATTTATCCCTCCCCCCGCCTTTCCCCTTTACTAACCATAAATTTGTTTGCTATGTCTGTGGGTCTATTTCTGTTTCATATATAAGGTCATTTGTATCATTTTTTAAACCCGAAAGCAATCACTGAAGTAATAAAACAGAGTTAAAGCTAAGAAGCCAACGAAGACAAAAAAATGGAATCATAAATCAATTAATCCAAAAGAAGACAGGGAAAGAGGGTAAAGGAATCAAAGGTGTGACACACAGAAAAAAAATACCATGACAGACTGAAACTTAAACGTACCAATAATCAATATAAATTCTCTAAATACCCTTAATACAAAGCAAAGATTGTCAGACTGGATAAAAAAGCAAGATCAACCATATACTACTTACCAGAATTGTACTTTAAACATAAAGAAACAAATAGGTTAAAAGCAAAAGGATGGGCAAAGTTTTACCATGTTAACACTAGTCAAAGAAAGTTAGAGTGGTTATATTTATATCACACAAAGTAGACTTCGAAGCAAAGAATATTAACAGGGATAAACAAGGTGATTTCATAATGATAAGGAGGTCACTAAAGGGAAATAATAATCCTAAACAATTTTGTGCGTAATAACAGAGTTTCAAAATACATGAAGCAAAAACTGACAGAATGTCAATGAGAAATAGACAAACCCACAATTATAGTCAGAGATTTCAATACCACTCTCTCAATAATTTATAGAAAAGTAGGCAAAAAATTAGCAAGGATAGAATAGACTTGAACAATACTATCAAATAATTTGACCTGATTGACATTTATAGAACATTCTATCCAACAGCATAATACTCATTCTTCTCAAGTACACACAAAACATTTACCAAAATAGACCATATTCTGAACCATAAAACAACAAATTCAAAAAAATTCAAGTAATTACAAAGTATGTTCTCTGACCACAAGGGAATTAAATTAGAGATCAATAACAGAAAGACCCTTAGAAAAACCTTAAACATTTGGAAACCCAAGTAAGCATTTCTTAATAACATACAATCCAGCAATTGCACTCCGTGATATTTACCCAAATGAACTGAAAACTTAGTTCCACACAAAAACTGCATGTGGATGTTTATAGCAGCTTTACTAATAATTGCCTAAATTTGGATGCAATCAAGATGTCCTTCAATAGGTGAATGGATAAATAACTGTGGTACATCCAGACAATGGAATATTATTTGGCACAAAAAAGAAATGAGCTATCAAGCCGTTAAAGACATGGAGGAAACTTAAATACATATTAGTAAATGAAAGGAGACAATCTGAAAATATCATATACTGTATTATTCCAACTATATGATTGACACTCTGGAAAAGGCAAAACTATGGAGACAGTAAAAAAAAATCAGTGGTTGACAGGGGTTGGTGGGCGGCAGGGTGATGAATAGGTAGAACACAGCAGATTTTTAGGGCAGTGAAATGATTCTGTATGATACTATAATGGTGGATACATGCCATTATACATTTGTCAAAACACACAGAACTACAATATTAAGAGTGAACCCTAATGTAAACTAGTGACTTTGGTTTGATAATGATGTGTCAGTGTTGATTTATTATAACAAATGTACCACTCTGGTGAGGGACTTTGATGATGGGGGGAACCTGTGCCTGTTGGGGGAGGGAGGTATATGGGAACTCTGTATTTTCCACTCAATTTTGCTGTGAACCTAAAACTGCTCTAAAAAATAAAGCATATATATATATGTGTGTGTGTGTGTGTGTGTGTGTGTATATATATCTCGGGAGAGAGAGAGATTAGAAAGCATATTTAAACAGAATGAAAATAAAAACATAAAATATATCGGAATTTATGGGATACCACTAAAGCGGTACTTAGGAAGAAATTTATAGCATTAAATACCTACATTAGATCTCATCTTCTCCCTTAAGAAACTAGAAAAAGCACAGCAAGTTAAAGACAAAGTAACTAGTAGAAAGGGAATAATAAAGATCAAAGCAAAAATCAATGAAACACAAAAATAACAGAAAAAATCAGTGAAACTAAACACTGGTTCTTTGAGAAGATCAATAAAACTGATAAATCACAAGCCGGGCTAATCAAAAGAAAAAGAGAGAAAGACACAAATTGCTAGTAATAGGAATGAGAGAAATGTCACTGCAAATTCTACAGATAAAAGAAGTAGATAACCTAAATAGCCTTATATCTATTAAAGCAATTTAAACTAGTTAAAAAAACCTTCCCCCTAGAAAACTGGTCCAGATGGCCTCATTAGCAATTCTACCCACATTTAAAGAGAAATAGTGCCAAATTATTCAAGAAAAGAGAAAGGAGAGAGTACTTCCCAACTCTTCTATGAGGCCAGCATTACCCTGATATCAAAATAAAGACATTACAAGAAAGGTACAGACTGTTATCCCTCATGAACATCACACAAAAATTCTAAACAAATTTTTAGCAAATTGAATTCAACAATATATTACACGGATAATACACCATGACCAGTAGGGTTTATCCTAGGAATGCAGAGCTGGTTTAACATTCGAAGATCAATCAGTAAAATTTATTACATTAACAAACTAAAAAAGAACATAGATATTGTCTCAATAGACATAGAAAAAGAATTTAACAAAAATCCAACGTTTATTCCAGATAAAAACTCTCAACAAACTAGATACAGAAGGCAACTGCCTCAACCTGATAAAGGGCATCTCTGAATAAACTAGATAACAATATACTTAATGGTGAAGGAAGGAAGGAATCCATACTGACAGTGAACAATTGGAAACTGAAATTTTAAAAATAATATTTAAAATATTGTCAAAATACAAAATATTTAGGTACATATATTAGTCTTCTTGGGCTGCCATAACATAATACCATAGACTGGGTGGCTTAAACAACAGAAATTTATTTATTTCTCATAGTTCAGGAGGCTGGAACGCCAAGATCAAGGTGCCAACAGTGTTGGTTTTTGGTGAGACCTCTTCCTGGCTTGCAGACAGCCACTTTTTCACTATGTCCTCCCATGACCTTTCCTCTGTGCACGCACACACCTGGTGTCTCTTCCTCTTCTTACTAAGGACAGAAGTCCCATTGGAGTAGGGCCCCACTCTTATGACCTCATTTAACTTTAATTACCACCTTAAATGCCCTATCTCCAAATACAGTCACATTGAGGGTTAGAACTTCAACATATGAAATTTGGGAGGGACACAATTCAGTCCATAACAAGATAAATCTGACAAAATCTATAAATTATCTGTGCACTGGAAACTACAATATATTGCTGAGAGAAATTAAGGAAGACTTAAATAAATGGAGAGATAGTTATTGAGCCAGAAAACTCAATATTGTTAGGCCATCAAGACTCCACAAATTAATCTATATACTCAACGCAATCCCAATCAAATTTACAACAAGCTTTTTGGGGAAATAGATAAACTGATTCTAAAATTCATATGGAAATGCAAAGGACCAAAATTAGCCAAAACAGCTCTGGAAGAGAAGTACAAAGCTGGAGGGCTCACACCATCTGATTTCTTTTAGGGGTGATGAATATACTGACTATCTTGACTGTGGTGATGATTTTATGGGTACATGCATATGTTAAAAGTTATCAAATCAGATACTTAAGATATGTACAGTTTATTGCATGTCAATTATACCTCAATAAAGCTATTTCTTTAAAAGATGTGAATAAACAGCACTTAATCTGGGTAAGAAGAATACATAAACAATTTAAGAAGCAAATAAACCATTTACTAATAGGAGTAGTAATGTAGTTTAGTATTTCTTATCTTAGGAAGGCTTGCTCACTTTGAGATTACTAGATATTTGTTAAATAGCAATGTTTTGTTTTGTATGTGTTTTTCTAATGAAAGCAATCAAAGGAAATTTGAAAAACAAAACAGAAAACAGTTTAATAATGTTTAAATGGGAAACTGCCTTAAGTCTTTAGAACAAAAAGTGTGGCATCCAATAAATTTCTTTTCTATAAATTTGTAGATACTGAGGGCCACTGATCCTTCAAGATGAGATTTGTTTTTTCCTCTAAAAATTTAGATTTCACATAGAGAATTGTCATTGACAGGAAAGTTTTTGTTTGCTTGTTTTTATTTTTCTAACTGGCTTGTATTCTAGAAAATGGGCCCCAAAAGGAGTCATTTCTAGGCGGTATTTCAGAAGGCTAAAGGATTTGGCAGACCTTACCCTGTTTTAATTGGAATTCTATAAAAATTAAATTTTGTATATTAAAGTTTAACCAACTGGAATTTTAATTTGAAAAGCACCAAGAGAATAAATGCAGAACACATTGTTTATTATATTTGTTATTTGTGCCACATTGTCATATTTTGTTAAAAAGCAGGTCAAAGTTTTATAAAAATAATCACATAAAGGAGAAGTATGTTCTTTCTAAGTAGCTAAAGTGACACTGCAGAACATTCTTAGTGAACAGCCATAGGGTCACCGCTAAGATCCATAAGTCCATGGTTTCCAACAGGAAATCAGTATTATAAGTTAGATGCCAATAAAAAGAATATGGGTACCTAGTGGGTGTTTACTGAGAATTAACTATTTGACTAATAACAATAGTAGCTGACATGTTTGAGGATTTATTATAAATTGGGCCCCATGATCAACATTTTGCACCTATTTTATCATTTAATCTGTCATTGAGGCCATGAAGTAATATTATTATCCTCCTCATTTTACTGATAAGCTATCTGAAGATTAGAGCAGTTAAAGAACTTGGCCAATATCATGGAACTAGCAAGTGGCAGAGCTAGGATATTAAACCCAAGAACACTTTTAGTTCTGTTGATTGAGAAACTGTACAATAATAAAAAGCCTCTCAGAATTCAGAATGCTCACAGCAATACATACATTCAAAACATAATTCTCACATTTATATGAGAAGAATATTGCTTATTTAGTGCACAGACAATACTTAATGGTAATATGGATTTGAGGATTCTTTGCAATGGGGGACTGAGGTCTCAAATGAATCTAAAAGCATCCTTATAAAATTATTTATTTTGCTTATGTTAATATTGATAATTGTGCACATATGCTTTCTATTTACCATCCAACTGGAGGGGAAGATAACTAGTCTAAAAGGCAGGAGTTTTTGTGAGGGAGTCTATAAAAGCGTGTAGTAAAATGGAATTGGAGTGAGGTATATCCAGTTCCCAGTTTAAAGCATGGAATTTGGACCCAAAGCTTCCTTGGTCAATGTTTCTCTGCCTCTCCTTCTCCAGGTTAGGACTACTTCTAGATCTCTATTATCCTGTTTTCCTTATCAGTTGTATTAGTTTCCTATTGTTGTTGAAACAAGTTATCACAAACAGTGGCTTAAAACAATGCAAACTTATTCTTCTACAGTCTGTAGACCAGAAGTCCAAAATCAGTTTCACTGGGCTCCAAGCAAGGTGTCAGCAGGGCCGGTTCTTCTAGAGGCCCTAAGGAGAAACTGTTTTGCTGTCTTCTAGCTTCTGGAGGTCGCCTCCCTTCCTTGGTTTATGATCTCTTCCTCAAGACACTCAAACCTCATGGTTCCATTGTCACATCTTCTACTTTCTCTTCTGTATTAAATCTCCCTCTGTCTCTCCTTTATTAAGGACACTTGTGATCACATTTAGCGCCTGTCTGCTTAATTTAATCACATTTGCAAATCCCCTTTTGCCATATAAAGTAACGGGTTCTGAAGACTAAGGTGTGGATATCTTTGGGGCCACTATTAAACTACCATATCACTGGAGAGGGCCAAGTGGTTATTATATACATTCCTTCATATCTTAGAATGTTTTGCCTTCATGTTTCTCTTAGTTCACTGTTTCCTAAGATGTGTTTATTAATATATTAATTTTGTAGAATGTTAAAGGTATTGTGTTAAAAAAAAAAAGGTCTGTGGTCAAAAATTATTGAAAGAAACAGAGTAAAGAAAATGTTAGTCTCTTACTATAGCACTTCTCAGAGCCTTTAATACATGAACAAACATTGAGAATTTCCAAGAGGAGAATGTAATTTGTAGCCAGTCTCATGTTTAGTTGGCCAAAGAACCTCTTTCTGTAGAGAATCTCATAGGGTTACTGTCCCACTGCACACATTTTTGGAGACTCTGACTTAATTGATATGTAGGATTTAAGTAATTTTGCTGTACTTTTTATTTTTATATGTGGCATCCTTGGTGCCAAGGAAATACCAGACCTAATGAGACAATTATATTCCTATAGGTGAGTACACATAACACAAGATCCTAAGGCCTCACAAGAAGATAAGATTAACTAGGTAGACACTACACTACAAAGTCAAAATTTTCCAAGCTGATAGGGTAGGTGATGAGAGTGAGTTTTCTTCTCCCATTTTATCCTAATAATGCTGTTACCACTTGTGGTAAGTGAGTTGATATGATGGTAGAATATGGCTGATATTGGAGGGGATTATTAATACCCATTTCATGGGGATGCTGAGAAACTTGAATGAGCAATGTATGAGAAGTGGGCTTTGCAAAGTGAAAAACTCTATGCAAATATAAGAGCTCACCACTAATAACACGCGAATTGCAAAATTCCCTATTAAAGTCTATTGTGTCCCTAGGAAACAAGATTAAGGAAGTAAATGGATAAAACCAATAACCAGTAAGAGAAAACAGGTACTTAATGAATGCACTTAAGAAAGGAAATAGACTAAATCTAGAAAGAGATGTTGAATATTAAGAGTTGATGAGCAACGGTGACAATATATTAAGTTGGTACAATAACACAAGAATGGATGTAAAGAAGAGTTTGTGAGAAGAATATTGTATAGAGCATGATGGATTCTCTGCTGTGAAACTGAGTCTGTAAATGTATTCTAGAAGATAAATATGGAAGCATGGGAAAGAACAATATAATGTAAAATGTGAAATAGTTATCAACAAATTGTAGATAAGATGAAAAATACTTGGTAAACTCAGATTTTTTATTAAACATTTTTTAATAAATTTATTTATTTATTTTTTATTTTTGGCTGTGTTGGGTCTTCATTGCTGCCTGTGGGCTTTCTCTAGCTGCAGTGAGCGGGGGTTACTCTTGGTAGCGGTGCGCACGCGGGCTTCTCATTGTAGTGGCTTCTCCTGTTGCAGAGCACAGGCTCTAGATGCGCGGGCTTCAGTAGTTGTGGCATGCGGGCTCAGTAGTTGTGGCTCAAGGGCTCTAGAGCACAGGTTCAGTAGTTGTGGTGCACGGGCTTAGTTGCTCCGTGGCATGTGGGATCTTCCTGGTCCAGGGCTTGAACCCGTGTCCCCTGCATTGGCAGGAGGATTCTTAACCACTGTGCAACCAGGGAAGTCCCAATTAACCATTTTTTAATTGAAGTTAATTTACGATGTTGTGTTAGTTTCAGGTGTACAGCAAAGTGATTATATATATATATGTATTCTTTTTCAGATTCTTTTCCATTATAGGTTACTACAAGACACTGAATACAGTTCCCTGTGCTATACAGCAGGTCTTTGTTGTTTATCTATTTTATATATACTAGTGTGTATATGTTAATTCCAAACTCCTGAGTTATCTCCCCCACCCCACCCTGCCCCACTATCCACTTTGGTAACAATAAGTTTGTTTTCTATGTCTGTGAGTCTGTTTCTATTTTATAAATAAGTTCATTTGTGTAATGTTTTTAGATTCCACACATAAGTTGATATGATATGATATTTGTCTTTCTCTGTCTGACTTACTTCACTTAATATAAATCTCTAGGTCCATCCGTGTTGCTGCAAATGACATTATTTCATTCTTTTTAAGGCTAATATTCCATTGTATATATGTATCACGTCTTCTTTATCCATTCCTCTGTCGATGAACATTTAGGTTGCTTCCATGTCTTGGCTATTGTAAGAAGTGCTGCTATGAACGTTAGGGTGCATGTATCATTTCAAATTAGAGTTTTCTCCAGATATATGCTCAGCAGTGGGATTGAAGGATCATATGGTAACTCTATTTTTAGTTTTTTAAGGACATTCCAGACTGTTCTCCATAGTGGCTGCACCAATTTACATACCTACCAACAGTGTAGGAGGGTTCCTTTTTCTCCATACCCTTTCTAGTATTTATTATTTGTAGACTTTCTTTTTTTTTGGCTGCGTTGGGTCTTCGTTGCTGCACGCAGGCTTTCTCTAGTTGCAGCGAGTGGGGCTACTCTTTGTTGCAGTGCATGGGCTTCTCATTGTGGTGGCTTCTCTTGTGGAGCACGGGCTCTAAGCATGCTGGCTTCAGTAGTTGCAGCACGCAGGCTCAGTAGTTGCAGCACGCAGGCCCAGTAGTTGCAGCACGCAGGCCCTAGAGTGTGCAGGCTTCAGTAGTCGTGGCACGTGGGCTCAGTAGTTGCAGTGTGTGGGCTCTAGGGTGTGCGGGCTTCAGTAGTTGTGGCGCGTGGGCTCAGTAGTTGTGGTTTGCGGGCTCTAGAGTGCAGGCTCAGTAGTTGTGTGGCACAAGGACTTAGTTGTTCCATGGCATGTGGGATCTTCCTGGACCAGGGATCGAACCTGTGTCCCCTGCATTGACAGGTGGATTCTTAGCCACTGCACCACCAGAGATGTCCCTGTAGACTTTTTAATGATGGCCATTCTGACTGGTGTGAAGCAAGACCTCATTGTAGTGTTGATTTGCATTTCTCTAATAATTAGTGATGTTAAGCATCTTTTCGTGTGCCTTTTGGCCACCTGTATGTCTTCTTTGGAGAGATGTCTATTTAGGTCTTCTGCCCATTTTTTTATTGGGTTGTTTGTGTTTTTTATATTAAGCTGTATGAGCTGTTTGTATATTTTGGAAATTAATCCCTTGTCAGTAGCATTGTTTGCAAATATTTTTCTCCCAGTCAGTAGGTTGTCTTTTCATTTTGTTTATAGTTTCCTTTGTTGTGCAAAAGCTTTTAGGTTTAATTAGGTCCCATTTGTTTATTTTTCTTTATTTCCATTATATTAGGAGATAGATCCAAAAAAATATTGCTCAGATTTATGTCGAAGAGTGTTCTGCCTATATTTTCTTCTAGTAGTTTTATAGTATCTGGCCTTACATTTAGGTCTTTAATCCATTTTGAGTTTATTTTTGTATATGGTATTAGAGAATGTTCTAGCTTCATTCTTTTACATGTAGTTGTCCAGTTTTCCCAGCACCACTTATTGAAGAGACTGTCTTTTCTCCATTGTATATTCTTGCTTCCTTTGTTATATAGATTAATTGACCATAACTGTGTGGGTTTATTTCTGGGCTTTCTATCCTGTTCCATTGATCAGGATGTCTGTTTTGTTACTGCTTTGATTACTGTAGCTTTGTAGTATAGTCTGAAGTCAGGGAGCATGGATTCCTCCAGCTCAATCTCAGATATTTTTGTTTTGAGAAATGACAGAGAACTGATAGAAGGTCCTATTTGTTATACTGTTCTTAGTACACAATATTTAAAAGAAAAGGCTATCACAAATGAGTTATTTATTAAGAGAATGCAGTATTGAGTGACTTCAAAATCCTGCTGTACCCTCTAAGATCAGTAAATAAATGGAGTACAACTGCCTTTCTAGGGTTAAAGAAGGAGGATGACAGAACAAGGTTATAGATACTATATACACAAGAGCTACAAAATAATAGTAATAATATGTGTCAGGCACTCTGGTGGGTGCTTTATAAACATTCCTTCATTTAAACTCTACCTCTGAGTTTAAATTCCATGAAAGCAGGGACTTTACCTATTTTGTCCACGTCTCTTTCCCCAGTACATAAGAGGTTCTCATAAGATCTTTTTAGAATGAATGAGAGTTATGTGTGGAAGATATAAAGCAAGTGATTTCTCCTCTTTAAATCTCAGTCTCCTCATCTAGTAAATGACAGGGTGAATTAGCTGATCTCTGAGATCCCTTTCAGCTCCCACATTCTGTGATGATGTCTATATATGTTGGGCTCCACTACAATAAATTCCACAAGCTAGTTAAAAGTCTTCTTTGGATTCTTTTGTTTCCTATTAAATCAAGAAAAAATTTCTTAAGGTAGCATTCAAGACCCTCTACATTATAGACCCCAATAACTGTACAGTGTTCTTAATGGCATTGTCCTTTGGGAAAGTGTATCATAAGTCTCTGCCCAGCATCCAATCACTGAACAAGATCTGTACTTTCCCACTTCCATCTTTTGGTTTGTGGCATTCCCTCCAAACCAATCCCCCCAATCTGTCCAAATCTTATGGTACACTTGTCAGAGATCATCTCAAATATCACCTCTTTCAAATGTCACATTCTTAAGTGTTCCCATCTCAAATATTAGTTCTTTATGTGATCTTTTCATATGCCCACTAATTATATGGTATCTCTCTTTCAAATCTTGCATGATGTTTTGTACAAGATGAGAAGTATGACATAATGAATAAAACATGAAGCTCTTAAATTCAACTGTCTGGATCGAAATCCTGGCTCTACACTAGCTGTGTAACACTGAAAAAATAATTTAAACCTCTTTTCTTGGGAACTCCCTGGCGGTCCAGTGGTTAGGACTCTGCACTTCCACTGCTGGGGGCCTAGGCTCAATCCCTGGTTGGGGAACTAAGATCCCGCAAGCTGCACAGCGTGGCCAAAAAAAACAAAAAACAAACAAAAAAACACCTCTTCCCTTTAATTCCTCCTCTGTAAAATGGGAATATCTGTCCCAGGGAATTTTTATAACAATTAAAAAAATAAGCTAGCATAAAATGCTTAACCAAGTGCCTAGTATATAGTGTGCATCCAATAAGTGGAATAGATTATTGTTTCTCTTGTAGCACTTAAAGAGAAAAGAGATTAAAAACTAGTATGCTTTCTCCCTCCTAACAGATTATATACTTCTTGTGGGTAGAACCTGAGGCTCATTCATCTTTGAGTCTTCAGTCATGGTATAGTGTCATGTATACAATAAGGGTACCATTTTTAAGTTATCTACTTAAATATTTCCATTTTTTTTAAGTATCTGAGAAAAAAATTATGTAACTCTAAGATGTAAATTAGTATATAACAGGACAACTGAGGAAGTGTTTGGGCCTAAACTACAGCATTCATCTCAGTCCAAGGAATAGACACAATTTCTTTCTCATCTCTTTGCCACCCGTGCCATCCTTACAAACATCCCCTACAAACATCCAAGTGACTAGGGCTAGACAAGCTATATAATTGATGGTTCCAGTGCCCTTTCTCTCTCGATTCAATGTCCTCCTTGAAATGGAACGTCTTTGTTTCCTTTGAAAGTACAGAAAACTCTCAGTCATTACAAATATTTCTTCAGCCCTGTTTTCCCCCTCTTCTCAGTCCAAATTTAATTATACGCATGTTAGACTGTTTGATATATCCCACAGCTCTCAGAGGCTCTGCTCTATTTTTATTAACATTTTTTTCTCTTTGTGTTTCAGTCTGGGTAATTTCTATTGACATATCTTCAAGTTCACTGATTCTTTCCTTGGTAGTGTGGAGTCTACTGATCAATCCATCAAAGGCATTCTTCACCGCTGTTACCATGGTTATTTATTTTTTTTAATTTCTAGAATTTTTTTAAAGTTTCTAGAATTTCCATTTAACTCTTTGTTATAGTTTCCATTTCTGCTAAAATTCCCCCATCTGTTTTTGCACACTATCCACCATTTCCAACCAAGACTTAGACACATTAATTATAGTTATTTTAAATTTCCTGTCTGATAGTTGAAACATCTGAATCATCTCTGCATCTGGTTCTGCTGATTGATTTGTCTTTTCACAGAGAGCTATTTGGTCCTCGCTTGTGTGTGTGTCTCTCATAATGTTTGACTAAATTCCAGGCATTGTATGTAGAACTGTAGAGACTGAGATAAACAGCATTTATGCTTAGAGATGAGCATGCCATTCTTTGCTAGGAGAGTGGTGAGGGGTAAGGTGAGTCAATCTAATAGGGAACTGAGTTGAGTTGGGATTTTGTTGTTGTGGTGGTGGTTACTATCAGGGTGACACCAGTTTCAAATCACTCCAGCTTTACCTTGTGCTTAAGGTGGGGCTGATCTGCTGGAAAATTTTTCTCAATGTTCCTGCTCCACCCATGGCTTTAGGCCTTCTTTGTGCTCCTATGGCTCAGAAAGAATCTCTGGAAAGTCTCTAAATTCAGCTTTAGAGAGGTCCATCCCTACCCCTAGGAGTATATTGATACTGTTTTATTACTCAGTAATAAGAACAGGGACAGTGACGTAAAAAATGGAACTGACCCAAAACGCCTGCCCCAAAGTGCAGGAAATGTAGCGAACAACAACAACAACACAGCGATGAGAGGATGGGAATAGGTTTCTCTGCTGTCCTTGTCCAGCTTCGGTCTTAGGCAAGCCCTGTGTTCCTAGGTCTTAGAGGCAAAGAATTCTCAGTGATCTTGCCCTTCCCCTAATGGTAGAAGACCTCTAGAAGTCTGCACCCAACATAGTTTCTATCCCTACACCAAAAAGTAAAAATCTTTTTTCCTCTTGTGATTTGTCAGGTATGATTAGCCTGTGCCCTGTGGTAACAAAGTTTGCTGCCCTTTCCCCTTAAGGCTCCTGTTCCTTAGGGGAAAAGGGTCCAACTGGGAATTTTTACCTTTCTTGCAGTGTCTGCCTCTCCCTTCCTTCAGTCTCCACTTCACCACACTCCCAAACTTTCTGTGAGCACTCACTAAAGGTCCATGGAGAAGAGGCAGCAAGCGAGTCTGAACTCTCCTTGTGTCCGAAGCTCCCAGAGATTCTACACTCTCATCCTAGCCCACATTCAACACTTAACCATTTGTTAAGAATTTTACCTGAATTCATCTTACCCACTTGATGATGGCCCCCTCTTCTGCGTGTAGGTCAGTTCTCTCAGATTTAAAACTAGATGGTTTCCTTGCAACCTAAGCTAACAAGTGGGTTCAAGAAAAGCTATGACTTTTTATATTATTTGGCCTTTTCTTATTAGGGTAGAAGTGACCCTCTTTCCAGCTTTCTACATCATTGGTGGAAGACGCCCATATCACTGCCTCCAGACCTTCATTTGCAAAATGGTGTCCATCAGTATTTCATTTCATTTCAACAAGAAGTTATCAGTATGTGCATTTGTATAAGCTGTCATTTATACAACCAGGATGATCAATTAAGTCCACTTATTGGTTATAAGAATGTAATTTCTGTGCTATTCTCTCTGCAAGTATAAATGGGCTTACCTTCTACCTTAGACTGGAGCCCATCATGTGAAACATAAGGTGGGAAAGCTCTGTGACCCTGAAGCTCCCACAGAACCTCAAATCCCTTTTTTGTCTCTTAAGAAGATCTTCCAGCAAAGAATCCCAACCTGACTACTGGATACATCCATTTATGAGCATCATGTAGGTACAGTGCCATTGCATTTTGAATTATTTAAATCTGAAAATGTTTGATATAAAAATAGAAATAAAGTCTCAGTTGATGTGTAAACTTTGAAAAAAATGGTCAAGAAACACAATTTCTAAGCTGTCAGACCAAGTGAATTATAAACAGTTGATAATTTGCTACCTAGTGATGCAATTTAAGCTGGTAAACAGACCAGCCAATGATATCAGTAAGGTGAGAACTACAGTGTTAATGTGCATTAAAACTTGGGTAAGATGTTTTGGTAACTATTGTGTAGTTATTTTAACAGTGGCCATCTTTGCAATTTAAAATAATTTTTACTTATAACAAGTTTATCCCATCACTTAGTAGTGGAACTCATGTTTAAAAGTATATTCAAGAAAATTAGATCTGATAAAATGCTTTGAAGAATGTTAGACAACTACCACAGTATGTCATGCTGCTAATTTAGGAGAGTGTAGTTTCTCCTGAGTTACCTTTACTATGTAGAGATAAGGTTAGGAGAACACAAAGCACCATTAAAGCCAAAATTTTTCTACAATAGTTACAAAGTTTCACATTTATTTCTATGGGAAACTATATAATTAACTATGTAATTTTAAATATATAGAGAATTCAGGAAGCTATCCCGCTAATAATTTGCTGTAATAAGTAATTTTTGTGACGGACAATGCCACTTAAGCATAGCAAGTCACATCTGTTAAAAGAAATTGATATCTCTACTCTAAACAACACACTCAGCAGAAAGAGAAGGTTCAAATATCATTACACAGGCTGGTCCCTTGACCTCTCTCCTGAAAAATATAAAGTGTAGGGCAGTGGCTTTTGTTGCCACAAAAGCACTTTATTTTTTTTTGTCTTGGGACATCCTCTGACTTTCATCTGACAGCCCCTGTTTACATGCATATGCAATAGTCATGTGGCCTCAACCCAGGAGGACATTAGCATTGTGACCTGTCAACAAATTACCGTTTATCACATCACAGAACATACTCCTGGGCAAGAATTCCATGAGAATTTGGAATTTGCTATGAGACACATATTCTAGCATATTTTCCTGTTTAAAAATAGTCTTTAAAACTTGAAGCAGTTAGTAACAACTTTAAATGCTATCTTTATTATGAGTTTTTAGTTTTAATTACCAATTTTAAACTTAAAAGTTTGTCACAAATCCAATGGAGAAGAGGAATGAGCAGGAGAAGAGAAAAATGGAGAAAAGATAGATTCTGTGTATTACCTAGAAAGACACGGAATCAAACTTTGTTTTGCACAGTTGTTCTAGATTCCTGAGTATAAATGGGGTTATTTAAAAAAAAAAAAGAACAATGGTGTAAATTTTGGATGCACCAAATTACTTTTATTTTTAAAATAAGCAAATAATAAATCCTTAAATTCTTCATATTTAATATATAGAATCACTGACTATCAGAGACAAGTTTAAAGTCTTTAGAGAGTATCTAGCCTAACACCACCTATTTTATATAAGAGGAAACTGAGCTCCAGCGAGGGACAAGGAGGTTAGTTAGTGACTTCAGTGAACTGCCTTTATACCTCACAGTTATAAATAACCCATGCCTAAGTCATCTGTTGCACACATCTGGAATATAATAGAATGGGGCATAGCTGACTTAAACCATGACATAAGATTCTTTTTGTTTTTAAATATCATTATTGGAGTATAATTGCTTTACAATGTTGTGTTAGTTTCTGCTGTACAACAAAGTGAATCAACTATATGTATACATATATCCCCATATCCCCTCCCTCTTGAGCCTCCCTCCCAATCCCACCCCTCTAGGTCATCAGAAAGCATCGAGCTGATCTCATTGTGCTATGAAGCAGCTTCCCACTAGCTATCCATTTTACATTTGGTGGTGTATATATGTCAGTGCTACTCTCTCACTTTGTCCCAGCTTCCCCTCCCCACCCCCCGTATCCTAAAGTCTGTTCTCTAGGTCTGCATCTTTACTCCTGCCCTGCCACTAGGTTCATCAGTACTGTTTTTTTAGATTCCATATATGTGCGTTAGCATACGGTATTTGTTTTGTTTTTGTTTTTGTTTTTACTTACAATAGCTATTTATCTATTTATTTTTAACATCTTTGCATACGGTATTTGTTTTTCTCCTTCTAACTTACTTCACTCTGTATGACAGACTCTAGGTCCATCCACCTCATTACAAATAACTCAATTTCATTTCTTTTTATGGCTGAGTAATATTCCATTGTATATATGTGCCACATCTTCTTTATCTATTCATCTGTTGATGGACATTTAGGTTGCTTCCATGTCCAGGCTATTGTAAATAGTGCTGCAATGAATATTGTGGTACATGTATCTTTTTGAATTATGGTCTTCTTAGGGTATATGCCCAGTAGTGGGATTGCTGGGTCATATGGTAGTTCTATTTTTAGTTTCTGAAGGAACCTTCATACTGTTCTCCATAGTGACTGTATCAATTTACATTCCCACCAACAGTGCAGGAAGGTTCCTTTTTCTCCACACCCTCTCCAGCATTTATTGTTTGTAGATTTTTTGATGATGGCCATTCTGAGTGGTGTGAGGTGATACCTCATTGTGGTTTTGATTTGCATTTCTCTGATGATTAGTGAAGTTGAGCATCTTTTCATATGTTTAAAAGGCAATCTGTATGTCTACTTTGGAGAAATGTCTATTGAGGTCTTCCACCCATTTTTGGATTGGGTTGTTTGTTTTTTGGATATTTAGCTGCATAAGCTGCTCGTATATTTTGGAGATTAATCTTTTGTCAGTTGCTTCACTTGCAAATATTTTCTCCCATTCTGAGGATTGTCTTTTTGTCTTGTTTATGGTTTCCTTTGCTGTGCAAAAGCTTCTTAATGATGGAGACAAAAAAGATCCCAAATAGCCAAAGCAATCCTGAAGAAGAAAAACGGAGCTGGAGGAATCTGGTTCCCTGACTTCAGACTATACTACAAATATACAGTAATCAAAACAGTATGGCACTGGCAGAAAAACAGAAATATAGATCAATGGAATAGGACAGAAAGACCAGAAATAAACCCAAACACTTACGGTCAATTAATCTATGACAAAGGGGGCAAGACTATACAATGGAGGAAAGACAGCCTCTTTAATAAATGATGCTGGGAAAACTGGAGAGCTACATGTAAAAAAAATGGCATTAGAATACTCTTTAACACCATACACAAAAATAAACTCAAAACGGATTAAAGACCTAAATATAAGACTGGATACTATAAAACTCTTAGAGGAAAACATAGGCAGAACACTCTTTGACATAAATCTCAGCAATATCTTTTCTGAGCCATCTCCTAGAGTAATGGAAATAAAAAGAAAAATAAGAAAATGGGACCTAATTAAACTCAAAAGCTTTTGCACAGCAAAGGAAACCATAAACAAAATGAAAAGACAACCCACAGAATTGGAGAAAATATTTGCAAATGATGCAATCGACAAGGAATTAGTCTCCAAAATTTACAAACAGCTCATACAGCTTAATATAAAAAACACAAACAACCCAATCAAAAATGGGCAGAAGACCTAAATAGACATTTCTCCAAAGAAGACAGACAGATGGCCAATAGGCACATAAAAAGATGTTCAACATCGCTATATATTAGAGAAATGCAAATCAAGACTACAGTGAAGTCTTGCCTCACACCAGTCAGAATGGCCATCATCAGAAAATCTACAAACAATAAATGCTAGACAGGATGTGGAGAAGAGGGAAACCTCCTACACTGTTGGTGGGAATGTAAATTGGTTCATCCACTATGGAGAACAGTATGAAGGTTTCTTAAGAAACTGAAAATAGAGCTACGATATGATCCAGCAATCCCACTCCTGGGGATATATCTGGAGAAAAACATGGTTCAAAAGGATACACACACCCCAATGTTCACTGCAGTGCTGTTTACAATAGCCAAGACATGGAAGCAATCTAAATGTCCATCGACAGATAAATGAATAAAGAAGATGTGGTACATATATACAATGGAATATTACTCAGCCATTAAAAAGAGTGAAATAATGCCACTGGCAGCAACATGGATGGACCTGGAGATTATCATACCAAGTGAAGTAAGTCAGACAGAGAAAGATAAATATCATATGATATTGCTTATATGTGGAATCTAAAAAAATTATACAATTGAACTTATTTACAAAACAGAAACAGACTCACAGACTCAAAGAATGAACTTATGGTTACCAGGAGGGAAGGGTGTGCGGGGGTAGGGATAGAATGGGAGTTTGGGATTGACGTGTACACACTGCTATATTTAAAACAGATAACCAAGAAGGACCTACTGTATAGCACAGGGAATGCTGCTAAATATTCTGTAATAACCTAAATGGGAAAAGAATTTGAAAAAGAATAGATACATGTATATGTATAACTGAATCACTCTGCTGTACACCTGAACTAACACAACATGATTAATCAACTATGCTTCAATATAAAATTTAAAAAGTTTTTAAATTTCTAGCCATTTTAAACATTGGCAAATTCTGCTTTATTACTACTGCTTTATTACATTTTCAGTTTTTATTAACTGTGAATGAATATCTACTTTTAGAACAATTTACATTTCAATAGAATTACAGAATTTTTTGGCTAGAAGGATCCTGAAGTTTCAATCCTCTCTCAAGTTAACCTGATCCTCCATATGATCCTGGAATCTTCTCTACAACATCCATACCTAGTAGTCACCTAGGTATCTGCTTGGATACATTCCATCTTTGAGAAGTTCTCATTGTTTAAAAGGTTTTCTTTAATTGTGCCAAAATTTATACCCCTTTGATCCCTCTACCCACTACCCCTACCAAGGGCACTACATTTTGAAGACACATGAAAGGTATCTTCTCTCTCTCTTCCATATGATAGCCCTTCAGAGCTAGGAGGATGGTGAACACATGGCTTCCCCTCACCAAGCAAAGCAGCTCTGATTCCTTTACACATTGCTCATATGACAGGTTTGGGAAGAGGTGAATCATAGTGGTGAAGAGTACAGTCTTTGGCATCACACTCCAAAGGCTCAAATCCCATAACAACAACCTATTGATTGTGTGATATTTGGATACTTAATATCCTCTCTGTATCTCAGTTTGCCCAACCTGTAAAAGAGAAATAGTAATGGTATTGATTCCATAGTATTGTTGTAAATATTAAAATAAATTATGCGCAGAGTACTGGGGCAGATTGGACAATCACTTTTCCCAACTTTTCATACCCTCTCTGTGTTAGAAGTATACATTCATCTTCTTTGCCATGTATGCAGAGCCTATACTGTGGGTGAAGCATACTTACCTATACCAGTGATGTTGGGTTTAGCAAAATGACTTGCTTTAGCCAATGTAATGTTAGCAGAAGTTACTTAATCAGAAACTTTAAACATGCTTGCATGGTTTGCTTGCTCTCTTGTGCTGTGATGATCTTCCATAAGAATATGGCACCAGGGAGTCACTAATACAAGGAAAGTAAGAAAACACACAAAGCAGACTTGAACCCAACCTTCACTATGAAGCCAAACCTACCCTATCTCAGCCAAATCCAGTAGAACCACAATTGATTCACAGACTTTTGAGAAAAAAAGTTTTTTGTTGTAATCCATTGAGACTTTGAGGTTGTCTGTTACAATACTGATCAGCTATTGCCACAATAATGCTGCATAACAAATCACCCCAAAACTCAATAGCATACAACAATAAGCAATTATTTCTAGCTTTCTTATCTACAGGTTGACTCAGATTCAGCTGATCTACACTAGTCTTAGCTGGGATTTTCTCCAAAAGCTGCTGATTGGGTCTTGGTCTGCTCCAAATATGTCCTGTCCTTCTCAGACCAGCAGCTACCCAAGGCATGTTCATGTCATGGTGAAAAGCAGGAGTGTAAGTGGGGAAACCAAACTAAGAAAACACACACAAAAAGCTAGGCTTCTGCCTACCACATCTACTAGCTTACCATTGGTCAAAGAAAGTCATGTGCCCAAGTCCAAAGTCAAAAGGAAAGGAAGTAAACTCTGCAGACCATGAGTCCAAAGCAAGTCACATAGCCATGCTCAAAATCAATGGGGTGGGAAAGTTTACTCTCCTAATGGATTTTGGGAGAGGGAGGAGTGAATATTTACTAAACGATAATCTTATCTACCACAGTTACACAAGAAAAACTAATACAAACTCTTAAAAGAATGTTTGGTACATAGCAACTGGTAAACAAATGCTAGCTATCATAATAAACATCATCACAATGATTCAGGTTCTTCTCCATTTTTGTTACTCTCCTATAAATGCAGTTTGTTACTATCCCCCTCAAAAATAAGATGTTGCTACAGAAAGTAACAGCTTATTTATGATCTGACAGGATGGGATTATTATAGAGTTCTCATTCTAGGTATTCTTATTTTAAAAGAGCCTGGGCATTAACATTTTTGGTAGCCCATCACTTTCACCTAAAATCCTAGTTCTCTTTCATACAGACTGATGCTCAAACATCTCTTCCCAGTAAGTGATAGATCATTTGGCTATATGTATATTTAAGTCCATCTTGCTGCATTTAGTTTAGTTGCAGCCTACTCAGATATTTTTGGATACTGATTTTATCACTGTCATGTCATACATGTACTTTATCTTCATCCAAGTCAGGGAGAGAAATGTTATACTGACAACATAGGATGGAAGGACTCAACTAGACCATATCTATCCAGGGAAGCTGTGGAATCCCTACCCATAAAAAAGGAGCTGACAGCTTTCTGCAAGAGTAGACCTCCTGAAAACACTGACAATTCCATGAGTTCATCATTCTTTCTGCGTTCTTCCCGAGCAGCTGCTTGCAGCCTGTGCTGAGGCCATGAGACTGTGGGGAGAAAAAGGTGGAGGCTCAAATCTGGAAGCAAACAAAGCAATGCTTCTGGGCAGGAACTAGTGGGTCCTACAAGCTGTCTTCTAATAAAGTAGCAACACTATGAGATAGAGCAGCAACAGCAGCAGGTACAAATCCTTTGCTGGCATGGCAGACTTTCCATTGAAAGCAAAGAGGATTGACCACTTAGGACGGGGAGGGTAATCTTAGGAATATCTGAAAAGACAGATTAAAAGAATAGAAAATAATTCTCACAATTCACAAGATAGAAGCTTGTATTCATATTGATTTTGCTTTGCTGTTTTTTAAAAGGTAATACTTGAACATGGAAAAAATTTTAATGGTACAAAAAGATACGCATATAGTGAAAAATAAGTCTCCCTCTTGCCTCTGGCCAACCCCTGGAGGCAACAATTGTTACTCAGATTCTGTAATAGCTCTGCAGAGTTATTTCAATGTAATTATAAGAGTATTTAGATAGATAGATGGATAGATGATAGATAGGTGATAGATGATAGATAGATAGACAGATAGATAGATAGATGGATTTAAAAACCAAAAGGAAGCTGAGCATATAGAGTTATTTAATTTTGAGTATTCATTTTGCAGCTGGTAAGAGCAGAACATCTAGGTTACACATATGAAGCTCCTGAGGTTTACAAAGGCTAACTGACTTGTCAAGGTCATAAGCTTATAAGAGGAAAAGTATCAGATCTGAAAAGCCAGACCTGGAGTAAGACCTAAGCCTAACAGGCATGAGTTTACATAAAGGAGCACCCAACATATTATTTAGGGAAGATTTTCCAAATCTGCCAAGAGCTTGTAGTCATTTAAAGGGGAAAAAAGAGTTACTTAGTCGTGACCATGACCCAAACCCATACCTTATTACCTTAGCTACACCATGGCAGCTTAAAGGAGGGACTGATGACATTTTTTTTGCACTTTGTGTGTTGGGGATCTAGTATTTCTCAAAACTGTAAAATATTCTAACTAAAAACTGTCCTAAGAAAAAGGAAATGTTTCAATTTGAAATCCTTAATTAAAACCGCATTCATAATTCTAAGTATTTAAAGAGAAAGTTAAAGAAGAATTTACTTCTGCACATCACAGAGATTATAATAAACACAGAACCTTGCCAAAAGACATGCCTCCAGCTGCACTGAAGAAACATCAGAGTAGACCAGCACTGAAGCTTCAGCAGGAGAAAGACTGAAGGCAAAGTCATGTACAGAAAGGCAAACAACCGTAATGTAAAACTCATGTTCCCTGTTGGAAGAGAATTCTGCAGAAATGCATCTTACACACACACACAAGCAAACACACACACACACACACACACAGAGCCACAGTTGTTCCCCAGTATTAACTCAAAATTTTTCAGCTTTAAGTCTATTTTCTTGAGGTCCACCAAGGCCAAAGATGCTTGCTCCATAAAATCATTGCCAATTTGGGAACAAGCTCAAACAATGTGCCTGAAAATGATTCACATGGGTCTTCCCACTGCAGAGCTCATTACTTCAGGGATTTCCCAGAGCTCTACATTCCTGGCTTCCTGATCCAATAAGGGAATGCTTATTTGTTTTGCTAGGATACACATCATGGTAGAAGAAAAAAAATCCTTCAAAATTCCTGTAATTCCTAAGATAACTATTGCCTCAAATGTGGAATGATATACCTGTTAGAGAGAAAAGTGGATCCTTGCCAGTCACCAGTTGGCACAGGAATAGTTCTTCCTGGTTTCTCTATCAAAAGTGTTTATGGTGCATGCACTATGTATAGAAGTTTATACAAGAAGCTAGGAAGAAGTAGGAAGTACTCTAAAGGAAATAAAAAACTAAGAGCATCTCTCACAGAATACAGATGTGGGTGGAATACCTTAAAACAACTACTAAGCATACAGAGAAGTAAAAACAAAACAAAACCATAGATGCTTACGCATGTTGTTGGGGACAGAGCTATTTTTACCAACACCCATGACTTCTATTACTGTCTACATGCTGAAGTCTCCCATATCTTGCTGGCACTCTCATCTAGAGTGTAGATGAGACTACACTTGAGTGTAGTCTCTAGATGAGTCTACACATCTAGACTTGTGTATTCATTACCTTGACAACTCCACGTGGATATTTCATAGGCATCTCAAATGCAGTATGTAAAAGTTGAACTTATTCTCCCCCAAATATACTTTCTTCAGAGTTGTCGTTTCAGAAATAAATAAGTAAATAAATAAAAGCCATCATTCTCCCAGTTGCTGAAGACAGAAACAGGGATGTAATCCCTCACATCCCTCTCTCCCTTTCATCCCTCCCCAGACAGTTGATCTAGCACCCAACCTGTCTGACTCATTTACTTCTTTCCATCCCGCTGTCATACTGTAATCCAGTCTCTATAGCTACTCACTGGGGCATCTGCATTAACCTGCTAACTGATCTCCCTGCCTCTTGTCCATTCCAATTCATTCTTGACTTGGAGCCAGAGTGATCATTTTTTTTTATTCTGTTTTTTTAAAATAGATCTTTATTGGAGTATAACTGTTTCACAATACTGTGTTAATTTCTATTGCACAACAAAGCGAATCAGCCATATGCATACACATGTCCCCATATCCCCTCCCTCTTGAGCCTCCCTCCCATCCTCCATATCCCACCCCTCTACGTCATCAGAAAAGAAAAAGAAATAAAAGGAATACAAACTGGAAAAAAAGAAGTAAAACTGTCACTGTTTGCCAATGACATGACACTATACACAGAAAATCCTAAAGATGCTACCAGAAAACTACTAGAACTAATCAATGAATTTGGTAAGGTTGCAGGATACAAAATTAATGCACAGAAATCTCTGGCATTCCTGTACAACAACAACGAAAAATCAGAAAGAGAAATTATGAAACACTCCCATTTACCATTGCAACAAAAAGAAAAAATACCTAGGAATAAACCTGCCTAAGGACGTGAAAGACTTGTACTCAGAAAACTATAAAACACTGATGAAAGAAATCAAAGATGACATAAACAGATGGAGAAATATACCATGTTCTTGGATTAGAAGAATCAATATTGTGAAAATGACTATACTACCCAAAGCAATCTACAGACTCAGTGCAATCCCTATCAAACTACCAATGGCATTCTTAACAGAATTAGAACAAAAATCTTAAAATTCATACAGAGTGATTTTTAAATAATATATAATTGATTCAATCTCTTCTTTGCTTCAAGAAGGTTTCCTATCAGAGGTTTCCTATTACCACTGGGATAAAGCATCATATTCTCAGCATGGCCTACAACCCTCTTCACGCTCTGACCCCTGCATCAAGACAAGCTGCATCAATCTCCAGTTTCATCATAGCTCTTCACCTGTCCTCTATTTCCATTCTAATCAAACTAAATGTTTAACTGCTTGGACATACTCAGATCTCTCTCACTTCTAGGTCATCGAAGCTTCTCTTTCTTTAGTCTAAAATGTTAGATGGTTATGTCACCCCTAACCTCTTACTCATCACCAAGAAATAAGTCCATGAGAGCAAGTTACCTACCTTGTCCATCTTGTTCAGCTCTGCCACCCTAGCACCTAGAACAATTCATGAACATGACAGATGCTCAATAAATATGTGTTGAATGAATAAATGAATCTTTTAGATCTCAGCATAAATATCACTTCCTCAAGGAAGCCTTCTATGACTCCCAAGAAAAAAATTATATCCCTTTATTATACATTCCTATAGCATTGTATACACGGCTGTGACCTAGAAACTACTTGCATGCAATGAGTTGGAGACATTTGTTTCCCTTTTCTCAGTGATAGTCCTGTACTACCTGTTGTCCAAAATCTGAAACCTATCTATATTTTGTCCAGCTTTTTAGTTGTTTAAATCAAGAGCATAATTCTGGTTCCTATTATTCCATCTTGGCTGGAAGCAGACGTTCCAGGTTAGTTTTAAAGACTAGAACTCACATACTTTCCTTTGCAATTACTACATATTAGCATTCTCTGTGGTTTAGATTCTATTTCCCCCCAAAGCTATCCTTCTTCCCTTGATATGCTCTTAAACCTAATGCTAACTTCCATTGGGCTAAGATTTTATTTTGTTCATTTCTGAATCCCCAGAGCCCAGAGCAACATGTGGAACGTGGTAGACATTGAATAAATTAAAAGTTGCCCAAAATATTCTTACTCATTTCATATCTGCTACCCAACCTAAAGTAGGACACAAGCCTTGGCAAATCACAATCCTACAAATAATTCATACATTGGTTTTAAAAGTGAAAAAACTGCACAGTTGATTTTCAACTATTTAAATTCTTTATTGGTTTACTCTTCACCATGATTAAATCCTACTTACCATTTAATTTAACATATTTATTACTTTTGAAAAACAGCTAGCATTTATTTTCAGTTATGATTTGCCAGGCACCATACTAAGCATTAACTGATTTAATCCTCTCAACAAACTTATGAGATGGTGTCTATTATTATTCCCATTCAATTGATGAGAAACTGAGACAGACTGCTTAAGTAAAATGTCAAGATAACACAGCTGGGACACAATGGAGCCAGAATCTGGACACAGATAGTTTGAGCATGTGCACTTTATCACTACCTAAACTGCTTCTTAGTACTTCCTACTTGCCAACAGAATTGTAGATGGTTTACAGTAAAAGACATCTACAAAATATCTAATTAAAATAGAAATTTAAAATGAAATTAATAATGATAGGAAGCATGTATTTCCTTTAAAATCTAGGCTAATGTATGTAACTATAAAAGAACATTAAGTTTAGTTCCAAACTTCCTATCACTTAGGAGTAAAAGGGAAACTCAATGAGTCCACCAAATAAATTTTATTTTATAATAAAATGAAGGATGCTAACTCATCTTCTGAAAGAAATTCATACAGTATGTTCTTATAAATATTTCACAACAAAATAAACAATGTTTTTGAGGATGGTTTTATAAAATATTCAATAGCATTCTTTTGAATACAGTCATGTCCACTAAAGTCCAGAGGTATAACATATAAATTCAATGAAAGCATATATACAGGATAATAAGAAATAAGATTCAGATAAATCTTCATCTGTTGGTTTTATCTGGTCTGAGAATAAAACTTAAAATTCATAGAAAGGTAGAGAGAGTATATTCTTTAGCCCATCTTCTTCAACTCTTAATGATCTCAGCTAAGTTATGTGGCAACAGTTGTGTAAGTGACATTTCAGGACAAAGCTCTCTAGTGAGAGCCTGCAGTGAAGATATTCTATTGCTGTTGCTTGCAAGAAAATCCATATGCTTTGACTATTAATGTACAGCTGGCAAATTTGCCATTTTATTATGAAAATAACTGAAAAAAAACCCATCCTAAGTTTGCTTAGAGATGGGTTACAGATTAACTGAAAATAGGCTCAACATATTCCTCAAAAAGTAAAACAGAAAAGATGACTTTTAGCCAAGGAGATTCTATTAGTCTATGTACCAATTATCTGCACTCATTCATTACTCAGCAAATATTTATAGAGTTCTTGCTTGCTATGTGCCAGGCTATGTGCTAAGTCCACTGGTCACAGTAAACTTAGGAGTAGTTCCATGGAACATTTAATTTGGGAGGCACTACCTCTTGATGGCTCTACCAGAACTGGTTAATTCACTTGTAATTAATAATCTAGCATACTACTTTCCAAAGTTTAGTCATCTACCCTCATGATTTTAGCTACAGCTTCCTACTACCTATGTTAGTATTTACTTAGTATTTTTCTCTACATTGACATTTTTTAAATATTATTTTAACATAAATTTAATTTCCTACTCTAATGGAAAACTATTATCACTTGCCAGAAATATTGATAAATACAACAGTTAACAGTGACTATTTTGCTAGTACTTGGTACTATTTTAAGTGCTTTACATGTATTAGCTCTTTTGATCTTCCCATGAACCCCACGAAGGGGGGTGACTGTTAGATCCATATAGAATTGAGAGCACAGAGACACAGACAAGTTAAGTAATCCACCTAGACCTGACAGCAAATAGGTAGCACACTCTGATATTTTCGGTCCAGGCTGAGTAACTTCAAAGCCTGTCTGCCTAACCACCATAATATACTTATGTATACATAAGATACAAAGGGGAAAACAATGCTCTTAAATCTAGTTATATATTGTTGCCTGACTTTTGAAGTATTTATATTCAGCTTCTTAGCCAAACTAAGAAGATGTACTCGATGTAAACAGAACTGAAGGAGGCTTGAAACTAGAATAACTTCCTCACTATGTGATTCAAATGTTATTTTTTTTTACTGCCAGAAAGAAGTTTTTTTTTAAATTTTTATTGGAGTATAGTTGATTTACAATGTTGTGTTAGTTTCAGGTGCACAGCAAAGTGAACCAGTTATACATATACATATATCCACTCTTTTTAGATTCTTTTCTCATATAGGTCATTACAGAGTGTTGAGCAGAGTTCCCTGTGCTATAGTAGGTCCTCATTAGTTATCTATTTTATATATAGTAGTGTGTATATGTCAATCCTAATTTCCCAATTTATCCCTCCCCCTCTTTCCCCCCCTGGTATCCAGATAGATTTTCTACACCTGTGACTCTATTTCTGTTTTGTAAATAAGTTCATTTTACCATTTTTTAGAGTCCACATATAAGTGATATCATATGATATTTGTCTTTTTCTATCTGACTTACTTCAATCAGTATGACAATCTCTTAATGTCATGTACATGAACCATGTGAAATCTATTCACATAAAACCTAAAATTATATGTCCTATACTTTGGGAAACAAAACTCCAGCATTCAGTGAGGTCAAATAGGGGCCCTTTTGACTATGATGGCACCAAGAAAACTGTGGTCGAGTTTGACCTTTCTGGTTAATCTACATGAAACAAGCAGATGCTACCTAGTATCCTTTCAATGGAAGCCACACTCTTAAAATTTTCTGGGTAAAAGGATAAGAAAGAATTTCGGTCTTCAATTATTCATAAGTTCATTCATAAGATTTTTATTGAAAATCTATCACATTCCAGAAACTGTTCTAGGTACAAAGTGACAGTGATAAACAAGACAGCTTCATATTCTGACATGGCAAGAAATAATATCTAGAATTTGCTGTAGTTTTCTGGGCGCATTTCAGGTATCATTTTCTGAGATATTCCAGTCAGCAATGTCAGTGGGTGACTTGAAATAACCACTGCTCAAAATGTTGGATGTATTCGACTGGTGGCTCATGAGATGATTCTGGGCGATAAATAGGCAAACTTTTAAATTTTACTGTGAATTTTAAAATATAACTAGCATATCAAACCTGAGATTTTTAGATATAAGTGAGATAAATATAAGTACTTAAGTAAAAAATATAAGTTGCTTTAAATAAAAATATTAAGTCAACGAATAAAGAGATATTGAGTAGATATGGCAAAAATCATGAAGATGGTATAAATGACCGAAGTTTGGGAAACTCTGGCTCAGGCTAATGCTGGGATTATATATCTCATGTTGACCACCAGAATTTAGCCTAGTAATCTCTCCATCACAGGAACGAAAAGAGGACATTCATTCTATCCACAGAGATGCAGACAGAGTGGAGCAGATGCCCTTTTATTTCAGTACATTTAGAGGCATTTGATTGTATTCCATTTTTTAGTGGGGGAAAAATAGTTCTTCCTTGTCATCCAGGCTGAATACTTTTTTCCTAACTAGTCTTTAATTCTAGCCCATACTAAGAAATCTAAACAAAATGCCTAAATAGTTGATATAATGGTAGATAGAAGAGAAAAGATTCGTCCTAGATTTTTTAAATTTTTCTCTCCTGAATAGAGGTAGGGAAATAAACAAAGAGAGAGAAGCAGATTCCTAGATTTTTATTGCTTGGGCCATAAACATCTTTACACTTTTGTATTTATTATTTTATATCTTCAATGAGTTCCCATCTTTTTCAGGTTTTCAACTTGAAGAGCTAAGGCTATTTTCAAAATAGAAATGGTCTCGATTTTACTAATAAGGCACAGTGGATTACTGTTCACAGTGTTGTCAACTGTACCAAAGATAGGCAACATTTTACCTGCTTGTCTACAGTAGCCAGTTTCCTGGAATCCTCTGCTCAGGCTGTTTTTCTGCTTGGAATGACCTGCCCTGATAAATTTGCATGTCTAAATCCTTCCTTCAAGGTACCAATTAAACGCTACAGTACCATGTTTTCAGCATGAATTTAATAAATATCTGTTTAAGCAAGGAATAAATGAGCTTAAATACAATTATGTAACATTAATTATCTTAACTTTAAAATATTTTCTAAATTATAAATAACATTATAAACTATTAAGTTATTCCAACATGCCTAAGAATCTAAGTTATTTTAGCTAAAAAGTACACAGGATTTTTTTTTTTTTTCTTTTTAAAGACCAAGACCCAGGAATACCAACACTTCTGTGAAGGTAGGAAAGAAAAGTACCTGGCTCCGTCTAGCCCTGCTGTGAGAGGATAAGGCCCTCATTTGCATGCAGCTTCTAACTGTGCTTTCCATATCAACTATGCTAGGATGTAGCCAAGAGGGTTATGTTTTACCCATCCTTAACCGCTTGTGGGGGTGTATAGGTCAGAATTACATTTCCATGAACCCTAAAGAATAAACCAGGTACATAATCAAAATCCCATTTATTGAGCCTCTATGCTCTGCATACACTTTCTCATGACAACATCACTGCAAAGTAGGTAGAATTATTTCCATCATGCAGATATGGAAGGTGAGGTTGAAAAAAGTGAGATCATTTTCCTGAAGTCACTGAACTATAAATGGCAGGGCCAGGATGTAAACGTAGATCATATCAGACTCTAGAGCCTGTACTTTTTCCACTACTCTACCCTGTTTCTAAGAGATTCTCAAGGACACTGTGGCTTCAGCTCTGGCTGCAGCTAAACTGGTATCCTGAAAGCCAGCTCCTATCTTCATGGCTATGCACCCTTCTGACCATGAGGCCATCTCAGCTGCCTTGGTTGCCAATTAAATTATATATTCATGAATTTGGGTTCTGATTACTGAAAAGCAATGTAACAAAAAAGGACAGCATTGGATTCCTGGGTTCTACTTGAGTTTCAAATTCACAATTAACCATTTTTCACTGGATAGTTCATTCCTTCCTGATAGCCTTTTGCGTAACACAATACCTATTCTTAGCTATATAATTTAGACTTGCCTCTCCTAATAAAATGGCGGTTGCAAGAACTATTTTTCCAAATCCAAAGAGTTAAAATTTAAATTATAGCATTAAAAAACAATCAAGAGTATAGAATAAAGTCATACTCCTGATAAACATTCATCTCTTCCCTGTCTTGAAGCTCTAACTCAAGTTGCCTCAGGTTATTACTTTTATATACTATTGATTTCCTACTGTGATCATTAAATGATAGAGTTTGACAGTACCCCACACAATAGACTAAAAAAGGAAACTGAGGCCCAGAAGAAAAGAGAAATGACTTGTCCAAGATCACACAAGTATTTATGAAACGTATATTTATTACAAATTTGTTACCATTGGTTCTCCTTGGACATTGCCTTCTGAGCCTGAGGCATATTGTTTTAAACAAACAGTCTCACTGGTGATAAATCAAAAGCAAGTTGGAGCCAAGTTAGTAAAGCAAGTTTGTCACTAAATGACCTAATTACATTTGGAGTAAAAAGAAAAGAACAATTCTTAATTACATTATAGTGAAATTGATTTTCTTCTGATGAAGGCTTAACAAAACTGCCTGAAGCTAATTCCCCTGGACAAAAATGTTTAGCATGATAACAATATTGTTGTAGTATGTGTCTGACCTCTAATAAGAGCTACTTTAAAGAGATTAAAACTCATTTAGACATTAGTGTTCTAATATTTTTAAATTAAAAAAAATTTTATTGTAGTAAAGTATATAACATAAAATTTTCCGTTTTATCCATTTTTAAGTGTACAAATCAGTGGCATTAATTGCATTCACAATGTTATGCAACCAATCATCACTATTTCCAAAATTTTTTCATCACCCCCAAATTTTTCCATCATATCTGAGTCCTGTTTTAAATTTTTTTTTTTTTTAGAGATTGTTGCATATCATAGTTTGGTATCTAATAAAATTTACAACAACAGGGACTTCCTTGGCAGTCCAGTGGTTAAGACTCTGTGCTTCCAATGCAGGTGGTGTGGGATTGATCCTTGGTCGGGGAAATAAGATCCCACACACCACACTTTGCGGCCAAAAGATTTTTAAAAATTAAATTAAATTAAAAAAATAAAATGTTAAAAAAATTAAAATAAAATTTACAAAACAAAATAATAAACAAGAATAATAAATAACAATAAGAATAACCAGACACTGCACTTAATAACATGTTGTCTTATCTAACACTCGCAAAAGGAATTCCTCCACAACAGCTAATACTTTGGACAAAATTCTAGTATTGGCAGATTTTTGCATATCTTTCCTTTTCCAATGAATATATTCCAAAATATGTTAATGTTAACCTCCTCCTATTAGAGATATTAGGTGTAATAACAATAAAGAGAATTGTTTATTCTCTTAGCAAATGATAAAACAGCTTCTTCTGGGGAGAGCACAGAACCTAATTGAAAGAAATATTTTATATGCTTAGAGTTTGGAGCAAGAACCCGTCAAGAATTAAAAGAAGATCATGCCTTGTAAGCAACATAGATCATACTATTAAAGGTACTTTGGTATTTTTTTTGAGCACTGTGACGGATTTAGATATGTAAATTGGCAGACAGGAGCTAGAACTGACCTCAATAATTTTGCATAATAAAGTGATGAGGAGCTGAGAATTCTCATGGAAATTCTGGTAGAGAAAGGAGACAAGAAAACTAAGTAATGTATGGAGAAAAAATAAGGGAAGAAAATCCTTGATGGTAACAAGGCTAAGGAGAGATTTTAAAGATTAGAAATATCTAATAGGGATTTTGAAGGTGTTGGCAGTGGAATGAGTGATAAAAACTCTCTCCTCTACTCCTTCAGGAAATCAACAAAGTCTACATTGTTCACTGGTGCTTTAGACCAAGTGAATTTAAGAGCAGTGGTGGGGAGGTTCCAATAGCTGTTAAATTCTACATCCATAACCACTGAAAGATATGCAAATAATGAACAGCTGAGTTGAGAAGTACTCAAGAAAAAGAAGGATGGTATTGGGAATGAAAAAGATAGTTAAAATGGTGGCAAAGCAGGAATAGAAATGTTTGCCACGATGCTTTGAAGTACGTAAAGCAAACGATAGAAAATAAATCCAGGACTTAGAAACATAGGTTTAATTTGTTAGAAGAAAAGAAGTTAAAATATGTAGAATAGAGGCTGAAAAAATATACTATAACATTGACAGAGCTAAGGTCTGAGAGAATTGGGAACTGCCTACTCAGTTCTGCAGAGTGTATTAATATATAAATATATACATGATATATTTGTAGTTTTTTATTTTTGGTTTTGTCTTTCTATTCAAACTATCCAAATTATTTTCACATCTGGGCCCATGGTGATAGCCCAGAGACAGAACAAACACCCTGAAAGCTGTTGAAAGTTTAGATGAAAGACCAGCTACAGAACAATAAACTTCCCCTTAATATCCACATAATCTGCAAAAAAGCAGAACCAATTTATGAGTATCCTGTTAAAACTTTAGAATGAAAAGAATCTGAAAATTTTCTTTTGAGGTATTAATATCAAAATACACTAACCATTTTGCACTAGAAACTTTGGTCTGAAGGTGTTGGGTTTGAGGCCTCTGTACGCAGCACCCTATGAGCCAGTGAAACTAGACAAAGCACAAAGGAAAAGAAAAAACAGTGGTCTGGTACCAAACCTGCAATGTCTTCGAGGTCTGGTTGTATACAATTCAATGAGTTTGGACACATGCAAACATTTGTGAAACCATCACCACAATCAAGGTTATACTCCCCTGGCTGGAGACAAGATGATGAAGTAGAAGGACTTGAGCTCAACTCCTCTCACAAAAACACCAAAATCACAATTAACTGCTGAACAACCATCGACAAAAAAGACTGGAACCTACCAAAAAGATATTCTACACCCAAAGACAGAGAAGAAGACACAGCAAGATGGTAGGAGAGGCACGTTTGAGATAAAATCATATCCCATACCTGCCAAGCGGGCAACCACAAACTGGAAAATAATTATATCACAGAGGTTCTCTGACAGGAGTGAGAGTTCTGAGTCCCACATCAGGCTCCCCAGCCAGGGGGTCTTCCACTGGGAGGAAGAGCCACCAGAGCATTTGGCTTTGAAGGCCAAGGGGCTTGATCGCAGGAACTCCATCAGACTGGGTGAAACAGAAAGACCACTCTTGGGGGGTACACGCAAGGTCTCGTGCACACCAGGTCCCAGGGAAAAAGCAGTGACTTCATAGGAACCTGGGCCAGACCTAACTGCTAGTCTTTGAGGGTCTCCTGGCTATCCTTGGAACATAAAAGTTGGTGGCGAACATATCTGGGAGTATTCATCTAAAGACTGACATCTGGCTTGGGATAGTAGCACCAAGACCTGGCCCCATGCAACAGACTGATGCTCCAGTGCTGGGACACCTCAGGCCAAACAACCAACAGGGCATGAACACAGCCCCACCCATCAGCAGACAGGCTGTTTAAAGTTTTCCTGAGCCCACAGCCACTTCTAAACATACCCCCTGACACACCCTGCCCACCAGAAGGACAAAATCCAGCTCCACCCACCAGTGGGCAGGCACGGGTCCCTCCCACCAGGAAGCCTGGACAAGCCTCTTAGACCAGCCTCACTCACTGTGGGGCAGACACCAGAAGCTAGAGGAACTATAACCCTGCAGCCTATGGAACAGAAACTGCAATCACAGAAAGTTAGACATAATGAGACAACAAAGGAATGAATATGTTCCAGACAAAGGAACAAGATAAAACCCCAGAAGAACAACTAAGTAAAGTGGAGATGGGCAATCTACCTGAAAAAGAATTCAGAGAAATGATAGTAAAGGTGATCCAAGAACTCAGAAAAAGAATGGAGGCAAAGACCCAGAAGACATAAGAAATGTTTAACAAAGAGCTGAAAGATATAAAGAACAGAGTTGAACAATACAATAACTGAAATGAAAAAATACACTAGAAAAAATCAATAGCAGAATAAATAAGGCAGAAAAATGGATAAGTGAGCTGGAAGACAGAATGGTGGAAATCAGTGCCATGAAACAGAAAACAGAATGAAAAGAAATGAGGACAGTTTAAGAGACCTCTGGGATAACATTAAACACACCAACATTCGCATTATAGGGGTCCAAGGAGAAGAGAAAGAGAAAGGACCTGAGAAAATATTTTAAGAGATAATAGCTTCCCTAACATGGAAAAGGAGGCAGTCACCCAAGTGAGGAAGCACAGAGTCCCATACTGGATAAACCCAAGGAGGAACACACCAAGACACATGTTAATCAAATCGACAAAAATTAAAGACAAAGAGAAAATAATAAAAGTAACAAGCAAAAAGCAACAAATAGCATACAAGGGAATCCGTATAAGGTTATCAGCTGATTTTTCAGCAGGAACTCTGCAGGCCAGAATGGAGAGGCATGGTATATTTAAAGTGCTGAAAGGGGAAAACCTACAGCCAAGAATACTCTACCCAGCAAGGGTCTCATTTAGACTCAAGGGAGAAATCAAAAGCTTTACTGACAAGCAAAAGCTAAGAGAATTCAACACCACCAAACAAGCTTTACAACAAATGCTAAAGAAACTTCTCTAGGTGGAAAAGAAAAGGCCACAACTAGAAACAAGAATATTACAAATGGGAAAGCTCACCAGTAAAGGTAATCATACAGTAAAGATAGGAAATCATCCACACACAAATATGATATCAAAACCAGCAATTGTGAGACGAGCAGAGTACAAACACAGGATATTGGAAATGCATTTGAAATTAAGACACCAGCAACTTAAAACTATCTTGTGTGTATATATATAGATGGCTATATCAAAACCTCATGGTAACCATATTCTGAAAATCTACAATAGATACACATACACAAAAGAAAAAGGAATCCAAGCACAACACTAAAGTTAGTTATCAAATCACAAGAGAAGGGAACAAAAGAGGAAGGGGAAAAAAAAAGACCTACAAAAACAAATCCAAAAAAAATAACAAAACGGCAATAAGAACATATATATCAATAGTAGCTTAAATGTAAACAGATTAAATGCTCCAACCAAAAGACATAGACTGGCTGAATGGATATAAAAACAAGACCATATATATGCTGTCTACAAGAGACCCACTTCAGACCTAGGGACACATACATACTGAAAGTGAGGGGATGGGAAAACGTATTCCATGCAAATGGAAAGCAAAAGAAAGCTGGAGTATCAATACTCATATCAGACAAAATAGACTTTAAAATAAAGGCTGTTAGAAGAGACAAAGAAGGACACTACATAATGATCAAGGGATCAACCCAAGAAGAAGATATAACAATTGTAAATATATATGGACCAAACATAGGAGCACCTCAATATATAAGACAAATGCTAACAGCCATGAATGGAGAAATTAACAGTGACATGATAATAGTGGGGGACTTTAACACCCCACTGACATCAGTGGACAGATCATCCAGACAGAAAATCAAAAAGGAAACACAGGTCTTAACTGACACATTAGACCACATGGACTTAATTGATATTTATAGAGCATTCCACCCAAAAGCAGCAGAATACACATTCTTCTCAAGTGCAAATGAAATATTCTTCAGGATAGATCACATGCTGGGCCACAAAGCAAGACTCGGTAAATTTAAGAAAACTGAGATCATATCAAGCACCTTTTCCAACCACAACGCTATGAGATTAGAAATCAACTACAAGAAAAAAAACTGTAAAAACCAAAAACACGTGGAGGCTAAACAATATGCTAATAAACAACCAATGGATCACTGAAGAAATCAAAGAGGAAATCAAAAAATACCTAGAGACAAATGAAAACAAAGACACAATGATTTAAAATCTATGGGATGCAGGAAAAGCAATTCTAAAATACAACTGTAGCTCAAGAAACAAGAAAAATCTCAAAAAAAACCAACCTAAATTACACCTAAAGCAACAGAAAAAGAAAAACAAACAAAACCCAGAGTTAGTAGAAGGAGAGAAATCATAAAGATCAGAACTGAAATAAATGAAACAGAGATGAAGAACACAATAGGAAAGATCAATGAAACTCAAAGCTGGTTCCTTGAAACTGTAAACAAAATTGATAAACCTTTAGCCAGACTCATCAAGAAAAAAAGGGAGAGGGCTCAAATCAATACAATTAGAAAGGAGAAAGGAGAAGTTACAATGGACACCACAGAAATACAAAGGATCATAAGAGACAACTACAATCAACTATATGCCAATAAAATGAATAACCTAGAAGAAACGGACAAATTCTTAGAAAGGTACAACCTCCCAAGACTGAACCAGGAAGCAATAGAAAATATGAACAGATCAATCACAAGTACTGAAATTGAAACTGTGATTTAAAAACTCCCAACAAACAAAAGTCCAGGACCAGATGGCTTCACAGGCAAATTCTATCAAACATTTAGAGACAAGTTAACACCTAAACTTCTGAAACTATTCCAAAAAAAATTCCAGAGGAAGGAACACTCCCAAACTCATTGTATGAGGCCACCATCCCGCTGATACCAAACTAGACAGAGATACCACAAAAAAAGAAAATTACAGGCCAATATCACTGATGAAGATAGATGCAAAAATCCTCAACAAAATACTAGCAAACAAAATCCAATAATACATTAAAAGGATCATACACCATGATCAAGTGGGATTTATCCCAGGGATGCAAAGATTTTTCAATATCTACAAATCAACTAGTGTGATACATCACATTAAAAAATTGAAGAATAAAAAACATATGATCATCTCAATAGTTGCAGAAAAAGCTTTTGACAAAATTCAACACCTATTTCTGATAAAAAAAACTCTCCAGAAAGTGGGCATAGAGGGAACATACCTAACATAATAAAGGCCATACATGACAAGCCCATAGCTAACATCATACTCGAGGGTGAAAAGCTGAAAGCATTTCCTCTAAGATCAGGAACAAGACAAGGATGTCCATTCTCACTGCTTTTATTCAACATAGTTTTGGAAGTCCTAGCCATGGCAATCACTGTAGAAAAAGAAATAAAAGGAATCCAAATTGGAAAAGGAGAAGTAAAACTGTCACTGTTTGCAGATGATATGATACTATACATAAAAAATCCTAAAGATGCTACCAGAAAACTACTAAGAGCTCAGCAACAAATTTGGCAAAGTTGCAGGATACAAAATTAATACCTAGTAATCTGTTGCATTTCTATACACTAACAATGAAAGATCAGAAAGAGAAATTAAGGAAACAATCTCATTTACCTTTGCATCAAAAAGAATAAAATACCTGGAAATAAAAGTACCTATAGAGGCAAAAGGCCTGTACTCTGAAAACTGTAAGATGCTGATGAAAGAAACTTAGGATGACACAAACAGATGGAAAGATGTACCATGTTCTTGGATAGGAAGAATCAATATTGTCAAAATGACTATACTACCCAAGGCAATCTACAGATTCAATGCAATCCCTATCAAATTACCAATGGCCTTTTTCACAGAACTAGAATAAAAAAAATTTTTAAGTTGTATGGAAACACAAAAGACTCTGCATAGCCAAAGCAATCTGGAGAAAGAAAAATGGAGCTGGAGGAATCAGGCTCCCTGACTTCACACTATACTACAAAGATACAGTCATCAAAAGAGTATGGTACTGGCACAAAAACAGAAATACAGCTCAATGGAACAGAATAGAAAGCCCAGAAATAAACCCATGCACCTATGGTCAATTAATCTTTGACAAAGGAGGCAAGAATATACAATGGAGAAAAGACAGTCTCTTCAATAAGTCGTACTGGGGAACACTGGACAGCTACATGTAAAAGAATGAAATTAAAACACTCTCAAACACCATGCACAACAATAAACTCAAAATGGATTAAAGACCTAAATTTAAGACTGGATACTATAAAACTCTTAGAGGAAAACATAGGCAGAACACACTTTGACATAAATAACAGCTATATCGTTTTAGATCCACCTTCTAGAGTTAATGACAATACAAACAAAAATAAATAAATGGGACCTAATTAAACTTAAAAGCCTTGCACAGCAAAGCAAACCAAAAACAAAATAAAAAGACAACCCACAAAATGGGAGAAAATATTTGCAAACAATGCGACTGACAAGGGATTCATCTCCAAAATATACAAACAGCTCATGCAGCTCAATATCAAAAAAAAACAAACAACCCAATCAAAAAAAAAAAATGGGCAGAAGATCTAAACAGACATTTCTCCAAAGAAGACCTACAGATGTCAAAAAGCACATGAAAAGATGCTTAACATCACTAATTTTAGAGAAATGCAAATTAAAACTACAGTGAGGTATCACCTCACACTGGTCAGAATGGCCATCATCAAAATGTCTACAAACAATAAATGCTGGAGAGGGTGTGGAGAAAAGGAAACCCTCCTGCACTGTTGGTGGGAATGTAAATTGGTACAGCCACTATGGAGAACAGTATGGAGATTCCTTAAGAAACTGAAAATAGAGCTACCATATGATCCAGCAATCCCATTCCTGGGCATATATCCAGAAAAAAACATACCTCGAAAAGATACATGCACCCCAATCTTCACTGCAGCACTATTTACAATGCCAAGACATGAAAGCAACCTAAATGTCCATCGACAGAGGAATGGATAAAGAAGATGTGCTACATATATACAATGAAATATTACTCAGCCATAAAAAAGAATGAAATAATGCCCCTTGCAACAACATGGATGGACCTAGAGATTATCATACTAAGTGAAGTAGGTCAGATGGACAAAGACATATATCATATGATGTCACTTATATGTGGAATCTTAGAAAATGATACAAATGAACTTATTTCAAAACAGGAACAGATTCACACACTTAGAAAACAAACATATGGTTACCAGAGGGGAAAGGTGGGGGGGGGGCCATAAATTAGGAGTTAGGGATTAACATTTACACAGTACTATATATAAAATGGATAATCAACGTGGGTGTGCTGTATAGCACAGGGACCTCTCTATTCAATATTCTGTAATAACCTAAATGGGAAAAGAATCTGAAAATCAATAGATATATGTATAACTGAATCACTTTGCTGTACACCTGAAACTAATACAACATTGTAAATCAACCATACTCCAATATAAAATTTAAAAAAAATTTTTAAAGGTTATACTCCAGTTATAGTTATTATTGTACAACATGAGGAATATAGGAAATATTTTATAATAATTATAAATGAAGCATCAGATTTTAAAGACTACTTTTGTATATTCAGATATTATCATTTTAAGAAATGGGATAGGATGAAAAGGCATATTCTATTACTCTGAGTAAAAGTTCTCAAAGGGTTTCCTTTGATTGTTCGTTGGCTTGAATGTTAGATCAATTTAGGTTTTAATCCATCACCTTGTACAAATTATTTAATCTCTGATACTTACTTTTCTCATCTGTAAAGTGGGCATAGTGAACTATATACATAGATACATCCAAAACATATAAGGTAAAACCACATTTGCTTTGACTAAATAAAAGGCATGCCAATCTAATCTAGTAGAAAATATTTAAAAGATCTAATATTTTCACAAAAGCCCAACTCCACATAAATTTATAGAGCATCTATTAAGTATAATGCCTTAACAAGGAGTTAAAGGTCTACAAGGGGACAGAAGAGATGCATGTTAATGAATCAAACACAAAGACTACAAAGAGGGATAAAAGGAGAGGGATAAAAGGATTCATTAGAAGGGATAGTGAGGTTCATCCATACACAGAAGAGAGAGTTGAATGAACATGACTTCTTAACATGTTCCAGGATTACTACTAAATACTGGAATGGCCTGATGAGTAAACTTATCAATATTGAGATTAGGGAAGAGAAAAGGTTTGAGAGGATCAGAAAAGCATAAGAAAAGATTGATATATTTAATGTAGAGCCAGCCACGTATGGCTCCTGGAGTACTTCCTTAATTCAGCAGTGCATGGGAAGCCAGAATGGTATTTTTAAGGAGGCAAGTGATAGGATGAATCATGAATTTGGAAGGTATAATAGTATAACTGTCTAAAAATTGTTTCCAATTTCAATGGGTCTCATTTGCAATTATTCATATTTATATAAAGACAAAAAATATGGTCAGATCCTTCTCAATCTTCTGCTTTCTAAAGAAGGCAAAGCAGAATTAACGGTTTTGGTTCCTTTGTAAATTAATAGAGATAGCACAAAGGAATGCCTCAGTGCTAATTGCTTAAAAAGTCACAAATTTCAAATGATTAAGATACTAAACAATGAGTTTTCCTGTATCACAAAATCTATATCACCTCTGATTCATGCTCTATAGAACATAATCATACAGTCTGGTTTTTTTTTTTTCCAAGTCAAAGCTAGGACTCATAATTTTAGCTTTAATACTGCATGAATTCCAGGGTTGGATCTCAATTTACCTCATTTTCTTCAAGTCACTAGCCCTCTCTGTTTCTGCTGTGGGAAAAAAATTGATGCTGTACACCCACTCTGTTGTTGTGTGAAAGAACTAAATAGCATTGGTAAAGAGGTCTAAGACATGGAAAGAGCTAAATTTAATTATTTATTATTAGCATCTCCTCCCCTTGCAGATGTTTCTGGTTTAAAAGATGTGAACCATGTGGGACAACACAGGATCAGTGAGTCTAGTAAATGGGGAGCAAGAAGGTTAAACAGAGAGGCACTGTGAAGCCATGTGGTCAGGAAAGAAAGGGCATCTGAGGTGTGGTGGGAGTTTAAAAGTAAAATAGGATTAATCCAAGAAATATTCACGGGGATGGGCTTTGAAGAAAAACAATTCAGCAACCAGAAACTAACAGAAAAAGCAAAAAGGGAGGAGGGTCAGAAATGATGCAGTCTTGAAGATGTAAAGGGAGAACCTACAGAGGGTAAAGTAAGAGAAGCAGTGTGGGGGAGAGATGAAAAACATGCATTTGCCAAACTTGGCGCAAATGTATCCTTTAGAAAACAGGAAACGTAAGCCTTGGTGAAAACAATCTGACAAAGGGAAATACAAGGAAAGTAATTTTAAAATGAAAGTTCAAACACACAAAAAGACCAGTTGCAGAAGTTAAAGAATAGAGACAGACCTTTAAACGTTCATGCGCGCGCATGCGCACGCGCACACACACATATCAGGGTAAAGAAAGCCCAGCAGTATAGGGTAATTAGCCCTGAAGGAAATTTAGCAAATAGATTTTTCTTTCCATTATCTCTACATTTATTTTCCATTGAAATCTGTTAATGGATTCTCATCACTTACATTTGCATATTTAAGGAAATTGCTTCAGCATAACTCTTAGAATCATTGTCTAGAAATCACCTTTCTGAAGTCAGAAAAGGATAAATATTTTTGTCTACTTAGTATAAATGATAATTATAATTGACTATCCCAATTTTTGTACTAGGAAATTAAGGCAAAAATGTCAGTGAGTGTCAATGAGAAGAAACCATAGGGAAATCAGACAGATATCATCTCACCTCTTAATTATCTGTTGTGACCCTAAGTCAGTTAACTTTTCTGAGCTTCAGTTTTCCCATCTGTAAAATGGGAATGATAATATCCTCTGTTTAAGGATTACGTAAGTAAAGGTATGTTAAACACAAATCTGGCACATATTAAGTTCTCAATTACCCTCTCCTTTACTCCTCCTCACACCGAGTGGCATAAACACTCTGAAACACACATAATTCATTCGTATAGCAAAAGGTGTTTCTCTATAATCCATAAGGCCTTAGTAAATCTCTTGTTAACTAAAAACAAGGAACTGTGGGAAGCCAATTAAATTTGATATGCCTTTCAATCTGGAATTGCTTAAAAGATATGTGAAAATTAGTCATTTGGAGCCACATCCTCAGAATTAGTAATCTCACCAGTGATACCAGTGCCATATCTAGTCATATCTATCACTTTCTTTTCTAAAACAACATGGATTTTTGTTTTAGATTTTTTCTCATGGCCCTTCTCCAATAAAAATGAACTGGAAATGAGATTCAGTCATACAGACTGGATTTGTTTTGGTTTTTACACTTCTATTCTTGGGCTTACTCTGCAACATTTATAGCTGGTATCTGTGGGCATGGACCAGGTGAGAACAAGAAACAGAACACAGAAGGAAGACATGAACAGCTGGATGGCAGCAAAGTACACTGCACGTGGCACTAGCCCAGGGAATCAAGGATCCCAAGTTGGACTTGGACAAGTTACTTCACTCTGAACTTCAATTTATTTATCAGTAAGATTATATTCCAGGAGTTCTCTTCCAGCTCTAATATTATAGATTAACTATGGGGTATCTTTTGCTTTTAATAAATTAACAAGACTGAGTAGAGAGTGGGACAGAGGGGAGGGGAACGCATAAAGTTTTCTAAGGTTCACAGTTTGGGTGGACAGGACAGGGTGGAGAACTACTACAAATTAATATAACTCTTAAGAAGAGCAATTGGGTAAAATACATCCAGAACATGAGACTCAAATAGTGGTTACAAGTTGCAGTTTTGTTGTTTTCAAAGTGGCAGGATTTCGATGCCTATTAAGTTAACATAGTTATAATATCTGTAAATTAAAGATAATAATATAGCTATCTGAAGGGGGTTACTGTGAAGATTAAATTCAGGTAGAGGCCTGCTCCACTGACAAACCAGCACATGGAAAGTGCCGAAGACGTATGTCATTATTTTTTATTATGTTTTGGTCCAATAACCTCACTCCTGGGGATTTATCCTTGAGAAATAATTATAAAGAAGAAACAAGGTATTTGATGAGATAATTTGTGGTAATTCTGACTGCAGTATGGAAAAAAACTGCAAAATATCTAAATGTTCAATAAATGAAAAGTGGTTAAAAACCTGATAGAGGATTAAGCCACTGAAATTATTATCATAAGGGTTAGATGATATCATGGGAAAATGTGTATGACATAATGCTAAGCTAAGAAAGCATGATCCAAATGCTTGTACATTATGATTTCAACTATATAATAATGTGCATACATGTATAAGGACTAGAAAAGAACACAGAAAAATAAAATGAGTTGATAAATATATTTGCATAAATCGAGTTATCCTGTTTTTTTCTTTTTAAAAACTTTTTTCAATATTAGCGTGGTATTGTTATATAATGCACTTTACAAATTAATTCAGTAGATAAAAACATATGAATAAAACAAAACAAAAGGAAAAAACCTTCCAGGTAAAGGATAACATTAATAAATGACAGTTTGGACTCATTTGGGATTGTAAAAGGGGCATCAAGCCCAGGACATCCTAATAGCCTACACATTTCTACACTGTGTGCACAAGGTAATTAGAAGGTATGCTTTTGTCATGGTTATTTTACTGACAGAGCTAGATTTTAAACTCTTCTGGTCACTCCATTTGCTCCAATAGCAACTGAATATCCACTGAACTTAGAAACAACAAAAAAAGAGAATCATATCCAAATTAGCAACAATAGCCCACAAAAAACATTTGACAAGCAGGTCATCAAAATTTCAAAGTAATCCCATAAGCATAGAAGGGTTAAAAATAAACTGAATAAATAATTCAAACCATACAGAATCAGTACAGCTGAAAGCCCATAGATGTAGAACATTCATTTCTAACTGATTCATGGAATGTAAGTAATGGAATTAACAGTTGTTACATTCTTAAATGGGGAGTGTGAGAGAATTATTTATACTTCTAGCATTTCGCCACAAATCTTTCAGACACAAAACTAGGGATGGGGAACGTAAAACAAGATAAGCAAAAAGTTGAAAAATATTCTTTTCAAAATTAAGTGAAAAGAAAAAAGAAAAACTTAAGTAAAGTAAATGCTAGAGAAAATAACAGGGCGCTTGGGATTAGGCGTACTATATCCCTGTTGCATTATCCAAATCCTCAATTGTCCAAGGTCACAACCTAATATGACAAACAACCTAATATAGCCCCATCACAATCCCAAGGATCCTAAATGAGCTTTGGAATAAAAATTCTTCAATATATCCTTACACCACCTAGTCAGTCTTCTACTTAATTCAACAAATATTTATTGAGGGCTTATCATGTGCAAGGCATGGGAGTAAGTACAGGAGACCTATCAGAAATGAGCAAATATGAACCTTTATCTCCTGATTTCCCAATTTATGAACTCTCAGGCCTTTCTTGAGTAGAAGAACCCTCCACTCTCCTTTAGAGATAAATTTAGGAAAAAGCAAGATATTCACAACTGGGCCAGTGCCTTCTCTGCTGAGTTCAGTTTCAGTCCCAACTTCTAAAAACCACAAACTAATTCATCAATGGGTTAATTGTCTGACATTGAACATAAATTGCCTTATGATAAGTCTCATTTCCCCTGAATGATTTTAATTATCTCTGTAGCCAAGAATGGTGACTAACTTCTGTAACAGAAGTAAGAAGTACAGTGTTGAAAAAGCCATTAACACTTTTATTTTTGGGTGTTAAACCTTTGTAGAGCCACCCCCTCTCCTGGAGCAGGGAGGAGGGGTTTAGCTGACTTGAGTACTTATCAAATGCCATAACTGGTCCAAGTGTTTTATGTACATTATCTCATATAATTCCTGCAAACAATACTATGAAGTAGGTATCATTATCACCCTCATTTTTAGGATGAGGCTGGTGGAACTGTAAGATGGTACAACCACCTTCAAAAACAGTTTGGCAGTTTCTTACATTTACCATACAACCCATGAATTCCACTCTTAGCTATTTACTGAAGAGAAATGAAAACAAATTTCCATACAAAAATGGGTACATAAATCTTCATAGTAGTTTTATTCATAGTAGCCAAAAACTGGAAATAAATCAACAGAGGAATGAATTAAGAAACTGTGGTATACCCATGCAAAAGAATACTACTTAGCAATAAAAAGGAATGAGCTACTGATACATGCAACATGAATGAATCTCAGAAATATTATGCTGAGTGAGAAAAGCCAAACCCAACATACACTATGATTCTATTCATAATGAAACTCTAGAAAAGACCAATCTAACCTATGGTAAGAGAAGCATATTAGTGTTTGCTTGAGGCTGGGAATGGAGGGGGCATTCACTGGGGAGGAGCACAAGGGCACTTTGAAGACTTGTTGAAATGTTTTATGTCTTGATTATGGTGGTGGTTACATGATTGTATAAATTTGTCCAAAATGTACAATTAAAACAGGTACATTTATTGTATGTTAATCTTACCTCAATAAAGTTGGTTTGAAAAAAAATTTCCTCCAAGTGATTCCAGTACTGGGGAAGAAATCTCTGAACAAATCCAATCTCCAACTGTATGCAAATATCCTCTCTACAACAGTCACCTACCTCTGCCTGAATATTTTTCATGTCTGAAGCTTGCAGCTACACAGGCTACTTCGTCCACTTCTTGACAGCTCTGTCAGAAAAACTTCCCAAGCTGAGTCTAAATATACTTCCCTCTAATGGCCATATTTGGTCCAAGTTCTACCCTCAGCAGTTGCCCTAATATAATATTATTGACAGCCTTAGACTATTCAAAGATACCTGTCTTGGAGTATAGCAGAGCTGTCTTAACATTGGCTCTGGGATCTGACAGGTCTGGAATTTAATTCTGGCCATATCATTTAATAGTGAACTTGAGCAAGTTGCTTAACCTTGCCAGGCCTTGGTTTCCTCAGCTGTAAAATATTCATAATAATAGCTCTAAGAGGGTTATGGGAATTAAGGAGATAATGCACGTAAAGCTCTTCACATAATGCCTGGCATATGGCACATCCTCAGTTATTATTACCAGCTCTCCTTATCTTTCTTAACCAGGCTAATCAACACAGGTACCTCAATTGTTAAGACTTAATTACAGAGCACATGACATCTGGGTTGCTTGAAAATGCTATACTGTTAATGTAATCACAATCCACACAGTCATCCATTTTTTTCTTTCAGCATTAAATATGCCTTAGGATCTCAATTCACAATCATCAAATGCTGACTTAAGAGGTATTCATTATCTGATACAAACAATAAGTGTAAAAGGATTAGAAAAGAGATTTGGAATAAAGTTTTAGCAGAAGTAGTACTTGAATATGATTTTGCAGACTAGGAAGTACATAAATAAAGGTGTATTTGATTAGAGAAAGAAGTGAGAATTTAATTTGTGATCTTGGTTAGACTTCCCAGAGTCTTAACTTATTTTCTTTTCATGAAGTGCTCTGAAAAGAAACTTTACTACTTGACATATAAAGCCCTGCTTCATTTAAGCCTATGTACGATAAGCATGAGATTAAAGTCTAAGATTACTATCATGTTAGGGGGCTGCGTATGGATCATAGCAACCTCAATACCTAAGGTCTGGATGACAACGTGAGTCAAAGCATGATAAGCTGGGATGCTCTATTCCTCCCTTGATTTTGACCAAGTTATTTCCCTTCTCTGGACATCAGTTTTCCTATATGTAAAATGGGAGGAGGGAGTCTAATGATCTCCAAGGTCTTTTCTAACTTAAAACCCTATAACCTGAGTTACACATGTATATGCATTTGTTAAAACTCAGTCAATATATCCTTATTATTTGTGTATTTCTAGATGCAAATTTTGTGTGACATTAAAGAAAACTCTATATACAAATAATAAACTTTAGTTAATGATATGCATGCTAAAACATTTAGGAATGAAATATACTGACTTCTGCAATTTATGTTAAAATGCACCCAAAATAAGACGGATAAATGGATGGATGCATGGATAGAAAGGTGATAAAGCAAGTATATAAAAATGTTAATGGTACAATCTATGTGGTGAGTATATGAGAGTTCACTGTAAAATTCTGTCAACCTGGCTCTAGGTTTGAAATATTCATAATACAATGTTGAAAAAACCAGCAGTTAAGTAATCTTTTAAATATCAGAAAAAATAGTCTATGATGTTGATTTCTTCTTACATATTCAAATAACATTGGTAATCCTATATATCCCTGTCTCATGGCGATGTTCTCTTCCTTAATCTTTTCAGCACAGTTCCTTAGTCCTTTGTATTAAAAAAATCAAGGCTAATAAAAAGATGACAATAACAAATATTGGCAAGGATATGAAGAAATTGGGACTCTCATGCACTGCTGGTGGAAATGTAAAATAGTGCAGCTACTTTGGAAAACAGTTTCACAATTCCTCAAATGGTTAAACACAGAGTAACTATGTGATCTGACAATTCCACTCTTAGATATATACCCAAGAGAAATAAAATCATATGCTCATATAAAAACTTGAACACAATGTTCATAATAGCATTATTTATAATAGCCAAAAGATAGAAACAACCTAAATGTTCATCAACTGATGAATGGATAGACAAATATGGTATATCCATATAACAGAATATTATTCAGCCATAAAAAGGAATGAAGTATGGACACATACTACAAAATGGACGAAACTTGAATGCATTATGCTAAGTGAACAAAGACAATCATAAAAGACCATTTATTGTATAATTCCATTTATATGAAATGTCCAGAATAAGTAAACCTATAGAGACAGAAAGTTAGTTATTCCCTAAGGCTAGATGAGATGAGTGTTTGAGGGGTGATGGCTAATGAGTGCAGGTTTTGGGGGGGGAATAGTAAAAATGTTCTAAAATTGATGGTGGTGATAGATGAATACCTTTGCAATTTTTCTAAAAGTCACTGAATTGTACAGTTTCAATAAGTGAATTATATGGTATATAAAGTATACCTCAAAAAAGCTGTTAAAAAAATTAGAAACCATGTCAAAAATTATCCAGTCTCTCTGGTCTCTTCTCCACTCTATGCTTCATTAGCTCTGTGGTCAAGAAGTGTCTCACCAACTCTTTCTCTTGCCTTTTTGTTTAGAGGCACTTAAGTTTTCTTATATATTCCTGGAAAACTACTCCTCAGATTTCTTTTGGGGTTTTATTTCACCTTTGTTCTTGAGCTACATTAATTTGTGAGGCTTTCCTGATTCCGTTCATTCATTTGACAAATTTATAGAGCAGTTATGTCATGTCAGACACTCTATTAAGCACCTAAAGTATAAAGTCAAATAAGACGTTCCAGTGCCTGCCCTCAAAATGGTTGCAGTCTATTAAGGGAGGCAGATATGTAAACACATAATTAAGATATAAATCAACATGTACCATAATTGAAGCAGGTAAAAGTGCTAAGGGAGAACAGACTGCTGTTAGACTTAAAGCCAGAAAACTTGGGTTAAAGGAAGTAGCTTAATAGCTTTGTGATCTTAAACAAGTCACTTAATTACCCTGAGGCCCAGTAAAATGGAGAAAATGCCACCCACCTCACCAGATTATTGTGATAATTAAATGAAAACATAATATGACAATATTTTGTAAACTATATATTCTAGTACACCATGAATAACAATATTTTAGAAATAACTGTTGCTTCATCTACTTTCTTTGTAAATTAGTAAGGATAAAGTTAGTAATGTGCTCTAAGATCTGAGAAAAAATAAATACAATATTTTTCTTGTAACTGAAAGTAAAAGATGGAATTTTAATAGTTTCTGGAAGAAACGGAAACATCTTGAAATGTAATGATTTCAAGACTGACTGAGAAGATGGAGAATAACATGGACAAAGGGTTAGATCATGGCTGGAAGAGACAAAGGCCAACTGGACAGCAAGCTTGAACTGAACATAGGTATGGTAGAAAACATGGTATTGAAGGCAGGACTTTGAAAGTGAGGAGGAATTTTAGTGAGAGTTATAAGCTTGCCATACTCTTATCAGTTACATGCATTTTCTTTTAAACAGGTAAAAGTGAATTTATCTCAGTGAGGATAATGTCCTCTCCCAGAATAATTTAAGCACAAAGTTCTACTGTACTTCAAGTCTCCCACAAACGAAGAACTAAGCAGCTACATGCACAGGCATAAGAACAGTATGTTCTCTGGTTGATTTAATCTTTGCTTATCTATACAATGGTGGCTTCTGGTAAAAACTGTGAATTCTCTGAATATTTTCTACCCCTCCCTTATCTTTAAAAATATACCAAATAAATTATAAGCTAAAGAACAAGTTAACCAATAAATCCATATAAAGTCAAAAATAAAAAAAAATAATAATGGTAAAAGTAAGTTGGCTCTACAGATTGTCTGTATTAAAGACAGGCAAATAATCATCAAAAAATCTACAAACAATAAATGCTGGAGAGAGTGTGGAGAAAAGGGAACCCTCTTGCACTGTTGGTGGGAATGTAAATTGATACAGCCGCTATGGAGAACAGTATGGAGGTTCCTTAAAAAACTAAAAATAGAACTACCAAACAACACAGCAATCCCTCTACTGGGCATATACCCTGAGAAAACCATAATTCAAAAAGAGTCATGTACCAAAATGTTCATTGCAGCTCTATTTACAATAGCCAGGACGTGGAAGCAACCTAAGTGTCCATCAAAAGATGAATGGATAAAGAAGATGTGGCACATATATACAATGGAATATTACTCAGCCATAAAAAGGAACGAAACTGAGTTATTTGTAGTGAGGTGGATGGACCTAGAGACTGTCATACAGAGTGAAGTAAGTCAGAAAGAGAAAAACAAATACCGTATGCTAACACATATATATGGAATCTAATAAAAAAAAAGAAAAAGAAAAAAGAAAATGGTCAGGAGAACCCAGGGGCAAGACGGGAATAAAGATGCAGACCTACTAGAGAATGGATTTGAGGATACGGGGATGGGGAAGGGTAAGCTGGGACAAAGTGAGAGAGTGGCATGGGCATATATATACTACTAAACGTAAAATAGATAGCTAGTGGGAAGCAGCCGCATAGCACAGGGAGATCAGCTCGGTGCTTTGTGACCACCTAGAGGGGTGGGATAGGGAGGGTGGGAGGGAGGGAGATGCAAGAGGGAAGAGATATGGGGACATATGTCTATGTATAACTGATTCACTTTGTTATAAAGCAGAAACTGACACACCATTGTAAAGCAATTATACTCTAATAAAGATGTTAAAAAAATTAGCAATTCCACTTCAATTAATTTATCTTAAGAAAATAAAGATGTGAGCAAAGATTAATGTACAAGGATATTCATAACAGTATTGGTTTTATAGGAAAAATTGAGAACAATTTTAATGCTCAATAACAACACTAAATACAGTAAGTGCCAATGTGCGTTCCCATGTCCAATCACGTAAGTTAGTTCACGTGTCTGGTGTACATTGTCACGTGCGTGCATCCTCTACAAGTGGTTGTGCTTTTGTGTACTTTACTGTACAGTATTGTATAGAGTACAGTATCTTTATCTCAAGCCCAGGATGTCTGGAGGCAAGCGTAAAAGCAGCGGTGATGTAGCTGGTACTACTGTACTTTTCAAGGTATACTGTATTGTAAGATTAAAAATGTTTTCTTTTAAAAAAAATAAATAAAAAATAATAAAGATAGGCAAGTAACTTAAATTATAATCTCAAACAATAGAGTAATATAACATAGTTAATAGTACTATTTGACATGTAATATTTCAATGTCCCAACTCTTATGTATTGAGATATATATATATTTCAATCTTAATGACATACAAATGTAAGATATTTCAAAAAAAGTCTTTAACATTTAATTCATTATTGCAAGTTCTCACTTAGCTGGATAAAATAAGAGACAGGAATATTTAGAGACCACAAATAACATCAATCACATATATGGGCTAAATGTTTGCATTTATTCCTATATAATACTTAGCATGGTTACTAACAGGTACTTCTGACTGGAGCCCAGCAACTGATAGATGAAAGGGGAGAAAAAAAAAAAACAACAAAATTAAACTTAGGAAAAGGGAGGCATTTCATTTATACAACCTAGACGTTATGTAAATGTTCAGGCCCCAATGATTCCTATCTATCTAGCCTATAGGTATGGCGGTAGCTACTATCACCCATGGCATTTTGGTGGCCCTCCCTCTTAGATTAGCATTAGAAAACTGGTTATAAAGATTTTTTAAATTAGTTGCTATAAATAGTGCCAACATGGTACTATTCAATAAAGGCTGGAAAGGAGTAGGTTGAGAGTCACTGCCCTAGATTTTTAGCCCTTTGTTGTGTTCAGATGCACTGCAGAGTTTCTGAGCCAAGACCAGAAGGACACAGCTGAAGACAGAATTGGAAACTAAAAAAAAATGACATTTGATAGAGACAATGGAAGACAATGCCCTTCAGGGTTATGAGAAACAACTGAACAAAACAAGATGTAATGGATGCTGTGCTGCACCTACTAGATCCCCCTTCAGGACTGAAGGACTTATTTCCCTGACTGCTGGGAGTGCTGCCAGCTAACAACCCTCAGCTGACTGCTCTCTCCAGGAATTGTCCTTGGTTGAAAAGAGCTGCTTCTTCCAAGGTCAGACAGCCTGCATCCAATGATTGGTTGATGTTAGGGTCTGAAGGTCTGACTCCCTCACCTCAATTCTGAAAGACCATCCCAGCTTCAGAGCTTTGGTCTAGTTTGCTGAGCCTTTGTTTGGAATGTTATCACAGACCAACCTCTCCCTCTGCCCAATTCTGATTCCTTTCCTTCCCCACAAAGTGTTGATACTGAGAGCACTTCTCAGAGAACTCTGTCCATGTTAATCTCTATCTCAGAATCTGCTTTCTAGGAAACCCAACCAGCAAGCCAAGGAGATACTGAACCACTGCCATGCAGTTTCACTGTGAATAAATTATGATATTAGGAACATCATAGGTCTCTAGGTAGTCCAGTACACTAAGCAGTTTATCAAATTCTTGCTCATTTACAGTCTTCAACTCAGTACTTGACAACTGAATATCAAGCTATGGAAAACCTGGAGAGTCAGAGGTGCCAAAGGAACATTTAGAGTAAAAGTGATAGGAATTGGAATTATTTATTTCAAGACAACTGAAAGGGAGAAAACCAACATTATAAGCATAGAAAGTAAAATTTTAGTGTAGAGGATATAGATTAGACATAAATAGATTTTGCCAATAATTAAAAGTGCTAGAATGTTAGAATTTGGTAATGAAGTTAGATTACTAATATAATACTATTTATAATAACAATAATTTGAATTCACTCTATGTTAAGAGCTATGCTGATCATGTCATATAGCGTATTTAAGTATTTAATCTTCACAACAGTGCTATGAGGAAGTACTATTATTATGCTCATTTTATAGATAAAGAAATTCTCAAGGCTTACAAAGATAAAGTAACTTGTCTAAAGTTACACAGCTAGAAAATAAAGAAGTAAGGATCCAAACCCAGGTCTTTCTGACTCTAAAACTCATGCTCAGGACTTCCCTGGCAGTCCAGTGGTTAAGACTTTGCCTTTCAATGCAGGGGGTGTGGGTTCAATCCCTGGTTGGGGAGCTAAGATCCCACATGCCTTGCGGCCAAAAAACCAAAACGTAAAACAGAAGCAGTATGGTAACAAATTCAATAAAGACTTTTAAAATGTTCCACATCAAAAAAAAATCTAAATAAAACACTCATCTTAAAAAAGAAAACAAAACTCATGCTCTAAATTACTGCCTCTGTGTACGTATATGTATTGTGTGCTGTGTTAGAAACTGAGAAGATATAGGACCTGCTTAATTTTCTCTAATCCAGAGGGAAGAATGGCTAGTTTACATAGATTTTGACAAATCATAGAATCTTTTGGAGGCTCTGTTGCTATTTGTGTCAAATAGAGATAATGATGCCATTTTTTGCCTAAAAGCATTCAGAAAAACAAATCATTGTTCGATGTCCCTAGTCAATAAAATCTAGGATTTTATAATTTTTTGTTGAATAGAATAAAAATTTTCAGAATGTTATATGCCTTTAATAAACTAAACAGTATTATTCACTTAGAGGAAGCTGTTCTGATAAGTAATTTGGGAAAAACTGGGGGCAGAAATAACATCCTTATATGCAATCCCTTTAAAAGGCAAGTCTTATACTTCTGGACGACAGAGGAGATAAAAAGAGTAGGAATTCTGTAAACAGAGTAAATTAGGATTAAGCAATGGGATGTGAAATTTTCCAGAAAGAAAGAGATAAAGATAAAGAGCTGGTAGGATCAGGATAGATGTGAGGTAATATGGCAGGTCATTTAAGCAAGACAGAATAACGTGAACAAGGATCAACAACGAGCATGGCATGTTTGAGGAAGACAAGACTTTGAAAAGAAAGAATAACTCTCATCCATATGGATTAACTTAACACCATCTTTTTATTAAGGCTGGGGAATAACCCAAATCAGTGCTTTGCAAAGTTTTTTGTTTCAAGGCACAAGTGCAAAATTTCCATTTGCCATGGCACACACCTGGAGGGTTAACAGACCACAGTACTGCCATTTTTAGGAATGAAATATTTTATGCACTGACAAGTTAGGATATCCACAATGTATTTCTCAGTTGGAAAGAAATTGTAGATATATATTTATATGTGTATGTACACATATGTGTGCAAAAGGCTTGAAAAGTTTCATCTAGATTTTTAAAAATACACACACATATATACATATATATTCTATACTACATTAAACATTTCTCACACAAATTACTAATATAATTTTAAAAATTAAAAAACACCAATGTTAGAATGTTAAAACAAAAAGAACTTAAAGATCATATTATTCCACTTCCCTTTCTAAATGAGGAAACAAAACAGAGGAAGGTTAGCCTGGGACTGGAAGCCAAGACTCCGTAGTCCAGGGCTATTGTTCATCCCATTATGTCATATACCTAATTGTCTCTGTGAGGGGTTTTTCCATAGATTGATCTGCCAGAAATCATCTAGATCAAGGGTCAGCAAACTTTTTTCTGTTAAAGGCCAGATAGTAGATATCTTTGGCTGTCAGGATCTGCCACATCTTCTTTTTTTTCCCAACACTTTAAAAACATAAAAACTATTTGTAGCTCTCAGGACAGTGCAAAAACAGGCCACAGACCAGATTTGGTCCACAGACTGATCTAGATTAAGCAGAAGGAAAAAAGACCAGAGGCAAGGAGACCTGTCATAGGGTTATCACAGCAGTCCATTAGTAAGGTTAAGAGACCCACCTAGGGTGGTAGGAGTATAACTGAGATGAGAAAGAAGCTTAAATGATAATTGTGCTCAAACTTCCCCAAGTTTCTGTATCAATCTAGACTGAGTTTTAAATGGACAGCAAGGTGAGTAATTAACACAGAAAATTTTGAAGGGTAGTTGGATTTGTGTTTTTGTATGCATTCATAATTGGGGTCTCAGGGTAACGTGGCCAATACACCCAGAGTAAGGAGGTAGAATGTTATACATTATTTTTAACACTAGTACTTTTGTTGAATGTTTGTAAACTAAAGTTAAGAGCTCTTTCTGGTTCTCAATTGAAAATTTTTGAAGAAAAAAAAAAAGATGATGGAGAAGTAAAGAAGCAGCTCTCAGCCTTAAAGAACTCTCACTTCAGTCTGCTTTTCTGGGTGATTAACAATAGTCATTGGACTTGCTCTGACACTGCCTTGCCTAAACACTGTACATTATTCCACAGTAACATATCACAAGTGCACCAGGCATCCTGGTAGAATTAGGAGGCATCCGAGAATAGTAGAGAGACTTTGACGGGAGACAGATCCAGTTTAAGTTTTGATCCTACTACTTGCTAGCATTTGTCATCTTGAATTAATTAGCTGAACCTCACTTTCCTTATCTAATCAGTCTGGATAATAATACCTGCTTTACAGAGTTGTTGGGAGAATTACATGAGATATGGTATAAAAGTACAAAACAGTGCCTGACATATAGTAGGTGTTCAACAAACTATAATTCCCTTTCCCTTCCTGTATCCCCAACAACCACCGAGTATTTATTGAAGATCTCTTTCACCACTGTAGCTAAGTTTATATGATAGAGATCACCCTATTTTGTGAATAAAAATTACTTAAAAAGTGCTTAGAAAACTCAATATCAAACACATAGGGGTGCAAAACATACCTAAGATACTAAAGTAAAAGCCTAAGACTGACAGTTGACTTGGGGAGTTCAAGCCTCTTCATACATAATAATAGATAATATTTACTGATGACAGGCCCAGAAGAAGAGTAATCACTCAATGTCAGTGTATTGCTTTGTAGCTTGCAAAGTGCTTCTACATTACATACCACATTTAAGACTCAGAATGACCCAGAACAGAGACCTTAAACCCAGGTCAGCTGATCATCCAGTGATGTTTCCAATAGACCAAATTCAATGCAAAATACATTGGTTACTTTGTTAAAAGTCTTAAGGCATGGGACTTCCCTGGGGGTCCAGTGGTTAAGACTTCACCTTCCAACGTAGGGGGTGCGGGTTCTATCCCTGGTCAGGGAGCCAAGATCCCACATGCCCCCCAGCCAAAAAACATAAAACAGAAGCAATATTGTAACAAGTTCAATAAAGACTTTAAAAAATGGTCCACATCACAAATCTTTAAAAATAAAAAAGTCTTAAGGCATGAGCATTGAGTCTTCCTTTATGACCTTGCTTAACTGAAAGGTATTAAGTTTTTGCCCGCTCAGCTTCATGTGACCACCCTCCAGGAAGATAAATGTCCCAATTGATAGTAAACTGTGTGGGATTAAGAAATTTATAGTGTTTTTTGTACTGTTTTGTCTCTTACTTTTGTTGAAGAAATAGCACCAGGTCTCTGATTTTCACCTACTAAAATTTCATTTCCCTCAATGATTATATGAGAAAGAGAAAAATATTTATTAGCTGTTTATTCATCTCAATTTTTGTGGATTTAAATTTCCATCAGACATTTCTTCATTCTGAAGAAATTTCTATCTTCACAAGAAAATATTTTTCTAGTCTTTGTGATGCAGAAGATGAAGAATCAGAAATGGAAGAGAGAATTAAACCAGAAGAAAAGCAAGAAAAGCTTAGCCAAGAAAGAAGAGAGGGACAGAGGGGAAAGTATCACACAACAATGAGAAACAAGTCTATTGCGTATAGAAGAAGTGGCTTGGAGAGGAAAAAGGACCTCACCAAATGTTGCTCTAGATTTGGATTGTATTTCTTTGACCAAGACATAATGTAGTTCCCAGCTTTCTAGGGGCAGCACATTAATTGGTGCTCATTGCCAAACCGTTTGCTAGGAGCTACAGGAGATAGTACAAAGATTAAGATTTGGCCCCTCCTCTTAAGGGGTAAGAGACACATAAACAATTAAGGCTCTTTAGTTAGTGCACAGTAGAGGCAAAGGAGGACCCAACAATACTTGGACAAAGAATTGCCCTCAGAGAAGACTGAACTATTTCTGGCTTTTGGTTTCCTTCTGAAATATCATAAAATGTCACCCTAAAGACACTTGATTTGTGAGAAAAACTAGTCTGAAACTTTCCCAAATGAATAACCCGAATGCCACTGACAAAGCCCAGGGATGTGGACAACTGACTGCCCACCATGGCTTGGAAATGCCTGAATCAGAGCAAATAAAATGAAATTAAGGCTCTCACTGGTGGAATCTGAGATGGATCTTCAAAATTTTTAAACAGATTTCTTGAAAGAGAAGTATTTAAGAACTTAAAAAGAAGGGGATGATTTCTTAATAAAAGCCAGCAAAGTACCATACTGAATGACTGGTGGAGCCTCAAATCCACAAATAATTGAGGAGAATAAAGTAAACATCTAATATTTTTTTCCTCTTTCTCAAAAAGATCAGTTAAGGAAATGAAATTTTAGTAGGTGAAAATGGAGGACATCAGTATTGTGAGACCTAGTGCTATTTCTTCAAGAAAAATAAGAGGCAAAACAAACAAAACAAAAAACACTATGATTTCCTCAAACCCACACAATTTAGTATCAGTTGGGGCATTTATCTTCCTGGAAGGAACCACAAAATAAAAATTAAGATTGCTCCAATATGTTGCCTAAAGGCCAAATAGCAAACATTTCTTAATCCAGGGCAGCCACACTTAGTAACTTCCTGTAACATCCGATGTTATGTCTGAGCTAGTATCTTTTTACATACAGAATGAATGCTTAATAAGAGAAGTTGCCCAGGTCCTATGAAAAAGCACCCTAGCGGAAGCTGAGAAATGTGAACTGTGGCAGCACTAAGGTACCTGCCCTCTACACTCAAGGGCGAAGGAAGAAGAGCTTAGAAAATGGACATCCATCTGCTGCCAAACTGAAGTCAATTTTATCACATTCCAGATGTCCTGCTAGATAAGCATTCAGAAAATAATAGAAGGGAGGTTGTGGCAGACTTCACCCCAAGGCCAGGCCCCTTCATCAAAGATCAATTAAAACTATTATAAAACTTTCCAAAGTTAAAGCAATATCAAAAAGTATATACACAGTATAATCTCAACAGCATAGAAAGTATTATACACTAAAAAACAAACAAAAAACCAAAAACTGTGGAAGGAAATATGACAAAACATTCATTGTTTTCATCTTTAATGGTAAGATTATTATTTTTCTTCTATACACTTCTATATACTTCAATAAAATTTGATACAATTTTATACTTTTCTGAATTTTCCATTTTTTCTACAATGAGCAAGCATTAGTTTCACAGTAAAAGCAAAAAATGTTAAAAGGAAAAAAGAAAAATGAGAGGGACGGGAAAAACTTAGTTCTAAGGGGATAATTTTAGAATCTTCTTTAGAATGTCGTCATCAACTCTGGAAGTTAGCATCACCAAAAGTCTGTGATTATGCTTTAAAAACATAACCAACAGCCTAAAATTTCACATGCTCCAGTCACTGGTCTTTCTGTGTTTGCTTTTTCTCTGTGCAAACTTGATGAAATGCTAACAAAAATCTCATTCCATGAAAAGTGTGTGAGTGAGAAGAGAAAGAAAGGGAGAAATTTGCCCTTAAGGAGAGGAAGAGTGTTTGGAAAGGGTGTGAAGAAGGAGTGACAAACTTTTGGAGATATATGAATGGGTAAAAGTGCAAATAAAACTCCAAATAAGATAAAATTGAGGCAGGCCTTACCAACAGGGAGGAGAGTATAGAAAGATTATAATGGACAGGAGATAGTAGAGTATAAAAGAAAGCATAGCAGGAAACATACAAACTTCGTGTGTGTGTGTGTGTGTGTGTGTGTGTGTGTGTCACATAGGATTCACAACATTCCTCAGAAAATTCAATTTAGTTGCCCTGTTCTAGCTTGCTAACCAGAACCAATTTAATTTTAAATCTACACACAGAGCCAAGGGGGACGAAATATTTTGCAATTACTTTTAGCTCCCTTTTGGAAGGCAGAATAAGATTTAACCAGTTCTGCTCCAGCTACAGTAACCATCCAGGTTTGTCAGAGGCCTAGATGGTGTCCTTCGGTTGAAGAGTAGAAAATAGAAAACTCTGTACTGCAATTACTTGCTTTGTTTAACAACTTAATGGGAGTGAATTTTTGAGAATGTGACAAATTGCTTTTGATTTATCTGCACAGGGCATGAAATACTGGTGCAAGAGAGCAATTTGTTTCAAAGACAATGTCTACCCCTTGCTATAAAACTGTCCACTGTCACACTCTATTTGACAACCAGTTAGGTGATTTTTGAAAAACTAGTTTATTACTGCATTTAACAAAGAGCAGAAAAATGATATATGACTCTCTTGTTACTTCTCAGCTACCAGGAACACATTTCTCAGGTGTCAGTCTATACAAGCATTTAGGTTTTATACTCTATTGTGACAGATAGGTAAACAATCTGATAAAATCAAGTGCATTCAAAAAGGAAAGGTTATCATATTCATGTATTCCCCTGGCTTGTCACAAAACTTCAAACAGTTTCTGGTTCTGCTTACCATCTGCACAGATTTATTCCAAATAACATAACAAAGTTTGTTTCTTGATTTCTTTCAACATAAATAGAACGATTACGTTTTGGGAGTGTTTATATTCTGGGAGATCATCAGATCATCTATTCTGATTAGCCTTAACACATAGGCCTGGCCCCTGCATCTACAGAGAGCTCCGCCCCTGCTCCCCTCCTCAGTCAGCACTTTCCACATTAGCATTGCTATATCTCTGGAGCATCTATCCTCAGAAACATTCCTTGCTATGCCTCCTACTGGGAAGAAATAAGGCTGCCATAGGTCTGACTCAAGTTCCCCTTGGGGTATACTGTGGTCTATCTTTATTAAAAGCAAAATAAGCGCCTCACTTGGGGACTTGGCAACTATTCCAGACTGTGCCAGGTTTTTCGGTTCTTGCTTTTTTGGTGGGGGAAGTAGGGAAGAAGGAAGCCATTTATAAATGTTATACACATACAGACCCACACAAGACTATTCTATCATTGTCAGTTTAAATGCAGACACCATCCCCACCACCCCAATTTACCATTAGCTGGTTGAAAACTGGGAAAAGTTGAGGAAGAATCACTAGCATTTTTAAGAGAAACAATTCTTGTCGGTAAAATAAGAGCTAAATTACAAATGTTCTAACTATATATATATTAGCTGTCCAATAAATATGATTATGATTCAGGATTTAATTTTGTGTGCCATTATCTAATTTAGAAGTTGGTATCATCAGATTCCTGGATTGAGTGGGAAAAAAACCTCAGCAATATAAATAATATAAACAATCTTCAGATGAGTAGGTGGAAATGATTCTGAAATCAATCATGGAATAGGGCTATTTCAAGGCACTAACCCTTGCCTTCAAATCCTAGCTCCACCACTTAACTTCTCTGAGTGTCCAATTCTTCATCTTTAAAATGAAAATAATATTTTCTACCTCATAAAGCTGTTCTGAGGATTAAGTCACCTAGTTTGTACCTGAATGAGCACTCAGTAACTGGCGTCTAGTCTTATTATTACTATTATTTTTCTGGTGGATTGTTTTTACTTACCACTGTAGGCTGAAATATGAATGAATAAATGAATGAAGGAAATGAATGAAGGAAGGAGCAAATAAACATACTGTAACAATTGTAAAGGACAGACTCTAGTAGGCACCTAGCAAGGAAGTTTCATTTCTTTTTTTCAGTCTTTCTGATGGCAATGCCCACAGGAATTTTAACGAAGAGCAGTCACACATCATTAGTGACATTTTTCTGCAGATACAACCTAATATTAAGGTACAGATTATATGAAAATGAAAATGATATCATGTCAGGGCCATGCTTGCCAGATAACTAAGGCCCTGAATTCTTGCCTATTGCATCACCATATTTATATATACACATGTGACACATATATGAATGGTGTTGATCCCTTAGCAAGGCAAGTAAGGCAACTGCTTTCAAATAATGAAAATGATAAGATTTAAACATCATCAACAATAAGTCCAGTTAATGAATATTGAAATTGAGGTTTCTAATGGTTCCTTAAGTACATTTTCATCTTATTCATTTACATCCCATAATACAAATATTTGTTCAAGGAGACTCTATGGTAGACACTGTGAGCAATACTAAGAATGTAACTCAATTTTGGTTCAGTTCACCAATATTTAATGAGCACCTCTCACGGGCCAAGCACTGTGCTAGGTACAAGAGTTGTAAAGAAAAATAAGACACAACCTGGGCCCTTGAGGAAAGGGTACAAATAATTATAATACAAAACATGGAGACTGGTAGGAGATTCAGTAGGAATACAAAAGATGAAGTGATCAATTCTGGAAAGAAATCAGGAAAAGCTTCAAAGAAAATGTGATACCTGGCCAGATTTTTAGTAGCAGTATGCCAAATGGACACAAAAGAGTACAGTCTAGACAAAGAAAAGAGAATTACACAGGCATGCAGTGCGCAGAACTACAAATGTTTCAGTAGCACTGGAATAGAAAGCACATGGGGGAGAAGAGAAAGTGATAAGGTTAGCAAGGTGAGGAGGGTTGAGTTATAAATTGCCTCTCTCACTTGTCATGCTAGGTGGCTTGGAATTTTTTCCTCTTAATGCTAGTAAGCCATTCAAGTTTTCTGCAAGGGTCAGATTTGTGTTTTGTACCTATAGAGAAGGTGAACGAAACAGCAACAAGACAGGGGCAGAGAGAACAGATAAAAAGCTACTAAAATGATCCGAGGAAGTGAGGAGGAGGGATCTGAGCTAATCTAATAGCACAGGGAATGGAGAGAAAGAACAATTTTTAAAAATATTCAAGAGACAAAATTATCATTCTAGATTAATCAGTATTTATGGAAAAGTGAAAGTGAAAAGTATATACAAGAGTATTCTTTCTACTCATACCAGAACAGAAATTTGAAGCACTTAGAAAAATTATTAGATACCAAAATGGCATAGCTTTAATAGATTTCAGAAACTAAAAAGTCAGATAGTTGGATATGGTGTCTAGAAAGGAAGAGATGAAGGGATTTTTATGAACATGTACTTTGATACCAGAGGATTTACAAGTAAGGGAAAATATCACTGAAGTGGAAAGTCTGCTTTTTGGTTCACTTGACAGCAGCAGTAAATTTGGGGGAAGTACCCCAGTTTGGCAACGCAATATGTAGCTGTGGCAGACATGAAGATGCCCCACTCAGCTCTCCCTTCAAGAGAACCTACTGCTAGAAGCCTAGCGATTTGACAGCCTCCAGCTGCCGCACCTTTAAATCCACGACAGCATTCACTCTGAGGCCATGCTCCCAACCCCATCCCCCACCTTCTGCTCCCAAGCAATGACTAAGCACAGAAGATGCAGCAGAGCTAGGCCATCTCCCCAACGCTGTTATCTCAAACATGGAACGTTTGCCTAAAGACTCCCATCAGCCTGGTCAAGACTTTCTCAGAACTGCATAGCAGTCTGAGTTCTTCCTGACCAATTTTCTTCCCTTCTCCTGATCCTTTCACAGGTGTCAGACCTGCATCACTGTCTGAAGGCTCTCCCTGCCTACTCCTGCTCCTTTGCCCTTACTCTTCATGGGTGTTTCTCCAAATAAACCTCATACATATCTAATTCCTCTCTTGTTATCTGCTTCTCAGAGGACCTGAACTGAGACAATTGTTTACGTAATTTTATTAGGAATAAGAATTATACCTGGAACTAACACAGTGTAGGTCAATTATACTTCAATTTTTTTTTTTAATTAGGAAACATGAGCCATGCCAATATATGTGAAAACAGATGAAATGAACAATTTTCAAGAAAAATTTAAATTACCAAAATTTACTCAAGAAGGATTATAAATTCCCCAAATCAGTTACCTTTAAAGAAATTGAACTACTAATGAAATATCTACCCCCAGGAAAGACACCAGACTCAAATGTTTTACAGAAAGTCAAACCCTATGAAATGGTTTCAGAGCTTAGAAAGACAGAGAAAATAACCCAACTCATTTTATAAGGTTAGAATTAGAATATCTTTGATATAGAAAACAAATAAAGACACTATAAGAACAAAGAATACGAATCACAAGAAAACATGAGGCCCTACCACAGAGAATCTCACACCTAAACCATCTCCAGGAGACAGAAATGTAGCTAGTCCTCAGGATTGGATTTTCCAGAGATGATACAATGGCCCAGTGTTGAACAGCCCTCACAGACAAACACTTTATTCCTAATGACTAACCCACCTCCCTTAGGTCATATGTTCCATTCTAACTTCCAGAACATCTTTTACTAACATTTCATATAATTTAATTAAATTAGATTAAACTTCCCATAAAAACCAGATTGAACTAAAAATAGTGAAAACTCTATCCATAAGAATTTCATTTTAAACCAAGTGAATTCTCAACTTAAATAATCATAGCCTCCTCTTTGAGCTCCAGGAGCACAAGCAATTCAGGCAGACAACATAGTCTTCCCTTGAGTACAACATTCATCCATTTCTCCAGAGAATTTGCCTTTCCTGCTACAAGAAGCTTCATCCAGCTGCCAGGAGAATATCTGGATGACATTGCCTCACAGTCAGCGCACAAGAATTCTAGTCAAGGGGAGTAGCCTGGCATGATAGCTAAGTGTACAGGCTCTGTACTCCTACACACTTGAGTCTAAATCCTGGCTTCACTAGGTGCACAAACTGGGTGACCTTAGGCAAGATTTTTTTCCTCTCTGATCCTCAGTTCTCTCAATTGTAAACTGATTACAATAACGGTACCTATCTTGTGCACTTGTTGTGAGGATTAAATGAGCCAAGGCAGATAGAGCATTTAGCACAGTTGCTGGCACATACTGAATAATCAGTAACTGGAAGTTACTATTATTTATGTCATTCTTGTCAGGGGGAAAACCTGCTCTGGGAATGGACTGAGTTGCTCTCCACATCTGCGAAGCCAGTGACCATATAAAGTGATCTGGCCTCTTTTTTGACTAGAAAGCTAAGAAGCTATGTAAGTGGCCACACATTAAGACCCAGCCTTCACTCATGACAGCAAAAGGGAAGCTGGCCTCTCTCTGAATAAGGGGCAGCCAGCTGGAGAGGGCCAGAAGAGGGATTACCAAAAGATTATGATGGTCTGGGGAAAGCTGAAATAACCATTTTAACAGACTTTGTGCTCCAATTACCATCTAAATGTTCATGGTAAATAAGGATCCATAAAAACACATCTGTAAAACCCCAACTTTAGTGACTAGGGCTTTACATGGTTCATTAGCACATACTCCTTTGCCCAACTGTGACATCACTTATCAGCACAGACCTTCTCTTTTCAAAGTCTATTCTCTAGTAGTTGGAGCCAGTGTCCTGTGAGGAAATTTTCTGAAATCAGTGCAGAGACCTCCTCCCATGGGTGCAAAAGAACCTTAAGGAAATACTTTCGATGATGTTCTGTCACCTACGCTCATGCTCTTCTTTTAAGGTAAGGGTTGGTCACTATAAATTAGTAAGGTGAATATTTGTGAGGAAAGATTTATGTGCTAAGTGCAAGTGATCAGCTGTAAGAAAAGGGCTAAATCTAGGACATTTCCAGCATTCCCAGAGATTCTGTGAGCTACCTAATATCCTTTAATAAATTCCCCTGATGCTTAAACTAGTTAGAGTGACTTCTATAGTTTCAACTATGAATCCAACTTGACAAAAAAATCTGGAGATGTCCTATCCGGATTTTGATATTATGGAGACAAGAGTTCAAGTCCCAGCTCTGCCATTTACTTGCCCTATTACCCTGAACAAGCCACTCAGTCTCTCTGGATCTCCATTTCCTCATCAGTATATGCAGGAACCATAACAGTATGTTCCTTGTAAGGCAGTTGAGGATTACTAGAGATAATGTGTGTCATGTTCTTAGCACAGTGCTTGGTACATTGTTCCTGCTCATATAAAGTACATCCAACCATTATGATTATCAAAAATGACAGGATAGTGTACTCTATCCACTTCTTTGTAACCCCTCCTCACTTCTTAGTAGAAGGTAGGGTGTCTCAGAGCCTAACAAATTGAAGTTAAGCTACAAAAGGCCATCAGGCTAAGCAAAACAAGTATGTTTGCCTTTGCCTTGGAGATGTCCCACTCTGAAACGCAGGATGAATGGACACACAGGGAGAGGATTCTCACAATCGTTGAGCACAAACGTGGCAGCAACATGAAACAGACACCCACGAGAAGGAGTCAGGAAGAAAAGAGGGGAAGGAGGAAAACAAATGAAATACTTCTGGGCACCTATCTGAATCATATTCTATGAAATGGCAGGAAAACTAATGGGAACAAAAATGATTTGCCCCCTCCTCGGGGCTCTTAGTGCATCTATGATTGGCAAACAGTAAGATTATTTGTTTCTGGTAATGAAATATGCCTGCACAACGACAAAGTTACATCGTAACGCTCCTTGTTATATTATAAATAAAATTCTAGGGATAATAGTGGGAGAGTTGGATCTATATATAATGAAAAATAAAGTTAAGTTTAAGAACAAAATTAAGGTATTTACTCTATGGCTATGTGCCAGGTTAGGCACTGGAAATATAGACGCAAATAAGACATAGACTTAGTCTTCAGGAAACTCAGATTCTAGGGGCAGACAATATATAAGCAGTTTATTATAAATCCTACAATCAAGCTACTGCTTACACTGGCTTTTCCTTCCATCTGAATGGTTTTTCTCCTAGATAGGCACATGATTAACTCCCCAACCTGTTTAAATCTTTGCTCCAATGTCATTGTCTCAATTAAGCATAATCTGACCACTCTAAAATCATACTTTCTCCCTGCAAATCTAGAATTATCACTGCCCCTTACCCTGCCCTACTTTGTTTTTCTATAGCATTAATTAATCATTTTTTCATCCAGGCTTATTGAGATATAACTGACATACATACATATATTTAAGGTGTACAGCATAATGATTTTACTTACATACATCATGAAATGCTTACCACAAGCTTAGTGAAAATCTATCATCATATATAGATACAAAATTAAACAGAAAAAATATTCTTTCCTTGTGATGAGAACTCTTACAATTCACTCTCTCAACTTTCATATATAACATAGAGCAGTGTTAATCATATCTATCATGTTGTACATTACATCCCTACTACTTATTTATCTTATAACTGGAAGTTTGTACCTTTTGCCTGCTTCCATCCAATTCCCCCTCCCCCCATCCCTACTTCTGGTAACCATAAATATAATCTCTTTTTTATGAGTTTCATTGTTTATTGTTTTTGAGAAATAAACCTACAACACTATGTTACTTCCTGTTACACAACACAGTGATTTGATATTTCTATACATTTCAAAATAATCACCATAATAATTCTAGTTACAATCTATCACCATACAATTGGATTCATTTATTTGTTTTTCTTCTCTGATTGCTGTGGCTAGGACTTCCAAAACTATATTGAATAAAAGTGGTGAGAGTGGGCATCGGTTGTCTTGTTCCTGATCCTAGAGGCAATACTTTCAGCTTTTCACCATTGAGTATGATGTTAGCTGTGGGTCTGTCATACATGGCCTTCATTATATTGAGGTATGTTCCCTCTTTGTCCACTTTCTGAAGAGTTTTTATCATAAATGGGTGTTGAATTTTATCAAAAGATTTTTCGGCATCTATTAAGATGATCATACAGTTTTTATTCTTCAATTTGTTAATGTGGTATATCACATTGACTGATTTGCAGGAATTGAAAAATCCTTGCATCCCTGGGATAAATCCCACTTGATCCTTTTAATGTACTGTTGGATTCAGTTGGCTAGTATTTTGTAGAGGATTTTTGCATCTATGTTCATCATTGATATTGGCCTGTAATTTTCCTTTTATGTGATATCTTTATCTGGTTTTGGTATATGGGTGATGGTGGCCTCACAGAATGAGTTCAGAAGAGTTCCTTCCTCTGCAATTTTTTGGAATAGTTTCAGAAGGATATTGTTAACTCTTCTCTAAATGTTTTGTAAAATTCTCCTGTGAAGCCATCTGCTCCTGGACTTTTGCTCGTTGGGAGTTTTTTAAATTACTGATTCAATTTCAGTGCTGGTAATTGGTCTGTTCATATTTCCTATTTCCTCCTGGTTCTGTCATGGGAGACTGTACCTTTCTAAGAATCTGCCCATTTCTTCTAGCTTGTCCATTTTATTGGTATATAGTTGTTTGTAGTAGTCTCTTACAATCCTTTGTATTTTTGTGGTGTTGGTTGTTAACTTCTCCTTTTTCATTTCTGATTTTATTGATTTGGGCTCTCTTTTTTTCTTGTTGAGTTTGGCTAAAGGTTTATCAATTTTGTTTATCTTTTCAATGAACTGGCTCTTAGTTTCATTGATCTTTTCTATTGGCTTTTTGGGGTTTTGTTGTTGTTGTTGTTTCTATTTCATTTATTTCTGCTCTGATCATTTTGATTTCCTTCCTTCTATTAACTTTGGGTTTTGTTTGTTCTTCTTTCTCTAGTTGCTTTAGGCATAAGGTTAGGTTGTTTGAGATTTTTCTTGTTTCCTGAGGTAAGCTTGTATTACTATAAACTTCCCTCTTAGAACTGCTTTTGCTGTGTCCCATAGGTTTTGGATCATTGTGTTTTTGTTTTCATTTGTCTCTAGGTATTTTTTGATTTCCTCTTTGATTTCTTCAGTGGTTGGTTGTTTAGTAGCATATTGTTTAGCCTCCAGTGTTTCTGTGTTTTGCAGGTTTTTTTCTCGTAGTTAATTTCAAGCCTCATAATGTTGTGGTTGGGAAAGATCCTTGACATGATTTCAGTTTTCTTCAATTTACTGAGACTTGCTTTGTGGCCCAGCATGTGATCCATCCTGGAGAATGTTCCATGGGCACCTGTATTCTGCTGCTTTCAGATCCAATGCTCTATAAATATCCATTAAGTCCATCTGGTCTAATGTGTCACTTAAGTCCTGTGTTTCCTTATTGATTTTCTGCCTGGATGATATGTCCATTGATGTAAGTGGGGTGTTAAAGTCCCCCATTGTTATTGTGTTACTGTCAATTTCTCCTTATATGTCTGTTAACATTTGCCTCGTATATTATGGTGCTCCTATGTTGAATGCATATATATTTACAATTGTTATATCTTCTTCTTGGATTGATCTTTTGATCATTATGCAGTATCCTTCTTTGTCTCTTCTACCAGTCTTCTTTTAAAGTCTATTTCGTCTTCCTTTTGATTTCCATTTGCATGGAACACCGTTTTCCATCTCCTAACTTTCAGTGTGTATGTGTCTCTAGATCTGAAGTGAGTCTCTTATAGGCAGCATATATACAGGTCCTGTTTTTATATCCATTCAGCCAATCTATGTCTTTTGGTTGGAGCACTTAGTCCATTTACATTTAAGGTAATTATTGATATGTATGTTCCTATTGTCATTTTGTTAATTGTTTTGGATTTGTTTTTCTAGATCATTTTTCTTCCTTTCTTTTGTTCTCTTCTCTTGTGATTTGATGATTATCTTTCATGTTATGTTTGGATTCTTTTTTCTTTTTGTGTGCTTATCTATTATAGATTTTTGGTCTGCAGTTACCATGAGGTTTTTGTATAGCAGTCTATATACGTGCTTCTTTTAAGTTGCTGATCTCTTAATTTCAAATGCATTTTAGATACCCTGCATTTGTACACTCGCCCCTCATGATTACTGTTTATAATATTATATTTTAATCTAATTGTTTTGTGTGTCCCTAACAGCTTATTGTGGATACAAATGACTTTACTAGTTTGGCTTTTAACCTCCCTATTAGCTTTGTGTGCAGATGATTTCCTACCTTACTGCATGTTCCCCTTTAGCAGTTAGCTTTTCCATTTGGTAATTTTCCTGTTTCTAGTTGTAGTCTTTTCTGCCTAGAGTAGTTCCTCTAGCATTTGTTGTAAAGCTGGTTTCGTGGTGCTGAATTGTTTTAGCTTTTGCTTGTCTGTAAAGCTTTTGATTTCTCCGTCAAATCTGAACACGAGTCTTGCTGGGTAGAGTATTCTTGGTTGTAGGTTTTTTCCCTATTATCACTTTAAGTTTATCATGCCACTCCTTTCTGGCCTGCAGAGTTTCTGCTGAAAAATCAGCTGATAGCCTTATGGGACTTCCCTTGTATATTATTTGTTGCTTTTCACTTGTTGCTTTTAATATTCTCTCTTTATCTTTAATTTTTTTCACTTTAATTACAAGGTGTCTTGGCTCTGTATGGGACTCTGTGCTTCCTGGACTTGGGTGACTGTTTCCTTCCCCAGGTTAGGGAAGTTTTCAGCTCTTATCTCTTCAAATATTTTCTCAGGCCCTTTCTCTCTTTCTTCTCCTTCTGGGACCCATATAATGAGAATACTAGCTCACTTGATTTGGTCCCAGAGGTCTCTTCAACCGTCCTCATTTCTTTTAATTCATTTTTCTTTTTTCTGCTTGGCAGCAGTGATTTCCACTAGCCTGTCTTCCAGCTCACTGATCCATTATTCTGCCTCATTTAGTCTACTATTGATTCCTTTTAGTGTATTTTTCATTTCAATTATGTATTCTTCATCTCTTTTTGGTTATTCTTTATATTTTCTAATTCCTTTTTTATAACTTCTAATTTCTTGCTTTGTGCATCCATTCTACTCCTGAGTTCTTTGATCACCCTACGACACTTACTTGAACTCTTTCTCAGGTAGATTGCCTATCTCCATGTCACTTAGTTCTTCTTATGGAGTTTTATCTTGTTCCTTTGTCTGAAACATATTCCTCTGTTGCTTCATTGTGTCTAAATTGCTATTTGTATTTTTATGTTGTGGCAGGTCAGTTACATTTCTCGACCTTGGAGAGGTAGCCCTCTGTAGGAGACAATACATGCGTCCCAACAGTACACTCGTCTCATCACCCAAGGGCCAGGGGCCAGCTGATCCCAGGGTGGTGTCTGGCCTGTGTTTGCAGGACTGTAGTTTTCTTGCTTCTGGTGTATGCCCCCAGTGAGTGAAGTTAGTCTAGAGGCTTGTGCAGGCTTCCTGGTGGGAGGAACTCGGTCTTGGCCCTTTGGTGGTCTGTGTTGTGTCTAGGGGAGTGTCTAGAGGTGGTTATGGGCTCAGGAAGTCTTTAGGCAGCCTGTCTGCTGATGGATGGGCATGTGTCCTCACCCAGCTAGTTGTCTGGCCTGAGGCGTCCAAGCACTGGAGCCTACAGCTAGTGGGTGGGGCCAGGTCTTGGTGCTAATAACCCAAGCAAGATGTCAGCCTCCAGAAGAGTTCACGCAGATGAATACTTCCCAATATGTCTAACACCAGTGTCTATGCTTCCAGGGTAAGCCATAGCCACCCTCTGTTCCCCCCAGGAGACCTTCCAAGACCAGTAGGTAGGTCTGGCCCAGACTCCTATCAAATTTACTGCTTTTTGCCCTTGGTCCTGATGCACATAAGATTTGGTGTGAGCCCTTTAAGAGTGAAGTCTATATTTCCTCCAATTCTGTGTAGCTCCTGCAATCAAGCTTTGCTGTCCTTCAAAGCCAAATCCTCTGGGGACTCCTCTTCCCTGTGCCAGACCTCTGGTCTGGGGAGCCTGACATGGGGCTCAGAATGCTCACTCCTGTGGGAGAACCTCTGTAATATAATTATTCTCCAGTTTGTGGATTGCCTACCCAGGGGGTATGGGATTCAAACATATCGTAAGCCTGCCCCTCCTACTGGTCTCACTGCGGTTCCTTCCTTATGTTTTTAGTTGTAGATCTTTTCTGGTATATTTCAGTCCTTCTCAATGCTGGTTCTTCTGCAGATTTTTGTGACTCGGGTTTGCTCATGAGAGGAGGTGAGCTCAAGGTCCTTCTCCACCATCTTGGCTGCTCTTGCCAATGGTATTTTGATAGGGATTGCATTAAATCTGTAGATTGCCTTGGATAATATGGTCATTTTAGCAATATTAATTCTTCCAATTCAGGCACACTGTATATCTTTCCATCTGTTTATGCCGTTTTCAATTTCTTTCGTCGGTGTCTTATAGTTTTCCAAGTACAAGTCTTTAACCTCCTTAGAGTTATTCCCAGGTATTTTATTCTTTTTGATGTGATTGTTAATAGGATTATTTTCTTAATTTCTCTTTCTGATAGTTTGTTACTAAGTGTATAAAAATGCAACAGATATCTGTATATTGATTTTGTATCCTACAACTTTACCAAATTCATTGATGAGCTCTATTAGTTTTTAGATTTAGATTTAGTAGTTTTTAGTTTTTAGACGCTCTAGTGGCATCTTTAGGATTTTCTATGTATAGTGTCATGTCATCTGTAACAGTGTCAGTTTTACTACTTTCCCAATTTGGATTCCTTTTATTTCTTTTTCTTGTCTGACTGCTGTGGCTAGGACTTCCAATACTGTGTTGAATACAAGTGGTGAGAGTGGTCATCCTTGTCTTGTTCCTGATCTTAAAGGAAATGTTTTCAGCTTTTCACCACTGAGTATGATGTTAGCTGTGGGTTTGTCATATATGGCCTTTATTATGTTGAGGTATGTTCCCTCTATAACCACACTGTAAAGAGTTTTTATGATAAGTGGATGTTGAACTTTGTCAAAAGCTTTTTCCACATGTATTGAGATGACCATATCATTTTTATTCTTCAATTTGTTAATGTGGTATATCACATTGGTTGATTTGTGGGTGCTGAACCATCCTTTCATCCCTGGGATAAATCCCACTTGATCATGGTATATGATCCTTTTAAGGTATTATTGAATGAAGTTTGCTAATATTTTGTTGGGGATTTTTTGCATCTATGTAAAATTCACCAGTAATATTGGTCTGTAATTTTCTTTTTTTGTGATATCTTTATCTGGTTTTGGTATCAGGGTGATGCTGGCCTCATGGAATGGGTTCAAAAGTGTTCCTTCCTCTGCAATTTTTTGGAATAGTTTCAGAAGGATAGGTGTTAAATTTTCTCTAAATGTTTTGTAGCATTCACCTGTGAAGCCATCTGCTCCTGGACTTTTACCTGTTGTGAGTTTTTTAAATTACTGATTCAATTTCAGTGCTGGTAATCGGTCTGTTCATATTTTCTATTTCTTCCTGGTTCAGTCTTCGGAGATTGTACCTTTCTAAGAATCTGCCCATTTCTTCTAGCTTGTCCATTTTATTGGTGTATAGTTGTTTGTAGTAGTCTCTTCTGATCCTTTGTATTTCTGTGGTGTCAGTTGTTACTTCTTTTTCATTTCTGATTTTATTGATTTGGGCCCTCTCTCTGGATCTGGCTAAAGGTTCATCAATTTTGTTTATCTTTTCAAAGAACCAGCTCTTAGTTTCATTGATCTTTTCTACTGTTTTTTTCAGTCTCTATTTCATTTGTTTCTGCTCTGATCACTATGATTTCTTTCCTTGTGCTAATTGTGGGTTTTGTTTCTTCTTCTTTTTCTGGTTCCTTTACGTATAAGGTTAGGTTCTTTATTTGAGATTTTTCTTGTTTCTTGAGATAGGCCTGTATTGCTATAAATTTCCCTCTTAGAACTGTTTTTGCTATGTCCCATAGATTTTTGGATCATTGTGTTCTCATTTTGATGAGAATATACTTTGATTTCTTGTTTGACTTCTTCAGTGATCCATTGTTTCTTTTAAATTATTGGAGTATAATTGCTTTACAATGTTATGTTAGTTTCTGCTGTACAACGAAGTGAATCAGCTATTTGTATATGTATATCCCCTCCCTCTTGGACCTCCCTTCCACCCCCCCATCCCACCCATCTAGTTCATCACAGAGCACCAAGCTGAGCTCCCTGTACAGTCAAGATACAGAACTTTTCCATCATCACAAGGATCCTTCATATTCTCCTTCTACAGCCATACCCATTTCCCTTCTATGCCAACCCCCTTCCCAACTTAACTCCTGACAACCACTAATATGCTCTCCTTTCTATAGTTTTGTAACTTCAAGAATGTTACACAAATGGAATCATTCAATATGTAATCTTTGAGGATTCACTTTTTTTCATTCAGCATAATTTTCTGGAGATTCATCCAAGTTGTTGTGTGTACCAGTTATCTGCTCATTTCCATGCTGAGTAGTATTCTATGCTACTTTGGATGCATCACTGAAGGACATCTAGGAAGTTTTGTTTCGCATTTTGGGCTATTACAAATAAGCTACTATCAACAATCATGTACACGTTTTTGTGTAAACATGTTTTCATATTTCTTGGATAACATCCAGTAGTACAACTGTTGGGTTGAGTGGTGATTGCATGTTTAGTATTTTTAAGAAACTGCCAAAATGTTTTCCAGAATGGCTGTGCCATTTTACATTACCACCAGCAATGTATGTTTCTTCACATTGTTACCAACATTTGTTGTTGCTATTTTTAATTTTAGCCAATCTGATGAGTGTGCAGTGCTTTCAATTTGCATTTCCCTACTGGCTAATGGTACTGAACACCTTTTCGTTTGCTTACTTGCCATCCATACACCCTCTTCAAGTGAAGTATTTGTCATGTCTTCTGTTAGTTTTCTAACTGCATTGCTTGGTTTTTTAATGTTTAATTTTGAGAATTCCTTATATATTCTATTTTGTCAGATATGTGATTTGCAAATATTTTCTCCCAGTGTGTAGCTTGTCTTTTTATCCTTTTAGGAGGAACTTTTACAGAGCAAACTTTTGACTTTGATGAACTGCGATGTAATAATTTTTTTAATGGATCATGCTTTTGGTGCCAAGTCTAAGAATTGTTGGCCTAGCCCTAGATCCTGGAGATTTTTCCTTATTTTTTTTTCTGGAAAGTTTATTTTTATGTTTTGTATTTTGTCTATAATCCATTTCAAGTTATATTTGTATAAAATGTGAGATAGACCAAGGCCCATTTTTTTGCCTATGATGTCCGATTGCTCCAGCACCATTTTTTGAAAAGGCTCTTTCCTCCTTTGAATTGCTTCTGCACCTTTGTCAAAAATCAATTGGGCATATTTGTGTGGGGCTACTTACAGAGTCTCTATTCTCTTCCACTGATCTGTGTCTATCCATCTGCTATTACTACACATTCTTGATTATTACAGCTACCTAATAAGGCTTGAAATTGGTAAGCTGATTCTTCACACTTTGCTTTTCTTTTTCAAAATTACTTCAGCTATTCTACTTCCTTTGTTTTTTCATTTAACTTTTAAAATAACCTTGCTGTATCTACAAAAAATCCTTGCTGGAATTTTGATAGGAATTACGTTAAATCTGTATATTAATTTGGGGAGAACTGACATTTTATTATGTTGTCTTCCAATCAACAAACATGGCATGTCTCTCCATTTATTTAGACCTTTTCTTGTTTCTTTCATGTGTATTTTATAGTTTTCAGCATACAAGTCCTGTACATGTTTTGGTAAATTGATACCTAAGCATTTCACTTTTTTGAGTAATTATAAATGGTATTGTATTTTTCATTTCAATGTTCACATGTCCGTTGTTACTATAAAGAAATAAAATAGATTTTATATGTTGATCTTACATTCTACTACCTTGCGGAATTCACTTTTCAATTCTAGTTTTTTGCTGGTTTTTTTTTTTTTTTTGTAAACTCCTTAATATTTTCTACAGAGGTAAGCATGTCATCTGCAAATAGAGATAGTTTTATTTTTCCTTTCTCTCCTGTATAGCTTTTATTTCCTTCTCTTGCCTTATTGCAGTGGCTAGAACTTTCAGCATTATCTTGATTAAGAAGTGCTAACAGCAGACATCCTTGCCTTGTTCCCAGTCTTGGGGAGAAAGCATTTAGTTTTCACCTTTAAGTATAATGTTAGCTGTGTCTTTTATGTAGATGCTCTTTACAAGTTGAGGAAGTTCCCCTCTATTCCTATTTTTCTGAGTTTTTGCCTTGAAAAAAGTGTTGAATTTTTACAAATGCTTTTTCTGCATCAATTGATATATCATATTTCTTCTTTAGTACCTTAATATGGTGGATTACACTGATTGCTTTTTGAATACTGAATCAGCCTTACATGCCTGGAATAAATCCCACTTGATCACAGTGTATATTTCTTTTTATAAATTGCTGAATTTTATTTGCTAATATTTTAAGAATTTTTGCAACTGTATTAATGAGGGATGCTGGTCTGTAGTTTTATTTGTACTTTGTTTTTCTAGTTTTGATATCAGGGCATATTGGCTCCATAAAATGAATTGAGAAATGGTCCCTTCTCTTTTATTTTCTGGAGAAATTGCATAGAAGTCCTGTAGAATTCTCCACTGAAACCATTCGAGGCTGGAAATTTCTTTACATGGAGTCTTTAAATTATGAATTTAATTATATTTATAGTTACACAACTATTTAAATTAGCTATTTCATATTGGGTGAGTAGTGGTAGTTTATGTTTTTTGAGGAATTGGTCCATTTAATTTATGTTGTCAAGTTTATGTGTATAGAGTTATTAGTATTATTCCTTTGTACTTTTGGTGTCTGCAGGGACTGTAGTGATAGCCTATTTCATTCCTCATATTGGTAATTTATGTTTCTCTTTTTCTTTTTCTGTTCTACTAGCCTATCAATCTTATTGCTCTTTTCAAATAATCAGCTTTTTGTTTTGTTGATTTTTTCTTTTGTTTTTCTGTTTTTGATTTAATTGACTTCTGCTCCTTATTTCTTTCCTTCCTCTTACTTTGGGTTTATTTTGCTCTTCTTCTATGTCTTAAGATGGGAACTTACAGTATTGAATGAAGACTTTTCTCCTTTTCTAATGTATGAATTTTGTGCTGTAAGTTTCCCTCCCAGAACTGCTTTAGCTGTGTGCTACACATTTTGATATGTTGTGGTTTTTTTCCATTTTCATTCAGTTCAATGTATTTTTTAAATTTCCCTTGAGACTTCCTTTTTAAAATTTTTTCTAAATTTTTTATACAATTTTAAAGGTAACTTTCCATTTATTTATTACAAAGTATTGGCTATATTCCCTGTGTTGTACAGTAAATCCTTGAGCCTATCTTACACCCAATAGTTTGTACCTCCCACTCGTCCACCCCGAGATTGCCCCTCCTTCCATCCCCACTGTTAACCACTAGTTTGTTCTCTATATCTGTGAGTCTGATTCTTTTTTGTTATATTAAATAGTTTGTTGTATTTTTTATTCCACATATAAGTGATATCATACAGTATTTGTCTTCCTCTGTCTGACTTATTTCACTTAGCATTATGCCCTCCAAATCCATCCATGTTGCTGCAAATGGCAAAATTTTGTTCTTTTTTATGGCTGAGTAGTATTCCTCTGTGTGTGTGTGTGTGTGTGTGTGTGTGTGTGTGTGTATAATCTTCTTTATCCATTTATCTGTTGATGGACACAAGTTATTTCCATATCCTGGCAATTGTAAGTAATGCTGCTATGAACAGTGGGGTACTTGTATCTTTTCGAACTAATGTTTTTGTTTCTTGGATATATACCCAAGAGTGGAATTGCTGGGTAATGTGACAGCTCTATTTTTAGTTTATTTGAGAAACCTCCAAACTGTTTTCCATAGTGGCTACACCAGTTTACATTCCCATGAACAGTGTACAAGGGTTCCCTTTTCTCCACATCCTCGCCAACATTTGTTATTTGTATTCTTTTTGATGATAGCCATTCTGACACGTGTGAGGTGATATCTCATTGTGGTTTTAATTTGCATTTCCTTATGATTCATGATGTTGAGCATCTTGAAATTTCCTTTTTGACCCATGAATTATGTCCTGTGTGGTTTATTGTTTAGTTTCCAAATATTTGGAGATTTTTCTCCTATCTTTCTGTTATTGATTTCTAGTTTGTTTCCATTGTGGTTGGATAACACACTCTGTATGATTTCAATTCTTTTAAATTTGTTAAGTTTGCTTTATGACCCAGGATGTGATCCACCGTGGCATATGTTCTGCGGGCATTTGAATGTGTGTTCTGCTGTTGGTGGAATGTTCTATAAATGCAGATTAGATCCTCTTGGGTGATGGTATTAGTGAGTTCTTCTATACCCTGCTAATTTTCTGTGTAGTTGTTAAGTGTTGCTTTTCTCTGGTTGTTTTCAAGATCTTTGTTTTTAGTTTTCAGAAGTGCAATTACAGTGTGTCTTGATGTGCATTTCTTTAGGCTAGACCTGTTTGGGGTTCACATAGCTTCTTGAATCTCTAGGTTTATACCTTTTGCCAAGTTTTCAGCCATTATATCTTTGAGTACTTTATCAGCCTCACCCTCTTTATCCTCCCTTTTCAAAACCCTAATCACAGGAATATTAGCTCATTTGTTATCATCCTTCAGGTCCCCAAGGCTCTGGGGTTTTTGTTTTAGTTATTTTCTCCATTTGTTCAGATTGAGTATTTTCTATTGCTTTTTTCCAGTTCATTGATTCTTCCCTCTGTTCTTTCTATTCTGCTCTTGAGGACATACACTGTGACCTTTTATTTTGGTTATTGCACTTTTCAGTTTTAAATTTTCCATTTGGTTTTTTTTTTTTTTTTTTTTTTGGCCACGCCACACAGTTTGCAGGATTTTATTTCCCCAACCAGGGATCGAACCTGGGCCCCCTGAAGTGGAAGTTCAGTGTCCTAACCACTGGACTGCCAGGGAAGTCCTCATTAGGTTCTTTTTTATACTGTCAATATCTTTGCAGAGACTTTCTATTTTTCATTTTTTTCAAGTATGTTCCTAATTGCTCACTGAAGCATTTCTATCATGGTTACTTTAAAATCTTTGTCAGATAATTCTAACAGTTCCTCTATCTCAGTGTTGGCATCTGCAATGGACTGAATGTTTGTGTTTCCCCAAAATATATATGTTGAAATCCTAACCCCCAATGTGATGATATCAGGAGATGGGGCTTTCCAAAGGTAATTAGATCATGAGGGTGGAGCCCTCATGAATGTGATTAGTGTCCTTATAAAAAACTAAGACACTTCCTACTGATTATCTTTTCTCATTCAAGATCTGGTACTTGGTATGACAAGTAATTTTCCATTGAAACCTGGACACTTTCATATTTTGTTATGAGACTCTGACTCTTCTTTAAAATTTCTGTTTTAACTAGCTGTTTTTCGTTTTCTTTGACACCATTTTGGTAGGGGAAATGAGGGTACTGCTTCATTACCATCAGGTGGAAGTAAAAGTCCAGGTTACGCATTTAGCCTCCACTGACATCTTAGCAGAGCTCTTTGTTGCTGCTGGGTGGGGATGCAAGTTCTAGTTTTCCACAGTCTCCACTGACACCACAGTGGAGGAGGAGAGGAGTGCCTCATTACCAGTCAGTAGGGATCAAAGTCCAAGTTCCCTACTTGGACTTGACATCACTCTGGCAAGGGGGTTGGGGAATAGTATTAGAGCTTCACAAGGATGAAAGTATAGGCTCCCCAATCAGCATTTGATAACATGGTGGGGAAGGGAAGGCACAATTATTCCGTGGTGTTTGGGTGGAGTAGAGCAGTTAATATCTAAAAGTTTTCTGTCTGGCTAGGTTATTTCTTTACTGGTCCTTTGGCTAGAGAAAACTGGCTGGGTCTTTTTGGACTGCCTTCACTGGCATTTTCAAGGTTCCTAGCTTCTTCAACTCCAAGTCTGGGATGGATGAGGCAAAAGAAAACAGGGAACTCACCACTATGTCATTCCTTGGGTCCTTGTCTGCCTTCTTCTCGCCACCTTACAGAATCTTCTTATAGGGTTTTTAGTTGTACTTAACAAGAGAAATAGGGAAAAATATATCTACCTTATCTTCCTGGAAGTGGAAGTAGGCTACATTACCTTTTAAAATACTATATTTATTCAGCAATAATGTTTATTATTTCTTTTCCATCTTCCCCTGCTAGAAAACAGGGCTCAAAAGAGCAAGCTTTTTGCATGGTAGTTGTAGCTTGTTGAATGAATTTATGAAGCCATAAAATGACTGCTCTCAGAAAAGAAATAATAAAAGAACTCTAATTTTTTAATGGTTCTTAGCCAGTGGGAGGAGGTTTAAAAGTTGATAGGATGAGTCAAGAAAAGATCTAAATAAGAATTAAAGGTAGGAAACAAAATTAAAATAATATATGACCAGAGAACAGTGTAACACATAAAGTACACAGAGCTGAACTAAGGGAAGGCGATGGTGTAATACAGCTAGGATTACACACTTATGGAGACAGATCCTGATTTAGTGTACCCCATGGTAAGCAAGCACTGTGTGAAGCATGAAAAAAGGAGGCATGCTTCATATTAGCTCTTTAGGTAGTGGAAAAAGTTTGGCCCATTTAAATCATCACCAACCTATTTGTCTAAATACCTTCTCATTGCCTTCCCTCCTAATCACCCAATGTTCCCACCATTGACAGCAATGGTCATGACAACAGTATATCAAAATGTCTTCAAGGCACCACTAAATCTGAGGTATGCTCTTTCCACCAAGCCCACAAGGTGAAAAAACGGCAGCTATTAAGACACATTAAGTGAAAGTTATAATACATCTTCACCCTTACTCATCCTTATTCTTTCCATGACATTGAAAGCCTGGCCCCAAATTAAATTTTTTTAAAAAGCCAACCAGACATACAAACAAGCTTTTATTTATCCAGTTACCACTAAATACCGTATTTCTACCACAAACCCACCCCCCTCCTTTGAGTCCTCCCTAGACGCTGATGCCTTCTAGCAGCCATCAACATCCTTCCACATTCTCATTAATACCCAGGGTACATTGAACGTGCTCTTGTAAACACACATAGCAGACACAAAGTTCCAGAAACACACAACACTGTCATTATGCCAACAGAACAGAGAAACTGAAAGCTTCAATGACAGTGGACACTGCATATTCTATAATCTTCCATTTTCCCACTGCTTATGACCTATAACAAAGTAAGGCTTTCCTTGACCAGGGTTGTAGTACTAGCTCTTACCTTGAAGAGAATAAAAGTTTTAAAACTCTAGACTTCAGATGCCTTGCCTATAAAATGGATAAAGGATTAGGAAAGTTGACAAGATAATATCCAAGGTCTCCTCTGGCCCTATTGATCCAAGATACATGCTAAAAGTTTCCTCATTCTGAACAAGGGGAGGAGAGGCCCAGCTTTGTGAAGAAGTATACATGCTGAAAGGCTGTTGAAGACCTAGGGTAGTTGCCAGAAGAATTTCCAACAACCAAAAACTGAGAGACTACAGATAGGGGGCTTGCTCTGGAGTGACCCAGAATTGTTTAATGTCCCTAAAGGAGAAAAAATAAAACTACATATTCATATTTGCTTGTATTTGCATAAAGAAAATCTAGAACAGAGGTTGGCAAACTAATGCTAGTAGGCAAAATCAGCCTGCTTTAATACAACCCACAGCTAAGCATTTTTTTTCATTTTTCATGACTAAAAAAATCAAAAGAATAATATTTTATGATACAGAAAAAATTTTTTAAATTCAAATTTCAGTGTCCATAAAGTTTTATTGGCACCCAGACATGATCTCTTCCATACTATTGTCTTTGGGTACGTTCATCCTACAACAAAAGAATTAAAGTAGTTGCAACAGAAACTGTATGGTCCATAAAGCCTAAAATATTTACTATCTGACCCTTTATAAAAATCTTTTTCCAACCTCTGCTCTAAATTAATATATAAGAAACTTTTTTAAATGGTTATCCATGAGAAGGGGAAGGACGAGGGCAAGAATAGGAGACTTGTATTGAATATTTTTTATATTATTTTGATTTTTGTACTACATGAGTGTCTTCTCCCATAAAATAGCTTTAATTTTAATTGCTTTTGGACCTCATTGCCCAAGAGCACTCCTGTACTCTTGTGGTAGCCAGCCTCCAAGATGGACCCCAATGATCCCCACCTCCTGGTATTCATACCCTTGTGTAGTCTTCTCCTTCCTCGCTGTACCAGGAAGGTCTGTGTGACAAATAACATGTAGCAGATGGTATGTCACTTCCAAGATTGGATTATAAAAAACAGTGGCTTTTTTTTTCCCTCTCTCTGTTTCTCTTTCTCTCTCTCTCTCAGTTCACCACCTCTGGGAGAAACCAGCTGCCATGTCATGAGAATACTCAGGCAACTTATGGAAAGGTCCACGTGGTGTGGAACTGAAGCCCCTGACCAACAGCCAGTGAGGAATTAAGGCCTGTCAACACCATGTGAATGAGTTTGTAAATGGATTCTCCCCATGTCGAGCCTTCAGATGAGACTACGGCCCCAGTGAATATCTTGACTGAAACCTCATGAGAGACCTTAAACCAGACCCACGTAGCTATGCATCTCCAAGAGTCCTTTCCCACAGAAACTGAGATGATAAATGTTTGTAGTTTAAGGCACTTAATTTGCGGGTAGTCTGTTACACAGCAATACATAACTAATAAAACAATTATCTTTGTCTTTCTAAGAGAAAAAGAATTAGGATAGTGTTGAGGACTAAAATCCAAGACTGGGAGCAGTGAGGGGTACAGGAAAGGCCTCTCAGCAGGCCACTACTAAGAGGCAAAATATGCACAAGAATAAGAATGAAAATCAGTTTAGCAGGCAATGAGCTCAGGAGTGATAGACAGGAATCCATTTACATCAAGTGCTCAAGTGGAAAATGTATTAGAAGACTTGCCTATGAAGCAGCTGAGGCAGAGATCAGCAGGGCAGGAAAGAGGCAGGGAAAGCTTTGTTGGACTAGGATCAAGAGATAAGCATTTCCTAAACCAATTGTGTTTCTAATTAGGTATGAGATCTTGGACAAGCCTCTTAGTCTCTTTGGGGATTTGGTTTCCCTATCTAAAAAGGGGAGTTGGTTAAGACGTCTATAAACTCTACCATTGGAGTATTCTCTTTGCACAATGCCAGAGGCAGTAGCACTGCCTTGGGCAAATTATAATTTACACTGTTTCAGTGGTCTTGAGAGATGGGGGTATTGGTAGGGCATGTTCTCAGCTGGAAGTCAACCCTGTTCATGTATTTGCATTTATCATATATTCAGTAATTGTTTACTATTTCCTCTGTTCCAGGCATAATGTGCTAGGCTCTAGGGGTGAGAATGGATTTCAAAGGTCAATGAGATACAATAGCATTCCTTAGGAAACCCATAATACACTCATACTGCCTGGTCTGACACTATCACAATACCTGCCTTTTGGCTTAAGTAGCCTTCATCCATCTTGCCTTCATCCATCTCTAAAATCCTAAATTAGCTTTCAGTTTCTTCATCCCTGACCTTTTTAAGCTTGCACATCTATTCTTTTATCTTCTCCACAGTGCTGTCTTTAGAAGGAAAGAGCACCTGGAGAGGCAAGGACCTTCCTGAGCACTGTTAATTTTAATAATCAGGGGGACAATTATTTCCCTTTTTATGGACATTACACATCTATTAATGGAGCATAACATTGCTTAAATTGTTTTGCTGTCATACTACAATGGTTGCTCAATCGACTGCAAACTCACTTAGGTACAAATTCATCATTTTAGCTACAAGATGTATGACATGGAAGCCTTTGTAAACTGATTTTCTGAAACCAATATACCTTTTGTGTATGAGATTTTCCAATATATCAAGCCACTAACCCCACCCAATAAGGACCCAAATTTACTTTGGCAGGGTTTCTTCTTAACACAAGTTGGCTCTTACTGATCACCAGTTTTTCTTCTAAATGTTCACAAAGTACAAGCTTTATAATTCTCTACATTGTTTTTACATATATTGGAACATATAAATCACTCTATTGTTTCCAGAATTCATTCCTTTCCCTTAAAAATGACATTTTGCTCACACTTGATCTTCTGATAGCTTTACCTACTTATCACATTTGTGAATGACACAGAAAGATTCTTTCATTGCTTTCTTTCTTTACTCTCTTAGACATAAAACAATCAATCAAACATGCAACGGATTCATAAGATATCCTGTCTTTGGCAGACACTAGCTTCCAGCAGCCATCAAGATAGTTAAATTGCTCACAATTACTATAGTTTGCTCTTTGTAATCTGTTTTAGGAAAGCATTATTGATAAACTCTCTTTGGTCAGACTGTCTATACACTCTAAACATCAAGCAGTCAAATAATTTTTTATTTTAAAGTAACTTTAAATATCCTCTAGAAACTGAGGCTCAGGAGAGTAAAGTGTTTGTCCAAGGTCACAGATCAGGCAGATACAGAAGTCAATGTTCTTGACAGAGAAAGCATCTTAATTGCAACACATCTCTCCCTCACCACAATTCTCAAGTGTACATAACTTTCCCTCTCCTTTTAACCTCAGCCAAATGTTCTTTACATGTTAAAGTCTACCTACTTCCATGAATCCATTTTTTGACACATTCACTCATGCAACAAGTATTTATTAAACACTTAGCCAGTATTGTAATTGCCTATTTGTGAACAATATTATGCTCATACAACCTATTTTAATACAGTACACTAAGAATGTAAAGTGACATTATCTATAACAGCCAAAATTAAATTAAATTAAATTAAATTGTACACTCCAACCAATAAATAGGAAGTACAGTGTAAATTATGATTCCATCAACATAATGGAATAGCATATAGCCATTACATTATCATTCTGATTGCTACCTAGAAAGATGGGAAATACTTATTACATAATATTAAAAGCAGGATAGAAAGTATAGGTAAATACAGTTATAACTCTGTGGATGTTTGGGGGATGTGGAAGAGACCTGGAAGGGAATATGCAAAAATACTTTAAGTAAATGGGATTGTGGGTAATTATTTTCCCTCCTCAGTTTTTCTTTAATCTTATATTGAATGTTTTCAATGTCAAAACACTTTTTAGAGGACATTCAATAGTACCTAAGGAGAGACAATTAGATAACCCTAAACTCTTGTTTTACATTTACCACTGACATTGTAATATTTCATTCTGCCTAATTCTCAAAATTGGCTGGTGATGCATCTAGAGCACGTACTACAGTCTCTATTTTACACATATACAGATGAGACTATTCTTTTCACACTCATAGAAAAATAACAACAATAATGTAAGCAAGGTACGACAGAAGAATTTTTATTTGTAACTCATAATAATCCTTCAAAAAATGGTATAATGCCCCCTTCACACATTATAACCAGGTAATTTCCTTGAGAGTTACCAAATATAGGCTTCTGCCTTTTCCCACAACCAGTGTAACCCAAGGTGAGCCAATCAGCCTTTCCTTGACAGGTATTAAATTGGATCTTGGAAAAGAAATTCAGTCCCTTTCTGGTGGCAAAGCTGGGTCAGAGATATAAGAAGTAGGAGCTGCTGGCAACCAAGTTTCCAGCCTTGTGAAAGAAGTCAGTCTGAGAAAATGAAACTGACCAGAAAATAGTAGAGTTTATAGATGAAAAGGGACAGTTCTTATGACACTGCAGTCCCAGATGTCAGTAATCCCTGAACTTCAACTGCACCCCTTCTGAAATTACCTAAACAATAAATTTTTAAATTTCTACTTTTATTGTTTACCTAAGGTAGTCTGAGTTGGGTTTCTGTCACTTGAACTAAAAAGGTCCTGCCTAATATATCAGATATTATTATTCCCATTTTGCACATAGGAAACCTAAGGTTCAGAAAAATTAAGTAAGATTACAAAGTCAATAAGCTTTGGCCTCAAAGCACAAAGCTTTTCTTTAAAGACAAGTTACATGCCATGGAACAAAAACAAACAGCTAAGTAAAAGTCATAAAAAGTGAAAACATAAAACAGAAAGGCAGAGAAGTATGGCAAATGGAGAAATATGTTGTAAAAATACCAGATATATATATATATACATACATATATGTATATATATGTGTATGTGTGTGTGTATATATATATATATATATATAATCCAGGAGCAGCTTAACTGGGTCTTCTGCCTCAGAGTCTCTGAACTTCAGGGTCTCTGAAGTGGGCCTCTCCATAGAGCATATCACAACATGACAGCTTGCTTTACCAGAACAAACAAGCACAAAGACAAAGGAGAATGCCAGAAATAGAGAGAGTCTTAGCAAGATTAAAGTCATGATCTTTTGTAACCTAGTCATGAAGTTACATCCCATTTGTTTTCTCTCTGTTCTTTAGAAGCAAGTCCTTAGGTTCAGCCCACACTCAAGGATTACCCAAGGGCATTTATATTAGGAGGTGGGGATCATTGAGAGCCACCTCACAGGTTATTTGCCAATCTAGTGGCACCTGAAATGATAATGCATCTTATAATGGATAAAGTCTCAGATTCATTGGGAGAAACTCAGTAAATACTTGTTGAATGATTAAAAAGAATTAAGAAAAAATCATACTAAAATGATAATGTCTTTTTTCAAAGAATCAGTTACAATTTTCCTGCATATGTTAATCAATATTTCCAAATGTTTCTCACTATCTCTGTGGCTGTACTGACTTCCCTAAAACTGATTTTCTAAAAGTTACAAAATCCCAGAAACAACATAATCAAACTGGCATTTTGTTATGATAGTGTATGATGGCAGAATGTACCATCACCTTTTTTTTTCAGTGCAATATTGGCATGTGCTCACTCAATAAACGAATCAAACTTTCCATCTCAAATAACTCACTCAAGAGGATAAGCAATTCAATAAGTCATGAAATAACTCATTCAAGAGGATAAGCAATTCAAATAAGTCATGAGCATGCTTTCATCCCTCTTCCAAATACCACATAGTATCATTGTGATTTTTAGCCCATTAAGAAGTGGGTTAGACTTTTTCCCCCTTTAGTTGTTCTAAATACTGGCATCACTGTTTACACATGCACCTACCTCTGTCTAGCTTTCCGTGCCACGTTAAATTAGAGACTGAAATGAAAGAAAGTTCACATAAAGGCTATCTAAACCAGGCCTTTAAGTATACAAGTGACAAGAAGTGGTGGTGAGCCCCTTTCGCATACTACTAGTTTAAATACAGAAGGAAGAGGGATGCAAAGTGAGCTAGAAGGTGAAAGAGACATTTTATATGCATGAGGAGATAAGCACTGGCTCCTTTTCTTTTTCAAACCAAAAGCACACTGCAATAACCCTGTCTGGACAACAGTAGTATGACTACAGAAATACCGCAGCCTTAGCTTTAACATAGAAGAGAAGAAAAGTATTTGTATCCTAACTGGTACCATTAAGATACTCTGATCATTCCTACAGAGATGTTTTGTTTTGTTTGTTTGTTTCGAGATAACATACTACCTTTGTGAACAACTAAGTCAGCATATGTGATACGTGGAGGCTTTGGACTAGATGTTCTTCCAAGGAAGTCTCCCTCCTTTGCATGCAAGGAAAGGGTCGGCTTTGGAGAAGCACCAAGGAAGTGACAAAATAAATAATACATGAGGTATAATATTTGGCCACATTGTACACAGGGCTAGGAGTAAAGATGCAAAAAAGCCTAGTGTAACTGACATCAAAAGGCTTAAGAAGACAGATAAACTGAGTGTGCAGAAAAGCATGACAGTAGCTTTTCTGGAAAACAGGAATTTTGAAGATGTTTTAAAAGGCTTGGTGTCTATGAGAGTCCCTTAATCACACAGGAATCCTGCATGCTGTTATTCATATTTGTAAGCTCCCCGCAGGCAGGAACAGAGCATTATTTCTCTGTGTATTTCCAAGTGTCCTTTACAGGACATGCTTAGTAAATAATAATAAAGCTAACATTTATTGACTACTTAGATAACCAGATTCTCTGCTACAAGCTTAATATAGATTATCCAACTAAATCCCCACATCCCTTCGAAGAGTTATCATAAACTCCATGTTATATAGATGAGGCAATGAAGGCTTGGAGAGGTAAAGTCTTACCCAAGTTCACATAGCTATAATCTGTGGAGCCAAGATTCAAGCCTGAGTAGCTGATTCCAAAGCCTAACCACTCTTAACCCTATACCAAATAATTGCTGACTTGAATTGCTGTTCTTCGTTATAGAGGGGGATGACAAGTGACCTCTTCCTGATTATGTTTTACCAGATTTTGTTTTTTATATGTCATGGACAGAAAAGAACAATCTACTGTCAGAGGTGGACTCTCTTTCACAAGTGAGATGCTAAGCAGATCACCTCTTTTTCCCATGTCCCACCACCCCCATGTGTGTGAAAAGAGGGTGGTCAAGAAAGTTAAGGACATTGAGGAAGGATTCTTTGCTCAAAAGGATGTGTGTGTGTGTGTGTGTGTGTGTGTGTGTGTGTGTAGCTGGACAAAATGAGCCAGGATTGGGGGTAGAGGGTGCAGAAGGAGTGAGAGAGGGACTGCAACAAATCTCACTTTAAAATGACAAATACCTCCTCCCTCAGGTTAAACTTGTCAGTCATTCACAACTCAATGTGAATTACATTGATCAGTTTGCTTTTCTTTTTTTTTAATTAATTAATTAGTTTATTTATTTTTGGCTGCATTGGGTCTTCGTTGCTGCACACGGGCTTTCTCTAGTTGCGGCGCGCAGGCTTCTCATTGCAGTGGCTTCTCTTGTTGCGGAGCATGGGCTCTACGCGTGTGGGCTTCAGTAGTTGTGGTGTGTGGGCTCAGTAGTTGTGGCTCATGGGCTCTAGAGCACAGGGTCAGTAGTTGTGGCACACGGGCTTAGTTGCTCTGCGGCATGTGGGATCTTCCTGGACCAGGGCTCGAACCCGTGTCCCCTGCATTGGTAGGCGGACTCAACCACTGTGCCACCAGGGAAGTCCCCAGTTTGCTTTTCTTTTAAGAACTGAAAGAATTCCTGCTGCTCTGGCCAAAGAAAATAATCAGACACTGAGGACAAAGGCTGTGATGATAAAGTAGTTGAATCATCAGCTCAGGCTGCCATAACAAAATACCATAGACTGGGTGGCTTACATAACAGAAATTTATTTTCTGCAGTTCTGGAGGCTGGAAGCCCAAGATGAGGGTGCCATCATGGTTGGGTTCTGGTGAGAGCTCTCTTCCTGGCTTGCAGACAGTCTCCTTCTCTCTTGGTCCTCACATGGCCTTTCCTTGGTGGGTGTGCATGGAGAGAGAGAGAGAGAGAGAGACATCTCTCTCCCTCTTCTAAATTCACATGGTTTTTGCCAGGATTAAACAGGTAATGCAAGCAGAGTGCTGAGTATAATGTCAAATCTATAATAAGCACTCAATAAACAGTCGTTATTATCATTAAGAAGAGACTTGGTGTGGGAAGAAAAGAGCACTAAGAGTTTGGAAAGGGCTACAGGCAGCAAAGTGAGAAGGCCCCCAAATCTTCATTCCCTTTTCCCTTCTATTGGAAGCCCTAGTGTCACCAAATATGTAACTAAAAATCTTGTTGATTAAACATGATAGCAAGATACCAAGGTTTCCTAAAAAATGACAACATTAACTTGTTAGGAAGAACATAATAAGCTTTAAGCTTTAGAAGTCATCAACTGGTTGAAATTACTTTCCAACATTTCTGAAGTTTCTTAATTTCCTATGCTTTTACTTTTCTGTAATAGAAAAGTAATTCACAGATTGATTTTAATATAGATATTTTAATATGGCTATTGTAACTTTGGTGTAGAAAGCCTATTTATTCATATGAAGGAATATAATGAATGAGACTGCTTCTTTCATCTTGAAATGTGAGATAAGGTGTAACGTTGATGGTGCCCACACAGAGGAGACAGGTTACAATTTTTCTATTCAATTCACCACTTGCTGAACACCCCTAAGTGGCAGCCCTGCATGAATGCTGAGGGCACTGAAATGAAGGAGTATTTCGCGGGGAGAGCTGTGCTCTCCAGGTCAGTACCTGAAGTAATAAATACCCTCTTCCATTTTCTCTGCCTTTCCTTCTATTCTCATAATCCTCCTTGACAACCCTTTCTCTCAAACAAAACTGTGAAATCTCTTATCTTTCACAATCTACCCTTACTGTACTGTGTACAGAGGTCTCATTCTGGATCCTATAAGGTGAGTATAGGGCATCGTATTTTATCATCTCTCCTCAGAGACTATGTATACATGTTAATACCATTGGTCCTAGGTACTTGCTCGTTTTCCTCCTCTGGTGCCAAAAGGAACATTTCATTGTAATTTTTTTATTAAATATAGGCAATAGAAAAAAAAACATTAAAAATATTTCAAAGTTAACAAGTGTCCCTTGATTTCCCACTACTTGCAAAGTATTCTAAACATTTTCTCATCTCACCAGTTTGTTGCCTTTGACTCACTTTTAGGGAGGTCTGTGTTTTTCTGCATAGGGTCAAAAGAGATGGCAAGCTGAACACAAGTCAGCAACATGTAGTTGCTGAGATCCTGGGAGCACAGCTCTAGAAAGTACCAACTTTGTCCCATTTAGCACATTAGTGAGAAATAAAGGAAATAAAAACCTTTCATTCTATTTGAGGCAACAGTTATAAACATGAAGTGAATACAACATAAACACAGCATTTTCCACCCTGTTTCTTTCTAATGTATGTAGTTTAGGTTACATAGTAGTGAAACTAAAAATAATTCAAATTTGATCTTTTAAAGTACTTAGAGATTAAAATAGATGCCCCCCTAAAAATTAGAAATAAAGGTTAAATTGAGTATCACATACTCAGTGGATCAAATCATCAGTGATAAACTACCTGGGAGACATTGTGGGTTTGGTTACAATAAAGTGAATTTTTTTTAAATAAATTTATTTATTTATTTGTTTTTATTTTTGGCTGTGTCGGGTCTTTGTTGCTGTGCGCAGGCTTTCTCTACTAGCGGCGAGCAGGGGCTACTCTTCGTTGCAGTGCGCAGGCTTCTCACTGTCGTGGCTTCTCTTGTTGGGAAGCATAGGCGCTAGGCGCGCAGGCTTCAGTAGTTGTGGCACACGGTCTCAGCAGTTGTGGCTCACGGGCTCTAGAGTGCAGGCTCAGTAGTCGTGGCGCCCGGGCTTAGTTGCTCCACGGCATGTGGGATCTTCCCAGGCCAGGGATCGAACCCATGTGCCCTGCATTGGCAGGCGGATTCTTAACCACTGTGCCACCAGGGAAGCCCTAAAGTGAATTTTTGAAATAAAGCAAGTCACACAAATTTTTGGTTTCCCAGTGCATATAAAAGTTATGTTTACACTATCCTGTAGTCTATTAACTGCATAATAGCATTATGTCTAAAAAAAAAACATACATTAATTTTAAAATATTTTACTGCTAAAAAATGCTAACCATCATCTAACAATGCAGAGTTGCCACAAATATCCAATTCGTAAAAACACAATACCTGTAAAGCGCAGTAAAGTGAAGGACAATAAAATGAGGTATGCCAAGTCTAGAAAGAGTTATGCAATACATTACTATATCCAAAGAAAGAAGGTATGATCCACAGGAAGACTGGTCAACCATAGAAACAGAATTACAGAGACAACTGCAGATCTGAGTAGGAGTTTTAGCTGACAGATTTCATTCACTCAGTAATTTTTTTATGGAGTACCTACTAGACATTTTTAAAATTTATTGTATTGAAGTATAGTTGATTTACAACTTTGTGTTAATTTCTGCGATATAGCAAAGTGAGTTAGTTATACATTTATATACATTCTTTTTCATATTCTTTTCCATTATGGTTTATCACAGGATATTGAATATAGTTCCCTGTGCTATACAGTAGGACCTTATTGTTTATCCATTCTACACATAATGGTTTGCATCTGCTAACCCCAAACTCCCAATTCATCCCTCCCCCCACGCCCCCTCACCCTTGGCAACCACAAGTCTGTTCTCTATGTCTGTGTGTCCTACTAGATATTTTTTAGTTCTGAGGACACCATAGTTAACAAAGAAGATAAGGTCCCTCCTGCACAGACCTTACATTCTAGATGGGAGGTACAAACAATAAAGAAGGAAAGAAATGAGAATTTCCAATTGTTAAAAAGTGTCATGAAGAAGACAGTCCACACCCCAGTGTTCATTGACATGAAAGCTACCAAAATGTCCATCGACAGAGGAATGGATAAAGAAAATGTGGTATATATACAATTGAATATTACTTAGTCATAAAAGAGAATAAAATAATGCCACTTGCAGCAACATGGATGGACCTAGAGATTATCATACTAATAAGGCAAAGTCAGTCAGACAGACAAAGACAAATATCATATGATCTCTCTCATATGTGGAATCTAATTTTAAAAATGATACAATTGGGACTTCCCTGGTGGTGCAGTGGTTAAGAATCTGCCTGAAAATTCAGAGGACTTGGGTTCAAGCCCTGGTCCGGGAAGATCCCACATGCCGCAGAGCAACTAAGCCCGTGCACCACAACTACTGAGTCTGCGCTCTAGAGCCTATGTGTCACAACTACTGAAGCCCGTGCGCTACAGCCCATGCTCCGCAACAAGAGAAGCCACCACAATGAGAAGCCGCTGCACCGCAACAAAGAGTAGCCCCCGCTCGCCGCAACTAGACAAAGCCCGCACACAGCAACGAAGACCCAATGCAGCCAAAAATAAATAAATAAATAAATAATTTTTTTTTAAATGATACAAATAAACTTATTTACCAAACAGAAACAGACTTTCAGATATCAAAAACAAACTTATGATTACCAAAAGGGAAATGTGGGGGGAGGGATAAATCAGGAGCTTGGGATGAACATACACACAGTAGTATACATAAGATAGATAACAAACAAGGACCTACTGTATAGCACAGGGAACTCTACTCAGTATTCTGTGATAACCTATATGAGAAAAGAATCTAAAAAAGAATGAATATATGTATATGTATAACTGAATCACTTTGCTGTATACCTGAAACTAACACAACATTGTAAATCAATTACACTCCAATAAAATTAAATAAAGAAAGAAATAAAAATTTAAAGAAATAAAAAGAAGACAGGCCAGAGAGTAATGGTTGATAAATCAGGGTGTGTGCAGCCAGGAGAGTGATACTTTAAATTGGTTTTATGCAGGTTTTTTTTTTTAATTGAAGTACAGTTGATTTACAATGTTGTGTTAGTTTCAGGTGTACAGCAAAGTGATTCAGTTATATACATATATAATACACATACACATATAATACATATATAGTATATATAGTTATACACACAGAATATATATATATTCTTTTTAAGAGTCTTTTCCCTCATACGTTATTACAAAATATTGAGTATAGTTCCCTGTGCTATATAATAGGTCACTGTTGGTTATCTATTTTATATATAGTAGTGTGTATATGTTAATCCCAAACTCCTAATTTATTCCTCTCCAACCTTTCCCCTTTGGTAACCATAAGTTTATTTTCTATGTCTGTGGTTCTATTTCTGTTTTGTGTATAAGTTCATTTGTATCATTTTTTTTTTAGATTCCACATATAAGTGATATCATATGATATTTGCCTTTCTCTCTCTGGCTTACTTCACTTAGTATGATAATCTCTAGGTCCATCCATGTTGCTGCAAATGGCATTACTTCATTCTTTTTTATGGCTGAGTAATATTCCAGTGTGTGTGTGTGTGTGTGTGTGTGTGTGTGTATTTAACATCTTCTTTATCCATTCATCTGTCAGTGGACATTTAGGTTGCTTCCATGTCTTTGCTATTGTAAATAGTATGCAAAAATCCTCAACCAAATACTAGCAAACCGAACACAACAGTACATTAAAAGGATCATATGCCATGATCAAGTGGGATTTATCCCAGGGATGCAAGGATTTTTCAGTATCCACAAATCAACCAGTGTGATACACCACATTAACAAATCAAAGAATAAAAACCATATGATCATCTCAGTAGATGCAGAAAAAGCTTTTGATAAAATTAAACATCAATTTATGATAAAAACTCTTCAGAAAGTGGGCATAGAAGGAACCTACCTCAACATCATAAAGGCCATGTATGACAAACCCACAGCTAACATCATACTCAATGGTGAAAAGCTGAAAGCATTTCCTCTAAGATCAGGAACAAGACAAGGATGTCCACTCTCACCACTTTTATTCAACATAGTTTTGGAAGTTCTAGCCACAGCAATCAGAGAAGGAAAAGAAAGAAAAAGAATCCATACTGGAAAAGAAGTAAAACTGTCACTGTTTGCAGATGACATGATACTATACATAGAAAATCCTAAAGACTTTACCGGGAAACTACTAGAGCTCATCAATGAATTTGGTAAAGCTGCAGGATACAAAATTAATACACAGAAATCTGTTGCATTTCTATATACTAACAATAAAAGATCAGAAAGAGAAATTAAGGAAAAAATCCCATTTACTATTGCATCAAAAAGAATAAAATACCTAGAAATAAACCTACCTAAGGAAGCAAATGACCTGTACTCTGAGAACTACAAGACACTGATGAAAGAAATTGAAGATGACACAAACTGATGGAAAGATATATTGTGTTCTTAGATTGGAAGAATCAGTATTGTCAAAATGACCATACTACCCAAGGCAATCTACAATTTTGTGTAGGTTTGACTGAATATACAAAGAACCAAAAATAGCAGTGGCTTAAATGAGATAAAGTTTATTTCTCTCTTATTTAAAAGAAGCCTGGAAGTAGACAACTCATGACTACTTTAGAGACTCACAAATTCATCAGGCACTCAGGCTTTCCAGATCTCTGCTCCAACATACCTAGTGAATGTCCTTTTCTCCATGATTGAAGATGGCTGCTAGAGCCCAGTCACCACACTTGCTGTTTCAGGGAACAGGACTGAGATGGGGAGAAAGAAGGATGAACTTCCTTCCTTTTAGGGATTGTTTTCAAAGGACCACATTATACTTTGGCTTACATTTCTTTCGTCAGAACAGAGCAATATCTAGCTGCAAGGGAGCCTGGGTAATATAGTTGTTTGGCTGTATGCCAGTGTGCTTAACAAGGGGAGAAAGGGAAAAGGAATATTGGGAAGCAAATAGCATTCTTGTCAAAGGTGGTCAGGGAAGGCTTCTCTGAGCAGCTAACACATGGCTTGAAGCCTCAGTGATGAGAAGAAGGCAGCCATGAAAAGATTTCGAAGTAGACATTTCAATAAGAGGGAAGGTCAAGCTCAAAATCCCTAAAGTGGGAATGAACTCTGTGTATCTTCGAAATCAAAAGAAAACTAGGGCATTGGCGAAAACTGAATGAGGGAAAGGGTGCTACAGAATGAAGTCAGGAGATTGGCATATTAGACCTTATAATAGTCCAGAGTAATAAGTTTAGACTGGAGTATTTTCAGTCCTCTTGAAAGGGCCATCCTCATTGTGATAAGGATGGACAAGGTCATCCTTAGATCTGAGACCATCAAACATCTGATTTATCTTAGTTCCCTTGTCATGAGTAGTCTTCTGATTCTACATGCTCCATCAGTAAAGTGACTTCTGAATCTTGAGTCTCATTCCTCTTCCCCCTACTTCCTTAGCAGATTTTCCCAACTGTTGCATTGGAGTGCTTGGGTTAAAGAAGATCACGTAGGCGTGTCATGAACAGAGATACAATTCAAGGTAGTTTAATCTTAAATATTCCCTCAAAATAAACATATTGGTGGAGTAATATAAGATTTCATTCTTGGCTCCCAAGAAAAATATTCAGAAAAGACTATCTTAACCTTTGTTTGCAATAAAATAAACAGCTCAACAATTTCTCTTCTGCTTCTCCCACATTTCATACAGGGGTTTGTGGGAAGTGTTCACATATGCAAAGAGGGGAAAGGGAACAGCTGGAGGGGCTGTCTCTTCTTCCAGCATTTGCTCTCTGTAAGCTTTGACAATTTGAGTCACAGACCTTCCAGAAAGCTTAGCTGTTTAAAGATGGATCTGGATTTCCAAGAGGAGATCAGTAGGGCTGTTAACAAAATAATGCCCTATAAGGTTAGTGTCTCAAAGGCCTTTCATTGTCTCTCTATATGTCACTCACTTACATACTCAAACACACACACACACATTTGTATATATTTATATACGTATACAATAGCTAAACCAGGCCAAGTAATTGGCATATGACATATTTTAACACATTTGTAGAACCTGGCTGGGCATTGTAGAGAACAAGTTTAAGTCAAGGATTAGTCAACCAGATAATGGAGTTTAAAAAAATATACACAGAAAAGGAGATCACTCAAAGAACTATGGAACAAAAGAGAAGCACAAGAGGAAAAGTCAAACTTTGATTAAATAAATTAATAATGATAATGATTATTATTCATGCAATTATTGAACATTTACTACATGTTAGGCAATGTGCTAATAAGCATTTAAATTACCTAATCTCATTTAATAATAACAACCTCAAGAGAGAGGCACTATTATTACACCTGATTTATAGTTAAAGAAACTGAGTACTGGAAAGATTAAATCTCTTGCCAAGTCTGAGAACTAGTAAGTGATGGAGCTGGACTCAAACCAGATCTGTCTCACTCTAAACCCTGTGCTCTAACAACTTCTTATGCTTACATGATGCTAATATGCCAGAGGGGGTAGAAAGGAGGAGAGAGAAAAATGTAAACTTAATTTAAAATGTAAATTTTAAATTTAATTTAAAATGTAAACTTATATTAATATTGAAAGTTTATAATATCTCTACTGGATTATATTCTTATCACACCTCACCTGTAGTATCATGTCAAATTTAGGAGCCAAATTTAATGACACAGACTTGTAAAATCAGGAGGTATTGACTCCCAGCATTCTTAGCTATATGATCTTGGCCAGTTCCATAGGAACCTCAATTTCTCCATCTAAAGTGGGAGAAGAATCTACTTTACAAAGTTGATGTGAAGATTAAAGATAATGTGTGTGAAGTGAAAAACACAGTGTCTGGAATAGACTAAGCAGAAAAGGCACTAAAAATATGGCAGCCAATAAATTTACTATTATTATTCTGAGAGGAGGGTGACTAGGATATTGATCATGTTTTCTGAACATTAGCATGAGTTGTGAATGCATACTTTCTAAGGAAGTCCTTTCATTATTACTTTGCATTCTGCTAATTATAATTCTTACCAAGCTCAAAGTTGGGCTCTTCTGCGGCAAACAAGATAAATCTTATAAATCTAGTAATTTCATATTCCCCAGGGAACTAAGAGGGATTCTTTCCAGTCTCTTGTCAAAATTATCTCTGGAAAAAAATGGCTAGTGGAAAGGAGTTCCAGTGGCTGCTGATGTGCTGCCAAGTTTCAACACCCGTATCTCTTCAAAGGTCTAGCCCATAAAGAAATATCATTTTCTATCTTGACTGACAGCATTTATCTTGGATTTCAAAGCATCAAAGGACTGTTGGTCCCCAGAATGTTTTGTGAAATGATACTAATGTGTTCAATGATCTACATTTGAGAGGTTGTATTTCTGAAGCTGATAAACTCCAGCAAACCCCACTAGTGAAGTCCATTTTCAGTATATAAATATCATCTGCATTTGAAAAGGCACCCATTATTCACATCTGTAAATGCATTTATAGTCTAAAGCAGACTCATGATTGGGGGTGGAAGCCTTCATCTAGATGGAGACACCTAAAAAGAAGGGATTAGAAATGAGCTCATCTCATTAGAAATGAGAAATGGCATTCAGTTCATCCTAACTTCCAGACCCAGAATGAGTTCTAGGGGCAGAAAAATAAGACTGTAAAATAGAAGCAAGTCTTCCTCCTCCTCTTTCTATTGCCACCATAGAAACCAGTATGCTTCTGTGCAGTTTGTCCATGGGAATATCCTTGCCTTAGATTCTGACAACCAAAAGCCTCAAACACGAGGCTTCTTCCATGAAATCTGCCTCTCTTCTACTGGGATCATATCCACCAGACCTAAAACCTGGACTGTTGCTTCACCAAAGAACTTCTAAAAAAAGTGAGACTGGTACCAAGAATGGTAAGAGAAATCATTAGCATTGAATCACATAGTGAGAAAGCCATTCTATAATATTTTCAATTCTTTTTCTGATTTTCTGATTGGTAAGAAACAAGTCTCAGTGCCATGCTAATATGTCATTAGCATCTCTCCAACACTTGCTAAGCTTTTTTTTATAAGGACTTAGACTCAGAGCCAAGGAACAGGCAACATTACCTAGATAGAATTTAATAACATTATTTTGTTTATACCATTTTTATTTTTAGTTACTGTCTTTTTATGGCAAGTGAACTGGTTTTCCATGTATAGTACTAAGATAAAGTTTACTTTCTTAATTCATTTATTTGAATTATTAAAGTTAAAAAGATGGATCAACTGTAAAAATGGTATACAGATAAAAAGGAAATTATGAAGGTGGGTTGAAAATGATGAAATAAGAGATACTAGTTATTATATAATCTGAAAACAGAACATTTAAAAATATATCCCTCTACTACCCTAAGCCAGAGCTAATATCTTCCTCATCTGTAGTTCTACTGCCCTGTTTGTGCCTCTAATACATCCTGAATTCATCCTCTTTGAATTGTAGTCATGTACATTTCTCATTTTCCCTAAATAGAGTTAGCTCCTGGAAGTCTTGCTCATATTTGTAGATCACCTCTATGTTATACAGAGTACATTTCTCTGTGAATGTTTGTTGAATGGGGAACCTGATTCACCTTGATCCCACCTGCAGAATACTGGTAGTCACTTTAAGGATCCTCAGGGCCCAAATAGCATAAGGTTTTCTCTATACCACATGGTCTTCATTACTTTATTTAAATATCAGTCAATAAACAGTAAAGATAGACTTATTAAACTTCTATCATGGGAGAGTAACATCACCAAGATGGAGACATAGATTGTTCCTGACATTGCTTACCCTCACAAGAAGAAGAACTAATAACTATTCAAGAACAAGACACTACTGAGAGAATCCTAGAACATGGGGGTGAGACTAAAGCACCTCCCTGAACCACAGAGACCAAGACAGACTGTATTGGAAGGGTAAAAGAAGTGGCTACATGTTGACTGCATTGTCCCTCCTCCAGACCAGTGCAGCACCACTAAGCCCCCAGTTCCTCCAGTGGGAAAAGAGAACCCAAGGGTACAAACAGCACTGCCTCCAGCATTGTGGGTCACTTTATGGGAGTCCCTACTCTGATCTTGTACCACAGGGATTGCAGTGGAATCTGTGGGGCTCAACAACTGGGAATCTGACTGTGATGGAGAAGAGGGGAGGGGCTTGCAACAACCAGCACACGGTCTTGGCAGACCAAGTTCATACCTGCAGTGCCCAAGTAGTAATCCCAACCAGTGGCTTTGCTCATCTGCAGAACCAAGTCAGGGGTGCACTCTGACCTGGGAACTCGGTGGGGTGCAGATTTGCCTAATTTGGATCCTCAAATGAGGAGTTTTGCCAGCCCTAGAGCTCAGTTTACATATGCCCAGACAAGGAGCTGAATCACAGTTCCATCCACTTCCACTCCATCTGGCCAAAAGGGCTGGAGACAACTCCTGGAAGCAGTGTGGCCCAGTGGCACCCAAGCCAAGAGGTGGCTGGGCAGAGCTGATCGTTCCCTAGAGCAAAGCTGCTCTGGGGCATGAAGTGTTTCCATGTTATGCTCAGGCAGGGGGATTAATTCATAGCCAAGGCTAAGAGTAGCTCCCAGCCCCTCCCAACCAGACAGCCTGTTTGGTAAATTGAGAGAAGCCTGAAATAGCCCCTCCCCCTCCCACCCAGGCAAGGGAGCTGACACATAGCCCCAACCACTGTTGAGAGTGTGGAGACATAGCCCCATCTGACCAAAAGGGCTGGAGATAGCTCCTGAAAGCTGTACAGCCCAGGAGCACTCATGCTGAGAGGCAGGCAGGCAGCACTGATAGTTTGCAGAGCAAAGTGAGTGGCCCTGTTTGGTCAGGAAACTTGGGCTGCAGGTCAGTTTGAGTTAAGGCAACAAGCAAAGAGCTTTACTGGCTTTAGAGCTGCTTCTCCCACTTCACCCAGGCAGGAAATCTAATTTGTAGCCCCACTCATTGCTGAACACAGCCTTCAGCTTGTCTGACCAGAGGACCTAACCAGAGCACACAGAGAACTGCACAGCCCATTCAACAGTCAGAGGAGCAAAAAGAAAAAGAATGAAAAAGAGTGAAAAAAAGCCTACAGGAATTATAGAAAACAATGAAAAGAAACATTTGCATTATAGGAATTTCAGAGAGAGAAAGGGACAGAACTATATTTAAAGCAATAATGACTGAAAACTTCTTGAACCTGGGGAAAGAAATGGACATCCAGATCCACGTGCCCAAAGGATACCAAATAGGTTGAACACAATCAAGGCTACACCAAGACACATTATAAATAAACTGTCTAAAACTAAAGACAAAAAAAAAAAAAGAGTTTTAAGAGCAGTAAGAAAAAAGAAGTTACATACAAAGGAACAGCATAATACTATCAGCAGATTTTTCAACAAAAAATTTCATGCCAGGAAAGAGTGGGATGACATATTCAAAACATAGAAAGAAAATAACTATCAACCAAGAATTCTATTCCTAGCAAAGCTGTCCTTCAGAAACAAAGGAGGGATAAAGACTTTCCTGAACAAACAAAAGTTGAGGGAGTTCATTACCACCAGACCTACCTTACAAGAAATTCTAAAGGGAGTTCTTTGAGGGGCAGTAAAACAACACTAATTAACATCATAAAAATATAAAAAGGTAGTGTAAATCTCATTGGTAATGATAAATATATAGTCATAGTTAGATTCTGCAATATGCTAGTAGTGGTATATAATTCACTTACAACTCTTATTTTAAAGTGTTTTTTAAAAAGTAGTAAAAAAACCATAAATAGTCAATATAATAATCTGTTATTAGTTTTACAATTTTTAAAAAAACATGTAAATTGTAACAGCAAAAACCTAAAATGTGAGGGGGAGAAGAAGAAAAAGTGTAAAGTTTATAAATTCTATTGAAGTTAAGTTGTCACCAGGTTAAAATAGGGTGTTATAAATTTAATATATTTTATGTAAGCCTCATGGTAATCACAAGGGAAAATCCTGTCATAATTACACAAAAGAAAACAATAAAGAAGTCAAAGAATACTGATACCAAAAGACATCAAAACAAAAAAAGAGCAGAATAAGAAATAGGAACAAGGAATCTACAAAACAACCAGAAAACAATTAACAAAATGGCAATAGTAAGTTCCTACCTGCAATAATTACTTTAATGTAAACAGATTAAGTCCTCCAATTAAAAGACATAGAATGGCTGAATGGATTTAAAAAAGAAAAACAAGATCCAACAATATGCTGCCTACAGGAGACTCACTTTAGCCTTAAAGAAACACATAAACTGAGAGTGAAGGGATGGAAAAAGACATTTCAAGCAAATGGTAACAAACAAACAAACAAAAAGTAGTTCTACTTGTATCAGACAAAGTAGACTGTAAACTAAAAGTGATAAAGGAGATCCGGACACTGTGCTCTCGCCTGTGCCCACAGCTACATCTGTAGCTCTGCATCTGCACACAGCGAACTTTGACTCCTGTCACTGGTCTCCACGGCCATGCACAAGCCCATGGCTAGCCGGCTGGCCAGCCCCAGGAGTGCACACCACAACCAAGGCCTCTCAGCTGCTCCTGGGCCTGGTCCAGTCTCTACTCACAGTTAGTTCACAAACTGGAGCCTGGACATGGAGCATAAGGAGTGACTGAGGAAAGAGGCAGCCCATTCCAAACTGTACTTCCAAATGCCTGCTATCTATCTGTGATCCATTGGAAAACTGCCTTTTCCATCACTGGGTTTATACAGCGAGAGCAGAGCTTGAGGAAATGAAAGGCAGCTGGTGCTTTGGTCAAGTTTCAGGAACTCCGTCTACAAATTACAAGGGAGAGGAACTCCACCTTTGCCGGGCCTCCGTGTAGCTGGCAGGGTCTTGGTGCTCTGGCCAGGTGTCAGGCCTGAGCCTCTGAGGTGGGAGAGCCGAGTTCAGGACACTGGACCACCAGAGACCTCGCGGCCCCAGGTAATATCAATTGGCAAGAGCTCTCCCAGAGATCTCCGCCTCATCGCTAAGACCCAGCTCCACTCAATGACCAGCAAGCTCCAGTGCTGGACACCCCATGCCAGACAACTAGCAAGATAGGAACACAAACCCACCCAATAGCAGAGAGGCTGCATAAAATCATAATAAGTTCACAGACACCACAAAACACACCACCAGACGTGGTCCTGCCCACCACAAAGACAAGATCCAGCCTCATCCACCAGAACACAGGCACCAGTCCCCTCCACCAGGAAACCTACACAATGCACTGAACCAACCTTACCCAGTAGGGGCAGACACCAAAAACAATGGGAACTACAAACCTGCAGGCTGCAAAAAGGAGACCCAAACACAGTAAGTTAAGCAAAATGAGAGGACAGAGAAATAGGCAGCAGATGAAGGAGCAAGGTAAAAACCCACCACAACAAACAAATGAAGAGGAAATAGGCAGTCTACCTGAAAAAGAATTCACAGTAATGGTAGTAAAGATGATCCAAAATCTTGGAAATAAAATGGAGAAAATACAAGAAACGTTTAACAAGGACCTAGAAGAACTAAAGAGCAAACAAACAATGATGAACAACACAATAAATGAAATTTAAAATTCTCTAGAAGGAATCAATAGCAGAATAACTGAGGCAGAAAAACGGATAAGTGACCTGGAAGATAAAACAGTGGAAATAACTACCGCAGAGCAGAATAAAAAAAAAAGAATGAAAAGAATTGAGGTCATTCTCAGAGACCTCTGGGACAACATTAAATGCACCAACATTCTAACAATAGGGGTCCCAGAAGAAGAAGAGAAAAAGAAAGGGACAAGAAAATATCTGAAGAGATTATATTTGAAAACTTCCTTAATATGGGAAAGGAAATACTCAATCAAGTCCAGGAAGTGCAGGGAGTCTCATACAGGATAAGTCCAAGGAAAAACATTCCAAGACACATATTAATCAAACTATCAAAAATTCAATACAAAGAAAAAATATTCAAAGCAGCTAGGGAAAAGCAACAAATAACATACAAGGGAATCCCCATAAGGTTAACAGCTGATCTTTCAGCAGAAACTCTGTAAGCCAGAAGGGAGTGGCAGGACATATTTAAAGTGATGAAAGGGGAAAACCTACAACCAAGATTACTCTACCCAGCAAGGATCTCATTCAGATTTGATGGAGAAATTGAAACCTTTACCAACAAGCAAAAGCTAAGACAATTCAGCACTACTCTACCCAGCAAGAATCTCATTCACATTCGATGGAGAAATTAAAACCTTTACAGACAAGCAAAAGCTAAAAGAATTCAGTACCACCAAACCAGTTTTACAACAAACGCTAAAGGAATTTCTCTAGGCAGGAAACACAAGAGAAGGAAAAGACCTACAACAACAAACCGAAAACAATTAAGAAAATGGTAATAGGAACATACATTTTGATAATTACCTTAAATGTAATTGGATTAAATGCTCCAACCAAAAGACACAGACTGGTTGAATGGATACAAAAACAAGACCCATATATATGCTGTCTACAAGAGACCCACTTCAGACCTAGGGACACATACACACTGAAAATGAGGGGATGGAAAAACATATTCCATGCAAATGGAAATCAAAAGAAAGCTGGAGTAGCAATTCTCATATCAGACAAAGTAGACTTTAAAATAAAGGCTGTTACAAGAGACAAATAAGGACACTACATAATGATCAAGGGATTAATCCAAGAAGAAGATATAATGATTGTAAATATTTATGCACCCAACATAGGAGCACCACAATATATAAGGCAAATGCTAACAGCCAAAAAAGGGGAAATCAACAGTACCACAGTCATTGCAAGGAACTTTAACACCGCACTTTCAACAATGGACAGACCATCCAACATGAAAATAAATATGGAAACACAAGCTTTAAATGACACACTAAACAAGATGGACTTAATTGATATTTATAGGACATTCCATCCAAAAACAACAGAACACAGTTTCTTCTCAACTGCTCATGGAACATTCTCCAGGATAGATCATATCTTGGGTCACAAATCAAGCCTTGGTAAATTTAAGAAAATTGAAATCATATCAAGTATCTTTGCCAACCACAACACTATGAGACTAGATATCAATTACAGGAAAAAAACCTGTAAAACCTACAAACACATGGAGGCTAAACAACACATTACTAAATAACCAAGAGATTACTGAAGAACTCAAAGAGGAAATCAAAAAATACCTAGAAACAACTGACAATGAAAACACGATGACCCAAAACCTATGGGATGCAGCAAAAGCATTTCTAAGAGGGAAGTTGGTAGCAATACAATTCTACCTAAAGAAACAAGAAAAATCTCAAATAAACAACCTAACCTTATTACACCTAAAGCAATTAGAGAAAGAAGAACAAAAAAAACCCCAAGTTAGCAGAAGGAAAGAAATCATAAAGATCAGATCAGAAATACATGAAAAAGACATGAAGGAAACAATAGCAAAGATCAGTAAAACTAAAAGCTGGTTCTTTGAGAAGATAAATAAAACTGATAAACTATTAGACAGACTCATCAAGAAAAAAAGGGAAAATACTCAAATCAACAGAATTAGAAATGAAAAGGAGAAGTAACAACTGACACTGCAGAAATACAAAGGATCATGAGAGATTGCTACAAGCAACTATATGCCAATAACATGGACAACCTGGAAGAAATGGACAAATTCTTTGAAAAGCACAAGCTTCCGAGACTGAACCAGGAAGAAATAGAAAATATAAACAGACCAATCACAAGCACTGAAATTGAAACTGTGATTACAAATCTTCCGGCAAACAAAACTCCAGGACCAGAGGGATTCACAGGCAAATTCTATCAAATATTTAGAGAAGAGCTAACACCTATCCTTCTCAAACTCTTCGAAATTATAGCAGAGGTAGGAACACTCCCAAACTCCTTCTATGAGGCCACCATCACCCTGATGCCAAAACCAGACAAAGATGTCACAAAGAAAGAAAACTACAGGCCAATATCACTGATGAACATAGATGCAAAAATCCTCATCAAAATACTAGCAAACAGAATCCAACAGCACATTAAAAGGATCATACACCATGATCAAGTGGGGTTTATCCCAAGAATGCAAGGATTCTTCAATATACGCAAATCAATCAATGTGATACACCATATTAACAAATTGAAGGAAAATACCATATGATCATCTCAATAGATGCAGAAAAGGCTTTTGACAAAATTCAACACCCATTTATGACAAAAACCCTCCAGAAAGTAGGCACAGAGGAACTTACCTCAACATAATAAAGTCCATATATGACAAACCCACAGCCAACATCATTCTCAATGGTGAAAACCTGAAACCATTTCCACTAAGATCAGGAACAAGACAAGGTTGCCCACTCACACCACTATTATTCAACATAGTTTTGGAGGTTTTAGCCACAGCAATCAGAGACGAAAAAGAAATAAAAGGAATCCAAGTCAGAAAAGAAGAAGTAAAGCTGTCACTGTTTGCAGATGACATGATACTATACATAGAGAATCCTAAAGATGCCACCAGAAAACTACTAGAGCTAATCAATGAATTTGGTAAAGTAGCAGGATACAAAATTAATGCACAGAAATCTCTTGCATTCCTATACACTAATGATGAAAAATCTGAAAGAGAAATTAAGGAAACACTCCCATTTACCATTGCAACAAAAAGAATAAAATACCTAGGAATAAACCTACCTAAAGAGACAAAAGACCTGTGTGCAGAAAACTGTAAGACACTGATGAAAGACATTAAAGATGATACAAACAAATGGAGAGATATACCATGTTCTTGGATTGGAAGAATCAATATTGTGAAAATGACTATACTACCCAAAGCAATCTACAGAGTCAATGCAATCCCTATCAATCTACCAATGGCATTTTTCACAGAACTAGAACAAAAAATTTCACAACCTGTATGGAAAGACAAAAGACCCCGAATAGCCAAAGCAATCTTGAGAAAGAAAAACAGAGCTGGAAGAATCAGGCTCCCTGACTTCAGACTATACTACAAAGCCACAGTAATCAAGACAGTATGGTACTGGCACAAAAACAGAAATATAGATCAATGGAACAGGATAGAAAGCCCAGAGATAAACCCATGCACATATGGTCACCTTATTTTTGATAAAGGAGGCAAGAACATACAATGGAGAAAAGACAGCCTCTTCAATAAGTGGTGCTGGGAAAACTGGACAGCTACATGTAAAAGAATGAAATTAGAACACTCCCTAACACCATACACAAATATAAACTCAAAATGGATTAAAGACCTAAATGTAAGACTGGACACTATCAAACTCTTAGAGGAAAACATAGGCAGAACACTCTATGACATAAATCACAGCAAGATTCTTTTTGATCCACCTCCTAGAGAAATGGAAATAAAAACAAAAATAAACAAATGGGACCTAATGAAACTTAAAAGCTTTTGCATAGCAAAGGAAACCATAAACAAGACCAAAAGACAACCCTCAGAATGGGAGAAAATATTTGCAAATGAAGCAACTGAGAAAGGATTAATCTCCAAAATTTACAAACAGCTCATGCAGCTCAATATCAAAAAAACAAACAACCCAATCCAAAAATGGGCAGAAGACCTAAATAGACATTTCTCCAAAGAAGATATACAGATTGCCAACAAACACATGAAAAGATGCTCAACATCACTAATCATTAGAGAAATGCAAATCAAAACTACCATGAGATATCACCTCACACCAGTCAGAATGGCCATCATCAAAAAATCCACAAACAATAAATGCTAGAGAGGGTGTGGAGAAAAGGGAACCCTCTTGCACTGTTGGTGGGAATGTAAATTGATACAGCCACTATGGAGAACAGTATGGAGGTTCCTTAAAAAACTAAAAATAGAACTACCAAACAACACAGCAATCCCTCTACTGGGCATACACCCTGACAAAACCATAATTCAAAAAGAGTCATGAAAAAAAAAAAAAAAAAAAGAGTCATGTACCAAAATGTTCACTGCAGCTCTATTTACAATAGCCAGGACATGGAAGCAACCTAAGTGTCCATCGACAGATGAATGGATAAAGAAGATGTGGCACATATATACAATGGAATATTACTCAGCCATAAAAGGAAACGAAAGTGAGTTATTTGTAGTGAGGTGGATGGACCTAGAGTCTGTCATACAGAGTGAAGTAAGTCAGAAAGAGAAAAACAAATACAGTATGCTACCACATGTATATGGAATCTAAAAAAAAAAAAATTGTCATTAAGAACCTAAGGGCAGAACGGGAATAAAGACACAGACCTACTAGAGAATGGACTTGAGGACATGGGGATGGGGAAGGGTAAGCTGTGACAAAGTGAGAGAATGGCATGGACATATATACACTACCAAATGTAAAATAGCTAGCTAGTGGGAAGCAGCCGCATAGCACAGGGAGATCAGCTGGGTGTTTTGTGTCCAACTAGAGGGGTGGGATAGGGAGAATGGGAGGGAGACACAAAAGGGAGAAGATATGGGGATATATGTATACATATAGCTGATTCACTTTGTTATACAGCAGGAACTAACGCACCATCGTAAAGCAATTATACTCCAATAAAGATGTTAAAAAAAAATGTCAGATAAAGACAAATACCGTATGGTCTCACTTATAAGTGGAATCTAAAAACAAAACAAAACAAACAAACAAACGGAAAGCAAACTCATAGGAAAAGAGATAAGACTTGTTGTTACCAGAGGCAGAAGGGGAGGTGGGAGTTGAAGGAATGTAGTCAAAAGGTACATGCTTCCAGTTATAAGATAAATAAGAACGGGGGATGTGATGAACAACATGATGACTGTAGCTAATACAGCTATATGATATATAAGAAAGTTGTTAAAAGAGTAAATGCTAAGAGTTCTCATCACAAGGAGAAATTTTTTGTCTTTTTCCTTTCTTTTACTTTTATTGTAGCTATATGATAAGATGGATGTTAGCTCAACTTATTGTAGTAATCATTTCACAGTATATGTAAATTGAACCATCATGTTATATGCCTTAAACTTACACAGTGATGTGTGTCAATTATTTCTCAGTAAAATTTGGGGAAAAAACCTTCCATCTTGCAAGCCCTTTAGGATATGTACAAACAACTAACAAGACACTTTTGTGATTATAAAAGTTAAAATATGATAATTGCAGAAAATATAGACAATACATAAAGCAAAGGCAAAAAAAGGTATAAAATATAAAAATTGGGCTTCCCTGGTGGCTCAGTGGTTGGGAGTCTGCCTGCCAATGCAGGGGACATGGGTTCGAGCCCTGGTCTGGGAAGATCCCAAATGCTGTGGAGCAACTGGTCCCGTCAGCCACAATTACTGAGCCTGCGCGTCTGGAGCCTGTGCTCCGCAGCGGCAGAGGCCGCGATATTGAGAGGCCCACGCACCGCGATGAAGAGTGGCCCCCGCTTGCCGCAGCTGGAGAAAGCCCTCGCATAGAAACGAAGACCCAACACAGCCATAAATAAAAACAAACAAAAAAAATCTGAAAATATAAAAATAAATAAACCATAATTCCCACACCAGCAGATAACTACTATTAATATTTTAGAGTGTTTTCTTCCAGTCTCTTTTCTTTGTTTGTTTTCAGCATTGAAAATGCATTTGTGTATGAAATTGTGTTCCTGCCTTTAATCTCACTAATCCTTACATTCACTCTTGTGCCACCTTGTCTTGTACTTCGTTTCTATGTACCAGTCACATGAATGACTAGAAAGGCAGAAACATCAAGAAATACATAAGTATGGGTACAAATGCCCTCTTATAGCCTTTTGCCTAGTAGGGGATTCCATGACTTAAAAAGATACATTAAGGGGTTTCAAAAAGGATGTGTCAAATGTCTCTTTAGATGAAGAACATCAATGGTGGCAGTTTCCAATTAAGAATTAGTCACAGAACCACAGACTGTGGGGGCTAGAAAAAGGCTTCAGAAATGCCTTTATAGACTGGGGACCATAGGTCAAGATAAAGTTAATGACTTAGCAAAGAATACTCATTAGGAACAGCAGGGTCTATTATCTAGATTCAAAGCCAGATGGAGATTAAATATTTCACATTATAATGTAAGTCAATGGGAAACACAGGTGAATATTCACACAATTTGAGAAAAGCATGTCTATTACTAAATGAGGAACACTTGCATAGCTCAAAATGAATCCACATGAAAGTTTTTCCCCATCCCAGTGACCATCCAGGGACTTGTGACCATCATCTTCCTGAATTTTGATTTTGCTCTTCTCTCAGCCACCAAGTCTTTTCTAATTTTGTGTGTTTTATTCTATATTTCAGTTATTTTCTATTTCCCTTCTTGTGAATGTGTAATATAAGCAATCCCTATTTCAAAATTTCTGAGCAGAGACCTAAGCTCTTCGGAATAAAATAGCTGCTATACATTATCAATAAATGAGTTTATTGAAAGTGGAATCAGATTGAGGTACTTGATATTCCTTGGCATTACTTTAATTTTGGCCTTTTTCCTAGCTAATAACTTGATTATTGTTTTAATAATAACTTAGAAACCATATCATCTGCAAGTATCAGCATCTGACACTGCCATATTGCTAATTACACTTGATTTTTTAAAGCACCTTCCACTGTATTCCTCTCGTCTGGTTTTCCCACCCTCTAATCACTCTACTACTACTTCAGGTACCGCCCCGCACTTTTTCCCTCTAGATCTTAGTATTCCCCAAGGATTTGTTCCCAGTCCTCTGTTCTTCTCTATTATGTGTGTGTGTGGTGGGGGCGGGAACCTTCCTCTTCTTCCCTTCTAGGTTCTTTGGCTGGTCTAATAATTAAATTGACATAAAACAGATTAACAAGAGAAAAACAAACTTAATTTTGTACATATGGAAGCCCATAAAAATATGAACAAAGAAGTAACCAAAGTAGCCAGCTTTTATACATTTCAGACAAGAAAACAAATTTGTGGAGGACTGATGAGAACAAAGGAGTTTGGGTTTGGGGTAGCAAACTAATGAAAAAGTAACAAAGTTCGTTTATATAGCTTTCTCGATCCTAAATTCCCTATGTTTGGTGGTAAGGGATGCTTTTTACCCTCCTGGTACAGGAAGGGTACCTTTCATATGGAAGATTTATTTCCTGCTTTCAGAGGGACAAAAGAAATTCAGGTGTCCTTCTTGCACCAGCCGTTTCTTAAGTAACTTTAATCCAAAATAATCAATAAGCTAAAGTGGCATATTTTACTCCCCTTCACTATCCAATCTTTTCTACTAGAGAATTCTTCTGCATTCATGACATTTGCTACCTATTTATTAGTCAATTACTAATTAAATCTCTCAAGCTCTGACTTCTCTCCCAAATTCCAGTCACATCTTCTTAAGCTGCCCGCAGAACATGTCCAATTATATGTCTTGCTAGCATCATATAAATAATCCAATTTCATGACACTTTCCCCAAAATCAATATCAATCCCTGGTTTCTTTTTCTTTTTTAATAGAGGTAAACCATTCACCTATAGATGACTCAAAATCTTGGAATCACCCATGGCTTCTCTTTCCAGCTCATTATATTTAATCCTCACCAAGTACTGTTGATTCTTCCTTGCTTCTCTTCCTAATATTCGTAACTTGCTTCCCCTGTTTCCAGTTTCCAGAAAGGGCCACATATTATTTCAACTCTTCCATTTCTCACCTACACTGCACATGCCTACTAGAATAATCTTGCTAAAATATTACTTTCATCATGAAATCCCCATGATCAAAAAAAATCACTAAAGATATTTTAAGATACTGTTGCCTAAAAAAATAAAGTTCAGATTCCACATTCAGGTCCTCTACAATCTATTTCTAACCCAAGATTATTATTTTGGGACTGTCTGTAAGAAGTAGCATGGGGAAGTAGAAAGAGAACTAGAATCTAACTAAGAGCTAAAATTCCAGTTTCTGGTACTTGCTAGTTGTGTGATCTTGGGCAAGTCACTTAACCTCTATGAATCTCAATTTCCTTATCTAGAATATAAAGATAAGTAATAGTATTTTCATACAGCTGGGGTAAATACAAATTAGGTAAACAAATATTAATATGCTTGATACACGGTAGGCATTCAAAGCCATTTGAATCTGAACATAAGGTCTTTTCTATCTCTAAAGTTCAATGATTCTCTTCCCCAATCAGTCTCTCCACTCCAGTCCAACTCCCATATTCACCTCTCCCAAATAGGAATTCTTCCATTTTCTTTTGCCCCTCTTCAACACCTACACCAATATTAGCAACCTTCAAGTTCTTTTCAAAACCTACCTGTTCTGTAAAGTCCATAACAAAAACCTCAGCTAAAAACAGTCACTGCCTCTTTTAAGCACTCAGGTCTCTTAATTTATTAGCTGTTTTGTATCATAAGCTTTTCATGTACTCAGAATGTATCATCCTGGCAATATTACATGCTCCTTGAGGGCCACTACTCTGCATTGTTCCTCTTTGTATCTCTCAGCATTTATTCAATCATTTATGGAAAGTCCTCTTTGATGAGGACTGGACTATACTGAGTTCTAAAGGATGAGTAGACGTTGACGAGGCAAAGAGAGGGAGGGAAAGCTTCAGGCAGAAGGAATAGCTTGCGTGAAGGTCCTGAGGCAGAAACAGTTTGACCATTAAAGTAACAGAAAAAAGAGATGAGGTGGAGAAACAGAAAGAGACCGGACTGAAACACAGTAATGTGGGAGAGAAGGGGAAGCAGTTGCTTCCCCTCAGCATATTCTACCAAAGTGCCATTTTTTAAGGTACTAATAATACATTAAATTACAGCTGTTAATAGTACAATGAAAAGACTTCAAAGATAGCAATATGAAAGCTGCTAGGGTGACAAAAAGAGTAGTTAAATGGTGCTTTTTTGAAGTGTAGCTTTTCTATCAACCAATGGCCAGCCTCCCTTGGTCCACTCCCTCCCTAATCCTCTCCCCATCTCAGCTGACATTTAAATCCTTCCAGGCTGGGATTCAGATCAAGCTGAGTTCTCCCAGACTATGAGAAACAAGTTAGAGTTTTATGCAAGGGAGTGTATGATCTTGCTTGCATTCTAATAAGATCATCCTCTGCCATGTGAATCATGCTTTATAGGAGAGAGCAGTTAGAAGAAAGTGGGAGACTCCAAACTGTTTTCTTCTGAGGTTTAGCCAAGAGTTCCATGGAGACTTAAGCTCAAAAAGATGATATGGATACTAGAGCTAGTTGTAAACCAAAAGGCAACAGAATATTCCAGAAACAGCTTAGCACATATTACCATATTAGGCCCACCCCAGCCATGTCCCAAATGTGGTTCTGTATTGGAGTTTATGACATTGTAGAGCGCTATAACACAGACACAAAGAAGTGATATTTTCTTCTCTCCACTTAAGTCACTGGAAGTCTTCCTTCCATAGGTTTCCTCTTATCTAACCCTTCAGCTATTGCAATGTGAACTGTCTCCAAACCATCTGAGGTTGTAACTTCCCTATGCTCTGTCTCAGGACAAATACAGTCCTTTCTGGGAAAGTCTGAGGAAAGCTCATGAGATATTTGTACATTTTATTTAGTTTTTCAAGTGGAAAAAACAATAGACATTTCCCTGTTTAAAAAGAAAAAAAAAACAAATCTGTTGACTCTTACACACAAATAATTCAAACCAGCTGACCTTCAAAATGTCAAACTTCACATGTGGTCAAGCCTCAGACAGACTCTAAGCTAAGTTTGGGAAAAAAAATAATTTAAATAATGAACTGGTAAAGCAAATAAAGTAAAATATTTGGATATTTGGATGATGATTCAGTTGAGTAACCACTAGTGACCCCAAACCGCCACTTGTTATGGATAGACGCCTTGTTAAGATTTTTAACTTGGGAGAGTTCAGAAACAACCCAATTATGGTGGGTGTCTTTCCAAATTGACCAGAGGCTAGAAGCAAGATGAGAAGGAGTAACTGATCCACTCAAGATTGAAATTCTGAGGTCTTTGGGAATACTAGAAACAAGTCTATCACACACTCAATTCATTTACTCCTGGCTTGAATAATCATTTTTTCAGATTAGGGACTAAAACCTTTGTAGGACTGAAAAATTATGGACTCCCCCCTCCCTATACATCTTCCACCATGTGATTCAAAATAAAACCAACGCCAACCTGTAAAGGAAAAAAAAAGTGTAAGAAAGCTGAACAAATTTCTGATTTCCCCCATGGTGGCCACTTTTATACTTTCAAAAAATATATTATTAGTTTTTAAAATCTGGTGCACCTATTTTCACTAGCACCCTAAGCATATGTTTAGTTTGCCTTTGGGGTAATCAGCACTGTCTGGATCCCCATAGCTACACTATTTGGGTTTCTTATCATTAAAACTCCCTGACTTTTATGAAGTAACTATTGTGGAAACTCTTTTTTTTTTTTTTTTTTTTGCATAAATCAAAGTCACTTTACATTACTAGACAATTGACTATCTGCAATTAAAAGAGGAGAGAGAGAGAGAATATGACTTCTCAGTGAGACTCCTGTTGGGTCTTTTCATCCCTCACACAACAAACTACTCAAGGGTAAGCATGACATATATGTTTATGCACCATGAAAAATTTATCTTGGCTTATGGAAAACTGTAAAGCCAAGTTTACATAAGTCAAGTCTTAGTAACCCGAGGACTTTCTGCACTAACCTTTCCTTTTTCCACCTGCTCTTCAGTATCAGAAAAAAAAAAATCCACTGTTCATTTGTAGTTCAGATAGTTAATGGTTGCATTGGTCTGATGCCCAGTGCCAACTATGTTTTTGCCCACTTCCCCCATCCATAGGAAAGGAAAAATCCCATAAGCCTCAAGGTGGCAAATGGACAAGTCTGCACTTTAACCTTCTTTATGTTCCTGTCTTTATCTTTCCAGGTAAGTGTTTATGTTTTGTCCTTATTTGAGGTTAACTAAGAAGCAGCATGATGTGGTTTCTAGAAAGTACCGTTGATTGAAGACAGAATACATTATGACATTCTGAAGACAGAATAATGTCCCCCTATTGCCTTCAGCCCCTGACGAGTGATATGAGGGTTTGCATTAGAGTGACCTCAAAGGCCCCTTGCAACTCTGACATTTTATTATTACAGCATGTTCTCTGGCTCAATGAAGTCAAGGATAGGGTTAGATTAGTGTAAAATTAACGATTTGGTAACCCTGCACAAAGTGGGCTAATACTAAAAAGCATGCTGATTTAAGCAATGTACTCTTTTCTCTTATCATTGCATCTCTTGAATCCAGGACAGTGCTTAACATAAATAACTGGCTTGAAACAGACTTTTTTGATTGTCACAAGTATCTGAAACCACCTTGTAAATTTCTTGGGTGAAAGAGCATTATTCTAGGACCAGAATGTGTAGAGGCAAATGGTCACAAAACATGTCACATTTGTGAAATGAAATAAATTCCTGATGGCATGGAGCTCAGGGTGCTTGAGGAAAGGGATGAAGCAAAAAGATATAGTCAGAAGAAATCATGTGCATGTTAAGTTTTAAAATGTCATTTTCCCCCTAAAAGCTTAAATGGAGCCAATAAAGCATTTAGTCATGGAAGTAATCAAATTTGTATTTTACAAAGCCTCTGATTTAATTAAAACAGTTTGTGATATGATGTGCAGAGCCACCAAAATGGAGAGGCTATATTTATTTCCCTGATTCAGAGCAGTTTAAAACATGGAGATAACTGTAAGGAACATAAGATCACTGAAAAATAATTAGTTGTATTCATTCATCCATCCATTCTACTCATTTAACTAACAAAAATTTACCTACTGCTTACTACTATGTGCCAGGCACCAGAGTTACAAAGACTAACAACAACAACAAAATTCATTCTTTCAAACAATATATAATTTGTAGGGGAATTATGGACGATTTTATTTTTTATTTTTAATTTCTGTTATTGTTTTTGTTGTTTATTTTACTTGTGATCTCAAGTTCAGAGGGTAGAATTAATTATACTCAGTTCATGACACATTACCATCAAGGATCTTTGCGAAGCCCCTCTCTTATTGCATTTATTTTTTTATGTCTCTTTATACCCATACTACATTAAAGTCCCCCTATCCTGAACACAGACAACCACTTAATTTTGTTTTATATATTTTTCTTTGCACATGCTTTTATAAATGTGTATTATCCTGTGAGCATGTATCTCTAATTCACATAAATGGTATTGTTATATCACTATTTCTTTCACAATGTTTTTATGATCCATCCCATGTTGCTATGTATAACGACAAACTGGTTGCTTTTAATTGTTGCATAATACTCTTTGTACTCATTTTACCTATGCACCTTTCCAGTAATGAACACCCAAATCACTCCACCTTTCTCCACCACAAAAACAGCTGCAGTGAATACCCTAGTACATGCCCCTTTATGAATCCACATGAGAATTTCAATGGGAGTAAAAACACAGGAGTGGAATTTCAAAATAAGAGAGGAAGAATACTTTTCATTTGCTCTCCATAACATCTATCCCAGTCTACAGTCCCACTAGCACTGCACGAGGGTTCCTGTATCCCTCACGTGCCAACACTTGGCTTTGTTAAACTTTCTAACTTTGCCAGTCTAGTATGTAGAAAGTAATAGCTCATTGTTTTTACAATGTGTGTCTTCAAAATTACTAATGATTTTGAGCACATGTTTATTAGCTTTTAGGTTTTTCTCCTAAGTAGATTTTCTGTACCTTCACTTATTTTCCTCTTCTTGTTGATTCCAGGAGTATACCCAAAATATTGATCTTTTGTTGATTATAGACTTTGCCAATATATTTTCTCCTTCTATTATCTTTCAATTTTGGCCCTGGAGGGTTCATTGCACAAAAATCCTTAATTTTAATTTATCAGTGTTTCCTTTATGGGTTATGTTTAAAATTTGTTAAGAAGTCATTTATTGAGCCCTTAGATCACACAGATATTCACTTAAACTTTCTTCTATTAATCTAATAGACTTATCTTTCACATATAGGCCCATAGATTTGTGGTGCCACCTTATCACATATAAGTAACACATACACACGGGTCTTTCCCTGAGATCTCTATTCTGCTCCATTGAGCTGTTTATATGACACTGCATCATTATTCATGCAATAAATAAAACAACTTTGCTACTGTCTTTCCTTCTTTCTCTCTTCTGTTAGTTAGCTCAAAGGACCCCCTAAACCCCTATCCCAAAAAGCTTAATATTTCCAACAGAAGGAAGACAACCATCCTAGTTCTATTTAATCAAGTCCTACCCCTAATCAGCAACACAGAAAATATTTTAGTTCCCAGAAATATAGTCCCATTTAATGCAGTTATCTCTTAATGTATTTATTAGATACATATTTTGGGGGACAACCCCATGTGGGCATGTTCTTTGTTTAGAGATCAAAAACATTTTTGATACAAATGATCATTTTTTTAAGATAATAAATTTATATATTAATTCCTAAGTCATGTGATAGTAACACCATTGTGTTGAATTGCGTATATATTCTAGATTTCACTAAGCAACCAAAAAACAAAAAATCTGTGAATTTTTTTCTTACGAAGCCTCCAGTGACTTCCACTGTACAATATAATTTTGTAATAATTTGTACAAATCAAGTGAGAATGATAATAAACTACATTAATAAACTATAAACTTAAGGTTTATTGTGCCTTCCATCAATCAGTAGCTATAGTAATAACCCTTGCCAAGAAAGCCCTCAACAAAGTAGTAACACAAAATTGACAGTGTTTGTAATTTTCTACATTTTGAGCTATATAACCATAATTACATGTCAAAATTACCTTAATTGATAAGCAATCTTCCATCTAGATCAACTGCAAGTCACAACTTTGATACAAAGAAAGAAATATCTTTCAGAAGAAAGCTGCCATCCAAACTCATACACTAATTTCAGAATATCCCTCCCATGTATCACCATCTGATAATGTTCAAAGAATTTCCTGCTCACAAATGCCTTTGTTTCTGAAGGTAAATTCTTATGTATAGTAAAGATACTGCCTCCAAAGTAAAATACCCAGGCCTACAAAACTTTAAAAAGCATCTGCTGTATAAATAGTACTTCTGAACTAGATGGTCTTGATCACATCTTAGTAATAACAAAAGGTAAACTTCAAATTTGCCTTACCAAGTGTGAACAAGTTCTAAAAACAAGAATGTAGCATTTTGCCAAGAGTAAAAATAAGGGCCTTGTGTTTTTCATTGGAATTTTTCAGAAGGATATTTGGGTAATGTCTTTAACCTTCCTTTCTATGTTTCTGTATTTTGCAAATTTCCTCTAATGAGCAAAATAAACAAAAAATGAAATAATTTCTTTAAAAAAACTGTATTCATCCTGATCATCTTCCGTATCCCCACCACCAACACTACCAAACATATACATAGTGACAAAAGAGATGTTCAAAGTCTATAGGAGCTTGAGTGAGCAAAGAGAATGATTTGAAATCCCAAATAAAATATCTTTAATGTGACATTTTGAAAGCCTGAAGCAACTTTATAGACAAAAAATTACCTAGTGATCACAGAAAGAGGTCATGAAAAATTACGAATTATATTAAGCCCAGTAATTCAACTTTAGGCACCAGTATACTCATTATAAAGTAAATAAAAATATTATTGCCTTGTTCCCTTTTACTGTTAATAAATATCTCTCCAGCTACAAACACTAACTTAAGATTGACTACAGATGTACTATTTTGGAGGCAGGGAACTGATGCTAAATAAAGATAACATCAAACCTTTATTAATGGGAAAATTTAATACTATTAGTTTTGTTATTCTGGTGTTCATTATAGCAGATGAAGTATTAGATTTATCTTCTTTGACTGCATAACAACTATATGAAGGCTGAACTATGAAAATAAAGTTCTAATTTTAATTTTACCCTCGACTTTATTTCCTAAATTGATTTCTTTTTCACTTTGTTTGGGTGATTGCTTTTCATGAAATTTTATTAGATTTAACAGAGAAACTACAACAGTTGCTGCTATAATGTTCATCTATCTGGCTGAATAAGTATGTATTTTGCTGCATAATTACAAAGTAGAAAACTACTGTAAGATCACACTAACTGCTCAAAAAAAAGAAACAACAGCCACCTCTTTCATAAGGTCTTTGCTCTTCTTTATTCTTGACTATTTCTCTGTATTTCTATCAGAAAAAGGGATTGGAAAGAGAAGTATTTATAGAAAAACGTATGCATATATAATTTATTCAGTTAGTCCTCTCTCATATAGAGGGATTTGAGACCCAGTTCATGTGTTTCAAGAGCTACAAGAGTGCGAGTGAGTAGGTATATGGGTAGATTATTCAACAGAGAATAGTTCAGACAACAGTAGAGGTTGGAACTATGTTGGGCTTCTGGCACTTGGTTCACCTAAACAAATTGTTGGATCTGGTGGATTTCTTAAAAACTCAGAAGAGTTCAGATTCAGAAAACTTGAGATCTGAAAGGAATCTTATAATTAATTCACCTTAGAAAAAAAGGCTAATCAATACTGGTTTTAGAAATAGAGTGGAACTGAGAAAGATTGTTTTTTCCCCCATAACAAGGTAAAATTAAGTTGCCAAGTCTTAGTCCGCATTTCCATTAAAACTCTTCATTTATCCCACCCTTCTACTCCATTCTCTACCACAGCACCAGTTCAGGCATCCTTATCTCACATGAGATTTACCATAACAATCTCTAGTATAGACTCCTTAATTTTGGTCTCTCATCCTACAACTAGAACCCAGCTATGTTAGTCCTGTATTTTCCACATCATTTTAGAGACCTCAAGGAAAATGACCATGTCTTATATTTCTCCTGTATCCCCAACAAAGGCAAGTACAATAGCTAATAATAGTTAATATATATTAACTAATTAAGTGTTCACTCTGTGCCAGGCACTATACTAAATGCTTTACACGTATTAACTCATTTAATCCTTATGACAACCCAATGAGGTTACTATTATAATTCCCACTTCACAGGCAAGACTTACAAAAGGTCACATGGCTAGTAAATGATGGGGGTAAGGCCAGGGATTTATAGCCAAGCTATCTGATACCAGAGCCTGTATTCCACTATCTTTCCTGGGGGCTGTGGGGGGCTTGTGAGGAGGAGAACTGCGTATTAAATTTCTCAATAAGAACTTAGCATGGGTAGCTAGGAATATATTCAAAACTTAATATACTTTAAAAAGACAACTTTTAAGCGTGGCTGAGCTGTGTTTTGTACATACTGCCATCTCCCTGTTTGCAGTTGGCAACATAATCATTTCTCACACCTGAAGTAAGAAACTGTTTGTACCCCCATAAAAACAAAGTTGACAGCTGCTGCTAGCTGTGAAAGGCTTAAAATAGCCCCTTAAAATATCCACATCAAATCCCTGGAATCTATGAATGTCACCTTATTTGAAAAAAGGGTTTTTGCAGATGTAACTTACGATTTGAAATGAGATCATCTTGGAGTATCAGGGTGGGCCCTAAGTCCAGTGAGAAGTGAATAAGAGACACACAGAGAACAGACAGAAGAGGAGGAGGCAATGTTACCATAGAGGCAAAGATTGGAGAGATGCAGCCACAAACCAAGGAACACCTAGAGCCACCAGAAGCTGGAAGAGGCAAGGGACAGAACATCCCCTAGGGCTTTAAAATGGAGCCAGTCCTGCCACCACCTTGATTTTGGACTTCTGGGCTCCAGTATTGTGAGGGAATAAATTTCTATTGTCTTATGCCACTTCCTTTGTCGTATTATATTACTGCAGTCACAGGAAGCTAATACACTATCCATCTGCTATCTGCAACAGAATGCAAGCTCCTTGAACAGGAACTGTGTTTTGCGTATCTTTATAGTCTTTACTTTTTCAGTCTAGTGTAGTGCCTAAGAAGCATGGGTGCAATGGCAATAATTTTGGGAAGTAATAGTGGAAATAGAAAATAGCAGGCAGATTTACGACATAAAAATTGTGACCTTGGCATTTAATCTATTCATTCAGTAACCATACACTGGGGACCTACTATGTGCCAGACAATGAATTGGGCAATCAGGCATTCAACTATGAAGACATGAACATAATCCTTGCCCACATTTCATTTTGAGTGACTTATCATATTATCCTGTAATTAATACTCTAACAGTGGAAGAACAGTATTCACTATATATTTACAGGAGGGACAGCTCCATGATGGTGGAGTCTGGGAAGCATGTCACTTAACTTCTTTGAGACTTCATTATAAAACAAATAATAAATAACAGAGGTGATACAAACACTTCCTGCTTTAGAGAACTGTTGTGTTCTCATTTAAAATAGGTTCTTTGTAATAATAATATTGTACATACTTCTTATAAAATGTTTATGTGTACCTAGTGTTGTACTGTGCATTGTATACAAATTATCTCATTTAACTCTTACAACCTAATGATTATTTATATATATATTATGTATTAATTACTATATATAAAAATATATTATTATTATTTCACCAATTTTACAAATGGAGAAACAGATTTAGGGATGATAAATATTATGCCCAAATCCACATAGCTAGTAAAAGGCAGAACCAGCATTTGAACCAGGCTTAATTCCATAGCCTGAAGTTTTAACCACTACATCATACTTGTTACAAATGTTAAAAACTGCAAATATTGTTAGATAAAGCCTTCAATGAGAACTTGCTCAATAAACATGTACCCTTGAGCAGGCATAAGAAATAAAGGAAAAAAGGCTATAGTCTCAAAGAAACGATTTTTCCATCAGCAAGATCTCAAAAAAAAAAAAAAAAAAAAAACAGAGATGTAGGGTAGTACCAACAGAAGTGGGCAAAAAAAACACCCTGCCAGTCTGGTGCTGTTATGCCACAGTTGCTTTTTGACTAACCAGTGGATTGTTCTGTGATTTTAAAATAATCACCTAATTTATTTCAGTTTCTGATTGTCTAATAGTAATCTGATAATAAATTCAGAATTTTTTCTTTACAGGGATACTCTGAGAAATACACAGTAGTAAAGAATGTGGTAACTTTAAGATGTTACCTAATTCATTCAAAGCAGCATAAAAGTCCGGAAAATTGCAATGCACAAAAATTGGTTTGTGATAAATCCAGTTACAGTTTTGATGCTATTTTTGCTGATTCTGTATTTGCACATTTGTCTATTTGCTAAAATTTATTTGTAATCCCAAAGTCAATACTCAGGGTGCTCCTGTGTTCATTTGCGGACATGTGCATAATGGCAAAAAATTAGATGTCCCACTGGCACATTCCCAACTGAGGTCAAAGAAGGTGATGGTCTGCCTCCTTGTTTCAGCTCTCAAACTGTAAACAAGTATGCTTTTCTCAGTCTACTTTGTGCCATTTTTTTCTCATTCTTGTGCTTTTTGTTGGTGATACCATTATTTAACATGGCCCCCAAGCATGGCGCTAAAGTGCTCTCTGGTGTACCTAAGTGCAAGAAAGCTGTGATGTGCCTTGCAGAGGAACTACATGTAGCAGATAAGCTTCCATCAGGCAGTGAGTTCTGGTTCTGTTGGTCTTGAGTTCAATGTTAATAAGTCAGTAATACAGTACCTCAAGAGAAAGGCCACTCTGGACAGTGCTAAAATGTATCAATATTGTGCGGTGAAGCTCTGGAAAAGATGGAAAAGTGAGTAAATTTGTGGATTCATGAGATGACAACCAATTTTTAAAAAGTGTAGTGGTGAGGCTGAAAGCCAAAGAAATTTACAGTCACGTTACCCAGGGTCAGGAAAATGTTACAACCTTCTCAGCTAGTGTTTTATTATAAAGAAATACTCGATACAATTGAAATTGAGCAGGATCCTGTAAGGCCTTCCTGGGTGCAAAAGCCCCTCTATGTCCCCTGTTTCTTGTTTGAAGAAAAAAAGTTTTACTCTCCTAGGCCTTCTACAAGTTCTAAAGAGCAGACACAAGAAGTTAACAATTAGAGAAGTGAGGGAATGCAGAAACAAAGAAAAAGTCAATCAAGAAAAGTAATGATGGCTTAAACAATAGTTCAGCAATAAAACAGAGTCCTAGTTCTTCCTCAAGGGATCTACATAACAATCTGATGCATATCTTTGAGTTGTTCTACACAAACTAAGCCCCCCCACCCAGGTGGAGGATGGTGACTACATGTTGACCACAAGTATCAATACACAGACCCCAGACTGGCTGGAACCAGAAGGTTGATGATTAAAATTCCCAAAACATCACCCTGTTACTGCAACACCAACCAATCAGAAGAAAGCCCATGAGTTCATCACACACCCTACAACCCTCATCCTAATGTTTTCTTTAAAAACCCTTCCCTAAAAGCCATGAGGGAGTTTGGGTCTTTTGAGCATTAGCTGCCCATTCTTCTTGCTTGGTGCCCTGCAATAAATGCTGTACTTTCCTTCACCACAACCACGTGTCAGTAGATTGGCTTTGCTGTGCATGGGGAAGTAGACTTGAGTTCAGTTAGGCAACACAATTATTTGTAGGAAGTACATATTAAATATGTACTTTCTTTAAACAGAAACACATATAAAACAAGGCTATGTGTTGACTGGTTGATGAAAATGTGACCAGAAGCTCACAGGAGCTTTTATTTCCCCCAGGAGCAATGGCTCAGTGTTCCCTAATTCAATGTTTCTGGCAACTTTATAAAACAGCTACTACAGGGGGCTTCCCTGGTGGCGCAGTGGTTGAGAGTCTGCCTGCCAGTGCAGGGGACACGGGTTCGAGCCCTGGTCTGGGAAGATCCCACATGCCACAGAGCAGCTAGGCCCGTGAGCCACAACTACTGAGCCTGCGCGTCTGGAGCCTGTGCTCCTCAACAAGAGAGACCACGATAGTGAGAGGCCCGTGCACCGTGATGAAGAGTGGCCCCCGCTTGCCACAACTAGAGAAAGCCCTCGCACAGAAACGAAGACTCAACACAGCCAAAAATAAAAAATAAAAAAAAATAAAAAATAAAAAAAAACAGCTACTACAGTAGCTTATTTAAAAAGAAATAATGAAAAGAAAGAAATCCTTTCTTACTGATATACTCTTTCAGACATCCTCCCTATTTTCCAAAAGGATATTTAAGCAACAAAAGCAAAAAATGTCTAGAGAAGGAGTTTGCAAGGCAAAGAAAAAGGGAAAACCACATTAGATTGGTCTCAGAATAAAGAAAGTTATTCTAAACTTGAAGCCACATTAGGAAGGTACCTGCAGCTAGAGAGGCAAGATATCCATTTCTGCATGGCTTAATTAAAATGTAAATAACACATTCCATGTGAGACGAATACCACAGACAGGTAATTATTACTACAAGTGTCTTCATTTTCATAGTTCTCCATAGGGAATCAATCTAGTATACTGAAAGGCAGGGCATTTACAGTCAGAGAGACCTCAATCACAATATGAACTCTGCTACCACCCAACCTACTAAATCACAAGGATTTAGTAATGTCATTAAATTATTGCTTTTATTATTTTGTTATTCTTGTTAAGAATGGTGGAATATTGGCAATTTCATGTGGCTGAACCTAATATTGCGCAGCTCAACTTTTAACATTAAATAAACAGTTAAGGCAATATTATTATCTAGTAGCTATATATTCTGGCTGACAAATCAAAATGTTCTTCCTCTATGGCTCAATCTCTGCTGCAATTTGGCTGCTAATTTGGAGTGTGATGGGATATTATAATTAGAAACTTTCCAAATTCTGACAATTTCAGTAGCTATCCCTCATGGATTCTTATTTTTATTTAAAAAATTTTTTTTAATTGAAGTATATTTGACTTACAATGTTGTGTTAGTTTCTGGTGTACAGCAAAGTGATTCAGTTATACATAAATATATATGTGTATATATACACACACATATATATATATTCTTTTTCATATTCTTTTACATTATGGTTTACTACAGGATATTGAATATAGTTCCCTGCACTATACAGTAGGACCTTGTTATCTATTTTATATATAGTAGTTTGTACCTGCTAAACCCAAACTCTTGATTTATCCCTCCCCTACCCTCTTTCCCATTTGGTATCCATAAATTTGTTTTCTATGTCTGTGAGTCTGTTTCTGTTTTGTAAATAAGTTCATTTGTGTCATATTTTAGACTCCACATATAAGTGATATCATATGGTATTTGTCTTTCTCTTTCTGCCTTACTTCACTTAGCATTATAATCTCCAGGTCCATCCATGTTGCTGCAAATGGCATTATTTCATTCTTTTCTATGGCTGAGTAATATTCCATTCTATACATATACCACATCTTCTTTATCCATTCATCTGTTGATAGACATTTAGGTTTCTTCCATGTCTTGGCTATTGTAAATAATGCTGCTATGAACATTGGGGTGCATGTATCTTTTTGAATTAGAGTTTGCTCTGTATATATGCCCAGGAGTGGGATAGCTGGATCATATTGCAAGTCTATTTTTAGTATTTTAAGGTACCTCCATACTGTTTTCCATAGTGGCTGCACAAATTTACATTCCCACCAACAGTGTAGGAGGTTTCCTTTTTCTCCACACCGTCTCCAGCATTTGTTATTTGTAGACTTTTTAATGATGGCCATTCTGACCAGTGTGAGGTGACATCTCATTACAGTTTTGATTTCTCTACTAATTTTCTCTAATAATTATATTTCTCTAATAATTGAGCATCTTTTCATGTGCCTATTGGCCATCTGTATGTCTTCTTTGGAGAAATGCCTATTTAGGTCTTCCACCCATTTTTTGATTGGGTTGTTTGTTTTTTTGATATTGGGTTGTATGAGCTGTTTGTATATTTTGGAAATTAAGTCCTTGTCAGTCACATCATTTGCATATATTTTCTCACAGCCCGTAAGTCATCTTTCCATTTTGTTTATGGTTTCTTTTGCTATGCAAAAGCTTGCAAGTTTGATTAGGTCCCATTTGTTTATTTTTGCTTTTATTTCTATTTCCTTGGGAGACTGACCTAAGAAAACACTGATGCAATTTATGTCAGAGAATGTTTAGACTTCCCTCATGGAATCTTCAGCCAAAGATGGGAATATGTTTATGTTAGGTGGCAACATAAAATATTGAAATATTGAGAAAAAAACTCAACCATACCAGCCACCAGACAACTGAAAAAAGATCTCAAGGAGAATCAATTTCACATTTATATATCCTGGTTTTGAATAAAATATTACTAGTGAAACAATCAGATTCTCACACTGCCCAAGCAACACCCCGTTTTCTTTCTTAGACATCTCTTTCATGCTCTCCATCTACCCCTCTAAAACCCAAATTACTATCCTTGTGTATTTCTTAATCTCTATCCCCAAAGTTGCTTTCCAGTTCTCCCATTCCTAGGCGTCAGATCAGTGTGATATATATAGGAAAAGTGTGGACTTTGGAAACAAAATACTGAGTTTAACCCTGGCTCCACCACGTGCTAGTAAGACCCTTAACATCCTCATCTGGAAAATGAGGCTCCTACCCTCACAGAATTAGTGTAAAAGTCATTGAAATAACAATTATGAAAAGTTAGTATAGTAACCAGTTTACTGATGGGCTCAAAAAATGTTCAGTCCTCCTGTTCCTTCTCACTATGGCTCCACCAGGAGATCCAAACAGTCTTTCGGTAAAAGAACACTAGAATACTGAAAGTTCAAAACTCTATTTTCAATATTAACATCTCTTCTAATTTCCTGTCCAATATTGTCATCTACCTGGTGGCTATTTCTACCTCTATGCCCATCTCCTCTTCCCCCACAATATATCTAAAACCAGTTTGCCCTAAGTACCTTATGTGTACCACTATTTTTATTTCTCCCTTACTACTCCTCAAAAAAAACTCAATCCTATTCTTACATTCATACAGTCTTTCCTATTTCTCTAAAATGTCCTTAACACTAATACATGAGTCCTGGATTATACAATGCCCTCCTTACTGGCCTCCTTCCCTCGAACTGTTCACTTGACTGGTCACTAACTCCATGCTCATCTTAAATAACTGTTTTCAAATTACTAACATTAGAAAATACCTCTTCTATCCCTTTTTTTCCTCAAAAATTAGGTTTTCTTTCATCTTGACCAATACATGTTTCAAAATATCTTTTAGAGAAAAAAGCCTTAGCCCCCATCAGAAATTCTGGTAAAGAGATAAAAGGTCATAAAAAATGAAAATGTATGCTGATCTGAATAGTGTCATGTAAATCTCTCTTTCAACTGCTACAGAATATACCCACAGAGAAACAGAGACACTGTCTTGTAAGGAATCTGGGGCAGGGAGAAGAGAGATGGATGTAAGGTTGCCAAGTTATAAGATGTTTAAATTAACCACACACAAAAAAACAATAAAAACAGATGAAAGAGCTAGGTGCAAGGGGGAAGCTCTATGGAGTAAGTTTTCTCTACGAACTCAATACATTTCCTAACACAAGACAAATGGGTTTCATAGAGACAAACAGATTCCTGGCTCAGTTTTTAGGGTAAAGTCACTGAATGTCTGATATCTTAAAGCAAAGGAAATAGACTGCATTTTTTCTTGATAAGAAGGAATAAAATAAAGTCAAGAATCAGAAGAAAAGAGTTTTTAAGCACCTAGAAACAGATGTGGCATTCTAATGTCAATGTTGCCAGTAACTAACCAAGCAGAGGCCAAGATAAAAGTTATGGTACATAAAATTCACTATGCATTCTAGATACGTTTATAATCCTAACAAGCAATCAACTAGGGAAAAGTAACTTGTGCTTACAGTTCTATTCCATTCCATTTTAATCCAAAGTATATTTCATTTAGTTATTTACCTCAAATAAAACAAATACTGTTGTATTTTTTTTATGCACATACTTTTATAATTCTTTATTTATTTATTTTATTTTTGGCTGTGTTGGGTCTTCGTTTCTGTACGAGGGCTTTCCCCAGTTGTGGCAAGCAGGGGCCACTCTTCATCGCGGTGCACGGGCCTCTCACTATCGCTGCCTCTCCTGTTGCGGAGCACAGGCTCCAGATGCACAGGCTCAGTAGTTGTGGCTCACGGGCCCAGTTGCTCCAAGGCATGTGGGATCTTCCCAGACCAGGGCTCGAACCCGTGTCCCCTGCATTGGCAGGCAGATTCTCAACAACTGCGCCACCAGGGAAGCCCCCTGTTGTATTTTTAATAGTTAATCATTTAAGGGGGGAAAAAAATCTAAGTCTAGAGTCTGGATTATGTGGTTAATCTCTTGAATTATTTGCTGTAAAGAAACCATGAAGAACAGTTGCCAAAAGACTAGAGTTGGGAATTACTCTGTCAGGTAACCTTAAGATAAGTCACTCAATTTCTCTGGGACTTGTTTCCACTCAACAAATAGTTTGTATACAATATTTACTGGCTCCTACTAAACACTAGACAATGTGCTAAACAATGGTTCTTGCCACAAAAGTACTTACAGCATCATGTATTAGTTTGAACAGTATGTCAAATTTATCTTCCAGCTCAAAACTGAAAATTAATTAAAATCTGTTCATCTATATTCCAAAATAAGGCAAGCTTCTGGAGCTCTGGTAATAGGGACACTGGACAGATTGTTAAGCTTCCATGGGATGTGCCTAAAATGGATTCTGTCCCTGTGGCAGGAAAAACACACTCAATTCTTCTAAAACCTGATATCACTTCACATACAAATAAAACATCTTAAGTTTGTTTTTCAGAACTTTTCACAATGAACCCCAGCATAACTTTCTAAATTTTGTACTACCATTTCCCAACTCAAGCCCAATGCCTCAGTCACACTGGTCTACTCACTATCTCTACAATTGATCATGCATATTCCCACCTCTACTTTTTCCTCATACCATTTCTCTTAACATGAAATGACTTTCCTAGCCTTCATCTATCAAATGTCTACCCATTTTTCAAATGCCTACTCGCTCATTCATTCATTCATTCAAAATTTAGTGTGTTCAACATGTAGGCTCTGAGAATATAACACAAAATAAAACAAAGTCCCTTACATTTAAAGGGGAGGTGACAGACACTAAATCACTAAATGGATAAACAAGTTTGTGTATATATTTATATATATATATATATATATTTAGAGAGAGAGAGAGGAAGAGAGAGAGAGAGAGACATAAAGCAGTAAGGGAGCTGGAGAGTGCCGTAGCGAGAGTGGGGATTGGGACTCTATATAGGTGGCCAGGAGAAATCTCTTTAACATTTGAACATAGGCCTGAAAACACTGAGAGACAAGCCACACAGGTATCTGAGAGAAGAAATTTCTAAGGAAAAGAATAGCTAATGAAACAGCCCTTACATAAGAGCATGCTCTGTATTTTCAAGCAAAAGCAAGGAGGCCAGTGAAGGTAACAAATGGGAGAATAGTAAGAGAAAGGTCATATGGTGACCAGGCAGAAGGGGGTGGGGTGGAGGGTGGATGTCAGACCCCAGAGCCTGGTAGGCCACTCTACGAACTGTGACATTACTCTCAGAGACAGGGGAAGCCACTGGGAGATTTTGAGCAGAAGAATCACATGGTCTGACTTAGGTTTAAAGGATCCATGTTTGTATGAAACATGGCCAATGAAAGTAAAAGATAAAGGGAGAAAAAGAAGTGTTGTTGGTTTGAGGAGAGAAGAGAAAATGAGAATAGGAGAGTGAATGGACAGGAAAAACAGTAAGATTGCTGGGCATCAACAAAACCTATTTCAGCTTAATAATCATGGTATTAAAGTGAAACTAGTTACCAATGTGGTGAGTTTTTCTCCAGCCACATAAAGCTGCTTGGGAGCAGTTTTGAAGCAGGCTGCACCCAGACAACTCCACTCTCTACAAAACCCTCCCTGACCATTCCAGGTTTTAACCACCTCTTCCATTTCATCAGTTCCACAGATATTTCTCTAAAGACACATAGATTGCTTTCCACTCATGTAGAAAAAAGTAAATTGCGCGTGCCACAACTATTGAGCTCATGCACCTCAAGGAGAGAGCCTGCATACCGCAAACTACAGAGCCCACGCACTCTGGAGCTGGTGTGCCACAACTGGAGAAGAGAAAACCCACACACCACACTAGAGAGAAGCCTGGGAGCAGCAACTGGAAAGAAGCCTGAGCGCTGCAACGAAGAGACCGTGCACCACAATGAAAGATCCCGCCTGCCTCCAAGAAGATTCCACGTGCCGCAACTAAGACCCAAAACAGCCAAAAAAATTAAGAAAATAAATAAATAAAATACATATTAAAAAAAGTAAATTGCATCTTTCATCAATTGCATCTTTTAACTTTATCTTGTGCTCCCAATCAGATTTTAATTTCTTCAAAAAACAGAACAATATGTTACCACATATTCTTAGATACAGGATAAACTCATATGTAAGGCAAGGCTATTTTTTTAAAATGAATGTTAAAAGTGACAAAAATAAAATTTACTGTATAAAATATTTTATTGTTCCCTTGGGCTTCAGGGGACTAGAATAGCCCCTTTCCCTTTAACTTTCTGCCTTCTTTAGAACCAATTCTATAATTTAAACAGCTGTTTTTTCATGGTAACTGTTTTGTAATAGAACTTCTTTAGCAATAATTCTCTAAAAGAGCCAAAATAAGACATATTAAAATAGAAAATGTTAATGTATTCCAGAACACGGGCAGGAGATTATGTTGCTGCCAATCATTTACTGGAGAAATCTATAAGGAAGCTGAGGCCAATGAGAGTTTTATTTCTAAGCCACAGCCCAGCCTCTGTGTTGGATCACTGGAGCACAGAAAGATTTAATTCAATTTGATAAATTTTTCATTGAGCACCTATTATGTGCAAGGCTGTGCTACATCTACAGAGTAAATAATGAAGATAAGAAAAGTCTTACACTCAAGGGCCTTATTAAACAAGAAAGTATATATAAGAAAGAGTAGAATGATGCCTGTTAAGGAGGCACAAAGGACTTAAAGGAGTAACATCCTTCTTCCCTACAAGTATTCTCCATGATAGCCAGGTATGGAGTAAATTAAAATGTGATACAGGAGTCAAAACGTCTTCATATTGTACTGATTAAAAGCATGGGGTTTGAAGTTAGACAGCAAAGAGTTACAATCCTGGCTATACTTCTTTGCAGCTGTTTGACCTTGGATAAATTATTTAAATTCTCTGAGCCTTAGTTCACAATAGGGATAATAGTTGTGGTGGGAATCACTATAGTTAACCAATATTCAGTTTTCTAGTTCTGGATACATAGGACGATTATACCTTTTTGTCCCCATTTTGATCTCTTTGACCTCAAGATTTGCCATCCAACAATTTACCAGTAAAAATTTAGGCTGTAAGATTGCCTAAGCACTGTAATTGGTGCTAAAATAGAGAAAATTACAAGAAGCACTGAGTAGGGAGTGGGGCTTCCCTGGTGGTCCAGTGGTTAAGACTCCATGCTTCCAATGTTGGGGGCCTAGGTTCGATCCCTGGTCAGGGAACTAAGATCCCACATGCCATGTGGTGCAGCCAAAAAAAAAAAGAAGAAGAAGCACTGTGTAGGGAGGAACTGACTTCCCAGAAAAGTTGGGCAAGGCTTCACAGAAGAGGTGCTTTTAAAGCTGAGTCTTAAAGGATGAAGAGGGCTAGGGCATCTGAGCCATACACCAAAATACAGTGTCATATTCTTGTCTTCAAAAGACAAGTTGTTCAGGCATACAGAATGTCCTAAAGTTTTACACTGAGATTTGTTAAAAGCGAACATAGTTGTCCTCTTGGACATCAGCGTCAAAGCCCTGTCCCTTCTCTGTCACAGCCTGGTTCCCCTAAATAATCCGTGGAACTGTCATTCATTGAACCTTTCAATCTTTCCTCTGAACGTATTTTCACCCTTTGCTACCCCTTCAGTTAACAAGTTCCATAAGTTGTATAAAAGCACTCTTCCTTTTACTTTACTTGAGATTCCATTCATGGAAGAAGCTTCAATGATAGTCTTCTTATGCTACAGTCCTGGGATTCAATGACTAAGACCATGCTCATTTTGTTGATACTCTGGATGCTTTTATATATTGGTTATATTCCCTCTCCACCTCATATATCAGTTCCAATCTACATAATTTGGCCTTGAACATCTCCATCACTACATTCTCCTCCTCTCTCTATTATTTTAGTCGATCTTTCTGATTCCATCATTTTGAAGTTTGGTATCCAAAACAATTACACATGGTGCTCTAGGTAGAAGGGCATCATCTATTTTACCCAAGAATAAAATAGTGTTTTCCAGAAAATTATCAATATACACCTTTTGCCACAGCACTGATATCAGGAAGCAGTATTACTTGGCTTCTATGACCATAGCCACACACACTGAAGTTCACAGATTTTCTTTCTTTCTGTCCGGATAGTATAGAAACTAAGCCTGCAGGCTCTGGAGTCAGACTACCTGAATTCACCATTTTCTAACTGTAATTTGAACAAATTATTTGACTTCTTTAAGCCTTGGTTTCCTTGCCTTTAAATTCAGATAATCACAGGATTGTTGTTAGAATAAAATGAAATAATGCCTATAAAGCAATAAGCAAAGGGTCTGCTACATAGTAAGCACCCAACAAGTACTAGCAATTACTATTGCTATTATTATTATTAGGCCCATTCCTAAAATATCCCCCTTCAGGTTTATATCTCAGTGTGCAGACAAACTTAGTTCAACCTATATCTTTGAAGAAGTCACTGTATGTTCTTCTCTCCAGATTAATTTTTAAAATATTAAATCTGAGTCTTTTTTCTGCTCCATAGAAACTCTAACATACTTCCCTCTTAAGATAAATATTCACTTCTACTCATCAAGAGACACCATTAAGAAAATAAATAGACAAGCCACAGACTGGAAAAAAATATTCACAACATGTATATCTGACAACAGACCCATATTCAGAACAAATAAAGAGTTCTTAAAAAAATCCATGATAGGGACTTCCCTGGTGGCACAGTGGTTAAGACTCTGAGCTTCCAATGCAGGGGGCCCAGGTTCAATCCCTGGTCAGGGAACTAGATCCTACATGCATGCTGCAACTAATAAGAGTTCGCATGCCATAACTAAGGAGCTGGTGAGCCTCAACTAAGAAGCACACGTGCCACAACTAAGGAGTACATGTACCGCAACTAAGGAGCCCACCAGCTGCAACCAAGGAGCCCGCCAGCCACAACTAAAGATCACACGTACTGTAACTAAGGAGCAGGTGAGCCGCAACTAAGGAGCAGGTGAGCTGCAACTAAGGAGCCCACAAGCCACAACTAAGGAGCCCACCTGCTGCAACTAAGACCTGGCGCAACCAAATAAATAAAATATTTTTTTTTAAATCCATGATAAAAAGGCAAATAATCCCCCCTCAAAAAAGACAAGACACCTGGACACTTTACAAAAGAAAATCTACAAATGGCCAATAAACACATCAAGAAAACGATCATCATTAGTCACCAGAAAAGTTTAAATCGAAACCATGATGAGATTAAATGCAATATGGTATCCTGGATTGGATCCTAGAACAACAACAACAACAAAATGACAATAGTGGAAAAACTGAGGAAATTCAAATAAAATCTATAGATCAATTAATAGTACTGTAACAGTGTAATCTCTTAATTTTTTTATTGACGTATAATTGACATAACATTATATTTTAATCTCTTAGTTTTGATCAAGGTACCAGGGAGATGTAAGATGTTAACATTAAGGGATGCTAAGTGAAGGGTTTATAGGAACTTTCGAAGCCAAACTTACGGAAGTTTTGAAACTTCTATAAATCCAAACTTATTTGAAAATAAAAAGTTTTAAAAAATGAGGTACCACTCCACATCGACTAGAATTGATAAAATGAGAAAGAATTAACGTTGGAGCAAACGTGGAACAACCAGAAATCTCGTACATTATTGGTGGGAGTATAAAATGGTAGAAACTCTTTGGAAAATAGTTCAACGGTTTCTTAAAGCATGAAACATACATTTATCTACCATTTGACTCAAGAATTCCACCCCTAGATAGTTATATGAGAAAAATGAAAATGTATGTCTAAAATAAGCCTTCCAGAAGAATGTTCGTGGAAACTTTATTCATAGTAGCCAAAGACTGGAAATAATCCAGATAGCCGTCAACAGGATAATGGATAAACAAACTGTAGTATATTCGTATAATGAAGTATCAGCAGTAAAAGAAAGAGACAAATCACTGATACAAACAACAACATGGATGAATCTCAAAAACGTTATGCTGAGTGAAAGGAGCCAGATGCAAAAAAGTACATGCTGCATAAGTCTATTTATATGGAGTCCTAAAAGAGTCAAACTCAATCTATGGTGAGAGAAATCAGACCAGAGGTTGTTTGAGGGTGGGACAGTATGACCAGTGACTGGCGAAGGGTATAAGGAAACTTGGGGTGATGGAAATTGCTGGGTGCTGATACGGATGGGGTTACTTAAGGGTATGCATTTGTGAAAACTGATCAAACTTGCTCTCTTAAGATCTTTGTCCTTCACTCTGTGCAAATTATACCTCGATAAAACAATTTTTTAAATAACATAAGTATGCATTATTCCTTCCTTTTGTTTCCTATTCCTAAATAAAGTCCCTTCTTCAGTCTAAACAGACCCTTCTCACTCCAAATACCATGCAATGACTATATTTTAAAGGTCTTTGATTAGAATCCTTGCTATAGATTTTTGAAAGTCTTAATTGGATTATAACCTACTTGTTCCCCTCAAAATAGCTGTCAACTTATCTTCACAATCAAGAGACTGAGGGACTACAGTATTTCCACCCTTTGTATTTTATACTTTGGCATATTTTTCACGGACAATTTAATAATATACAAATAGCCTTCTTATCTGAAGTGATCCTAAGTGTTTTACAAACCTTCAAAACAGATTTTTAAACTATCTAATATTTCATAGGAGGAACACTTCAGGCACACTAAAGTGCAGCGACATCTGGTCTGCAACATGGCAGCTGTTTAACAGCCATGACACCTCACAAAAGTTTAGGACAAGAAGTGAAGAATTCTACAGCCAACTGAGGAGAAGACAAGGAAGGCTGCAGAAGCAGAAGGCTGCAATGGCGTGGGCTGGAGCACAGCCAGCACGATGTGGTTAACACCTCTGTCGTAATGAAAAGCACAAGTGTCGTTGGTGGTCAGAGCCTCATCTCACAGAAGGCACATCCCACAGCACAGTGACCTTTCCCTTCCATCAGGAGCACTGGTTTATTTCTAATACAACAAGAAAAATGCTCCCACTATCCATGTTCAAATCATTCCTTCCTGAGGTCTATTCCTTCCTGCAGGTACTAAACTGCACACGAGCTTAACTCTGCTGAAATATAACAAGGTCTTTATCCTGATGTCAGAAGGTCAAGCCAGCACTTAGTTGGATATATTTCACCACAGGCCAGAAGAACAGAGAAAGCTGTAATTTGGGTTAAGGGAGTACAGACAAACACATTGCCATCCAAAGACTCTCCTTTTAGGTACTTTATGAAATTTTTGGTTTTATTTCTTTAGTTTTGCTAAATTAAATGAGAACATTTTGAGTGCTTTTTTCCCCCCTGTGATAGCCTTCAAATATCTTCCTGATGGAAAGCTCATCTAGTTTTTGTTGAACCTAGAGGAAAATTCTAGATGTAGAAGACATGAAAGAAGACCACAGATTTCTTCATGTGCTTTTGGCCAGCGCTATCTGCCTATGAAAGCTTCTTGTAAGAAGGGCATGAACATGACTGTAAATAACCATCATACCTTGGTCTCACATCTATGGAAACATAGATTCTCCTTTGTTTAGCTCTAAACTGTTCTGAATGCTAGACCTCAAATCATTTTTCCCATACCCAACAATTGAACCAGATCACTCAGCCTTCCAGAAATTCCCCATCACTTCTCAGGAGTACATAAGGATTTGTACCTTGAACTTCAATGCTTCCCCCTTGATAGTCATGCATGCACTATTTGAAAGGCCAGATAAAGATACCTAGTATCCAGACTACCATACTACAATAAGAGGTCCACTCACGCAAAAGATGCGTTCTACCCTTTCACAGTGCATATAAGGCTGTAGTAACACCTCCTGGACACCAGAAGATACTAAAGAGACTCCAACCTTGTAAACTCATTAATCATTATCAAAGGACAAGTTCTTTCTTTCCGTCCATTCTGCCCAAAGGGCATAGCAGGTCAAAGATACACTGAACTTAAGACAACTCAAGACACCACATGAAAATGTTTGATGGAGATGATCACCCAGGAAAAAAATCAAGCTGGAGATTTAGATTTGACCACCATCTGCCATGAGCCAAGTAGGGAACAAAATCAGCAACAAAAATTGCATAGAGTGACAAAAGCTAATGTCTAAGAACTAGACTTTACAAACAAAACAAACAAAAAAACCCCACACACATATTCAGAGGGGCAAAACATTCTCAAATTTGCATGCAAATCAAGGAAACTAAGGCTGGAAAAAAACAATTGTAATTGGCAATTAGGAGGTCATAGTGATCTTCAAGTGTTATGGTTCAGGCAAGTGATCAGAGAAAAAGGCAGATTTCAGAGAACTAATGAGAGTGTGGATTGAAAGTGGAGGCTATGGGACAGACTACATATTTGAAAAGATTGGCAGTGAAAGGAGAAAGAAATAGGACTTTATATTACGTGCTAAGTTTAATGTACCTGGGAGAATTTTAACTTTCTCAGTCCATTATTTTTATTTTTATAGTAAAATTCTATTATAAATCACCACTATGCTATAATCTGAATCAGGCTATACTGTGGGTCAAATCCTATCCCCTGTGTGCATGGTGTTATATAGGACATCAGTCTCAATACACCAGAGAAAGCATGTGAGTATTATCCTCGTCCACTCCACTCCTATCTGTGTTATTACACGGTTGAACTGAAATTTGAATTTATAACACTGATGTTGCTTCATTGGGACTTTAATATACTTATTATTTGAAATAAATCACCCCATTTCTCTAATCACCCTCTATTGACAACTTTACTAATTTGGTGAGATGATGATATTGGAGTGTGAAAACCATATTGAAATAAGATTTATGTCTAGATCCAGATGTTGAGACATATGACACCACTATGGAGCCTGATGATTTATTTTCTCTCACTATAGGTCAGAACATATGGCTTAGAGAACACTTAAGAGAAGTGAGCTAGTGTACTCATATTTCACTACTGAAACCTTTGGTTCCAATTTGAGTAAATTTACCAATGAAATAAGCTTGATGAACTTGTATGAAACTCAACATTCTTCACTTCACATCAAATTCTCTACCTATCTGCTTCCATGGGGGCAGACCTAGTGCTATCATCAAGGAATTTCTCAAAGACATAGCCATTTAAATAACTCAGACCTTGGTTATATGAATTCTTTTAGTCCACGTTAGTAAAAGGAATAAAGACACAATAGACTCAGTATTTAAATTTTTCCTTTCAACGAAAAAATTGCTGACAGAAAAGGCACCTTGCAACTAGTCAAGTACCCTGGTAAGGAAACAGTCATAGCCAAAGGAACATAGCTACCCAAACCCATGAGTGTTTAGTGAAGGCTTGTTGATGATACCATTAGTGATTATACTTCAGGGTCAAGATCATGTTCTGAGTAAAAAAACATAACACAAAGTTAAATCTGAAAATGCTGGAAATTATACTCCATCAAGTTACAGCTATAATGCATCACTGGAAAACATAGAGAATGGTTTAAATCAAGAGTCAGAAAACTTTTCTGTAAAGGGTCAGATAGTAACTATTTTAGGTTTTGCAAGCCATAGAGTCTCTATTGCACTGCCATAGCTCTGCCTTTGTCATGCAAAAGCAGCCACAGAGAATCTGTCAGAGAAGAGTGTGGCTGTGTTACATTAAAATTTTATTTACAAAAACAGGTGGCAAAAGGAAGTTTTCAACAACAACAGTAATAGCAACACAAACTCAACCACGGAATATGTCAAAGGGATATGCGAGCCAACTGAAAGAGCTCGCAATGGCCAAAGCTGGAACAATTTGAGCAATGAAATAAAGTAACATTGAATTATAATCAAAAGAATAAAATAAATATCCATGAGTCCATACTGATATTAATAAATGACTAAATGAATAAATAAATGAGGGAGAAGAGATGAATCTCTCACGTAGAAGAATACAAATAATTTATGTAGATATTCCATCTTCAAGAAGGTGGATTAAAACTCCCCACTCAGGTGTGGGCTGCACATAAGGACTTCCTTCCAAAAAGTATATTATGGAAAGAGGAGGAAAAAGAGTAACTTTACAGAGGAGAAATCTGACAAACACTACTTCAGCCAGGTGATCAAGGTCCACATCAACAGTGATAAGTCATGTTGACAGTGTGTAGTCTTCATATGCTGCAATGAGAATATGGCACTTTATCTCTGTGGTTTTCTTTCCCAAACTGGTAGCCTAAATCTAGTCATGAGAAAGACATGAGGCAAATCCCAATAAAGAGACATTCTATAAAATAGGACAGTTCTCCTTCAAACTGTCAAGGTTACCAAAAACAAAGAGAAGTCTGAGAAACTGTCACAATCAAGAGGAGCCTAAAAAGGCATGATAACTAAATGTAATATGGTATCCTGTGTGAGACCCTGAACAGAAAAAGAACATATGTAAAAACTAAGGAAATCTGAATAAAGTATGGACTTTTTTAGTTAATTTAAAAAAATAATAATAATAGATGGCAGGCCAGATTTGGCCTGGGCCAGCCTAGGTTAATTGCTATATTCAGTGTAGGTCATGGTGGTCACCCAAAGCACAAAACAAAACATAGAAATAGATGACAGAATGAGAGCAGGGCCTTTAGGGACTATCCAATCTAGCCCCTTATTTTACAGATGAGAAAACAGGAGCAGAGAGGTTAAGTGTCTTACCCAAGTCCAACCAGCCTTTAAGTAGTGAAGCTAAAGCTAGGATTTGGGGGTTTAACTTCCTGGCTAATGCCCTTTATGCTACACTATGTTGCTGCCTTCTCCCCTTTCCCTATATACATAATTCCGAGTCACTACAGAAATAAGGGAGCACTTTGGCAACCCATCTGACTTATGCTCTCCAAAAAAGAAAATCCTACTATGCCTTCCTATTTTCTTCCCAGATAAGATTTTTTGCCCTAAATTTCCTATAATTGAAAGCTAGAACCCACAAAGCACCAGAGCCCAGGAAGAGTGACTCCTCACTGCTTTCCAACTCCTGATCTTGTTTACATGTGTTTGTCTGCAAAAGTTTTAATTAAATAAGAGAAAATGAGTGCTTTAATTTCCCAATAAAATCTGTGCTGCAGTATGAGTCATTGTTTTCTTTTTTTACATTAGCCAGGGTAAAGCCTTCTGGTTTTAATAATACTGCTGAGTTCAATAAAAAGCACTTAATTTAATTTAATCCAAATCTTGATCAATGCCAGTTTCCCCTGGAATTTTATCTTTGTTTTAATTTGAGTCTCTATGTTCAGAAAAATGAGAGGCCAAGAGGAAAGGAACAGAAGTCAATTAGCTTGTAGGCTTGTTTCTAGGCAAATGACATGAAAGTATAAGATTGACAGGTAAATTCCAAGACGCTAATATTTCTGCCCTGCTGGACAAACTTTTTCTGGCAGAATTAATGTTTTCTTTAGTCCTGAATAAAGAAACTGAACAATTCACAGACCCATTTGGAAAATATTTTTTAAATAAAATATCCCAAAGCCAATTAGTATCACATTTCTAAGCTAGAAGTATATTGCCTTTAATGTGTTAATAATCGAGAGATATGCTACTGTAAAATTAGATACAGAAAGCCTCTTGAGTCAGTGTGCTTGAACACTAAAGCAGCCAGACTCAGTGCTTGGGGGGACTGGAATGGATATAAAGACTGAAATGCAAATAGAATGAAGCAATTCTGAGGACAGTTTGATAAGCTTTTCTTAAATGGTCCTTTCATTACTGCAATAGAATTCAGTTCTATATCTGAAAACATACATCTTTTTAGAAAAATTGCTCCTTACTATTAACTGACACCATTTCCTTAACTTATACCTGTTAAATTCCTTACTGCCCTGTCAAGTGTGAACTAAAAACTTTTCAAGGTTGGGGAGGGGGGAGGTTATTAAAATCTACATTTTAGTTCAATTATGTAGTTTTTCAGAGCTTTTCTGAGGATCTTAAAAGAGGCCAGAGCATTAGGGCCAGCTTTTTATCTCCCCCCAGAGCAGGGTTACTGGCAGCCACATGTCCTTGCCACCATCCTGAAGTACTGATTCAACAGTGGACCACAGAGACAAAGGCAGCCAGTCTCTTGTAGAATTCCAAACTTCAGTTGCTGTAGCACCTGGGTTCTCCATAGGGGTTTCGTGTCCAAACCTGATCCAACTACAATTCACAGACTATAGAGTGTTAACCCTGGGAGGAAACTTGGAGAGCATCTGAGCCAGTGATTCACATACTTACAGATTTCATGGGCCAGTAACGTTTCAAAAAAAATAAATATTGAGGGCACCAAAATAGGATTGCTCATTTATTCGTAGTCATTTGCTTTAACAAAATAAAGTCATTTAAAATAGCTACTACCACTAATTATCAGCACCATTTCATAATGTTATAGATATTTTAATACCAAAAATGTGGGAAGGACATAAACTTGGAACTTAAAAATTAAATAAATTTAGCCTCATTAAAAACTCACTACATTTTTCTTTTTTCTCATTTCATCCTCAATATCTGAAAACTTCATCACACACTGACTGACGTTCATCTATAGACCACTGTTTGGGAAACAACCAGCTAGTCCAACCTTTTTACTTTACTGATGAGAACATTGACTTCCTGAGAGATGAAGACTTGCTCACAGATATCAAATTGACTGATGGCAGAGACTGGACCAGAACCCAGATCTCTAAATTCTGAGTATTTTGCTTTTCCATTGACAGCAGATTATGTCATTTGCTCAACAAACTCTCTGATCCCTGACTACATGCTTATGGAAAAATTTAAAAAGAGAGCTCTCCTTAAAAATTTATGGTCAGGGTGGAATAGGGAGGTAAATGGAGGTTTGGAGAACAGATAAGTAACAGCTCTAATTTAGAGAAGAATGTAATATGCAGGGAGATGCAAATTGCATTGCTATGAAAGTTTTAGAAAAAGGAACCACTTATAGTTGGGGACTTCCTGATGTCTTTATAGAACAGGCCACATTTGAACTGGGCCTTAAGAAAAAAAAGGCAGTAAGGACATACATAACCGAGTGAATGGTGTGAGCAAAAATTGGTAGAAAAGTAAGTTAAGGATCTATGAAGGAATAGCAAGTATTTGGATTTGGGCAAACCTTAGGAGTAGATAATAAGGAAAGAGCAAGAAAGGTTGTTTGTGCATTTCAGTAGATGTTGAATGTCAGTCTAAGAAGTTTACACCAATGCATCTCAAATTTTAGTGTGCATTAAGGATCCCCTGAAAAGTTATCAGAGTACAGATTTGGGAGACCAGAGATTCTGATCCAGTAGGTCTGGGTGAGGCCTGGGAATTCATTTCTAATAAGCTCCTAGGTAATGCTGATGATGCCCATTTGTGGATCACACTGTGAGTAACACTACGCTCAGTAACATTTAGACATAAATGGAAGACATTCACAACTAACTGAATCTTTTTAAGCAGAGAAGTGATACACTCTATCCTTGTCTATTTATTCACTTATTTTGGACTGAAAAGTGGAATTATCCAAAGACCAGTTATTAAATTTAGACCTTTAGAATTTTCTCTGTTGTGACCACAGTTGTTCTCCCATAAAGAAATAATCCAAAACTCAGTTTTGGGTGGGGTTTGAATTTGGGGGAATAAGATTTTGAAAAGTCAAAAGACTAGGAAGGAAACTAGATGTGTTTATTAACTACTACTTTGAAAATCTTTAAGCACAAAATATTATAAAAGGTAAATAAAACATACTTGGGAAGAAAAATTACCATCAAATCAGCCTAACTAGGAATCTTCATCTTCCCTTAGAAGCAGGAATAATGTTAACAATACATCCTCCAAGTTTGGAAAACAACAGACTCGTGAATTGCAGTCTTGTGGAAGAGGAATCTCTTATCCTGATTGCAGAGATCAGAACTACCATCAATGGGTAGAAATTTTAAGGGATTAATAATATTGCTAAAGATAAGAACTTATTTTTAAAGGCATAACTTTCTAATAAGTCTGTTCAAAGATGGCTGGATCACCTCATGATATGAGGAGCCACCCTATCTTGGAAGTGCTTTAAGCAAAACCTGGTTAACAATTTGGCAGGTTTACTGCAAAGAGAAATCAAGCAAGCTTTCGATAACCATTTGGCCTAGATGACCTCTAAGAAGTCATCTAATGCTAAGAATCTAGATTCCTTTCTCATCTCAACCCCTACCAAGAATCAGCAAAAGATTAGTCAGATACTTCAGAATAGACACAAAACCCACATGAGGATGAATGTTAATTACACAATTTCAGAATATTGACAACTCAGCAATCATCAGTCATGCTTGGATAAGCTATTATTAGGGTTGGGAATCTGGACTCAATTAAAATGTTCTTTCTTCAATAGAATGTTACTTTTCATTACATTAAAATCTTTAAAACGATTTTTTAAAATAAATTTATTTATTTATTTATTTTTGGCTGCATTGGGTCTTCGTTGCTGCGCGCGAGCTTTCTCTAGTTGTGGCGAGCAGGGGCTACTCTTCATTGTGGTGCACAGGCTTCTCATTGTGGTGGCTTCTCTTGTTGCGGAGCACGGGCTCTAGGCGCACAAGCTTCAGTAGTTGTGGCACGCAGGCTTCAGTTGTGGCTCGCGGGCTCTAGAGCACAGGCTCAGTAGTTGTGGCGCACGGGCTTAGTTGCTCCGCGGCATGTGGGATCTTCCCGGACCAGGGCTCCAACCCGTGTCCCCTGCATTGGCAGGTGGATTCTTAACCACTGTGCCACCAGGGAAACCCGAAACCATTTTGATATATGCTTTCAGTACACATTTTTAGCACCTACTTCATGCCAGGCACTGTGCTTAAGTGTTTTCCTGAAATATGCATACCCAGGTATTATGTGGAATGAAGCTTCTTTAATTTTAAAGAGTCTTACTCCCTAGCAGTGGAGGAGTTAGTACCAATAAAGAGGAACAATAGAAGAAATAGGCATCTACTTGAAGAGCTTCCCTGTCCAGGAATAGCTCCCCACCATCTGACAGTTTATGAAACTCCATTAATAAAAATCCTTTCCCTTGGTTCTTAAAGAATTTGTATTACGTGACTTCCACTGAAAAGCAAATACCTCCTAAGAGAAATAACTTAAGACTCCAGGAGCTTAATAACTTCCCCTCTTTGGACTTCAGTTTCCCTACCTGTAAAATAAATGGTTTTGACCAGATGATCTCGGTGGTATCCTCCAGCTATGAAAATCTAGGACTTATTCGGCCTACAGGCCAGAGAATGGGAACAACTTGTGGCTGGGTTTTAAAGGCTGCCTAGAAACAAAGGTTAGAATCATAAGCAGCCCAAAGTACTTACAATGCTCAAACCCCTCCTCAACCTGAAGTTATAAGGAAAGATTTAAACACGCCTCCAAGCTTCATGGGTAATACACTCCCTTACAGCTGCTGGACAACCTTTGGCTAATAAAGATTAAATAAATAAATATAAAAAATGATCCTAGGGGAGACCTTCAAGATGGTGGAAGAGTAAGACGTGGAGATCACCTTCCTCCCCACAAATACATCAGAAATACATCTACATGTGGAACAATTCCTACAGAACACTTACTGAACACTGGCAGAAGACCTCAGACTTCCCAAAAGGCAAGAAACTCTCCACGTACCTGGGTAGGGAAAAAGAAAAAGAAAAAACAGAGACAAAAGAATAGGGATGGGACCTGCACCTCTGGAGGGAGCTGTGAAGGAGGAAAAGTTTCCACACACTAGGAAGCCCCTTTGTGGGTGGAGACTGCGGGTGGCGGAGGGGGGAAGCTTCGGAGCCACGGAGGAAAGCGCAGCAACAGGGGTGCAGAGGGCAAAGCGGAGAGATTCCCTCACAGAGGATCGGTGCCGACCAGCACTCACCAGCCTAAGAGGCTTGTCTGCTCACCAACCAGGACGGGCGGGGGCTGGAAGCTGAGGCTCGGGCTTCAGAGGTCAGACCCCAGGGTTGGCTGCGTGAACACAGCGTGAAGGGGGCTAGTGCACCACAGCTAGTCGGAGGGAGTCCGGGAAAAAGTCTGGAACTGCCAAAGAGGCAAGAGACCATTGTTTCGGGGTGTGCGAGGAGAGGGGATTCAGAGCACTGCCTCAACGAGCTCCAGAGACAGGCACAAGCCACAGCTATCAGCGCAGACACCAGAGACGGGCATGAGATGCTAAGGCTGCTGCTGCAGCCACCAAGAAGCCTGTTTGCAAGCACAGGTCACTACCCACACCTCCCCTCCCCGGAGCCTGTGCAGCCCGCCACTGCCAGGGTCCGGTGATCCAGGGACAACTTCCCCGGGAGGACGCACTGCACACCTCAGGCTGGTGCAATGTCACGCTGGCCTCGGCCGCTGCAGGCTCGCCCCGCATTCTGTACCCCTCCCTCCCCCCGCCTGAGTGAGCCAGAGCCCCCAATCAGCTGCTAATTTAACCCCATCCTGTCTGGGTGGGGAACAGACGCTCTCAGGCGACCTACATGCACAGGCAGGGCTAAATCCAAAGCTGAACCCCAGGAGCTGTGCAAACAAAGAAGAGAAAGGGAAGTATCTCCCAGCAGCCTCAGGGGCAGCAGATTAAATCTCCACAATCAACTTGATGTACCCTGCATCTGTGGAATACCTGAATAGACAGCGAATCATCCCAAAATTGAGGCAGTGGACTCTGGGAGCAACTGTAGACTTGGGGTTTGCTGTATGCAACTGACTGATTTCTGGTTTTATATTTATCTTAGTTTAGTATTTAGAGTTTATTATCATTGGTAGATGTGTTTATTAATTTGGTTGCTCTCTTCATCTTTTTTAAAATATATATTTATTTTTTCATTTTTCTCTTTTTGTGAGTGTGTATGTGTATGCTTCTTTGTGTGATTTTGTCTGTATAGCTTTGCTTTTACCATTTGTCCTAGGGTTCTGTCTGTCTTTTTTGTTTGTTTGTTGTTAGTATAGTTCTTAGCTCTTGTTATCATTGGTGGATTGGTTTTTTGGTCTGGTTGATCTTTTCTTTCTTTCTTTTTTATTACTTTTTAATTTTTTTATTTTTAATAATTTTTTTATTTTAATAACTTGGTTTTTTATTTTTCCTTCCTTCCTTCCTTCCTTCCTTCCTTCCTTCCTTCCTTCCTTCCCCCCTTCCTCCTTCCCTCCCTCCCTTCCTTCCTTTCTTTCTTTCTTTCTTTCTTTCTCCCTTTTCTTCTGAGCCGTGTGGTTGACAGGGTCTTGATGCTCTGGCCAGGGGTCAGGCCTGTGCCTCTGAAGTGGGAGAGCACAGTTCAGAACACTGGTCCACCAGAGACCTCCTGGCTCCACGTAATATCAAATGGCAAAAGCTCTCCCAGACATCTCCATCTCAATGTTAAGACCCAGCAACATTAAAAAACCAGCAAGCTACAGTGCTGGACAACCTATGCCAAACAACTAGCAACACAGGAACACAATTGCACCCATTAGCAGAGAGGCTGCCTAAAATCATAATAAGGTCACAGACACCACAAAACACACCACCAGACACGGTTCTGCCCACCACAAAGACAAGATTCAGCCTCATCCACCAAAACACAGGCACCAGTCCCCTCTACCAGGAAGCCTACAAAACCCACTGAACCAGCCTTACCCACTGGGGGCAGACACCAGAAACAACGGGAACTACGAACCTGCAGCCTGCAAATAGGATCCCTGAACACAGTAAGTTCAGCAAAATGAGAACACAGAGAAACACACAACAGATGAAGGAGCAAGGTAGAAACCCACCAGACCAAACAAATGAAGAGGAAATAGGCAGTCTACCTGAAAAAGAATTCAGAGTAATGATACTAAAGATGATCCAAAATCTTGGAATTAGGATGGAGAAAATACAAGAAATGCTTAACAAGAACCTAGAAGAACTAAAGAGCAAACAAACAAATGATGAACAACAAAATAAATGAAATTTAAAATTCTGTAGAAGGAATCAATAGCAGAATAACTGAGGCAGAAGAACGGATAAGTGACGTGGAAGATAAAATAGTGGAAATAACTACTGCAGAGCAGAATAAAGAAAAAAGAATGAAAAGAATTGAAGACAGTCTTAGAGACATCTAGGACAACATTAAATGCACCAACATTAGAATTATAGGGGTCCCTGAAGAAGAAGACAAAAAGAAAGGGACTGAGAAAATATGTGAAGAGATTACAGTTGAAAACTTCCCTAATATGGGAAAGGAAAGAGTCAATCAAGTCCAGAAAGCACAAAGAGTCCCATTCAGGATAAATCCAAAGTGAAACATGCCAAGACACATATTAATCAAACTATCAAAAATTAAATACAAAGAAAAAATATTAAAAGAAGCAAGGGAAAAACAACAAATAACACACAAGGGAATCCCCATAAGGTTAACAGCTGATCTTTCAGCAGAAACTCTGCAAGCCAGAAAGGAGTGGCAAGACATATTTAAAATGATAAAAGGGGAAAACCTACAACCACGACTACTCTAACCAACAAGGATCTCACTCATATTTGACGGAGAAATTAAAACCTTAACAGATAAGCAAAAGCTAAGAGAATTCAGTACCAACAAACCAGCTCTAAAACAAATGCTAAACGAACTTCTCTAGGCAGGAGACACAAGAGAAGGAAAAGACCTACAATAACAAACCCAAAACAATTAAGAAAATGGTAATAGGAACATAAATATTGATAATTACCTTAAATGTAAATGGGTTAAATGCTCCCACCAAAAGACATGGACTGGCTGAATGGATACAAAAACAAGATCCATATATATGCTGTCTACAAAAGACCCACTTCAGACCTAGGGACACATACAGACTGAAAGTGAGGGGATGGAAAAAGATATTCCATTCATATGGAAATCAAAAAAAAGCTGGAGTAGCAATTCTCATATCAGACAGAATAGACTTTAAAATAAAGACTATTAAAAGAGACAAAGAAGGTCACTACATAATGATCAAGGGATCAATCCAAGAAGAAGTTATAACAATTGTAAATATTTATGCACCCAACATAGGACCACCTCAATACATAAGGCAAATGCTAACAGCCATAAAAGGGGATATTGACGGTAACACAATCAGAGTAGGGGACTTAAACACCCCATTTTCACCAATAAACAGATCATCCAAAATGAAAATAAATAAGGAAACACAAGCTTTAAATGATACATTAAACAAGATGGACTTAATTGATATTTATAGGACATTCCATCCAAAAACAATAGAATACAATTTCTTCTCAAGTGTTCATGGAACATTCTCCAGGATAGATCATATCTGGGTCACAAATCAAGCCTTGGTAAATTTAAGAAAATTGAAATCATATCAAGTGTCTTTTCTGACTACAATGCTATCACACTAGGTATCAATTACAAGAAAAAATCTGTAAAAAAAATACAAACACGTGGAGGCTAAACAAGACACTACTTAACAACCAGGAGATCACTGAAGAAATCAAAGAGGAAATCAAAAAACACCTAGAAACAAATGACAATGAAAACACGACGGCCCAAAACCTATGGGATGCAGCAAAAGCAGTTCTGAGAGGGAAGTTGGTAGCAATACAATCCTACCTCAAGAAACAAGAAACATCTCAAATAAACAACCTAACCTTACACCTAAAGCAATTAGAGAAAGAAGAACAAAAAAACCCCCAAGTTAGTAGAAGGAAAGAAATCATAAAGATCAGATCAGAAATACATGAAAAAGAAATGAAGGAAACGATAGCAAAGATCAGTCAAACTAAAAGCTGGTTCTTTGAGAAGATAAACAAAATTGATAAACCATTAGCCAGACTCATCAAGAAAAAAAGGGAAAAGACTCAAATCAATAGAATGAGAAAGGAAAAAGGAGAAGTAACAACTGACGCTGCAGAAATACAAAGGATCATGAGAGATTACTACAAGCAACTACATGCCAAGAAAATGGACAACCTGGAAGAAATGGACAAATACTTAGAAAAGCACAACCTTCCGACACTGAACCAGGAAGAAATAGAAAATATAAACAGACCAATCACAAGCACTGAAATTCAGACTGTGATTAAAAATCTCCCAACAAACAAGTCCAGGACCAGAGGGATTCACAGGTGAATTCTATCAAACATTTAGAGAAGAGCTAACACCTTTCCTTCTCAAACTCTTCCAAAATATACCAGAGGGAGGAACTCTCCCAAACTCCTTCTACGAGGCCACCATCACCCTGATACCAAAACCAGACAAAGATGTCACAAAGAAAGACAACTACAGGCCAATATCACTGATGAACATAGATGCAAATATCCTCATCAAAATACTAGCAAACAGAATCCAACAGCACACTAAAAGGATCATACACCATGATCAAGTGGGGTTTATCCCAGGAATTCAAGGTTTCTTTAAAATACGCAAATCAATCAAAGTGATAAATCATATTAACAAATTGAAGGAGAAAACCCATATGATCATCTCAATAGATGCAGAAAAAGCTTTTGACAAAATTCAACACCCATTTATGATAAAAACCCTCCAGAAATTAGGCATAGAGGGAATTTACCTCAACATAATAAAGGCCATATATGACAAACCCATAGCCAACATTGTTCTCAATGGTGAAAAATGGAAACCATTTCCTCTAAGATCAGGAACAAGACAAGGGTGTCCACTCTTACCAGTATTATTCAACATAGTTTTGGAAGTTTTAGCCACAGCAATCAGAGAAGAAAAAGAAATAAAAGGAATCCAAATCGGAAAAGAAGAAGTAAAGCAGTCACTGTTTTCAGATGACATGATACAATACATAGAGAATCCTAAAGATACTACCAGAAAACTACTAGAGCTAATCAATGAATTTGGTAAAGTAGCAGGATACAAAATTAATGCACAGAAATCTCTTGCATTCCTATACACTAATGATGAAAAATCTGAAAGAGAAATTAAGGAAACACTCCCATTTACCACTGCAACAAAAAGAATAAAATACCTAGGAATAAAACTGCCTAAGGAGACAGAAGACCTGTATGCAGAAAACTATAAGACACTGATGAAAGAAATTAAAGATGATACAAACAGATGGAGAGATATACCATGTTCTTGGATTGGAAGAATCAATATTGTGAAAATGACTATACTACCCAAAGCAATCTACAGAGTCAATGCAATCCCTATCAATCTACCAATGGCATTTTTCACAGAACTAGAACAAAATAGTTCACAATTTGTATGGAAAGACAAAAGACCCCAAATAGCCAAAGCAATCTTGAGAAACAAAAACGGAGCTGGAAGAAACAGGCTCCCTGACTTCAGACTATACTACAAAGCCACAGTAATCAAGACCGTATGGTACAGGCACAAAAACAGAAATATAGATCAATGGAACAGAATAGAAAGCCCAGAGATAAACCCATGCACATATGGTCACCTTAATTTTGATAAAGGAGGCAAGAATATACAATGGAGAAAAGACAGCCTCTTCAATAAGTGGTGCTGGGAAAACTGGACAGCTACATGTAAAAGAATGAAATTAGAACACTCCCTAACACCATACACAAAAATAAACTCAAAATGGATTAAAGACCTAAATGTAAGGCCAGACACTATAAAACTCTTAGAGGAAAACATAGGTAGAATACTCTATGACATAAATCACAGCAAGATTCTTTTTGATCCACCTCCTAGAGAAATGGAAATAAAAACAAAAATAAACAAATGGGACCTAATGAAACTTAAAAGCTTTTGCACAGCAAAGGAAACCATAAACAAGACCAAAAGACAACTCAGAATGGGAGAAAATATTTGCAAACGAAGCAACTGACAAAGGATTAATCTCCAAAATTTACAAGCAGCTCATGCAGCTCAATATCAAAAAAACAAACAACCCAACCCAAAAATGGGTAGAAGACCTAAATAGACATTTCTCCAAAGAAGACATACAGATGGCCAAGAAGCACATGAAAAGCTGCTCAACATCACTAATTATTAGAGAAATGCAAATCAAAACTACAATGATATCATCTCACACCTGTCAGAATGGGCATCATCAAAAAATCTACAAACAATAAATGCCGGAGAGGGTATGGAGAAAAGGGAACCCTCTTGCACTGTTGGTGGGAATGTAAATTGATACAGCCACTATGGAGAACAGTATGGAGGTTCCTTAAAAAACTAAGAATAGAACTACCATATGACCCAGCAATCCCACTACTGGGCACATACCCTGAGAAAACCATAATTCAAAAAGAGTCATGTACCACAATGTTCATTGCAGCTCTATTTACAATAGTCAGGATATGGAAGCAACCTAAGTGTCCATCAGCAGATGAATGAAATAAAGAAGATGTGGCACATATATACAACGGAATATTACTCAGCTATACAAAGAAATGAAATTGAGTTATTTGTAGTGAGGTGGATGGACCTAGAGTCTCTCATACAGAGTGAAGTAAATAGAAAGAGAAAAACAAATACCATATGCTAACACATATATATGGAATATTAAAAAAAAAATGTTCTGAAGAACCTAGGGGCAGGACAGGAATAAAGACACAGACGTAGAGAATGGACTTGACATGGGGAGGGGGAAGGGTAAGCTGGGACAAATTGAGAGAGTGGCATGGACATATATACACTACCAAATGTAAAATAGATAGCTAGTGGGAAGCAGCCACGTAGCACAGGGAGATCAGCTTGGTGCTTTGTGACCACCTAGAGGGGTGGGAGGGAGATGCAACAGTAAGGAGATATGGGGATATAGGTAGATGTATAGCTGATTCACTTTGTTATAAAGCAGAAACTAACACACCATTGTAAAGCAATTATACTCCAATAAAGATATTTTTTAAAAAAATGATTCTATCCAGAATCCTGGAGGCCAATTTGCTGTTAATGGTGGTGTTCAGGCCCTAAAAGGGTATTAACTTACAGAGTAGTTAAGTATCCAAACACAGACCAGAGCTTTAAAAGATGTACAGGTGCCAAAATTAAGGGCCAAATTACCAATCTGTTTTAAATGATGGTCTGGGAATGCTCAGTATGACAAGGAAAATGTATGACAAATAATACCTTCAATACAAAGAAAAAACTGCTTGAATTTATTAGAGGAAATGTGCTGCCTCTTGGGACTTCTTTTTTGCCCATTCCCCAAAGAGGTGATTTTTCAAAATCGACTTCAAGACACAGCTAATGCAAAATGACTCTTTAAGCACAAAATAAGGCTCATTTTAAACTAAAACAGTTTCCATGTCAGCATTTGCCAAAACCTTTGAGAACTTAGAAATCTGAAGGAAATGCACATTCCATTAGTATCAAAACTAGGTGCTTCCATGATATGCTAAATGCTATGTTACTCAACATGTGCAAAAGCTTTAGACCAGAGTAAAGCCGGCTGCCTCTCTACTCACCGACAAATTTAAACAATTGCACTGGCAGCCCTGCTGGATGACAGCAGAATGACTTCCTGTCAAGTAACCTCCATCCTCCAAGGTGACAGGAAATGGGTTTAAACACTGGTAATATCACTAATCAATCTGAGGGAGTATATGTTTCCAGCCTGCAATTGTTAAGTTTGGCTGCAGTGTGTTAGTTGCTTGCTAGGCCATGTGATTCAGCAAAATGACAGATGAAAGGAAAGGTCAGATCTACTAAGTGTTGAAGAAGTGTCATCAGTGTTGTATAATACTTCAAGATGTCCTCTGCATCAGAGGCATCTCACATATAGGGGTCGATATCTTCTACAGAATTCTTCAGTTTCCCAATTACTCTTATAGAAGCTCCCAAATTTATTTCAACACATAGGGAATTGGACTTTCTCTTATTTCTGATTGATACCAGACAGTCCAAGGTAATGGTCTTACTTTTACATGATCCTACCTTGGTCTTTAAGATAAGTGCATGCATGCATATACTTTCTAGCCCTGCCAAGTTCACTCTTGTCAAGTTAAAATAGCCAGATTTTCCTCAAAAGTTCTTTCAAATGCCCCAGTTATCTTGATGCTTCGGGGACCGAGATGGTTCCCCCCTCAAATACACTGGCACTTATATTCTTTCTCAAAGAAGCACTATTCAGTTTTACACTAAGGAGGGCATGAGGAAATATAATTTTCCCTTTATTTATAAAACAAAAGGGACTTTAGGGATCCTCTTCCAGAGCCTATTCTACTATAGATTCATTTCTTCAGTCATAATTATTTTTTGACCACTTATTCTGAGTCAGGAATTGTGCTAACAGTTACAATAATGAGTAGAACCAGACATGGTCCCTGATCTCTTGCAGGCACTTAATTAAATAATAAAACATTAACTAAGTAATTATTCAAATGAATGTATAATTCATAAATTAAATATTCATACTTATTAAATAAGTTACTTCAGTTAATGTATAGGTATTAACTGAGGATGAGTAAATAGACATTGAAAGGTAGAGTGACTTCCTAAAGTCCCACAGTAAGTCTTTTATAGAATAACGGGTCTCCTGGCTCCCAGCCCAGTTCTCTTTCGGGCCATACCCCAGTGCATTTCACAGTTCTTCCCCTGGACTGAAAGATGATCTGACATTCTATTTCCGAGGCAGTCTCACAGCAGCTTCTCTAGAGCAGGGCTTTCCAAGCTTTTTACCTTCTACTACAACTATAAAATGCTTTGCTCTTTGCTAAGGCATACCTGGGGGAAGGGCAAGGAGGGTGTATGTTTGCGTGTTGGGAGGCATGGTTGAGGGCAGGGTACCTAGAGGCGACATCATCATGGAGGTCTCCTAAGTTGTTATGAAGAACACCCAAGACCACACTAGTGAAAGTAGAAGACAGCAGTGCCTACATAGCGTTTCTTGGGGGACCAGGATAACCTGCCCCAAAGGAAAAAGAGATATACCTGGGGATAGGTGAAGGGAGGCAATCTAAGTGATTTTCTAGAAGAACTACAAGCTTCTTTCTCAAATACTGGCTGAAAATGGTGACTCAGCTCAGCTTAAAGGGCCAGGGAACACAGAGGCCATGAACATAACTTGGCAAACCAGAACAACCAACTATGGCACAGGACAATGCTTCTTGGCTAGGAGAGCAGAGTCAGGACCCTCTGAAGCATTACCTCAAAAGTCAAGGTAGCAGGATCAGGTAGTCCAATTCCTCCTTCTCAGAGGAGAAGGAAAGGACATGGAAGTAAAGAACTCTCAGCTATCCAATCCCTCCATTAAGAGCTTTACAATTTCCTGTAAACTCTAAAACTTTCTCCAATAAATATAACTCCTCTCACAGCTTAGATTTTTGTCTCCACAGGTGAGAAGCAAGCTGTCCTTGTGTGGACAGTGGCATCAATCTGCATTTGCAAATGTTAGTAAATAAGAAAAATTTACTGAGCACTTATAGCTTGTAACAGATACTATTTTAAGACTTGGAATGCATTAATTTACATAATCCTAATAACCCTATAAAATAGCTAATATTATTATTCCCATTTCACAGATAAGAAAACAAAGGAAGCTTAGAGAGGTTAGATTACTTACCCAAGGTTCTTCAGCTAATAAAAGGCAAAATCCAGGATTTAAACCTAGGTCTAATACACTCAAAGCTCATGCTCCTGATCACCATATTTATTGCCTCCTTGAGGGTCAGGGCAAGGCAAGATGTAGAGTACCTCACTACAGGGTCCTACTTTCAATTAATTAGGTCACACTCAGCAGCAAACAACAAGAACAAAGTAGTGTAACACTACGTAAATGTAGTATCTCACATAAAAAGAGGAATCTTAAAGTAAGGTGTTTTTAGGGTTGATTAATTCCGTGGCTCAGTGATATTTTCTATGATGTAAATCATTTCCAATTCTTGCTCGGCTGTCCTTAGAGTGTTGGCTTTTGTCTTCAGGCATATCCCTCAATGGTAGCAAGATGGCTGCAGCAGCTACTGTGTGAGCTCTGTGTGAGGAGCAGCACTCCTCACACAGTGGTGTCTGGAGGCAGAAAAAGGACGGTTTTCCTCAGTGCATTTCTTTTAAAAGTGAAGAAACCTTTCTCAGAAACCCCCCAGTAGATTTCCATTTTTACCTCATTGGCCATTCCCAAATCAATCACTGGTAAAGAGATTAGAATTACCAGGATTGACTTAAAGTAATTAAGATCCACCTGCCTAAGGTTGAGAAGGAATTGGCTTCCCCTGAAGCATACAGCTGCCTGTTCCTAAACAAAAGTGAGGTTCTTTTAGACAAGAAGAAGGGCAGGAATGGCTGTTGGGTAGAAAACTAATAGTAACTGCCACATACCCAAACCAATCCTAAGTGAAACTAGAATTATATCAACTGAGGTATTTTCTAACCACTGCCAAATACTAGTTGACAAATGCTTTCAAATCTAGTTATGTTCAAAGGCAAAATAATAATCAGTTCTAACCTTCTAGGCTTTTGGAATGAGAGGAAACTGTAGAAGCAACCAAAATAATGTTTCCACCTATCTGATGTCAAAGAAAGAAAAACATGGTTTCTCTCTAAGTCTAGAGTCCAGACGCCAGACAAAGAGAAGGAAAGATGTAGAAGCCATTCTTCCAATCTCTCTGTCCTTGATCAGAAGACAAAGGACTACTTGCTGCATCAAGGGCCCAAGATGGCTCCTGAGTATGTAACTACCCATGCTTCAGAATTTCTTCTGTATTAAATCAGGTGGAAACCATTCCTGTCAATTCATCCCTAGAGATTGTTAACCTGGGACTGCCATTTCATGTCTCTGATCCTTAATTTAGGAATGATAATCTCTTCTTATATTAATAAGCAGTTCTGAAATAACACATGTGAAAGTTCTCTGTGAATTTTAATTTGGTATGCAAATAGAAAGTTCTGTTCAAAGTTCCAATTTTAGCCAGGGGCATAACTTACATCATGGAAATCAATGTAATGGGCCCCAAACTATTTGGGTTTTTGAAGAGCCTTTGCCAGTGTTCTCAGAGCTTATGGCTGACAGATTAGATAACTGTTCAGAAATTTTCACTCACTGTCCTCTACTTCCATGAGTCAATCCTAGGTTTGGTTGGCCATGTGACTTTCTGTGGCCAACAGAATTAGGCTGATACGACAGTGACCTATATCTGAATCTAGGCCTTGAGAGGTCTTGCATGTTTCCGTCTGCTCTCTTGTATTCTACCATCACCATACGAATATACTCAGGTTATTTCTCTGGTCCAAAGAGCAGAAGTGATTAAACCAAGCCAAGTCTAGGATCAGCTAATCCCCAGGCAGCTCACCTTCAGACTTATGAATAATAATAAGTATTTGTTGTTTAAAGACACTGAATTTTGGAGTAATTTGTTATATAACAGCAAACCAATATAGTGCTCAAAGTGTAGCTATATCCAACATAGAAAGCATATGAATAAACAAATTGGGCAGTCCCCCAAAACAAAGACTCCAAGCACTTTGTCCTAATTGATTTCTATTACCAGTAACACTCAAAAGTGATTTCAGGTATTTTTTCTTCTTTAGACCATGCTGCTGGAAGAACTTCTTTCCCTGTCAATTCTCGCAGTACTCCTTATCCAAAACTGATCACCTGCATTGCATACTCATCTGCTCATTTAAGCAAGGGCCTGAAGAGCATGGGCTTTGTCTTATACTGAACATATCAAGATTAACAAAGTTACACAAGAAATTGCCTTACAAGTAAGAAGTGCTCGATAAACGTCTGTTTATTTATATTCTGATTCTATTTAATTACAGTGGTGTCTGATGATCTAGAATAAATGATTTTCAAGTACAGAATCTCACTACCTAAATCAGCCTGGCAAAGATGAATGCACTGATAAGATGTTTGTTGTTTGTTGCTTCCTTCCCTAATTCCACCCTTGCTTCAAGTCCCATTCCCAAGCCCAGGGAATACTCTACCTCATTGCTTTCATGATTGCTTAGGAGTAGAGATCTTTTCTCCCTTATTCTTCCAAGACCTTTTAGTTGAGATCAGGCTGCACTGCTGGTGGTCCTTATGTCCATTCATGGAGATTTCGCTGGGTGAGTCTCTCTTTCCTCCAAGTCCTTTTTGTCTATCTAAAGGTGTTCTTTATGACAGTCTTCCTTCCATTTCCAAGTGTCCTCTAAAAGATTTCCTACTACTAGAGTATGTAATCTTTGTCTTCATCATGAAAATTTGTTAATATTAATAGCTAATAAGTGTCGATTGCTTACCCCACATCAGGTCTGATATTAAATGATTTGTACACATGATATTTTTTCATCCTCCAGAGAAGCCCTTTGAGGTAGGCACTATTATTAACTCTATTTTATAGATGAGAAAACATCAACTTAGAATAATATATCCAAGGCTTACACAGAGAGTGAAGATTACTATCAAACCATCCATATCAACAAGTTCACATTTCCCAACAGCATTTTGTCTCTAAATCTCTATACCTGACATAGTACACATCATAATGGATACACACAATTGCCTGTCCATGAATTCTATACATCCTATCCTGAAGACCTCTCTCACTGAGCCACAAGGTGTCTGGTTCAGCATTATTTTCTCCCTGCAAGTATTTGTAGTCTTCAAATCAATACTGACTATCCAATTGCTTCTTCATCCCAAAGGATGAAAGGGGTTAGGGACAAGTGTTTGCCTTGAACTGCAAAAGCTCTAGGAAGGGACCTTACCCTTCAAAGAACGGAAAAAATTTAGGAGGAAAAGGATCATCTCTTGTTGATGGTAGCATTAAGTGATTTTTAACCCAGCAAAAAATACGTTAGGTTAGCCTTAAGTGCACTAAAATGTAAGTAGTTTTCTCCTTCGTGAAATAAGTATTATGCCACTTACATCACTGAGATATTATAAGAACCAGTGAGATTATATATGGTAAAATGCTTTCCAAATTTCAGAATATTCATATAAGTGTTAATTAGTTATTAATATTCTATGCTATACAAGTTACTCTTTCAATTAATTATAATCTTCTGAAATGAAGACTTTTTCCTTTCCAGGACTCTTCTAGAGTCCTAATACTGGTCTGGGCCCTCTGTTTTGCATTACTCCCTAATTTACAATGTCCTAAAGACAGCACTTATTTACAAAGTCCTTCTACAATCATTTAATGAGCACAAACACAAGCACATATGACACAAACTCAAACAAACTACAGATCATATCCCAGAGATAGCACATCACACATTCAGACCATAAGCATACAATTTACCAGCACTGTATGAAAATTCCAATTTCTTCACATCCTTGCCAACAATTATTTTCCATTTTAAAAAATTATTATTACTATGCCCACTTTAGTGAATGTGAAGTATATTTCATTGGGGTTTTTATTTTTTTTTATTTTTTTTATTTTTTACCTTCTTAGCTATTTTTAAGTATACAGTTCAGTGATATTAAATACATTCACATTGCTGTGCAATCATTACCCCCCATCCTTCTCCATAGATCTTATCACTGTAAAATTGTAACTCTGTACCCATTAAACATTAACTCCCATTTCCCCCTCCCCTTAACCCCTGGAAACAACCTTTCTATTTTCATAAAATCTATTTTATGATTTTGTCTACTCTTAAATTTCATGAAGTTCAATTTGTCTATTTTCTTCTTTTGTTGCCTGCGTCTTTGGTGTCATGTCCAAGAAATCATAGCCAAGTCGAATGTCGTGAAGCTTTTGTCCCATGTTTTTTTCACTTATATGAGTAGTATATCTCCTATAAGTGGAATCACACAGTATTTGTCTTTTTGTGACTGGCTTATTTCACTTAGCAGAATGTCCTCAAGGTTCATCCCTGTTGTAGCATGTCAGAATTTTCTTCTTCTTTTCTTTATTTTTAGAATCTTTTTCTTTTTAGGGCTGAAAAATATTCCATTGTGTCTACATAACACATTATTCTTATTCATTCATCCATTAGTGGACACTTGGGTTGCTGCCACATTTTACCTATTGTGAATAATGCTGCTATGAACATAGGTGTACAGATATCTCTTTGAGACCCTGCTTTCAATTCTTTTGGGTACATACCCAGAAGTGGAATTGCTGGATCATATGGCAATTCTAGTTTTAATTTTTTGAAGAACTGCCATATTGTTTTCCATAGCAGCTATATCATTTTACATCCCCATCAAAAAATGCACAAAGTTTCCAATTTCTCCACAACCTCGTTATGTTCTTTGCTATTTTCTCTTTTTTTAATGGAAGCCATCCTAATGGGTGTGAGGGGGAATCTCACTGCAGTTTTGATTTCTATTTCCCTAATGATTAGTGATGTTGAGCAATTTTCATGTGCCTATGGTATATCTTCTTTGGAGAAATGTCTGTTCAAGTCTTTTGCCCATTTTTCAATCAGCTTGTTTGTGTTTTTGTTGTTGAGTTTTAGGAGTTTTCTATATATTCTGGATATTAATCCCTTATCAGATATATGATTCACAAACATTTCCTCCCTTTCAGTGGGTTGCCTTTTTACTCTTTCGATACTGTCTTTCCATGTGCAAAATTTTTAAATTTCATGAAGTTCAGTTTATCTATTTTCTTCTTTTGTTGCCTGCGTCTTTGGCGTCATGTCCAAGAAATCATAGCCAAATCGAATGTCGTGAAGCTTTTGTCCTATGTTTTCTTCTAAGATTTTATAGTTTTAGGTCTTATATTTAAGTCTTTTGTCCACTCTGAATGAATTTTTGTGTACTGTGTTAGGTAACGGTCCAATACAGCTGGGCACACAGAGCTCTCTTTTATTTCAGGTGCTGGTCCTCCCTTTGACGGGAAGGCCTATGAGACACAGTGGAGAGGCTCCTCCCAAAGGTACAGGAAGGTGGTTGGACACGTTTCCTTTTCACTTAACTCCTGCAGTAAGAGCTCATCAACAGCCGTGGAAAGCAAGGGGTTCTTTACCTTCTTGGTAAACCCACCTCTGAGTAGAAGATAATATATTAGATCAGCAGCCAGACTGTCATCAAGGGTCAGTTTTTTCCACCAAGGGTTGGTCTAACATTTCCACCTTCTCCTGCTGTGTTCCCTGATTTCTTCGTAAGTTTCATGACGACGAAGCCAATTAGGACGAAGCAGGTGAAAATCAATGGGATGATCCATTCAATTAATTGGATGGATGCAGACTGGTCATTACCTGGGGCATTTAATGGTGGTTCCGTCTCCGGGGCCGAGCGCCTGCGATCGGTGGGGCGCGGTCCTCGCCTGCCAGGTCCACCCAAGGCTGCTTTCCCAGCTTGAGGCTGTCGCTGTTTGCAAGCACAAGAGAAGTTCCGAAAACTCTCTCCTCGGGGTTTTCAGTTTGAATCCCTCAGTCTTCTCTCGAATGTCTGTCTCCCCGACGTCCCGCCGCCCCGGCTCGGCCAGAGCTCGGCCGGCTGCGTCCCGAGCGGCGTCGGGGGGAGCGGGACCCGCCGCGGCTACAAAGAGGAGCCCAGGCCGAGGTCCCGCGCTCCGGGGAGGCTCGCGGGGCCGGGAACAAACAGCCTCTGGGCGACGTGGGAGAACCCGGGCCGCGGAGCCGGGTGAGTGAGGTCTCTGCGCCGAGAAGGGACGGGGACGCGGGGCGACCACGAGCTTCCTTCCTCTTGCCAACCTGGGCGGGATCTCTGGGGTTTTTATTTTTATTTCCCTACTGACTAATGATATTGAGCATCTTTTAATATGCTTGTATTTTTGTTTTTGTGGGTTTTTTTTTTTTTTTTTTTTTGGTTCCTTCTAGTAGACCAAGCTTATAAATAACTGGGCAGTTTTGTGACTTCAAGATCCAAGATCTTAAAACAAAAAAAAAATTTTTTTCAATCTGTCCTTCCCATACCCTCTCCCCTTAGATTAGGTTCTCTTTTCTCAGCTGGAATGGTAAGGTCAGACATTCCAGAACTTCCTTCAGTCCCTTGACTTTCTTTGATGTATGCCCAGAAAGGGGCTATCCTAAGAAGCAAAGAAGGAACTTGAAGTGGTCAAGATACCAGAGATCCAAAAAAGATAAACAGAAGATTTGGTAGGGAAGAAGAGTAGGAATAGGGAGAAATATAGAGCCTATGAACTAGGCAAATGTGGAAGATTGGAGCTGTTCCAGTCTATCTCTTTTAAGTTTCTGTATAGCTTTATTGAGGCAAAATCAATATACAATAAACAACATATATTTAAAGTATACAATTTGATAAATTTTAAAATAAGTATATATACAAGAAACCATTACTACAGTCAAGATAATGAACATATTCATCATCCCTGAAAGTTTCCTTGTGCCCCTTGGTAATCCTACTCTCTTGTACCCAGGCAACCATTGATCTAATTTCTGTTGCTGTCAATTAGTCTACATTTTGTACAATTTTCCATAAATAGAATCATGTTTAATGTAACTTATCTAAATAATAAATTTATCCTAGTAATTTCTTGCTCCATGTATTTTGAAGCTCTGTTATTAGGTACATACAAATTTAGGATGGTTATATTTTCTTGGTAAATTGATCCTTTTATCGCTATGTAATATCCTTCTTTATCCCTGGTAATTTTCTTTTCTCTTAAATCTACTTTGTCTGATATTAATGTGCCTCTGCAAATTTCTTTTTATTAGCGTTTTCACAATACACAGTCAGCCTTCCATATCCATGAGTTTTGCGTCCACGGATTCAACCAACTGCATATTGAAAATACTACACAATCTGCAGTTGGTTGACTCTACAGAATACAGAACCTGCAGATTTAGAGGTCTGACTGTAAGGGACTTGAACAACCTTGCATTTTGGTATCCATGTGCAGGCGGTCCTGGAACCACTCAGATACTGGGAATGACTGTAATTTTTTCCATCCTTTTAGGGCTTTTTTTGTGGTAAAATATGCATAACAAAATTATCATTTCTATTGCTTTTCCTCCATTTCTGATCTTCTAAGTTTCCTTCTGGTACCATTTCCCTTCTGTCTGAAGAACTCACTGTAGCAGTTTTTTAAGACGTTTCCAAGAAATGAATTATTTTCATTAGTTTGAGAATGTCTTTATTTCACCTTTTTTCTGAAGGATATTTTCACCTGATACAGTTTGGAGTTGAGAGTTCTTTTCTTTCAGCACTTTAAAAATGTTGTTCCACTTTTTTCTGGCCATCATGGTTTCCGATAAGAAACCTGCAATTATTTGAATTGTAGTTCTCCTGTAAATAATATATCATTTTTCCCTGGCTGCTTTGAAGATTTTTTCTTTCTTTAAGTTTTCAGCAGATTGATTATGATGTAGACAGTATAGATTTCTTTATGTTTATACTGTTTGGAGTTCTCTGAACTTCTTGAATCTGCAGGATTATGTCTTCCCTCAAATGCGATAAGTTTCAGACATTATTTCTTTAAATATTTTTTCTGCACTACACTTCTCTTGCTCTCCCTCTGAGACTCTGATGACACAAATGTTAAACACTTTGGGATCCTCAGATCCTTGAGGATCTGTTAAATTATTATTCAATCTTTTTTATCTCTTTTGTTCAGATTGGATAGTTTCTCTTGATCTATTTTCACATTCACTGATACTTTCATCTGTCATCTCCACTCTGCTATTAAGCCTCTGCAGTTAGTTTTTTATTTCAGTCAGTATATTTTTCAATTCTAACATTTCCATTTGCTTCTACTTTATATTTTCTATTTCTTCACTGAGACAGTCCATATTTCCATTTATTTTAAGAGTGTCCACCTTTACTTGTTGGAGAATTATTATAATAGCTACCTTAGAGTTTTTGTCAGATAATTCCAACATCTGTGTCATCCTGTCATTTGCATCTGTTGATGCAAGTTGAGATTTTCCTGGTTATTTGTATGCCGCATAATTTTGGATATATCCTGGACATTTTGAATAATATGATATAAGACTCTGGGTCTTGTTTAGTTCTATGGAAAATACTGATATTTTTGTTTTAGTAGTCAATCAACACAGATGAGTTCAGGCCAGAGTCCAAACCAGTCCTCCATAGGTTATGGTTTCAACGAGAGTTCTGTTTTCAAAGCCTTTACAGTGCTATTTAATATATTCTGCATGTGTGCCTCCCCAGCCCCTCTGACAAGCACAGTACTGCATCAGTGGTATAGTTCTCAGTTCAGTTCCGATAGTTTTTAATATGGTGTTTAGGATCACATTCATGAATACCCAGCTCAGTGATGAGCCTTTGAGCACATAAATAACTCAGTTACTCTCCTGAGCCCCTCCCTTTGAACCAGTTTGATTCTTTTGATGCCTGCTTTTTAGTTTTGTTGAGCAGGACCAGAGCAACCTTCGATCCAATACTGATTTTACCCCACCAATGAGGGAATACCCTTATGAGTAATTTATCCAGTGTCCCATTAATTATGACGCTTTTAACTATGGCTGGTGAGAATACTAACTATTGCCAGATTTGTGTAAACCCCACATATTATTCCTTCTGCTTCTTTTGGGTAGATATTCCTGGCTTCTGACAGTTTCAGCACATACATGTGCTGGTCAGTAATCAGCTGAAAACTCAGTGGGGACACTGAATATCTTTGAAGCTATCTCTGTGTACAGATGTAAACTCTAGCCACCTTAGCCTTCCTGGACTCCCAGTTCAATCTCCTCATCTCAGGGAAACCAAAGAGGGAGGTTTCCTGCTCCTTCTATTGAAGACTGGAAACTCTCTACAAGCAGTAAGCTGGTGCAATTATAGAGCTTATCTCTTTTGTTTTCTTTTGTCAGAGATCACCGTCCTGAGCTACCTGATGTGCTATGTCTTCATAACTTTTTTTTCATGTATTTTGCCTGGTACGGTAGATATTTCAGGTGAGGAGATAAATCCAGTCCCTATTACTCCCTCTTGGTCAAAAGCAGAAGTCCCCAATCTCTTTTGATAGCAAGCTCCATGTTCTGACCATGAAGAACAGTGACGAAGAATGAAGATTAAGAATGACAGCGAATTGAGGCCAGAGTGTTGGGAATCTAGATAACATGGGTTCTAAAGTGCAGTATAATGGCAAAAATAAGGTCAATTATAACAAAGGAAGGTAGAATTAAGTCCAATATGGTAGCTGAAGTCAGCAAAGATTTGGAAAGCATAGGAAGATAAGAGAGCATGGACTTTCAATGAGAAAATGTTCTGGAAAAGGTCCCCACAACATGATTGGTCTGTGAGGGCAAGGACTTTGTCTTAGTCACTGGTATATGGGCTAGACACTGTTCTAGGTTCTCGATAAACATTTATGTTGAATGAATATTTGTTGAATTAATATAGTTGAGGCTAACCCTCCATTCTTTCCCCTTGAATATATAGAAGTGGGGTAATGAGAGTTATGTGTAGAAGATATATCTGGTTTCACTTGAAAGCTAGTTTTTGGTTAATTAGAGAAGCTGAAGGAAGAAATAAGAATATGTTTAACAAGAATGAATTTGCCCATAATAGGACAAGAGCCCTTGGAAGAATTTTCATCTTTTACCCCTCTTAGCCGTCCAAGGCTTAAGAGAGAATAATAATTTCTTGGGCATTCTTCAATTATAAGATGAGTTCAGATGTAGCATAGTCATAGTCCCCTTCTTTGTTCTAAATTAACATCACCAAGGAAACTAATATACTATTTTTTCTTAAATAGTCTAGTTCTTTGAACTCTGCATGTCAAAAACATGAAACCAGTGTGTTAGGAGTAAAAATACATTAATGCAAAATAAAAGGCACACATATAAACACGGAAAATAAGATGCCAAAAGCTGGTTTTCAAATGTGAAGAACTATCCATGTGGGTGGACCAAGTCAGTTGTCCTAGTTTTCCTACTCCAACAGTTATTTCATATAACCTTATGCAATATCTCCTGAGAACCTAAAGTTTATACTAGGTCCTAAAGAAATTAGAAAAATAATTCAGAAAGTCCCTATCATAAGGAGTTTATAAATACTCAAATTTCCATAATACATGACATGGTATTTTAACCTCTCTGTGACAAATTCCTTCCAAGAATAAGAAGAGGACACTTCATGTAAGGAGACAGAATTTCAGCTGGGACTTGAAAAATGCTTAAAACTTCTGTAGGCTAAGATGGAGGAAGGATGGGAGGGAATTCTAAGTAGAGGTAGGTATAGAAAGGAAAAGGTATGGACCAGTTGTATGGACCAGAAAACAACCAGTTTTGATAATACTTGGATTATTTATAGGGTACTACTGGGAGGCAAAACAGGGAAGGCTGTGAAAGTCCCGGAATCCAAGGTTAAACAATTTGTAGTTAAGTCACTAGGTCCATTCTCTAAGGTAAATGTGACATATTGGCAATGAAATAGGAATAGGCTCAGCATTTTTTAGGCTTATGTAGAGAATGCCAGAAGTTCAAATATGGCAAGGTATTGGTGATTTTTGTTCCTGGGATTTCCAGTACCTTATTAAGTATGAGAGCAATCACAACATTCACAAAATATGCACGAGTCAACCTAGGCTTTTAGCCTTAGTTTGAGTATCTTCATCAATCACACCACATATATCTGGCTGAAGTATAAGCACAATAATCTTAATCTCCACTTGCCACATCATAAATAAGACATTTTAAAGGTGTTTTTCATAGATACTGCTGAAAGTTTGGAGCACATCATAAGAAAGTGAGAAACAGCTGTTATATCTAGATTCAGCAGACACACATTTGCACATAGGGCAATGTTTAGAAAATGTCTTCAACCTGTTCCATTACTTCTTGAGAGCATGAGGTCCCCATTCTGTTCACCCACTGCTTGAAAAATAAGACAGAGAGAAAAAATACATCAGCACATAAGAAACTTTGGGTTTACAAAAGCAGAAAACACACCACTCTCTAATCATTAAAAATCAATCTTCAAAGTGAATACCATGGAACCTTAAGAATTTCATTTAAGTACCTCAGTATCCCCACATACTCTCTCTCCCATTTACTTCAAATTCATGTTTACCGGGCTTCCCTGGTGGCGCAGTGGTTGGGAGTCTGCCTGCCGGTGCAGGGGACACGGGTTCGAGCCCTGGTCTGGGGGGATCCCACGTGCCGCGGAGCGGCTGGGCCCGTGAGCCACAACTACTGAGCCTGCGCGTCTGGAGCCTGTGCTCCGCAACAAAAGAGGCCGCGATAGTGAGAGGCCCGCGCACCGCGATGAAGAGTGGCCCCCGCTCTCTGCAACTAGAGAAAGCCCTCGCACAGAAACGAAGACCCAACACAGCCATAAATAAATAAATAAACTAAAAAACAAAACAAAACAAAACAAATTCATGTTTACCTATTTTAACATATATTTATGTCTCTGCTTTTTAAAAGTTTTTAAAAATTCTATAGTGGGATGAACACTTTTTGATGTAGAAGAATTATCTTGCCACTTACATCCTTTTTCTATTTCAGCTGTAACAAACTACTGCACATTAAGTGGCTTAAACAATACAAATTTATTACCTTATATTACTAGCAATAAGAAATATGAAATGGGTCTCGCTGGGCTAAAATTAAGGTGTTAACAGGGCTGCATTCCTTTCTGGAAGCTCTACAGGAGAATCCACTTCCTTGTTTTTTCCAGCTTCTAGAGGCCGCTCACATTCCTTGGCTCATAAACTCCTTCCTCCATCTTCAAAACAAACAACAGTAGGTCACATCTAATCTCTCTGACTTACACCTGCACTTTGGTCTTCCTTTTTTAAGGATCCTTATGATTACACTGAGTCCACCCAGACAATTCAGAACAACTACCCTATCTTAAGATCAACTGATTAGCAACCTTAATTCCATCTGCAACTTAAATTCTCCCTTGCCATACAAGATGACATATTCACAGTTCCAAGGGAACTCAACAATAAAATAAACAAACAATCCAATTTCAAAAATGAACAGAAGACATGAAAGATATATAGATGGCAAACATGAAACACATGAAAAAATATTCACTATCACCAGCCATTAGAGAAATGCAAATTAAGACCATGATGATATCACTACATACTTATTAGAGCAGCTAAAATAAAAATAGTAACATTACTGTAAGCTGGCAGGAATGCAAAGAAACATTGCCATTAAGAGTATAAAATGGTACAGTCACTCTGAAAAATAGTTCAGTAGTTTCTTAAAAAATTAAATGTACATTCACCATATCACCCCGCAACTGCATTCCTGGACATTTATCCCAGAATGAAAACTATGTCCACACAGAAAATCTGTACATAATTGTTCACAGATTAGCTGCAATAGCCAAAAACTGGAAATGACCAAAATGTCCTATAATAGATGAATGATTAACCGAACCATAGTACATCCATGGTGGCACAATGGAGTAGGTGTGACTATAAAGGGGTAACACAAAGAGATCTTTGTGGTGATAGAACGGTTATGTACCTTGATTGTGGTGACAGTGACACAAATCTACCCATGTGATAAAATGACACTGAACTATGCACACACTTCACACCAATGTCCATTTCCTGCCTTTGATATTGTACTATAGTTACGTAATATGTAGCTAGTGGGGAAACTAGATGAAAGGTACCCAGGACCTCTCTGTACTACCTTTGCAACTTCGTATATATCATTAATCACTAAAATTTTCTCAAACGAAAGGTTTTTAAAAATCAAATCATATCATAAATTCAATACCCTCTACCAACTGCTCCCCATCTTTCATTCAATCACTTTTCTATGCTACAAGATGATACTAGACTTGAAAAGAAATCAACTAATCTAGGAGTTATAAACTGGAAGCCCATGGGCTGGATTTGGTCAACAGACTTGCTTTAATTTAACAGTATTAATTTTTTTTTTTTATTTCAAAGTCTTTGGAGGGAGCATATGAGCTCTAGTTCACCAGTTTCTACTCCTTTATAATCTTATGCCCTGTGCTCCATTCATTTAAATGCTTGTCTAATCCTTAAAGACATTTGAGTTTGCCACTCTCACTAATCTTTTAAAATAGTGTGAAGCAGAGATCTGAAGTGTTAAAACGAAATGTTCAAAGCCATAGGTTTCTGATTCCAGCCAGTGCTCTACCTACTCTTCAGAGTTATTTCACCTCCTGTGTTAGTCATTCTCTCATTCTAATAGAGTAAATATCTAGATCTATGTTTCACTCCCTTACTTGCTGTCTCAAGTAACACATCAACCATGTCTAGCCTCTATTAAAATGGGAATACTTACCTTTCCCAATTCACAGAACTATTGGAATAATCAAGCAAGACAGTGCATGTAAAGTCTATACAAATGAAAGACAGTAAATACATATATTTCCCATTTCCTCTCTGAAGTGGCAGTACTCTGGGCCATGATTCTGTGTTTGGCCTTTCCAAGTAGAAAGATAGCTTTAGCAAGCTTTAGCTTTAGCAAGATCATCTTATTGCTATGGGTTATAGCTTTAGCAAGAGCATCATATTGCTATGGGTTATAGCAGGTCCAAGCTAGGGACAGCAGCACAGAAAAAAGGAGCAAGTTCAATGGAAGTGGGCTCTGGGAGTCCTGGAATTAAACAGTAGAAAAGGAAAGTTAATGCTAAGAGTGGAAGGAATAAAAGAAAAGGAAGAAAGTTGGCTCTTTGAACCAGCTGTCTTATTTCTGACCTGGCCAAACCAAAAAACTAAAGAGTCAGGGTTGTACTTTTTACACTTTAATTATATCTTAAATATATTTACTTATCCTTAATTATTCTTCAAAATGATTTTCAAGTGTAAATGTCTACCTCCATCCCTTAAAAACCACATACTAGATTCAACTGTTGTTAATTGTAAAATATGTATTCTTCCACAATATTTTCCTGAGTAATATATATATGCATATATATATACATATATATTCACATATATATTTTTCTTTTTGTAAAAATTAGATCATGCTTTACAGATGTTCTTCAAATTGCATTTTTCATTTAAATATATATCACAGGCATCTTGCTGTACCAACACATATAGTTCTACTGCATTCCTTTTAATAGCTGTATGGATTTCAACTGAATAGATGTACCAAATTTATCTAATCATTCTATTAATGTGCATATACTAGTAATTTGCTATTTTAAACTATGGTACAAAGAAAATATATATTAAATTACTCATGGAATTATTTCTTTAAGATAGGGTCCTGGATTTAGGATTGCTAAGAATGTGCCTCTTAAATTTTATACCAATTTATATTCCTACCAGCAGTGTCCATCTTCACACATGTTTATCAACTTTTTGCCTTTTTTATTTCACATCCATTTTCTTCAATCTATTGTTCATCTTTTAACTTTCTATAGTATTTTGTAAGACAAAAGTATTCTGATGTAGTGAAATCTGCCAATCATTTCCTTTATTAGCAATAAGTTCTATGAGTTGTAGAGATATACCCAAAATTGTAAAAATATTCTTCCACATTTTTGTAACATTTCTATAGCTACAAAAGGAGCTATATTAAATTTTCAATTCATCTAGAATTTATTTTTGTACATTATATGAAGTATAAAATTAACTCTAAATTTATTTTCTTCAAGTTGCATACTCTGGTATTCAGTACAATTTATTAACTCTATCATTCTTCATTGAATTGAAATGTCACAACCTTTTCAATATATTAAATTTCCATATACAATTACTTGTTTTTTTAGACTCTTCTTCTAGGCCATTGATCTTCTTCACCTATCTGGTATTTTAAAATTTTTACCATTATAAATTTCTCAGATACTCTCATATACTTATTACAAATAAGCTTTAAAATCAACATGCCAAATTTCATCCCCCAAAACCCTCTTGGGATTCAGATTTATAACTGTCATACTAATGGCGGGGCAAATATATCAATATGTGTCACCTAATATGGTGAAAGGTGAAATACATGGCATTTGGGAAGAAATAACGCTTAGTTTTCCTCTCCAAAATTATGGTATGCTTATATTTTATTCAAATCTAGTTTTATGAACTTCAGTAAAACTTTATTGTTCTTTAAATTTAGATTTCATGTCTTTCTGATTAAATTTATTTCAATTTTAGACGAAATTAACTTTAAAATGCTTATACCTAGATGTATCCTAGCTTGAAATTAAAACAATAAGGGGACTTCTTTGGTGGTCCAGTGGTTAAGACTCCATGCTTCCACTGCAGGGGGCGCAGGTTCAATCCCTGGTTGAGGAACTAAGATCCCACATGCCATGTGGCATGGCCTAAATAAATAAATAAATAAATAAACAAACAAACAAACAAACAATAAAGAAAAATCCTTAAAATCATTCAAGCAATAACAAATTATACAAAGGAACAAAAGTCATATTTCTTCTCTACAACACCAAATGCAAGACAGCCACATATTACAAAATTTAAGGAGAAATGACTGGGATCACAAATTTTTATACCAAGTCAACTTGTCATTCGTATGTAAATAAAACAGGAAGATATTCATGGACTAATATAATCATTCACTCAACTATAACCTTTAAAATATCTTGCAGACATAAACCTACAGACTGAAAGAAGAATGGAATAAATTCAGTAATATGGATAAGGATCTTAAAACATCAAGACAAGTAATGCTTCCAGCTATGGTGGGAAAAGAGATCAGCAAACACTCTCCCCCAAAAGCAATGTCAGTTGATGCAAGTGACAGACTAGCCAGAAACTGAGCAAGGTTAGCCTGGAAATGAAAGAGACACTGAAGAGCTACATAAACTCATCACATATCCCTGGCCAACAGGCATGTACAGATGATAGTTCAAAGTAACAATTATAAATATATTCGAAGGATTTTTGAAAAGTTTATTCAAGAAGTTCAAGAGAAATATGAGGATAATTATTCAACAAACAGAAAATATCAAGAGAGAAATAGAAAATATTAAAAATAGCTATATGGAAATTCTAAAGTTGAAAAGTATAATAACTATAATGAAAAATTCATTAAATGGGCTCAACAGCAAACTTGAGATAGCAAGAGAATGAACCAGTGAACTAGCAGATAGAGCACTAGAAACTATCCAACATGAAGGAGAGAGAAAAAAAAAAAAGATTGAACACAGGTGAGGAAAGTCTCAGAGACCTGTAAGACAACCTCAATCATATCAATAGACTGTAAAGAAAACCTCAGAGGAGAGTAAAGAGGAAAGGGACAGAAAAATAAGAGCTGAAAAGGGCCCCCAAATGATGAAATACATTAATATAAATATCAAAAAAGCACAAAGACACCAAAGTAAGATAAACACATAAATCTAGACACACCATAGTCAAATATTGAAACCCAAAGGCAAAGAGAAAATTTTCAAAGTATCAAGAGAAAAACTATCCATCATATAAAGAACAAATTACCATTAAAGGTGACCCGAATCAGAAACAGTAGAGGACAGAAGGAAGTGGAATGACATAAAATGCTGGGAAGAAAAAAACTACCAACCAAAGTTTCCATCTCCACCAAAACTATACTATAAATGTGAAGGTGAAATAAAGATATACTCAGATAAACACCATAAAAGAAAAAAAATTAACAGGATTTCATCGTAAAAATTTTGCTCTTCAAAAGACACGTTTAAGAATGAAATTAGAACACTCCCTAACACCAGACACAAAAATAAACTCAAAATGGATTAAAGACCTAAAAGTAAGGCCACACACTATAAAACTCTTAGAGGAAAACACAGGCAGAAGAGTCTCTGACGTAAATCGCACCCAGATCTTTTTTGACCCACCTCCTAGAGTAATGAAAATAAAAACAAAAATAAACAAACGGGACCCAATTAAACTTAAAAGCTTTTGCACGGCAACGGAAACCATAAACAAGATGAAAAGTCAACCCTCAGAATGGGAGAAAATATTTGCAAACGAGGCAACTGACAAAGGATTAATCTCCAACATATACAAACAGCTCATGCAGCTCAACATCAAAAAAACAAACAACCCAATCAAAAAATGGGCGGAAGACCTAAAGAGACTTTTCTCCAAAGAAGACATACAGATGGCCAACAAACACATGAAAATATGCTCAACATCACTAATTATTAGAGAAATATAAATCAAAACTACAGTGAGGTCTCGTCTCACATGGGTCAGAATGGCCATCATCAAAAAATCTACAAACAGACAACTAACTGCTGAACAACCTTCAACAGGAAGACACAGGAACTCAACAAAAAAGATACCCCACCATCCAAAGACAAAGGAGAAGCCACAAAGGAGGGGCAAAATCACAAAAAATCAAATCCCATAACCGCTGGGTGGGTGACTCACAAACTGGAGAACAATTTTACCACAGAAGTACACCCACTAGAGTGAAGGTTCTGAGCCCCACATCAGGCTTCCCAACCTGGGGGTCTGGCAACGGAAGGACAAATTCCCAGAGAAACAGCCTTTGAAGGCTAGCAGGATTTGATTGCAGGACTTCAACAGGACTGGAGGAAAGAGAGACTCCACTCTTGGAGGGCACACACAAAGTAGTGTGTGCATCAGGACCCAGGGGGAAGGAGCAGTGACCCCATAGGAGACTGAACCACACCTACCTGCTAGTGTTGAAGGCTCTCCAGCAGAGGCGGCGGACAGCTGTGGCTCACCACAGGGATAAGGACACTGGCAGCAAAAGTTCTGGGAAGTACTCCTTGGCGTGAGCCCTCCCAGAGTCCACCATTAGCCCCACCAAAGAGCCTCTAGGCTCCAGTGCTGGGTCGCCTCAAGCCCAACGACCAACAGGAAGGGAACTCAGCCCCACCCATCAGCAGACAAGCGGATTAAAGTCTACTGAGCTTGGCCCACCAGAGCAACACCCAACTCTACCCACCACCAGTCCCTCCCATCAGGAAGCTTGCACAAGCCCCTCAGATATCCTCGTCCATAAGAGGGCAGAAAGCAGAAGCAAGAAGAACTACAATCCTGCAGCTGGTGGAACATAAACCACATTCACAGAAAGAAAGACAGAACGAAAAAGCAGAGTACTATGTACCAGGTAAAGGGACAAGATAAAAACCTCAGAAAAACAACTAAATGAAATGGAGATAGGCAACTTTCCAGAAAAAGAATTCAGAATAATGATAGTGAAGATGATCCAGGATCTTGGAACAAGAATGGCAGCAAAGAATGAGAAGATGCAAGAAATGTTTAACAAAGACCTGGCAGAATTAAAGAACAAACACCTAGAAGGATTAAAGAAAAAAGAGAGATGAACAATACAATAACTGAAATGAAAAATACACTAGAAGGAACCAACAGCACAATAACTGAGGCAGAAGAACGGATAAGTGACCTGGAAGACAGAATGGTGGAATTCACAGCCACAGAGCAGAATAAAGAAAAGAGAAGGAAAAGAAATGAAGACAGCCTGAGGGACCTCTAGGACAACATTAAACGCACCAACGTTCGCATTATATGGGTCCAAGAAGGAGAAGAGAGAGAGAAAGGACCTGATAAAATATTTGAAGAGATTATAGTTGAAAACTTCCCTAATATGGGAAAGGAAATAGCCTCCCAAATCCAGGAGCACACAGAGTCCCAGGCAGGTTAAACCCAAGGAGAAACACGCCGAGACACATAGTAATCAACTTGACAAAAATTAAAGACAAAGAAAAATTATTTAAAGCAACAAGGGAAAAATGACAAATAGCATACAAGGGAATCCCCATAAGGTTAAAAGCTGATTTCTCAGCAGAAACTCTACAAGCCAGAAGGGAGTGGCACAATATATTTAAAATGATGGAAGGGAAGAAACTACAACCAAGATTACTCTACCTGGCAAGGATCCCATTCAGATTCAATGCAGAAATCAAAAGCTTTACAGACAAGCAAAAGGCAAGAGAATTCAGCACCACCAAACCAGCTCTACAACAAATGCTAAAGGAACTTCTCTAGGCAGGAAACATAAGAGGAGGAAAAGACCTACAATAACAAACCCAAAACAATTAAGAAAATGGTAATAGGAACATGCATATCAATAATTACCTTAAATGTGAATGGATTAAATGCTCCAACCAAAGACAAAGGCTTGCTGAATGGATACAAAAACAAGACCCATATATATGCTGTCTACAAGAGACCCACTTCAGACCTAGGGATGCATAGATGCATACAAACTGAAAGTGAGGGGATGGAAAAAGATATTCCATGCAAATGGAAATCAAAAGAAAGCTGGAGTAGCAATACTCATATCAGATGAAATAGACTTTAAAATAAAGAATGTTACAAGAGACAAGGGATCAATCCAAGAAGAAGATATAAAACTATAAATATATATGCACCCAACATAGAAGCACCTCAATACATAAGGCAAATGCTAACAGCTATAAAAGAGGAAATCGACAGCAGCACAGTAATAGTGGGGGACTTTAACACCTCACTTATACCAATGGACAGATCATCCAGACGGAAAATTAATAAGGAAACACAAGCTTTAAATGACACAAGAGACAAGATAGATTTAATTGATATTTATAGGACATCCCATCCGAAAAGAGATTACACTTTCTTCTCAAGTGCACACAGAACATTCTCCAGGATAGAGTACATCTTGGGTCACAAATCAAGCCTCGGTAAATTTAAGAAAATTGAAATCATATCAAGCACCTTTTAAGCCACAACCCTATGAGATTAGAAATAAATTACAGGGAAAAAACCGTAAAAAACACAAACACATGGAGGCTAAACAATACGTTACTAAATAACCAAGAGATCACTGAAGAAATCAAAAAGGAAATCAAAAAATACCTAGAGACAAATGACAACAAAAACACGATGATCCAAAACCTCTGGGATGCAGCAAAAGCAGTCTAAGAGGGAAGTTTATGGCAATATAATCTGACCTCAAGAAACAAGAAAAATCTTAAATAAACAATCTAACCTTACACCTAAAGGAACTAAAGAACAACCAAAACCCAAAGTTAGTAGAAGGAAACAAATCATAAAGGTCAGAGCAGAAATAAATGAAACAGAAACTAAGAAAACAACAATAATGATCAATAAAACTAAAAGCTGGTTTGTTGAGAAGATAAACAAAATTGATAAACCTTTAGCCAGACTCATCAAGAAAAAGAGGGAGAAGACTCAAATCAATAAAGTTAGAAATGAAAATGGAGAAGTTACCACGGACACCGCAGAAATACAAAGCATCATAAGAGACTACTACAAGCAACTCTAGGCCAATAAAATGGACAACCTGGAAGAAATGGACAAATTCTTAGAAAGGTATAACCTTCTAAGACTGAACCAGGAAGAAATAGAAAATATGAACAGACAAATCACAAGTAATGAAATTGAAACTGTGATTAAAAATCTTCCAACAAACAAATGTCCAGGACCAGATGGCTTCATAGGTGAATTATATCAAACATTCAGAGAAGAGCTAACACCCATCCTTCTCAAACTCTTCCAAAAAATTGTAGAGGAAGGAACACTCCCAAACTCATTCTATGAGGCCACCATCACCCTGATACCAAAACCAGACAAAGATACTACAAGAAAAAGAAAATTACAGACCAATACCACTGACAAATACAGATGCAAAAATCCTCAACAAAATACTAGCAAACAGAATCCAACAACACATTAAAAGGATCATACACGATGATCAAGTGGGATTTATCCCAGGGATGCAAGGATTCTTCAATATACGCAAATTAATCAATGTGATACACCATATTAACAAATTGAAGAATAAAAACCATATGATCATCTCAATACATGCAGGAGAAGAAGCTTTTGACAAAATTCAACACCCATTTATGATAAAAACTCTCCAGAAAGTGGGCATGAGGGAACCTACCTCAACATAATAAAGGACATATATGAAACCCACAGCAAACATCATTCTCAATGGTGAAAAACTGAAAGCATTTCCTCTAAGATCAGGAATAAGACAAGAATGTTCACTCTCGCCACTATTAATCAACATAGTTTTGGAAGTCCTAGTCATAGGACTGATTGCAGAGAAGAAAAAGAAATAAGAGGAATACAAATTGGAAAAGAAGAAGTAAAACTGTCACTGTTTGCAGATGACATGACACTATACATAGAAAATCCTAAAGACTTTACCAGAAAACTACTAGAGCTAATCAATGAATTTGGTAAAGTTGCAGGATACAAAATTAATGCACAGAAATCTCTTGCATCCCTATACACTAACAACAAAAGATCAGAAAGAGAAATTAAGGAAACAATCCCATTCACCACTGCAACAAAAAGAATAAAACACCTAGGAATAAACCTACCTAAGGAGGTAAATACCTGTACTCAGAAAACTATAAGACACCGATGAAAGAAATCTAAGATGACACAAACAGATGGGGAGATATACCATGGTCTTGGATTGGAAGAATCAACATTGTGAAAATGACTATACTACCCAAAGCAATCTACAGATTCAATGTAATCCCTATCAAATTGGCAGTGGCATTTTTCACAGAATTAGAACAAAAAATTTTACAATTTGTAAGGAAATACAAAAGACCATGAATAGCAAAGCAATCTTGAGGGAAAAAAACTGAGCTGGAGGAATCAGACTCCCTGACTTCAGACTATACTACAAAGCTACAGTAATCAAGACAATATGGTACTGGAACAAAAACAGAAATATAGATCAATGGAACAGGATAGAAAGCCCAGAGATAAACCCATGTGCCTATGTTCTACTAACCTATGACAAAGGAGGCAAGGATATACAATGGAGAAAAGACAGTCTCTTCAATAAGTGGTGCTGGGAAAACTGGACAGCAACATGTAAAAGAATGAAATTAGAACATTTCCTAACACCATACACAAAAATAAACTCAAAATGGATTAAAGACCTAAATGTAAGACTGGACACTATAAAACTCTTAGAGGAAAACATAGGAAGAACACTCTTTGACATAAATCACAGCAGTCAAGTACTTTAAAGCTGCTATTATAAATATGATCAAGGACTAAAGGAAAAGATGATCATATTGGATGAAAAGATGGAACATTTAAGCAGAAAAATATAAACTATAAAAAAGAACCAAATGAAAACTCTAGAAATGTACAATATCTGAAATTAAAAAACTCAAAAGATGTGCTTACCAAAAGATTGGCGGCATCCCCAGAAAGATCACAAACTTGAAAAACAGGGCAATAAAAAGTATTAACTCTGAAGAACACAGAGAATAAAAGATCAGACAAAATTAATGAGTTTCAGGTATCTACATAGAAAAATATCAAATAGTTGAACATATGTGTAATAAGAATCTCAGAAGCATGAAATTCTGGCAAAATTTTTTTTAAATATAGTGGGTGAAAAATTCCCAAATTTGGTGAAAAACACTGACTTTTAGATCCAAGAAGCTCACCTAACCCAAGTCAGGAAAAACATAAAAGAGAGCCATATTAGGCACATCTGAGTAAAAGAGCAGAAAAACAAAGGTAATAAAAAAATCTTCAGAGCAGCCACAGCAAAATGAAACATTATATATAAAGGAAGAATAATACAAATGAAAGCTTACTTTTCAACAGAAAGAATGATGGCCAGAAGAAAGTAAAACAATATTTTTTAAAACCAAAAAAACAAAAACAAAAAATTAAAAAATTGAAAACTATCAACCTGGAATTCTATAGCTTGGTAAAGTATCCTTCAAAAACGAAGGATAATTAAAAATATTTTCATATGAACAAAATTTGAGGATTTGTCTTCAAAAGGGCACACACTTCATGCTAATAGAAATTCTCTGGCAGAAGAAAAATTACATCAGATGGAAATTTATACATACAAGGAGAAATAAAAAGGACTGGAAATGGTAAATATGTGGATAATTTTAACAGATGATATTTTCCATCTTCTATTAATTTCTGGAAAAAACAACTGATTATATACATAATACTACTGAACTATACCCTTAAAAATAGTTAAGATGATAAATTTTATATGTGCTTTTTACCACAATAAAGAGAAAAAAACTGACTACCTAATGAAAAAATTATAATTTTGTATTATGGGGATTATAATATATGTAGATGTAAAAACATATAACAACTATATCACAAAAGGATAGGGCTGTACATGGAATTGTAGTATTACAAACTTTTACATTTTATTGCAAATTGTACTATATTAACTCTAAGATGGGATAAGTTAAAGATCCATATTGTAATCTCTAGTAAAGTCATTTAAAAATAATACAAAGTTATAGCTAAAAAGTCATTAGAAGAATTAAAATGAAACATTTAAACTTTGATTAATCCAAAAGAAAACAGGAAAGGAGATAAAAGGGAGAAGGGGGAAAAGGCAGGACAAATAGAAAACAAACAGCAAAATGTGGGCCTAGAATTCCACTTCCAACTATGTTGGAGTAACTGGTAGTAAATCAGCCCTCCCGACATAAACAGCTATAAAATTGAACAAACTATTTGAGGCAACATTTTTAAGGCAGTGGACAAAAGACAGCACATGACTGAGACCCTTGAGAGAAAGGAAATTCATTAGGTGAGCCCCATGATCACCCAGCTCTCTAACTGTATATAATTTCCCAACTGCAGTGCAGAGAACTGGAGGCTGAACAGGTCAAGTTGATTGATTCCACTGACCTGAGGAGGAAGAAATCAGAGTTCAGGTTGGTTGAGGTAGCTGTAATCTATGAGGCAAGGTAACAGAGGAAAGGATGGCTGTGCAGAGGAGACCTCAGGAGTCCATCTGGGAGGTCCTGTGTAAATCTCTGACCCAGGGTGAGACTGTTCATGTTCAGAGTGAGACCATACAAGATTTACCAGATAGCAATTACTATGGAGTTAAGAGGGAACTAGGGATATTAGAGGACAAGAAATGCTGGAGGAAAAGCAGAGTTCCTGGCTGCTTCAGAGTGGAGAGATCCTGTTAATACTTTGATAATATCCCTGGCATTCAGTTGAGACACCAGAAGGCCACACCACAGGAGTAAAAACGAAGCTTTAGTGTAAGACCTACTCTAGACCCACACTAACAAAGCCTGAAACCAAGTCCTAATGAGATCCACAAGGGAGAGAGAGTTTGAAAGTCAAGTCCTCCCAAGGTAGAGGGTCTTGAGAAACATCCTGGACTTTCCACAGATCTGAAAATAGCTAAAACAAAATCTACAAAAGTTTAAGGTGACCAGCAAGTAATTGAATTGTCTGTTAAAATAAGAATCAATACTATTCAGAAAAAGATAACAGAATCCAGACACTACAATATTTTTATTCACAGTATCAGTATTCAGTTAAAAATCACCAGTTACATAAAAAAAAAGAAAATGTCATCCATAGTCAAAAATAAATAAACAACAAAAATTAATCAATAGAAAGCAGATCAGAAATGGCCAGATGTTGAACTTAGCAGACAAAGACTTTAAATCACCTATTATAAATATGTAAAGAGTTAAAAGAAAATATAGTTTTAATGAGTTAATGGATAAGGAACCTCAGTAGAGAAATGGAAACTGCAAAAAATAATAATAAATAAATAAGAAGCAAATAGAAATTTTAGAATTGAAATGAAAAATTCACTAGATGGGCTAAGGAGCAGATTATAGAAGAAAGAGCAGTGAACCTAAAGACAGAGCAATAAAAATAATCCAATTTGTTGTCTTTTCACTGTCTGTGTTTTGTTAACATGAAATTAAATTGTAGTTATAAGCAAACGTTGGTTGCCTAAGGAACAATAATTGTATATTCAGTTTGACAGAAATAAAAGAGTATTTGTCATAAAATGCAATATATATATATATATATATATATATATATATATATATATATATATATATATATATATACTCAGTCCAATCCAAAGGAGGAAAGAAATTTTTGAGAAAATTTAATAGAGCCTCATGGATCTTTGGGACAATATGAAATTATCTAACATACATATAATTGAGTCCTGGAGACTGGGGCAGAGAAAATATTTGAAGAAATAATGGCCCAAAACTTGACAATTTTAATGAAAAACACCAACTGTAAATCTAAAAGATTGAAAATTTATGCAGTGTGTTCGCCAATAAAAAAAATTAAATGAAGTTAGAAATCAATAATAATGAGATATCTAGAAAATCTCTTAGTAGTTAGACTTTAAATAACACATTTTTAAATAACCCATTAGTCAAGGAAGAAATTACTAGAGAAATTAAAAAATACTTCAAACTGAAAAATAATGACACATCAAAATTTGTGGAATGCAGGCAAACAATGCTTGAAGGAGAAATTTATAGTTTTAAATTAATAAATTAGAGAAAAGAGAAAGATTTAATATTAATTATAAGTTTCCACCTTAAGAAGCCAGTGAAAGAAGAGCAAGTTAAATCCAGAGTAAGTCATGAGAAAGAAATAATACAGATCAGAGCAAAAATCAGCAAACGATAGAGAAAACTAGCAAAGCTAGAAGTTTTTTCTTTTAAGGGATTAATAAAGCTAATAAACACCTAGCAAGAATAACTAAGAAAAAAAGAGAAAAAAAAAACCCCACAAATTAACAATATCAGGAATGAAAGAGAAGCATCACTACAGATCCTACAGACATTAATATGGTAATATTATGAAAAACTTTATGCCAATAAATTCAACAACTTAAATAAAATTTTAAAAAATTTCTTTAAAACACACAACAAAAATGACTGAAGAAATAAAAAAACTGAATGGGCCTATATGTATTAAAGAAACTAAATTTATAATAAAAATTTCATATAAAGAAAACTCCAGGCCAAGCTGGGTTCACTGGTAAAGTCTATCAATAATCAAGGAAGACTTGGGCTTCCCTGGTGGCGCAGTGGTTGAGAATCTGCCTGCCAGTGCAGGGGATGCAGGTTCGAGCCCTGGTCTGGGAAGATCCCACATGCCGCGGAGCAACTGGGCCCGTGAGCCGCAATTACTGAGCCTGCGCATCTGGAGCCTGTGCTCCGCAACGAGAGGCCGCGATAGTGAGAGGCCTGCACACCGCGATGAAGAGTGGCCCCCACTTGCCGTGACTAGAGAAAGCCCTCACACAGAAACGAAGACCCAACACAGCCATAAATAAATAAAAAAATAAATTTAAAAAAAAATAATCAAGGAAGACTTAATATCAATATTACACAAACTCAAGAAATAGCAAAGAATGCTTCCACCTTATTTTATAAGCCAGCTTAACTCTGATAACAAAATCTGACAAGGTCATTACAAAAATAAAAATTTACAGACCAACAACCCAAATCTTCAAATGTATAATCAAGTGGGGAAAGGACAGTGTTTTCAACAAAGGCTGATGAAATAACTGGATAAACATAAGGAAAAATGAACATTAACCTCTCCCTGACACAATTAATTAATGTGAAATGGATCATAGACCTCAGTGTAAAAGCTAAAACTATAAAATGTCTGGAAGAAAACATGGAATAAAATTTCCGTGGCCTTACGAGTAGACAAAAGGTTTCTTAAATGGCACACAGAGAACATTAATCATATAAGAAAATTTTGATAAGTTGAACTTACCAAATTAAAACTTTCTGCTTTATAATACTGAAAACAAGTTAAAAGTTCATTAGCAGGAGAAAGCATAAATTGTGGGATATTCATACAATGGAAAATAACGCAGAAAAATTTTTAAATGAACTGCTGATACACACAACATGGATGAGTATTGGAAACATTATGTTAAGCCTAAAAAGCTAGACACAAAAGAGTACATATGAAGTTCAAGAACAAGCAAAATAATCCATGGTGATAGAAATCAGAACAGTGGTTGCCTTTGGGAGATGGGGATTGACAGGAAAGGGGCAATAGGGGACTTTCTGGATGATGGAAAAGTTCCAGATCTTGTTTAAGGTGGTGGTTACACATTCGCATACTTTTATCAGAACCAATCAAATTGTACACTTAAGACCTTTGCATTTTATGATATATAAATTTTACTTCAATTTTTTAAGTGACAATAGGGAAAAAGAAATTTCAGTTCCTGCCAATTTATGTAATCTTCCATCTAGATTTGAAAAGGTACCAAGTATTGTACCAAGTAAAATAAAACTCAAGTGACCCATGCACCTTACCTGAACCCAGTTATCAACTATAACATAGGTATAATGAAAGGTTCCAAAATCTACCCATCTAATATTCTACAGATTAGGAAAGGCATATTCACTATAGAAGGACACAACAAAGAGAGCAGGCAGCCAACTACATGGAGTTTCATCTGCTATCTGCTTCTTCCCTTCGTCTCTCCACAGAGAGACCAACTTCCAAGGAAAGCCCACCTGAACCCTCTGGAGCCCAAAAGATGCCCATAAGCTTTCAGGCCTTGCTACCATAAGCTAGGAATAACTCCAGACAAAGCTTATCATCAAGACAATGTCCAGGACCAATCCACAAGCACTCACTTCTTTGGTAGCCCCATCAAGGTCATTCAAGTCAGTGAGACTGACCTTTCTCAGCATTAACCCAGGATTCTAATCAAGCTGACAAGGAGATTAACTTACTTTGCCCAGCTGGCTACAAAAACATGTGCATGAATTCTTTCTTGCTCACCCTCATGTTAGCCTTTCCCTCTGCTCTTCCTGTTTCTTTTCTTTTTCACACACGCACAAACAGTCACGTCGTCATATGAGACAAGTGAACACTGAATCTTATGGGTAAAAAACAGATGTTTTCCAATTTTCCTTCACAAAACCATATTTTATATCAGGTTCTTCTATGGATTTATAGCCAATGAAGAGATGTTACTACATTAGCTCATGGAGGGGGATGATAAAAACTGGAAAGGAAGAATCAGACAAGGCAAAGAGAAGCTATCCAGAAGGCTGCAATTGGAGAAGCATGACAAATGGGCAGCACAGTTTTAGAGGGTTCCGGCAGAAAGGCAGATTGCCTGACTGGGAGAGATTCTCCACAGCTGGAGCATTGCACACACCATCTGGAATTTTTTAAATCTGCTTTCCCCAGGTGATCTGATTCTCAGAGTGCCAGTGGAGATGAGAAAAGGAGTAATTGTATAGCTCAGAACAGCTCTAAATTCTCCCCAAATTAGTTAATGAAACCTTGTTTGAATCAGTTTCAACTTCTCCTCCAAACTGAGCCCCTAGTTTTGCATTGTTGTTTCCCCACAAAGAATTGAATGTAGGAGTTTAACCCCAAAGGTTTTCTGTGCAGTGGAACAAAACAGGATTCCCAGCACGATGGTCAAAAATGGTGCTCCAACTGTAGGATCTGGTCCAAATTTCTCAATACAGGCCAACAAAGCTTCATTTTCATTTTCACTCCTCTTGACTAGTCTTAGCACTACTTTCAGCTGTTGCCAAATGGAGAGCCTACATACTGAGGTCCCCAGTTTTCTTTCCCAGATGGTCCAAACTCCAGATGTAAAACAGTAAAGGAAAATATAATTTAAAAAATTAAGAGCAACTGCAAACCCTCAAAATAATGAAAGGCTTTGGTTTTCTTTCTTTCACATGTATGTTTGTGAAAACAGAAGTGGGGTGCATGGGAGAAGGGAGGGTGAAAGAAAGAGATAGAGCTTGTTGGGGAACAGGAAGGGCAAAGGAAGGAATAAAAGGTAGAGGAAAGGGATTATGCCTCCATCTTCTATCCTCATTTCTGCCCCAACCAACTTTTTTTTTAGTCTCCTATTCTATCTTGCTTTAAACCAGGAGTATAAAAGCAAACTTTTCCTGTAAAAAGCCAGATAGAAATTATTTCAGGCTTTGTGGGTCATGCAGGTGCTGTCACAACTGCTCAACTCTGTCATTGTAGAATAAAAACAACCATGGACAATATGTAAATGAATGAGTATGGCTTTGTTTCAATTTATGGATTCCAAAATTTGGATTTCATATACTTTTAACATACCACAAAATATTATTCTTTTGATATTTTTTTCAACCATTTAAAAATATAAAAACCATTCTTAGCTTGCAAACCATACAAAAACATTCAGTGGGCCAAATTTGGCCCATAGGCCATAGTGTGCCTATCCCTGTTTAATACCAATAAAGACCATTATTCCAGGTTCAGTTCCAGAACTGCGCAATGGTTACAGCAAGAATCTCACATGATTCCTTACTCAGAGTAGATTTTTTAAAAATTGAAGTGTTACAGCCTACCATGAGTAGCTGTGGTAAACTTTTCATTCTCAGGTATAGCATGCCAGAGGTCTAAATAAATGTATATCTAAAATAAATTCCTTCTCCACTTTTAAACTTTCAAGAATTTTCTACTCTGCCTATTCTTATGCATCTTCTTTCATTCTTGTTGGCATCAAGAAAGGGTAGTTTCTTAACAATCTCAAACATTTTTAAGTATCTACTAGTGCTTTACTTTGATGAAAATAAAGGTTAATACAGATATCAGTACATTTCTTTTCTCTTCTCTCTCTCTTTTTAATGAAAACACTAACATGTCCACCCAAATAAATTAGCATCTCTACTACTGTAGACTTATTTGCTGAGAATAACAAATTCATTTTCAAAAAGGAAAAATTTCTGGGTACAAATAAATATAGGCAAGAACAGTTTATCATTTATAACTATAAGTTTTGGTATAGCACTTTTCACAGAGTTTTCACTGAAGGGACCATTCCAAGATAAAGGTATCAGGTCAGGATCTGATACTAAGGATATGGTCCTGCCCTCAAAAACTTACAATCTAGTTGTAGAGGCATAAGAGACACACAAAACAGTAATATAATAACCACATCACTCCACATAATTCAGTATATATGAAAATGTATAGCAATATGGAGTCCCACAAGATATAATAAAGTGAAAGCTTAGAGAAATTATATGAGGAAAAACCCCACCCTCAAAATATATTTAAAAAATACTTCCTGTCTAACAAGAACAAAATTAGAAAAATGCCAGAAAAGGCAATAATGAAATGTAAAAAACACCCTACCCACCCACCCCACCCCCCAAAAAAACTATGGATAAAAAAATAAGGACCATCCCCAAAGAAAAAGAGAACACGTTACAAATATACTAAAATATAAGAAATAAATGACAAAAGACATAATAAAATAATAATATGGACATAAATGAGTGTCCTAGCAGCATACATTGGGGGACATACTTTTATGTTGAAAGTCAAATGTGAATTTAAAAGTTTGAGCTTGTAGTGTTTAAAATTCTAGAGAAAATGCAAACATGGGTAATAATAAATAATTCAAGGTAACTAAGTATCTGGTAAGAGGTACAGATGACAAATAATCCAGGAATTCAGAGAAGGCTGAGGACTAGGGTAATGGTTTACAGAAGAAAGTAGCCCTACACATAAAGCCCAGCACAAATGAAACCCAAATGTTCAGAGGAAGGGTGGTGTACCAGAGACAGGGTGATGGAGGAAGGGAGCTTGGATAGGAAGGAAATCTGCCTGCCCATTGCAAAGGGAGTCCATCTGTTGGAAAATAACCCCCAAAGGACCCAGACAGTATAATGTCCAAATGGAGAGCCAAGCAAAACCAAACTGTAAGATAGCCGAATATCTCCTCTTTATAATCAATGTGTGGTAATAATCAATGAATATTAGATCCTTTGAGATTATCTAATCCTATGCATTAATTTCATATATAAGTCTTCAAACCAGAGAGGTAAATTAACTTACACAAATTCACATAATGAGTTGGTGGCAGGCCTAAGTTTCCAACCCTAGTATCCTATCTCCCAGATGGATGGTCCAGTATGCTGTGCATTGCACCACACTGCCTCCACACCAAGTCCTTAAGTGACGTGTGTCCATTCTTGTTACTCTCTCAGAAATTTCTGAAAGTTGCCTTTCAGTATAAGTTCAATACTTAGAAGACTAAATGCAGCTAGGTTTTATGTTTTGCTTTTTATCAGTATAAAGAACTGCTAATATTATAGGTCCTGGCATCACACAGATCTACGCTTCAATTCTATCATTGGCATTACTGATCGTATGGCCTTGAGCAAGTTACTTTACCTCTCTAACCTCAGCTTTTACATCTATAAAACAGATATCATAATAATGCCTCCACAAAGGACTGTTGTGAAGATAAGTAACATTTTACATGTAAAGTATATAGTACATGTCCTGAAATACAATAAACACTCAATAAATGTTAGCTATAATAAATGGTAGCTATTGTTAAAGAAAACATTCACCCTTTCCCATATTTTCACCCATTACAGGCAGCACAGCCTAGCAGTTAAGATGGTAAAGAGGGCAGACTCTAGAGCCCCCTGCTCTGCCACTTACTAGGTGTGAGCTTGGGCAAATTACTTAAACTCTGTGTGTCACACTCCCTATCTGTAAATAGGGTTGTTGTAAGGATTAAATGAGACATTGTATGCAAACAATACCTAAACAAATAGAAATGTTTGTTAACAAAATTAACTTACATGATAGAAACTTCCATCTGCTGGGAAGTATTAGGGTGAAAATTTTGCCTTTTCCCCATTGATGGGTATGAGAGAGAGTGATTGTATATGCTTATAGTAAGCTCATGGTGGTAATGGGATGGGGAGGGGAAATGGGCAGAAATTGCTCCAGGACTTCTATCAATCTGTCACCAAAATACCTATCAAGAGGTTTTCTGCCTCAGTTAGCCAGAGTTGGAGTTTACTGCTTATGAGTTAGAATCCTAACTGATATTAATATTCTAAGGTAGCGTTTCATTTTATAACAATAGGATTATACTATGCACAATGTTCCATAGTTTGCTTTCTATTTGACAATAACTTACTTTACTTTCTAAATTTCAGATTGGCTAGGAGGTGCATGCCAGTTTCTTTTAGTCCCCCTGTTCCTCTCAAACACCAGGTGACAGAATGATTAAGGAGAATTTATATGACTTCAATCCATGCTGAGAGAGTAAACTGCCTATAATGAGCTCTCTCCAGTCAGAAAGAAGAATGAAATGTACCACACTTCCAACCTACCCCCACTTCTTCACTAATATTTGGTATCTGGTAGTTGAATTTCCTCATTAAACATTTTGAGGGCATTTTGAAATAAAGTATTTTCTGTTGCATTTTCCCCAATGCAACTCTCCATCTCTCTGTCATTCACTAATATAAAGATCTAAGAGCCCAGTATCACCACCATGGCCTGGAACTAGGGGCAAAATCCTAGATCTGGAACCAGGGGATCCACTGAGATTGCAGCCAGTAATCTGTCCATAGGCACAGCCAATGGTCAGAGCCAGAAGTTACGAAGTAAGCAAAGTTAATGTCCAAGACCTGAGCCAAGAGCCATAAAACAAAGTTGGCAAGGAGAGTCGAGGAAGGGAAATGGGTGTCAAATCTAAGCCAAAGGAATTAAAAACACCTCGTACCATCATAACCAACTAGAGGCCATTGCAAAACTATTACTGCTGCTTTAGGCATAGCCCTCTTAAAGATTGCTGTTCAAATGGCTGGGCCCTGAAGAGCAGTCAGTTTGTTCTGTGGCTACTTCTTTGTTCAGTGGCTTCTTAGCCTATTCACCTATCGTCTACAGTTTCCCTTGTGGTGTGCATTTTTAGCAGTACGGGCTTAAATGTAATCCCTTCCTCCTTGGGCCAGTCACTTAAGCTCTACGAATCGTAGCTAGCTCATGTGTACAATGATGATAGTGCTTCTTACCTTTATAGATTTGTTTTAAGGATTGTATGAGAATACATATGAAAATCTTGAATATTTGACTAAATTTAAATGAATTATTTGTAAGACACTATGAACAAAGTTAAAAGATTAATGTTGAACTGAGACAAAATATTCATTACAAATATTTAACAAAAATGTTAATATCCCAATAATTTAAAACTTCTACAAATCAATATGAAAATTACAAATGACCCACACATAGAAAAAAATTGCAAGGCATTCACAGACAATTCACAAAAGAAATACAAGATGTTCAACTTTGTTAGGCATCAGGAAATTGCAAACTAAACAAGGAGATACCACTTTTCCACTTGAAAAAAAAGGTAAAAAGATCGATAATACCCATGTTGGCAAGGGTGTGGGGAAAGGGTACTCTCATACAGCTGGAGACAGTATATACCTTGTAGGTAGACAATTTGCCTGTAATATTTAAAATGTGAATAACCTTTACTCTGGCAATCATACTGCTAGTAAGCTATCAATAACAAACACTGTCATAAGTTCTTAAAAATATATGTCCAGGATGTCCATTAAAATAACTAAATTAATTGTGAATAAATGTGCACATATATATATATATATATATATATATATATATATATATATATATATATATATATGTTTTACGTTTATTCCTTTGCTATATATGTTATATACACATATGTAAATATGTATAAATAGTGACTAGAAAAAGATCTAGAAGTTTACACACTGTTGATGGTATCCATTCCAAGGAAGTTACATTGGAGAACATAGAGAAAAGACTTTATATATACTTATATATAATATATATACTTTATATATATATTATATATAATAAATATATGAACAGTATATCCTATAATTTTCTCCAACCAAATAAACTTCTTTCATAATTTTTAAAGACAAAAAAAGAAAATGTTTTGCAGATTAGAAAGCAACCTATAGATGTTATGATTCTTAAGTTATACTTTATCAACCAAAAAGAATTTAAGGTGATATACAAACATGTAGTGTTATTATTTCTTACCCAAATTTCTTACTTAAAATTATTTTCAAGTCAAGAAAACAAAAGTTGTCAAGCATTCCATATGCTTAAAAATGTGGTAACTCTAGGTTTAAAGTATAGAATTATGTTCTCTTTAAAAAGGGTATAATCAGAGAAAAATGTCCTTGTAAATTTTAGCAATTCTTATATTTTTTACTATTATTCTCATGCTTAAAGCATATTACAGACATTAATATTATTCCTAGAACATGACGCCATCTCTGACCTACTTGTCTTCTAAAGTAATTACCCCAAACTGAAATTCCCTTCTTTTAATATCTTCCCTCTTCTCAGTTTGTCAGATCATTTTAAATTTGAATATATTTATCTGATGTACAACAAGATCACCAGCTCAGTTTTGTTAGATAAGCAAACACACGCACCTTCCATTTCATCATTGAAGGTAATATAAAAATGTTGCAAATTTATCAAAAAACAAGAATTCCAATAAACCATGTTAAGCTCAGAGGCAAATGGAACCTTTAGTGTGCCCTTTACCCCTTTCTGTGCCCAGTTCTCCTGTGGTGCTGCTTCCCAAGGCACCCCAAGCTCCCTCCCAGCAAAGCCTGCTTTCAGGAAAGGATCTGAAAAACAAATTTACATTGATGAGTGAAAAACATACAAAGAAATAAAGCTGTAATTGCTAAATTTCAGAAACTGATTTTTAAAGTTTGACTTGAGTAGCCAGTATTGCCAGGTACTGTATACAATGTGAACCAAATTGATGGGCCCTGTCCTCAGAAAACATGGAAAACAAATAAACAAGCAGCTACACTGAAGTGTGGTCAATGCTATGATAGATTTAAGACGTGGTGTTGTAAGATGGGAGGTCTCACCAAGTGCAAAGGGTGGGGAAATTCTAGAAGAAATATCTAAGCCAAGGATTTAAGAGTAAGGGGGCATCAACCAGACAAAAATGGGTGGGAAGAAGGAATGAATGTATGAAGAATGCCTTCTTGACACCTCTGAAATCACATCACCCCATCCATCCAAAATAAATGTCTGACCTTGGTGACTAGTGAAGTTGGGAACAAAATTCAAGTCTTCTAACTTCCAGTTCCTTTCATCATTTGGAACACTATATCCCTCACTTCCTCTCCTCTCTTCAGCTTCAAGTTATCATGGCAAACAACTGAACTAGTAAAATGAGAAGTTACAGAAAATCACAAATGCAGGGCAGAAAGTGAATAGGTATAGGAAGACAGCTGGAGAAATGGCTTTGAAGACTTTCTCTGGAGGACAAATGTTTGGGGCAAAACAGAATTCCCAGCGACAGTGTATATGCCCCTAAAGATTGTGGCTTTTGCAGAGCAGTAAATATTCAACCCCAATGTCCAAACAGAACAAATATCTGGATAGTCTCTGCCAAACCAAGATTAAAAACGGCTACTATATCTTCTGAAGTAAAAAATAGCCAGCAATGAATCTGTCCATTTTCAGCTAAGCAATACTTAGGAATTTAAACTTTAAATGCCTCTGCTAGAAAAAAGATCTCAAATCAATAACTTAAGCTTCTACATTAAGAACCTAGAAAATGAAGAGTAAACTCAACCCCAAAGCAAAGAAAAGAAAGGAAATAATAAAATTTAGACTGCAAATCAACTAAACAGAAAATAGAAAAGCAACAGAGAAAATAAATAAAACCAAAAAAAAACCCAAAATATGCTCCTCATAAAAGGTAAACAACTATCAAACTTTTAGCAAGACCCACTAAGAAAAAAAATGAGAAGACAGATCACCAGAATAAGGAATGAAAAAGAACACATCACCACTGATCCTACAGAAATCAAAAGAATTATAAGGGAGTATTATGAACAATTTTATGTCAACAAATTAGACAACTTAGATGAAATGAACAAATTCCTAGAAATACACAAATGACCAAAATTGACTTGAGAAGAAATAGAAAATCTGAACAGACTTATAAATGAGTAAAGACACTAAATTAGTAATTAAAATTTTCTTACTCACAGAAAAGACCAGATCCAAATGATTTACTGGTGAATTCTTTTAAAGATTTAGGAATAAATAATACCAATCCTTCACAAACTCTTCCAGAAAATGGAGGAGAAGGGAATAATTCCCAACTGATTGTATGAGGCTAGTGTTCCCCTGAGAGTACTCTCTAAACCTGGTCTGAAGAGAACCCAGGATCACAGACCTCAGTTAGTTCTGATACCTCTGGGTTTTAGATGGATTCTTAAGGCCATCTGAGAAGCTAGAAATGTCATCCAAGAACATCTTAAGAAAGCTCTAGAACCAGCCTGGATCTCAAAAGTCCTTTAAATATTTAAGGCTATCTCATGGGGAAATTGAGAATAGCTACCTAAAAAGGCCAAAAGAAAACTTTTTTTCCTGTCTCTGCCCTGAAAAGTTAGTAACTGAAATACGTTGGCTTGCAGGGCAATATTGGGATCAAGTCACCAGAGCTGGACCTCTCAGTTCTCAATCACTTTATAGGTTTTGGACATTCTTATTGGTTTAGGTGACATCTCATATGTAAGGTTACTAAATCTATGGAAAATAAGTGATTTTCCAATTTAAAAAAAAAACTTATATTTCAGAGTATGTTCCAAAAAAAGAACTTTTTATTTCCTTCCTTCTTATGTGTACATTTATTATCTGTACACCATAGTTATAGGTATATAGTACCAATACTCAACTTCACAGTTGTGATACTGAAAAGTCTTTAGCTAAATTAGCATAAAATGGCAATGATAATATTAGCCTTATCAAGCATTCACTTAGTACTCAGCGCTGTCACGTATCTTCTCATATAATGCTCACATTCTCCATGTTTGTTCTCACCTAAAGAGGGTTAGGTAGACACTGCAACTACTGTAACTGTAGAAGCTTTTTATTTGGTAAACTGGAAAAAAATCTCTGCTTACTTGGACAAATAAGATTGGGACATTTTGTCCATAATAAAGACAGGGAAAGTGGGGTAGAGGTAAAGAAACAAAGGAATCTGCATATCAAGGTATTGAGGCAATTTGGGGAAAGTATAGAGCAAGGTTTTTCAGTACTTTTGTCCAGAGCAATTTAGAGAGAGACATCTAAAGACTTTTTTTAAAGTTTTTCTGTGCATTGAGAATGTAACAAACACCAAAATCATGGCCCATGAAAGGAAAAAAATGATAAACTGGACTTCATCAAAATCAAGAACTTTTGCTCTTTGGAGGACACTCTCCAGAGAATATAAAGAAAGCAACAGACTGAGACAAAATGTTTGCAAATCACATATCTGATAAAGGACTTTTACCTAAAATATGTATAAAAACCCTCAAACCTCAATAATAAATAAACAACCCAATTTTTTAAGTGGGCAAAATATTTGAACATATACTTCTCCAAAAACGATATGCTGGTGGCAAATAATCATATGCTCAACACCATTTTTCATTAGGAAAATGCAAATTAAAACCACAGTGAGATACCACTACCTATCTATTAGAATGCCTAATATTACAAAGACTGACCAGACCAAGTATTGACGAGGATGTGGAGCAATTAGAATTTCCATACAATAATACTAGTGGAAGGTAACATGGATGAATCTCAAAACAATATATTGAATGAAAGAAGCCAACAAAAAAACAGTACATCCTGTATGATTCCATTTATATAAAATTTTTAAAACTGCAGTCTGATGTATAATGACAGAAAACAGGTCAGTGGTTGCCTAGGTATGGGCGAGCCAGGGTGGGGCGAAAGGAAGGTATTACAAAGGAGCATGAGGAAACTTTGGGGGAACATAGATGTATTCATTATCTTGATTGTGGTGATGACTTCATGGGTGTATGTAAATGTTAAAATTTATTAACTTTTATGCTTTAAATATGTGCAGTTTATTGTATATCAATTGTTTACTTATATCAATAAACCATTAAATTTTTTATTTTGTATTTTAAAGACTAAATATCTTAATTACTTTTGGTAACAATTTTCGGCTAAATTGCTATTTCTTTGAATAGAATACTACACAGAGACTAGGCATGTGGAATTAGAGTTATATTTGGGTGTCAGTTGTCATCTTCATTTTATAGATAAACAAACTGAGGACCAAAGTGGATAAACAACTTGACCATACCCATAGAGATTGTACATGATAGAGCCAAGATTTGAATCCATATCTGTCTGGCTCCAAAGCTAACGTTCTTTCTCACTGTTATAATCCATGGGAAAAGTGAAATACAAAATGGTAAGGACATGATATTGTAATTATCTAAATACAGCAAAAATGAAAATACTTGTCTAAGGTTGCTGAGATAAAAGATAATTTCTAATTGGAAAAAAAATTCATTGGGATTTTAAGTTGTTAGCCTAATGTACCTTATGGAACACAACTTTAATGTACCTAGTTTGAACTATCTTGGCCCAAAAAAACAATAATCCAAGATGAAATGCTTTTGTTGCTTCTTAATTACCTAGTAAACAATAAAAACTGGGCCTATCGCATGTGGAAAATAATGGCTTTTGGGACAAACACCATGATACATTTTCTTCTTACAGCCATAGATTCTGTCAGAGAGAGGGTATCTTTGGCATTGATTCTGGAGAGCCTGGAACCAAGTACTCTTAGGTATGTGAGAAAATAATGTTTAGAGTTCATCACATTGTTTTACTTGGCATTACCCTGATACTGCTCAATCGTTTCGTAAATCTGAGTGATGCCAAGACTACATGTTTCTGATTTAGTTCCATTTAGCAAATCAAAGTGCTGTTTTATGAGTGCTGTTTGAGATTTAAGGCAATACTCAAGTGGTATCCTTTGAAATAAGGAGACTGAGTCAGAAGCCATCATTCAAGTGGCAGATGGGTTAAAGATGCTTTATACAAACCAGCTCTATCAGTTTCCACTGAAGTCCATGTTCTTGCCAAATGCATTCTTTTAGAATACACAATGAGATTTTTTTCACATTTATAGGCCAAAATTCCTCTTGTAGCCACATCTTGCTTCAGTTTACTTAGAATAAGTTTCTATCTCTTTTATATAATGCTAGTTATAGAATATTTGAAGCCATGTTGCTTGAATTCTAGAAGAGTCAAGAAATGTAATTAGACTTGAGAGAGAAGTGAAGTGCAGAGAACACAAGACCAGGGATAGCAGAAGTACTTATATTCAAAGGCAAAAAGATGAGAAATAAATGGTAAGAAATGGAAATGTGTGTAACCACCAACCTTTCTTGAAATGAAGGTGGGACTGAGATGAAGTGAAGGGAAATAACCTACGTGTCTGGAATTTTAAAATACTGCTGGAAATTCACATAGCTAAATGGAGAGAGAAGTGCTAATCCCACTTTCTCGCTTCTTCTTAGTTTCTCACCCACTTTCATGATTCTCTCCAACTCTCTGATTGTTTTCTCCTATTCAACGATAAGAGAAAGTGTGGTGCAATGAGAGTAAATAAAAGAAGGAGGAGGAGAGGTGAAGAAAGAGAAAGACCTAGATGGGAAGAAATGGGAACAGAGAGGAGAGAAAAAAGGAGAGTATTAAAACACCTGAGCGCCTGATAATTTTAAGCACTGAAGCAGTTTTAAAACATGATCCCAGGGCTTCCCTGGTGGCGCAGTGGTTGAGAGTCTGCCTGCCAGTGCGGGGGACACGGGTTCAAGCCCTGGTCTGGGAAGATCCCACATGCCGTGGAGCAACTGGGCCCGGGAGCCACAATTACTGAGCCTGCGCGTCTGGAGCCTGTGCTCCGCAACAAGGGAGGCTGCGATGGTGAGAGGCCCGCGCACCGCGATGAAGAGTGGCCCCCGCTTGCCACAGCTAGAGAAAGCCCTCGCACAGAAACGAAGACCCAACACAGCCAAAAACAAAAAATTAAAATTAAAAAAAAAAAAAAAAAAACATGATCCCAAATTTGTTGACACTCTTCCCATCAATAAGTGGACTCTATGTCCCTTACCCTGAATCAGAGGAGTCTTTTGACTGCTTCTACCAATAGAGTAGGGCAGAAGTGATATGTGATACCCAAGATGAGGTCAGTAAAGGCCAAAAAGTTTTCACCTGGTTCTTTTGGAATATTTGTCCTCTGAGAGGTCCCTCTAAGGACTCTACCACCTGGTACCCAACAGCCATGTTGGGAGAAACCTAATTCACATTGAGAAGCCACATGTACGTGCTTTCAGTCAACAGGCCCCATTGAGTTCAACCTTTGAGTCATCTCATCCCAGGAATCATAAATGCGAGTGAAGAATCCGGGACTAGCTTCACAGGCATGCAAACTAAACAGTCACAAAGGGCCCATACTCAGAGGGCCTTATGGTTGGTTTAACCTCTACGCTTACCAATTCTTAATAATTTTATCTTTGAACTTGTGTTTTATAAGTGAAGTCCATGGGACAATGCAGTATGTGCACGAGTAGAGCACAATATGTGTAACCCACACACACCACCCCTAACTCTCGCCATCCCTTGCCACCCCACATATAGCCTTCATGCTGTTCTACAAGTACAGAACCCAGATGGACCCACAATATGTGGGAGCTCAGGAAGACTCAAAGTGAGTCCAGAGTAAGCATGTTACATCTACGATAGAGTTAAGTGGAGGCACTAACAACCTTGAGAAGTCATACTTTTCATCCAAACCAGAACCTGCTTTGAATGCAAGAAGAAGGAGGTGGCATTCTAAGAAACTCTAACAAAGGAAGCTTATTTTATCTTTTCTTTCTCATATTCCTTCCCTGTATTAACATACAACCACTTACAATGAAAATGATGACGTGGAAAGAAAGGGAAAGATAGGACAGCCTACAGTTCTTTTTCCTTTTAGTTCTTCCTTATTCATCAGTAAGCCAAAGGTAGAGAATGTTAGTAGAATGTGTGCATTATCAGAAAGTGAAGGAAAAACTGTAGAGATGGACTGCACAGAATTTCCATTGTTGCAGTAAGATCAAAATACATATACATATACGAGCTATGAAATACAAATCATATACTATCTGTGGTTCTGCTTACAAGTTAAATGCTCTTATATTTGCATTTAAAACTCATATTGTACAATATAAATATGAATAGTGGTCTACCTCCTCCCATGTACTGCTTCAATCTCCCTACAACATCACCATCAGCCATGTAGCCTAGATGCAGAATGGGGAAATCACAAAATCTGTAAGTCTCATGTTCCTCACTGTAAAATAGGGATAATGATACTTCACAGGATGGTTTGAAGATTTAAAAGAATGCCTTTAAAGCTCTTAGTACACTACCTGGACATATCAGTCATTCAATAAGTAGCTACGAGAGTACTATTCTACTTAAAAAAATGATGATGATAGTGCTGGTGATGACGATGATACAATCTCTCAAAGCTACCCATTCATTTTCAGACAGCTTTATTACAAAGCCCTTCCATATAGTGAACTAAAGCATGTCTCCTTTTAAATTGTATCAATCATATTTCATAAGACCCTAGACCCTAAAGGCCATGGTTAATCCTTCTCCCACAGCCCTTCAGAAGACTAGAAACAATAACAGGGCCTATCATTCTGCAAACTAAAGAATTACTGCACAGCCTATTTTATGTCTTTGCTAAGGCTGAACACTCCAGTTAAGCTCCTGAATATTGGGCAATCAGTTGAACTGACATTGCTTCCTTAGCTATTCTGTGTTATATTCTGTATTATAGCCGAGCAGGTGACTTGCTATCACCCACGTTACATATCCAGTCTCAGCTATATTCTTAGCCCATACAAATTTCAACTGAAAAAGTTGGGGGGTGAGAAATTATTGACTAGAATGTTGGTTCCAGGAAGGCAGAGATATTTTCCATCTTTGTCTATTGCTAAATTTCTAGTGCCTGGCACACACTAAATACACATTATTTGTTGAATGAATTTAAAAAATGAATTCACAGGAGTGTAAATACTATTAGTTATATCATTACTTCCACCCTATTTCCTAGGAACCTCAAAGTTCATATTTTAGATCCTAAGGCCTTAACATGAAAAATAGAAAAATATCTGAATGTCAGAAACTACATTATATCAGTTGGTAGCAAAATATATATATATATTAAAAAAAAAATATATATATATATATATATATATGATTGCTATACATAGAAACACACATGAAAGAATGGCAAAGAAATAAATTAATCTTCCAGCGCTCATCATGACTTTAATTAGAGATCTCTACTTTGGGGCTCTGCAATTAAAATAAGATTTGGGAGATTGAGAACATGTTTGGAAGAATAAAGTTTTGGAAACAGCCACTATATCGAAAATCTAAAAGAAAATAGATATACTTCATCCAGAGAAGCTGAGTCTTCTAGAATGTAAAAGAATATTACATTAATAATGGTGAGTGGTTGTCTTGTTTCCACTGTAATGGGACAAAAGAAACAGCCTTCAGTTTAGAGCAGAAGGCCCTCAGACTGAAGATAAGAATTCATATCTCAAGGGATGTGAAGCACTGGCAAAAGCTGCCAAAAGAGATATGGATTCTTCTGCTCTACAGGCTTTGATGAAAAGAGGATCCATCTTTCTAAGATTACTTAAGTGGATTTCTGGCCAAAGGAAAGTGTGAACTAGATAACTTCAAGGTCGCTATTAGAATTTCTGAATAAAAAGCAACTGTGAAAAATAGGGCATTTCCAAGTACTTAAAGTAAATCACACAATATGTCTAGGAGATTTTTTTCAAACCCTCCATTAAATTTTTAATAAGATCTTACATTTAAATAGCATTTCACAATTTACAGCAAACTTTCATTTATTTCACCTCTTTATTTTTATTATGACATGGTACCCCAGGTTTCCTGCCTAAGCTTGAAGGATAAAGAGGGTGAAGGGAAGAGAGAAGTCTTGGTTTTAAATATGCCTAGATTCAGGAACTCAAAAAGGCCTCATACATGGGGGACAATGTAGTTTCACAGAGTATGAGAAGAACAAAGACTGCAAAGATACATAGACCAGGGCACAGAGAACACTAAAAAGCAGTAAAGATCTTTTCTTCCTCAATCCAGACAACACTATTCCTGGGTGCACTATGGGCAATGCAGAAGGCAGTGAAAAGCCCTCCATCCCTTCTCAACCATCTTGTCATTCATTTCTCTTGGAAAGAGGTGTTTGTTGAGAGGGACCCTGAGTTTCTTTTTCTCCAAAAAATATGCTTTGGGGGTCAATAATGAAAAAAATTTTTTTCTTTTTCTGGAAAGAAAAATAACAAATGACAAAGACAATGAGAACATTTGTGAAAGGCTGAAAAATGCCTGTGATCCAGAAGGCATTGTTCATCTGCAAGTCTGAACGAAAAACCTGCAAAGCTGTATGGGAATGTGCAAAAGGTTTTTTTTTTAAATAATTGCTCAAGGTTTTCTCCCAACAGTCATTTCAGGTCTGGTCACCCTATCTTCAATCTGAAACATAAGGTACAGCTATTGGGAAAAGGCTGCCATTCACAGCCAGGTCAGAAGTCTGAGATTTGTTTGGCTTATGCCCTTTGCAGAGAGGACCATAAAACTCGATTCCTCCTCATCCTGAAATAAATACTAAGCAGAGTAATGTTTCTAGAATGTCAACAGAATGCCACAGAGAAGCATTTGCTTTTCTTGGTAACCCATGCTTTTAAGAGCACTGAAGTCCATATTTTTAATTCCAAAGAACTAAGGACAATGACAATGATTTCAGGCTTTTTTCACCATATGGAAAATGCTGGAGGAAATTAAGATATAAAGTGGCCTTTTTTCTATGCAAATATGTATTGGCCCCTTTCATTAACAAACCACTTGGTGCCCATTAGTTCCCAGGTAGGTCAAAGGTCCTCACAGAAGAAGGATCCAAATGTTCACAGGGCATGGGTTTTCCCTTTTACTCAGGGGGTTATTTTTAAAGTTAGTTATTTCTGCAAACAAGCCAAAACTAAGCCTCCCTGGGGAACCACTTTTGCTGGGCAGGTTGGCCCCACTGGTTAGAAACTGATTTGAATGAGGCCAACCATTTGAATTTTATCGCTCAAGGACCAAAATACTAAAAACAGAAACAAAAACAAAAACAAAAAACTGGTAACCCCAGAGATAGCACCTCTTATAAATGCATGCCTTTGGTTGCCAGCAGATTATATACAAAGAAGTTGAGAGTTGAATCTGCAAAAACAAGCCAGTGGACAAACTGTCCCCCACCACCAGCCCCTGTCAATATTGCCTGACACACAGAAGGTACATTAAAAAGGAACATACTCAGCAGTGAGAAAGATCAGAACTATTTCATAGTTCTCTCTCTACCAGTCCATATCCTTCACACCTCCAGCTCAAAGTACACCTTGACTACCAATTTTCCTCTCTATGTCTAGTACATCATCTCTCTATGATGTCTCATTCCCATCTCCTCCACCACCCTTCCTGGCCTGTAGGTATGAGACAAGGGGAGGGAGCAGAGCAGGCCAGAGGCAGGGATCTGTGAGTGCATCCAGAGTGAAATGCTAATGTGCCTCAGCACTGCCCACAGCAGCAAAGAAAAATCCAAGAAGGGGTTCTCTCTTGCTAGGTGCAGCCTTGACTGCTCAGTATTTTTTTTTTAATTTTTATTGGAGTATAGTTGATTTACAATGTGGTGTTAGTTTCAGGTGTACAGCAAAGTGAATCAGTTATACATATACATATATCCACTCTTTTTTTAGATTCTTTTCCCACACAGGCCGTCACAGTGTATGGACTAGAGTTCCCTGTGCTAGTGTATACGTGTGAATCCCAACCTCCCAATTTATCCCTCCTTCCCCCTTTTCCCCCCTGGTAAACATAAGTTTGTTTTTGACATCTGATACTCTATATCTCTTTTGTAAATAAGTCCATTTGTATCATTTTTTTTAGATTCCACATATAAGTGATATCATATGATATTTTTCTTTCTCTGCCTGACTTACTTCATTCAGTATGACAGTCTCTAGGTCCATCCGTGTTGCTGCAAAGGGCATTATTTCATTCTTTTTATGGCTGGGTAATATTCCATTGAATATATGTACCACATCTTCTTTATCCATTCATCTGTCAATGGACATTTAGGTTGCTTCCATGTCCTGGCTATTGTAAATAGTGCTGCAATGAACACTGGGGCGCATATATCTTTTCAAATTATGGTTTCCTCCAGATATATACCCAGGAGTGGAATTGCTGGATCATATGGTAGCTCCATTTTTAGTTTTTTAGGGAAACTCCATACTGTTCTCCATAGTGGCTGTACCAATTTACATTCCCACCAACAGTGTAGGAGGGCAGGCTCTGCTCACCACAATACCAGTCAAACCCCCTATCAAGGGGATAATGGCCAGCATACACTGAGGTAAGAGGTGACAGTCATCCATACTAAAAACTGCCCTCACACCAAATAAAAAAAATAATTAAACCCACGCAGGCTACACAGGGATGTTCCCACATAAAAGTAGCCCTCCAAGACAGTCTGAGGGTTTGGCATTGGGAAGAAGAACCCTAGAGCATTTAGCTTTGAAGGCTAGTGGGGCTTGAGTGCAGGAGCTTCACAGGGCTGGGGAAAACAGAGACTCCACTCTTAGAGAGGGCACACAAGGTCTCACATGCACTGGAAGCCAGCAAAAAGCAGTACTTCCATAGGAACCTGGGCTAGACCTATCTAGGGGTCTTGGAGGGTCTCCTGGGGAGGCAGGGGTTGGCTGTAGCTCACTGTGGGGGCAAGGACACTGGTAGTGGAGGGCCCATGAATATTAATCAGCATGAGCTCTCCCAGGGGTCCCCATTTCAGCACCAAGACCCAGCCCCACCCAACAGCCTGCAGGACCCATGGCTGGAATGCCTCAGGCCAAACAACAGGAACAGCAGCAAGACAGGAACACAGCAGACAGGCTGCCTAAAGTCATACTAAGCTCACAGCCATCCCAAAACAAACCCCTTGACGTGGCCCTGCCCACCAGAGGGACAAGACGCAGCTCCACCCACTAGAGGGCAGGCACCAGTCCCTCCCACCAGGAAGCCTGCACAAGCCCCTGGACCAACCTCACCCACCAGGGGACAGACACCAGAAGCAAGAGGAACTACGATCCTGCAGCCTGCGAGACTGCAAACACCATAGGTTAGACAAAATGAGACGACAGAGAAATATGTTGCAGATTAAGGAGCAAGATAAAAACCTACAAGAACAACTAAATGAAGAGGAGATAGGCAATCTACCTGAAAAAGAATTCAGAATAATGATAGTAAAGATGATCCAAAATCTCGGAATAAGAATGGAGGCACAGACTGAGAACACACAAGAAATGTTTAACAAAGAGATAGAAGAGTTAAAGAACAAAGATGAACAACACAATAACTGCAATGAAAAATACACTAGAAGGAATCAATAGCAGAATAACTGAGGCAGAAGAACGAATAAGTGAGCTAGAAGACAGAGTGGTGGAAATCACTGCCACATAACAGAATAAAGAAAAAAGAATGAAAAGAAATGGGGACAGTCTCAGAGACCTCTGGGACAGCATTAAGGGCACCAAAATTCACATTATAGGGGTCCCAGAAGAAGAAGAAGAGAAAGAGAAAGGCTCTGAGAAAATATTTGAAGAGATTATAGTCAAAAACTTCCCTAACATGGGAAAGGAAATAGTCACCCAAGTCCAGAAAGCACAGAGTCCCAAACAGGATAAACCCAAGGAGGAACATGCCAAAACACATATTAATGAAATTAACAAAAATTAAATACAAGGAAAAAATATTAAAAGCAACAAGGGAAAAGCCACAAATAACATACAAGGGATCCCCATAAGGTTATCAGTTGATTTTTCAGCAGAAACTCTGCAGGCCAGAAGGGAGTGGCATGGTTTATTTCAAGTGATGAAATGGAAAAACCTACAACAAAGAATACTCTACCCAGCAAGGCTCTCATTCAGATTTGACAGAGAATCAAAGCTTTACAGACAAGCAAAAGCTAAGAGAATTCAGCACCACCACACCAGCTTTGAATTAAATGCTAAAGGAACTTCTCTAGGCGGGGGTCAAAAAGAGAGAGAGAGAGAGAACACAACTAGAAACAAGAAAATCACAAATGGGAAAGCTCACCAGTAAAGGTAAACATACAGTAAAAGTAGGAAATCATCCACACACAAATATGATTCAAAACCAGCAACCGTGAGGAGAGTACAAATGCAGGAAATGGGAACTGCATTTGAAATTAAGAGACCAGCAACTTAAAACAACCATTATATATATACACACAGACTGCTACATGACTGTTCAGTATTGAATCATGGCAGAGAAAGGGATCCTGGAGAATATTTAGACCAACTCCTCATTTTCAAAATAAGGAACATGAAGCCCAGAGAAGTGGAGTAATTTGTCCAAGTGTGTGCACTGGGGCTAACACAGAGGCCCAAGATTATTTCCCAGCACCACAGTATGCCAGGCTGGAGCTTAGTCGCATGCCTGTGCTAGTAATCTACATCATCTCTAAAATGAGAAGATAAGAGCTGAAATCTGTTTCTACTTGCATCATGCATCTCTTTTTCTCACCCAGAGATTTTCACATCACTGTTTTCACCTTGAATCCCTTCTATGATATCCATCATCCTGGTTCATAAGCCTGTTTATTCAATATTAAAACTTTCCTGAATGGGTAGAGAATCACATTTATCAAAAGTATTAAAAGAAAAAGAGAAAATATAAACTGGATTGAGTAGAAGAGGCTTAAAGATAACATCTGAAATATTTTTATTAAGAGAAATGACTGGAATTTTATCCTGATATGGACTGAGATTGGGAAAAAACACTAAGAAATGTGAAGTGCTTTCATAGCAAAATCCAAATTCCTCAGCTTGGCATTCAGGGGCCAAAGGTTGGTCCCAACTACTTCATCTCTACTATAACTACTCAATACACCCTGTGTTCTAACCACACAAGATGCCTCACTGTTCCCCGATACTCATATCAAGCACTCATATAATTCCTTTTTCAGGCTTATCACTCCACCTGGAACACTGTTCTCATTATCCTATCCACACCTCTGTCATCAGTGAAAACCACACTTACTTTCAAAGTGCATCACAGATGATCAGAGTTACTTGAGGCCCTTCCAAAATAGCAGGCAAATTGAACTTTTCCCCTCCCACTTAATTCTGTCCTGGAATTTTGTTTATATGTCTATTATAGAACTTACCACATTTGTCTTCTGTGCATAGTGTATTGTGTCTGCCCCATCAACAGATGCTAAGTACCTGGATAGCTGGAACTGGATTTTCAGCCCAGAGTACCAGCCCTGCGACTGGCCTAAAGGAGTCACACAAAAAATGTTTCTTTAACTGAATTGAAGATTTGGGGAAAAGGAAGTATTATTAATCAGCATTAAACAGCTTAAATATGGTAATATACAAGAGTACTTTCATCTGAAGAGTTTAAATGGTGACCTCTGTACGTATTTGAATTGAATTTCTTACAGAAAACAAATTATCCTAATCTAATCCTTCATTCAAAGAACAAATGTGTTTTCCACATTTTGTATCTGTATCACAAAATGAAAACTCCCTTCTATTTACTACTATGTAAAAAAAAGGACAATTTCTCTCCTTCTGAGTATTGACAAGAGCTCAATCTCCAACCAACCTGCAAATCAGAAGATCATGCAGAGTACCAGTTTCCCATTTTCCATGCAGAGTACCATCTTCCCATTTTGTTCCCAGAGTCCAAAAGATCCCTAGCAATTCTCGAACTCTAGACACCTTCATTGTAGAAAATACATCTAACAAGAGATGAAATGTAGCACTAGTTTGGAGAATGGTTAGTTTTCTTTCTCTGTATTATTCCAATTCAATTATAAAATGAGAATGATTTTGGAATGTTTGGGTTTAGAATTTTAATTTCATTGTATTTAAAAGCATTCAACAGGCAAAGGATCAAAACTTCACTAGAGCCATCTCCTGCATGTTTGAAAACTCATGCATACTCTTGAAAACACATTTACAGATCATAAATATTTGTAAACTTAAACAGTAATGAGCCAGGCCCATATTTTGCATCCCTGGGCCATCTTAATCCATCAATGTTGACTTTACCACAGAAGAAGTTCCCTTTCATGGTTTGTAGCTTGTCCCTCTCCGCAGATCTATAATACTTTCTGGCATCCCACACAGGGAATTATTTAATTTAATTTCTAAGGGCCAGATCCTGCCCTTGGATACGTGTGAGCAATAAGTACTGACGTCAATGGAAATTCTGGGTATGCATCTGAGGGCAGACGACGGTCCTCTGCATACTCCTAATGTGACTGCTGAAATTCTCTTTGTTAAGACTGGTTTGATTTTGGCTCTCTTTCTCTTCAATGTGCACACAACACCAGAAATGATGCATGAAGGCTGTGATCAAATGAAGAGCTTCAGAGCCGGGTGGGTTCCTGTGTAGCCTTTTGACCCAAGGAAAGAACTAGATTTTAAGTCCTCTACGTTCCCTGGTGTACTATTACCCTGAAGACCAGCCCAAAGGAAGATTTGTTTCCAGACCCATGTCCTAGTTAAAGAGAAAAAAACTAAGATTACAATTAATGCTGATAATTTTAAAAACAGTTTTTAGGAGTTTTAGGATGAAAGCTGCACTCAATTCCAAAACTTGATCGTCTTTAGCTACTAAGTTGTTATAGTCTTCCTGTTTTTTTATTTATTTTTCACTGAATTGAACTGTAAATGCTAATAATTCCAGGACATTTATGAAACTGCATACAAATGGAGACAAACTGGTAAAGTGGCAAACTGGAACTACCTGGAAACCCAAGACTCATCCTATACTCCTTACTCTTCCTAGCCTGATCTCCACCCACATTCCCCCCCATGCACACACACAAACACATATGCATTCAGTCACCAAGACATCTCAATTCTATCTCCTTAACTCTTGAGTCTCTCCCTTCTTCTTCAGCTCCACTATCTTTAGCCCTGTTCATTTGTTTCCTAAACAATTGCAATAGTCTCATTGTTCTGGCCTCCTGTCCCCCTGTCTTGAATACTATCCATTCTTCACACAGGTGGCAGAATGATACTTTTAAATTCTAAATCTAATAACGATACTCTCATGAATATAATCCAATGGCTTTCCATTGGCTTCAGGCAATATCTAACAGTCCATTATTTGAACTGTCTCAAACTGCAAAATCAATAAAGTTACATAGGTCCTTCTACTAACCCATTCATCAAGTTCAATAAGATTTAGAAACTCAAAATTAAGCTCTGATTTCTTTACAATTTTTTAAGTTCCAGACTTAAAAAAAAAACAAACCGGAGTGATCATAAACATGCTATTTGGTAGAATGGGTGCAATACATAATTTAAAAACTAAAATAAACACAATGTTTAAAAAATTACTAAGGAGGCTTCCCTGGTGGCGCAGTGGTTGAGAATCTGCCTGCCAACGCAGGGGACACGGGTTCGAGCCCTGGTCTGGGAAGATCCCACATGCCACGGAGCAACTAGGTCCGTGAGCCACAATTGCTGAGCCTGCGCGTCTGGAGCCTGTGCTCCGCAACAAGAGAGGCCGCGATAGTGAGAGGCCCGCGCACCGCGATGAAGAGTGGTCCCCACTTGCCGCAACTAGAGAAAGCCCTCGCACAGAAACAAAGACCCAACACAGCCATAAATAAATAAATAAACAAACAAACAAACAAACAAATAAATAAATAAATTCGCTTTAAAAAAAAAATTACTAAGGGAAAGACATATCTTTTACCCAAAGGTTGTGCAGGCCTTGAATTAACTCATCTGAGGACCAGGAGTTCACATCAAGAATTGATTATCAAAACTTGACAAACTTTGGCACTTATTATCAAAATCAACTTGTGAATAATTTCTTCTAAAAAGTCTTCATGTGGAGATCTCAATCCCAAACTGCATTTCTGACAATCCATTTCAGAAATTCAGCTCAACAAAATATTTATTAAATGCTTACTTTGCAGGCACTAGATTTTCAAAGAGGAATAAGACATTTTATGTGCCCTTGAAAATTATTTGATTGCAGTAACGATCTTGTGTGGCAAACCAGATTATTAAAACCCACTCAGAATGATGCAATGCTTTCTGATTATTTTAGGATCACTATTTTAACTTGAAAAATTCCCAAGACCATAAATTAACTGTCCCCTCCCATCCTTTAATTCCCCAACCTCCCTTCTCATTAATTCTCTGAACATATCCCACTACTACTACATTCCCCTTGCTCACACCTCTCCAGCCACACTGGGTTCCTGGCTGTCCCTGGAACATAGGAGACATGCTCATGGCTCAGGGTCTTTGCCCATGATGCTCCATCAGCCTGGAACACTCTTCCCCTGTTACCTGTATGACTTGCTTCCCAACTACTTTAGGTCTTCCTCAAATGTCACTTTCTCAGTGAGTTCTTCTCTCAACACCCTGCTTAAAATGGCATACCTATCTCGGCACTCCTAGCTCCCTTCTGCTTTTATTTTTCTCCATAGCGCTTATCACCATCTAACAGAGTATATATTTTATTCATTTAGCTTATTTTCTCTTCCTTTCTAATATGGTCATTGTTATATTCTGCAATAATTAAAACAGTGCCCGGCACATACTGAATCCCTAATAAATATGTTCTGAATAAATGAGGGAACTTGCTCAAGAACCTGGAGGCTTTGGGAAATTCTATTGCAACGAGACTTCCCCAAAGCAATAAATCATTACCAGAATAATCTCCCTTCATAAGCATAAATTTAAATATCTATAAATGCTACACAAAATTTAAGTATACATGTTTCAATGAGAAATACATAAATCAATAAATAGATGAGTAGCATAAGAAAACTATTTCAAAGAATTTAACATGGTGATCAAATATGTAAAAATATTAATAAATTTTCTAAAAACCATCCTTTCACTTGTACATCATTATTGTATCTTATTTCACCATTATTATGACAGTTTTATACAGGCTATAGCTCAGTTTTTTCAAAGTGTGATCAAAGATCTATCTGCATAAAAAAACATCTGAGGTGTTTATTGGTAAAAATGGAATTTCCCGCCTCCACTCAAGAGCTCTGGGGCTCTGGTCTATAAATCTGTATTTTTCTAACAAGTTCCCCAGTAGATTCTTATGGTTACTTAAGTTTGAGAACTACTGCTTTAATCCATCAGTCCTCAAAACCCACTGCAGCCATCTGTCTCAGCCTCCCTCCCAGAGCACTCTCCCTAAATCAAGATGATCTTTTATTTCGAACACCTGGATTTTACTTTAACTAGGGATTAAAACACCAAAACTATATTTTCTTCTTTTGATGGTAATAATCCTTCAGAGATGTTATCTACTGACCAACATTTCTATCAGTGACAAAACTGTTCCATTTAAACTATTAGTCCTTAGCAGCTTCTTGTAATATCCCATAAAATTAGAAAATGAAATAGAAGTTTTAAAATACCCTAACCTACTTTTATGTACTCAAGGAGACACAGAGCTACAATTAAATTTAATAAGCTCCTACTATGTAGCACAGAGAATCACATTCACTACTTCACTGACCCTGAACCTTGTGAAATAAGGGTAAATAACATTATGTTATTTGTCCAGAATCACTTCGCTGGTACCTGCAGAGCAAAAACTAAACCCCCGACTCCATGATTATTTTATCGATCAATAAATAACAAAATTCTTTAAAGTCGCAACAACTACTTGCTTATAATTTTGGCCCAATTCTCTGTTTCCTTATAAAGTGGAGTTGCTCTAATTTAAAATTTAAAAAGGAAGGGCACAAAGTCTCCTACACATGTTCCATTTGGTATTCTGTGCTCCATTCCCTATTGTGATGTTTCCTGATAGTTCTGCCAGTATATTCCTCTGCCCCAGATGTTTTTAATTTACCTTTTTATGGGGGCGTGAATGTCATTACTATGTCCCCTAATTCAAATGTTCTTGATGTCACAGTTCTGCCATATCAACTTTTTTTTTCTGGTCCTTTTATCATATTCACTTTCAATAAAGGAAATGTTACTTTGTTCATTAACTTAAAACAAAATTCACTACGGGTTTTTAATTCTCTATGAGCTTTCCTTTTAGAGGCTCTTTAATTTAACTCAAAAGTTACTCTCATCTTTGTTACTTGCATGCGCTTCAAATGCTAAGAATCCTGAAGTTTCCAAACAAATACTTTTAGATGGTATTTTTGAAAGTACATTCTTCAGATCATCCAAGTCTCAAGACATGTAGAGGAAGTGGGAAGGAAGAGGGTAGAGAAAGGGTTACTGGTTAAATAAGTTTAGGGAAAACCATAATCAATATCCCCTCATTGAAATTCATATGCATATAAGCACATTGAAGGCTCTGGTAAGTCCTTCAGTGGAAAATGGTTTTAACTCAGTATTTCCCAAACCAGCTTAACCATGCAACCTTTTCCCCCTGACTCAACACCTAAAACATCCCAGAGAATTTACTACATGGTAAACATTAGAAGTTCCAATCTGTACTGCGGCACACAGGCTTCAGTAGTTGTGGCACACGGGCTTAGATGCTCCACAGCATGTGGGATCTTCCCAGACCAGGGATCGAACCTGCGTCCCCTGCATTGGCAGGCGGATTCCTATCCACTGTGCCACCAGGTTTAGTCCCAAAAAGGATGTTTCTTTAAAAGTACAGCCCTTTCCACCTCTCAAGAATTCTTCTCTCAGATCTATTAACTAGCTATTCATCATAGTTGTCTTGTTAGAGTTTTTACATGAAAATATTTTCCTGAAAAAAAAAAAAAGACTAATAACACAAACTTTTAAAATTTCCTTAAACTTTTGAATAAATTATGCATTCACATAGTTTAAGACACAAAACATCATAAATGACATATAAAGTTTCCCTCTCAATCTTTTATTCATCCCATGCCCCTGCCTGTGTCCATCTCTAATCACTTTTGTTTCTTATGTTTTGTTTTTTAATTTCTTTATGCAAATACATACTATTATTAATGTGTATAGATATATTTTTCTTTTCTTGAATTTTTTGAGTTAAGTATTTAGTACATTGATTTTCATTCTTTCTTTACTGAGATAATTAAGGTTCCAAATTTTCCTACAAGCACGGCTTTAGCTATATCCCATAGTTTCTGACATCTAGTATTTTCATTACCATTGTTTTCTGGAAATCTTATAATTTTAGCTTGGTCGCATTTTCTGTTTGATTGAGAAATTGTTTAAAAGAGATTTCTTGGGTTTTGTTTTGTTTTTTATAAATTTCCACATTGGGGCAGGGTTTTGTTGTTGTTCTTGTTAATTTCTAGTTTTATTGCATTATATACTATTTATTCTTTAGGGACTATTCTGAGATTTTCTTTGTGAACTTTTTATAATCAAGTTCAGAGAATGTTCATTGGGGCACTTCAAAAGATGATATATTCTCTATTTCAAAGTAAAAGTGTATGTGTATACATATACATACACATTTCTATATCCACACATATTTTTGGTGTCTATGTGATCTATGTTGAACTGAAAGGTGGTCATGAATGCTAATGTTCTGATAATTTTCCTTTTATCTCTTAAATCTCTTGTCTTTTAAATTTCTGCTTTAGGAAAACTGTTTTGGGTTATTTGGTATATAGACATTCACAACTGTCACTGCATTTTGTATCTATTAGAATGATAACGTTTGTTTTGTCTCATTTAATAAATTTTAGCCTAACATTCCTTTTTCCTGGTACTTCTGTTGTGTCTCCTAATGTTTTCTTGTTATTTTCCTAGTATTAAGCAGCTTTATTGAGATATAATTCACATACCATAAAATTCACCCATTTATACAGTTCAATGGTTTTCTAGTTTATTGACAGAATTATGCAATCATCACCACATTCGAATTTAGAACATTTTCTTCACCCCAAAAAGTACCGCTCTGTACTCATGAGCAGTTACTCCCCATTTTCTCTAAAGCCTCCAGCCCTAGGTAGCCACTGATCTACTTTTTAATCTCTGTTGATTTGTCTATTCTGGACGTTTCCTATATAGGGACTCAGACAATAATGTGGCCATTTGTTACTTGCTTAGCATGATGTTTTCAAAGTTCATGATACATTTTTTTAATTGTCAAATAATATTACATTGTATGGATATAACACATTTTGTTTATCTATTCCTCACGTGATGGGCATTTTGGTTTCTACTTTTTAACTATTATGACTACTGAATATTTGTGTACAAGTTTTTCTGTGGACATCCTAGTATACTTTTTGCATGCTATTATTTTCAATCTTTCTGAATCACATTTTAAAATACTTTTCTTGTATACAACATAATGTGGTTTTGCCTTATGGCGCAATATTTTCTTAATGGATGAGTAAAGTCCATAAGCAAAAACATAAAGAAGAAATTTAAAATCACCCATAATGTACGACTCAGATATACCCAGTATTTTTTATTTATCTTCTTGAAATCTTCACAAAATTATATACATTCCTTTTTGAAGCAAAGTTGAGATCATTCAACAGTTGGTTTTGTATATGGTGCTTTTTTTCTTAGTATCATACCATAAGTATTTTTTCTTTTCATAAAAAACAAGCCCATGAATTTAACAGCTGTAAAACACTCCACTGAATAATTATACAAATAGTATGTAATTTTAAAATTTGATTGTTCTTTTATCCAGCACACTACTATGTTATTTTAGTATGAAAATAATACTAAATTTGAATAATGCTAAAATTTATTGAGTACTTAATATGTGTCAGGCACTTTTCTAAGTGTTTTACTTATTTACTCTTCACAACAATCCTGTGGAGTAGGTAATATTTTGTTGCCTATTTTACAAATGAAAAAATAAGGTCCAGCGTTGCTAAATAACTTTCTTGTTAAAACTAAGAATGCCCTTAATATGTGGCTCCCTTCTACTTTGTTAATTCATCCTTCTATATAGTCTAGATTTTACACACTTCTTAGTGTAACACTTCTGGGCTAACTGATCAAACTTTTGCCTTCAGGGACAATCCATACTGGGGACATTGAAATATTTTCCAGTACTTGTGTTTTTTCATAAATTGTAGAAACTTGAATAAAATGTTTTTCTTTCCCATAGGAAAGAAAGTCATCCTTCTTTGATTAAAGAACTTATACAGCACCTGAATCCCTACAGAGCAAACAAAGCCTATATTACCTTTTAAGAGGCATTTGGTTATTATGGCAATATTAGAAAAATTCAGAGCACACAGCACCGCCAGTCCACCCACCTGCCCTCTCCCCTTGGCACGGCAGTGGGCAGGCGAGAAACAGTTACTATTATATGTTGTAAAGTGGATGTCTTCTAAAAATTTCCTGAGAAGATGGCAGAGTAGAAGGACGTGCACTCACTCCCTCTTGTGAGAGCACCAGAGTCACAACTAACTGCTGAACAATCATCGACAGGAAGACACTGGAACTCACGAAAAAAGATACCCCACATCCAAGGACAAAGGAGAAGCCACAATGAGACGGTAGGAGGGGCACAATCACAGTAAAATAAAATCCCATAACTGCCGGGTGGGTGACTCATAAACAGGAGAACACTTATACCACAAAAGTCCACCCACTGGAGTGAAGGTTCTGAGCCCCACGTCAGGCTTCCCAACCTGGGAGTCTGGCAACGAAAGGACAAATTCCCAGAGAAACAGACTTTGAAGGCTAGCAGAATTTGATTGCAGGACTTCAACAGGACTGGAGGAAAGAGAGACTCCACTCTTGGAGGGCACACACAAAGTAGTGTGTGCATCAGGACCCAAGGGAAGGAGCAGTGACCCCATAGGAGACTGAACCAGACCTACCTACTAGTGTTGAAGGGTCTCCTGCAGAGGCGGGGGATGGCTGTGGCTCACCATGGGGATAAGGACACTGGCAGCAAAAGTACTGTGAAGTACTCCTTGGCATGAGCCTTTACAGAGTCCACCATTAGTCCCACCAAAGAGCCTCTAGGCTCCAGTACTGGGTCACCTCAGGCCAAACAACCAACAGAGAGGGAACTCAGCCCCACCCATCAGCAGACAAGCGGGTTAAACTTCTACTGAGCTCTACCCCCCGCAGCAACACCCAGCTCTACCCACCACCAGTCCCTCCCATCAGGAACCTTGAACAAGCCTCTTAGATAGCCTCATCCATGAGAGGGTAGACAGCAGAAGCAAGAAGAACTACAGTCCTGCAGCCTGTGGTACATAAACCACATACACAGAAAGACAGACAAAATCAAAAGGCAGAGGACTATATACCAGATGAAGGAACAAGATAAAACCCTAGAAAAACAAGTAAATGAAGCGGAGATACACAACCTTCCAGAAAAAGAATTCAGAATAATGGTAGTGAAGATGATCCTGGACCTCGGACAAAGAATGGATGCAAAGATCGAGAAGACGCAAGAAATGTTTAACAAAGACCTAGAAGAATTAAAGAACAAACACCTAGAAGAATTACAGCACAAACAAACAGAGGTGAACAATACAATAACTGAAATGAAAAATACACTAGAAGGAACCAACAGCACAATAACTGAGGCAGAAGAACGGATAAGTGACCTGGAAGACAGAATGGTGGAATTCACTGCCGCAGAACAGAATAAAGAAAAAAGAATGCAAAGAAATGAAGACAACTTAAGAGACCTCTGGGACAACGTTAAACTCATCAAGATTAGAATTATAGGGGTCCCAGAAGGAGAAGAGAGAGGGAAAGGACCCGAGAAAATATTTGAACAGATTATAGTTGAAAACTTCCCTAACATGGGAAAAGAAATAGGAAGCACAAAGAGTCCCAGGCAGGAGAAACCCAAGAAGACACCCAACGAGACACATAGTAATCAAATGGACAAAAATTAAAGACAAAGAAAAATTATTAAAAGCAACAAGGGAAAAATGGCAAATAACATACACAGGAACTCCCGTAATGTTAACAGCTGATTTCTCAGCAGAAAGTCTACAAGCCAGAAAGGAGTGGCAAAATATATTTAAAGGAATGAAAGGGAAGAACTTACAACTAAGATTACTCTACCTGGCAAAGATCTCATTCAGATTTGATAGAGAAATCAAAAGCTTTACAGAAAAGCAAAAGTTAAGAGAATTCAGCACCAGCAAACCAGCGCTACAACAAATACTAAAGGAACTTCTCTAAGTGGGAAACACAAAAGAAGAAAAGGACCTACAAAAACAAACCCAAAATAATTAAGAAAATGGTAATAGGAACATACATATCAATAATTACCTTAAATGTGAATGGATTAAATGCTCCAGCCCAAAGACACAGGATTGCTGAATACATACAAAAACAAGACCCATATATATGCTGTCTACAGGAGACCCACTTCAGACCTAGGGACGCATACAGACTGAAAGTGAGGGGATGAAAAAGATATTCCATGCAAATGGGAATCAAAAGAAAGCTGGAGTAGCAATACTCATTTTAGATAAAATACACTTTAAAAAAAAGAATATTAAAAGAGACAAAGAAGGACACTACATAATGATCATGGGATCAATCCAAGAAGAAGATATAACAATTATAAATATATATACACCCAACATAGGAGCACCTCAATACATAAGGCAAATGCTAACAGCTATAAAAGAGGAAATCAACAGTAACACAATAATAGTGGGGGACTTTAACACCTCACTTACACCAATGGACAGATCATACAGACAGAAAATTAATAAGGAAACACAAGCTTTAAATGACACAATAGACCAGATAGATTTAACTGATATTTACAGGGCATTTCATCCAAAAACAGCAGATTACACTTTCTTCACAAGTGCCCACAGAACATTCTCCAGGATAGATCACATCTTGGGTCACAAATCAAGCCACAGTAAATTTAAGAAAATTGAAATCAAGCATCTTTTCCAACCACAATGCTATGAGATTAGAAATAAATTACAGAGAAAAAAACGTAAAAACCACAAACACATGGAGGCTAAACAATACATTACTAAATAACCAAGAGATCACTGAAGAAATCAAAGAGGAAATCAAAAAATACCTAGAGACAAATGACAACAAAAACACGATGATCCAAAACCTCTGGGATGCAGCAAAGGCAGTTCTAAGAGGGAAGTATATGGCAATGTAATCCTACCTCAAGAAACAAGAAAAATCTCAAATAAACAATATAACCTTACACCTAAATGAACTAGAGATAGAAGAACAAACAAAACCCAAAGTTAGTAGAAGGAAAGAAATCATAAAGATCAGAGCAGAAATAAAAGAAATAGAAACAAAGAAAACAATAGCAAAGATCAATAAAACTAAAAGCTGGTTCTTTGAGAAGATAAACAAAATTGATAAACCTTTAGCCAGACTCATCAAGAAAAAGAGGGAGAGGACTCAAATCAGTAAAATTAGAAATGAAAATGGAGAAATTACCACGGACACTGCAGAAATACAATGCATCATAAGAGACTACCACAAGCAATTCTATGCCAATAAAATGGACAACCTGGAAGAAATGGACAAATTCTTAGAAAGGTATAACCTTCCAAGACTGAACCAGGAAGAAACAGAAAATATGAACAGACCAATCACAAGTAACGAAACTGAAACTATGAATAAAAATCTTCCAACAAACAAAGGTCCAGGAACAGACGGCTTCACAGGTGAATTCTATCAAACATTTAGGGAAGAGCTAACACCTATCCTTCTCAAACTCTTCCAAAAAACTTCAGAGGAAAGGAACACTCCCAAACTCACTCTATGAGGCTACCACCACCCCGATACCAAAACCAAAGATACTACAAAAAAAGAAAATTACAGATGAATATCACTGATGACTATAGATGCAAAATCCTCAACAAAATACTAGCAAACAGAATCCAACAACACATTAAAAGGTTCATACACCATGATCAAGTGGGATTTATTCCAGGGATGAAAGGATTCTTCAATATAGGCAAATCAATCAATTTGATACACCATATTAACAAACTGAAGAATAAAAACCATATGGTCATCTCAATACATGCAGAAAAAGATTTTGACAAAATTCAACACCCATTTATGATAAAAACTCTCCAGAAAGTGGGCATAGAGGGACACTACCTCAACACAGTAAAGTCCATATATGACAAACCCACAGCAAACATCATTCTCAGTGGTGAAAAACTGAAAGCATTTCCTCTAAGATCACGAACAACACAAGGATGTCCACTCTCACCACTATTATTCAACATAGTTTTGGAAGTCCTAGACACAGCACTCAGAGAGGAAAAAGAAATAAAAGGAATCCAAATTGGAAAAAAAGAAGTAAAACTGTCACTGTTTGCAGATGACATGATACTATACATAGATAATCCAAAAGATGCCACCAGAAAGCTACTAAAGCTAATCAATGAATTTGGTGAGGTTGCAGGATACAAAATTAATGCAAAGAAATCCCTTGCATTCCTATACACTAACAACAAAAGATCAGAAAGGGAAATTAAGGAAACAATCCCATTCACTACTGCAACAAAAAGAATAAAATACCTAGGAATAAACCTACCTAAGGAGGTAAAAACCTGTACTCAGAAAACTATAAGACACTGATGAAAGAAATCAAAGATTACCGAAACAGGCGAAGAGATATACCATGTACTTGGACTGGAAGAATCAATATCGTGAAAATGACTACACTACCCAAAGTACACTACAGATTCAATGCAAGCCCTATCAAATACCAGTGGCATTTTTTACAGAACTAGAACGAAAAATCTTAAAACTTGTATGGAGACATAAAAGACCCCGAATAGCCAAAGCAATCTTGAGGGGAAAAAACAGAGCTGAAGGAATCAGACTCCTGGACTTCAGACTATACTACAAAGCTACAGTAATCAAGACAACATGGTACTGGCACATAAACAGAAATATAGATCAATGGAACTGGATAGAAAGCCCAAAGATAAACCCATGCACCTATGGTCAACTAATCTATGACAAAGGAGGCAAGGATATACAATGGAGAAAAGACGGTCTCTTCAGTAAGTTATGCTGGGAAAACTGGACAGCTACATGTAAAAGAATGAAATTAGAACACTCCCTAACACCATACATAAAAATAAACTCAAAATAGATTAAAGACCTAAATGTAAGACCGGACACTATAAAACTCTTAGAGGAAAACATAGGAAGAACACTCTTTGACATAAATCACAGCAAGACCTTTTTTGACACACCTCCTAGAGTAATGGAAATAAAAACACAAATAAACAAATGGGACCTAATGAAACTTAAATGCTTTTGCACAGCAAAGGAAACTATAAGCAAGACGAAAAGACAACCTTCAGAATGGGAGAAAATATTTGCAAACAAATCAACGGACAAAGGACTAATCTCCAAAATATATAAACAACTCATGCAGCTCAATGTTAAGGAAACAAACAACCCAATCAAAAAATGGGCAGAAGACCTAAATAGACATTTCTCCAAAGAAGACATGGAGTTTGTCAACAGGCACATGAAAAGATGCTCAACATCACTAATTATTAGAGAAATGCAAATCAAAACTACAATGAGGTATCACCTCACACTGGTTAGAATGGGCATCATCAGAAAATCTACAAACAACAAATGCTGGAGACGGTATAGAGAAAAGGGAACCCTCTTGCACTGTTGGTAGGAATGTAAATTGATACAGCCACTGTGGAGAACTGTATGGAGGTTCCTTAAATAACTAAAAATAGAATTACCATATGACCCAGCAATCCCACTACTGGGCATATACCCAGAGAAAACCATAATTCAAAAAGACACATGCACCCCAATGTTCACTGCAGCACTATTTACGATAGCCAGGTCACGGAAGCAACCTAAATGTCCATCAACAGAGGAATGGATAAAGAAGATGTGGTACATATAAACAATGGAATATTCCTCAGCCATAAAAAGGAACAAAAGTGGGTCATTTGTAGAGACGTGGATGGACCTAGAGACTGTCATACAGAATGAAGTAAGTCAGAAAGAGAAAACCAAGTATCATATATTAATGCATATATGTGGAATCTGAAAAAATTAGAGACGATCTTATTTACAAAGCAGAAATAGAGACACAGACGTGGAAAACAAACGTATGGATACCAAGGGGTAAGTGGGGGGTGGGATGAATTGGGAGATTGGGATTGACATATATACACTATTGATACTATGTATAAAATAGATAACTAATGAGAACCTACTATATAGCACAGGGAACTCTACTCGGTGCTCTGTGGTGACCTAAATGGGAGAAATCCAAAAAAGAGGGGATATATGTATACACATTGCTGATTCACTTTGCTGTACAGAAGAAACTAACACAGTATTGTAAAGCAACTATACTCCAATAAGGATTTTTTTTAATTGAAAAAGAAAAATAAAATTGAAAAAAAAAGAATTCAGAGTATTTCTGAAGCAACATAGTCATTCTCTTAACAGTGTCTTTCAAAGGGCAGAAGCTTTCAATTTTAATGAAGTACAACTTTTCAATTTTTTATTTCATGGATCATGCTTTTGATGTTATATCTGAAAACTCATCACCAAACCCAAGGTCACCTAGATTTTCTTCTATGTTATCTTCTAGAAGTTTCATAGTTTAGCATTTTACATTTAAGTCTATGATTCATTGAGTTAACTTTTGTGAAAGGTGAAGGGTCCAGTTGTCCCAGCACAATATGTTGAAAAGACCAACCGTTCTCCATTGAATTACCTTTCCTCGTTTCTCAACAATTGACATTTGTATGGGTCTATTTCTGTGCTCTCTATTCTAGCCCATTACCTAATTTGTCAATTCTTTCACCAACACTACATTATCTTCATTACTGTAGCTGTATAGCAAGTCTTGAAGCTAGGTGGTATCTGTCCTCCAACTTTGTTCTTACTCAGTATTGTGTTGGTTATTCTGGGTCTCTTGCCTTTCCATATAAATTTTTGTGTGTAATTTTGAGTTTATAATGTTGTATCCTTTGTCTTAAAGGGGGGGCAAATAAAATTCTATAACCTACAGAGCCCACAAAATCAGGACCCACCTCTACTGACAGTTCAAGCCATAAGGGTGGATAAAAACTTGAAGGGAGAAAGCAGAGGGTGAGGCCCTGATGTATATCCTCACACAAGCAAAAGAAAGAGATAAAGAAAAAGAACAAGAATGAAGAAAGATTGAGATCCTCCAAGTTGCTCAACAATTTTAATTCTAAATGATATCTGCAGGTACCTACATGTAATATCTCTAAACTTAGTGTACAGAAACAAAATTATATTACCTATAAATTACTTAATTTTTTAATTTTTGTTTTATATTGGACTATAGTTGATTTACAATGTTATGTTAGTTTCAGTTGTACAGCAAAGTGATTCAGCTATACATATACATATACCTATTCTTTCTCAAATTCTTTTCCCATTTAGGTTATTACAGAATATTGAGCAGAGTTCCCTGTGCTGTACATTAGGCCCTTGTTGGTTATCTATTTTAAATATAGTAGTGTGTGGGCTTCCCTGGTGGCGCAGTGGTCGAGAATCTGCCTGCTAATGCAGGGGACACGGGTTCGTGCCCTGGTCTGGGAAGATCCCACATGCCGCGGAGCAACTAGGCCCGTGAGCCACAACTACTGAGCCTGCGCGTCTGGAGCCCGTGCTCCGCAACAAGAGAGGCCGCGACGGTGAGAGGCCCATGCACCGCGATGAAGAGTGGCCCCCGCTTGCCGCAACTAGAGAAAGCCCTAGCACAGAAACGAAGACCCAACATAGCAATCAATCAATCAATAAATCTTTAAAAAAAAAAAAATTGCTATACAGAACATCTTTAAAAATATATATATATATATAGTAGTGTGTATATGTCAATCCCAAATTCCCAATTTATACCCCCTCCCACCTTTCCCCTTTGGTAACCATAAGTTTGTTTTCTATGTCTGTGAGTCTGTTTCTGTTCGGTAAATAAGTTCATTTGTATCATTTTTCTTTTAGATTCTGCATATAAATGATATATGATATTTGTCTTTCTCTCTCTGACTTACTTCACTTAGTATGATAATCTCCAGGTCCATCCATGTTACTGCAAATGGCATTTCATTCTGGCTGAGTAATATGCCATTGTATATATGTACCACATATTCTTTATCCATTCATCTGTCGATGGACATTTAGATTGCTTCCATGTCTTGGCTATTGCAAACAGCGCTGCAATGAATATTGAGGTGTATGTATCCTTTAGAACCATGGTTTTCTCCAGATATATGCCCAGGAGTAGGATTGCTGGATCATATGGTAGCTCTATTTTTAATTTTTTAAGGAACCTCCATACTGTTTTCCATAGTGGCTGTACCAGTTTACATTCCCACCAACAGTGTAGGAGGGCTGCCTTTTCTCCACACCCTCTCCAGCATTTATTGTTTGAAGACTTTGATGATGGCCATTCTGACTGGTGTGAGGTGATACCTTATTGCAGTGTTGATTTGCATTTCTCTAATAATTAGTGATGATGAGCATCTTTTCATGTGCCTGTTGACCATCTCCATGTCTTCTTTGGAGAAATGTCTATTTAGATCTTCTGCCCATTTTTTGATTGGGTTGTTTGTTTTTTTTTATATTGAGCTGCATGAGCTGTTTGTAAGTTTTGGAGATTAATCCCTTATCGGTCGCATCGTTTGCAAATATTTTCTCCCATTCTGTGGGTCATCTTTTCATTTTGTTTATGGTTTCCTTTGCTGTCTGAAAGCTTTTAAGTTTAATTAGGTCCCATTTGTTTATTTGTGTTTTTATTTCCATTACTCTAGGAGATCGATCATAAAAGGTATTGCTGCAATTTATGTCAAAGAGTGTTCTGCCTATGTTTTCCTCTAAGAGTTTTATAGTATCCGGTCTTACATTTAGGTCTTTCAAATTACCAATGGCATTTTTCACAGAACTAGAAAAAAGTTTTTAATTTTTTAAATTTGTGTGGGGACATAAAAGACCCCGAATAGCCAAAGCAATCTTGAGAAAGAAAAACAGAGCTGGGGGAATCAGGCTCCCTGACTTCAGACTATACTGATAAGCTACAGTAATCAAAACAGTATGGTACTGGAACAAAAACAGAAATATGGATCAATGGAACAGGATAGAAAACCCAGAAATAAACCCATGCACCTATGGTCAACTAATCTATGACAAAGGAGGCAAGACTATACAATGGAGAAGAGACAGTCTCTTCAATAAATGGTGCTGGGAAAACTGGACAGCTACATGTAAAAGAATGAAATTAGAACATTCTCTAACATCATACACAAAAGTAAACTCAAAATGGATTAAATCATTTTTATGAAGGCATCAAAGGCTACCAACAAATTTGAAGAAAACTTCTCCTGTGCCTATGCCTTTTAGTTTGCCAAAGGGTCCTTAATTTCTGAAACACACGCTAACCAGAATTTTAATGTAAGAGTAGGAAACAGAGATCACTAGCACCATTTCCTTCATAAAGGCCCCTCTGATTCCCCTAGGTCAACTCACACTCCTATTCCTCTAATATAGCCCTAATCACAGTGAGCTATAATTGTTTGCATGTTTATCTCCTTATTGGACTATACTTCCAGGGAGGGTAGGTATCAGATCAAGTCTTATCATCTACATATCCCTAGTGGTTAGCATGGTGCTAGCAAATGATAGGTGTTCAGATATGAGTTGAAAGAATACTGACAAAAGGCAGATACTGTGATTCCAAACTTATGAATGAGAAAGATGAAGCTTACCCTGGATACACGTGAAGCAAATGGTAAACCTGAAATCCAGATCTCTCAACTCTGAAATTTTCTCCCTAATACATCAACCATCAATCACTGTAATAGCAATATATTTTACAATATAAGCCACAGGACAATCAAATGTCTATTCGAATGAATAAATTGTTATTTTTCCCTGCTGCATAGTACAATTTATCACTTACTACTCCCACCATACTTCCACACTTACCCAGATAATGCATGAAGTTTTACCTGCAAATCTGCAACTTTTCTTCGTACTAAGAAAAGGAACAGGTAATCTACAAGGGCTGAAGCCATTACATTCAAAGGAAATGGTCCAAAGACTAAAGAAATTGTAGAATGGTTGCATTTCTCCTCTTCAGAACCCTGACAGAGACAAGAGCTGCTCTGGGGAAGAAGTGTGGCAAGTGGGCAAGTGTGTTTGTGTGCTCTTGCCCCTATATCTCTGCAATAAACTCTCTACTTGCTCCAAAATCTAGACCCTTACACACACACACACACACACACACACACACACACGCAAAACAGATGCATGGAAAACTTTACTTCTGACAATAATCATGAAATTAAGGACTTACCTCTTTTTGGAATCTACTTAGTTCTTTCTCACTTTGCATTGTGATAGTACCTGAGACATGAGCTTTTTTTTTTTTTTTAATTAATTAATTTATTTATTTTTTTTTTTTTTTGGCTGTGTTGGGTCTTCGTTTCTGTGCGAGGGCTTTCTCTAGTTGTGGCAAGCGGGGGCCACTCTTCATTGCGGTGCGCGGGCCTCTCACTGTCGCGGCCTCTCTTGTTGCGGAGCACAGGCTCCAGACGCGCAGGCTCAGTAGTTGTGGCTCACGGGCCTAGTTGCTCCGCGGCATGTGGGATCTTCCCAGACCAGGGCTCGAATCCGTGTCCCCTGCATTGGCAGGCAGATTCTCAACCACTGCGCCACCAGGGAAGCCCGACGTGAGCTTATTTATGGAAGGTTGCCGAAAGGACAATCTCTTTATTAATAATAATAATTAAAATAATAACAACAAAAATAGCTAACATTCATTGAGTGTATGGCTTTCTATTAAGCCCTTCATAACATTAGTTAATCTAGTCCTCACAAACCATGTAAGATAATATTTTCTCTATTTTACAAATGGGAATGGAATTAAGTAGTTTGCCCAAGTTCACACAACCAGTACATGGTAAGTGTAGGATCAAAACCTCGGTCTGTTGAACCCTAAAGTTCCTGCTCATATCTACTCTCCTACGCTGCTGTGAGGAACCAAGGACTTCATAGGTTTCTGGTCCCTAAATTTTTTTATTGCATATCGGTAAAATATTTTTATCATAACTCATATGTATAATAACATAAAATTACATATATGTAATACATACATATATTACATATGCACCTACTGCAGTAATATTTTAGTTACATTATAAAACAGAGGTCAAAATAGAAATTTTAAATTACTCAGCAATATTTTTAAATTGTGTTTATTGTTTATAATGGTTCAAAACCTTTTGGCTCCTATTTTTAAAATAGTATTAATAATAATGTCTGGGCATTATATAAACTTTCAATAAGATACATTGTTAAAAATAACATGCAACTTCAATTTTCAAATAGTCTTCTTGATAATTCAGGCATTTTTTTGGACATCTTGTAAGATTATTTTTACTGCATTATGCGGCTGACAGAGATTTCTTACTGAAAGATAAACTGTCGGTTTTTCAATTTTCTTGTTGTTCCTTTGTGCTGGCATTATTAGAATTATATTTAATCCAGTTTCTTTTCAAAAATCCCTCTAAGTCCACTTGTCTGTGCACATGTGAACTGCAATATGTTTAAATACACTGAAAATAAATTAACAGATGATGGTACATTGTCAGTTCTTCCCAATTAGGAAAATTCTCACCCTATTCTCAGAATAAATAAAAAATGTACAAAACTAATAATCTTCTGACAAGATGACTGTCTAATTAATAATCAGCAAAACTCCTCCTCTCAATGGATTTCCTTGCACATCTCCTGGAGTGCCTATACATCCTCTCCCACACCCACATGGACCTTAAATATCACTTAGCTAAATACTCTAAAATCCACTGTTGGATTCAACCAGACTTGCAGAGAGTTGTCTGCACTTAATTCACTGTCCAAAAAATTGCTTTTATTCGATTATGTTTTGATATGATGTCATCAACCTAACTGAAGGAACTTATGAGAAACTGCTTCTCATAGTGGAAATTAGGAGAGCTAAAGTATAAATAAATTCAAAGGACTCCTTCCAATGTCATCTTCTGCAGAGTATGGGTGAAAAGCAAGAAGTAATCATCATCTCCCCAAGTCTCCTAACACAAAGACTGCTGAAAACAAGGAAGTTCATTCTGTGATTCATAAAGACAAAGATTCCGTCAACTTGAAACAAATCAATCAATGCTCCCAAGTTTAATTTTGAGAGAAGCAGAACATGACCACTATTTTTAAAAAACTATATTCTTTAGTGATTCTCTATACTATTGCCAATACAATGATTTTAATGGACAAAATGAAGTTTTTGCAATTATATCCTTTTCTCCCATGTTATCTTTTTTCTGATCATGTTTACTGAAATGTAATTTTATGTCTGTTGAATATAATAATAAGAACTGAGTTTGAAGAAAACTTCACTTATGTGATGGTTCATAAGAGGACTTACAAGTAACAGAGTAAATATCTTTGTACTTAAAACCAAAAGTTGGAGAAAAGGGGAACTGCTCGTCATGTGCTATATAACCTCATGACTATGCATTTGTGTATGGCCACTGACTTTTATGCAGACGTTTCACGTTTTGCTAATAGCATTGGGCTCGTTCTAAATATGCAAAGTATCATCTAATTTACGTGCTGCTCAGCCTCAGATCTTCATTTTAGGGTATTCAGGAATAATTCTAACACCAACTAATATTCATCTAGTTTAATATCATGCCTTCAAGGAACTCAAAATGCTTGACCAAAAAATTTTGAACAATGCATCCCACACATGACACATTTTCAGACCATTATTTTCCAGGGGACTTAGTGACTCATGCTTTATTTTACTAATTCTTACACACATCCTAGATAACTACGAAATCTAAGGTTCAGAGTGGTTGGGAGATTTATCATGAAACTGCCACAAGCTAACAGCAGAGTTCAAAATTAGCACAGGGAGATCAGCTCGGTGCTTGTGACCACCTAGAGGGGTGGTATAGGGAGGGTGAGAGGGAGGGAGACACAAGAGGAAAGAGATATGGGGATATATGTATATGTATAGCTGATTCACTTTGTTATAAAGCAGAAACTAACACACAATTGTAAAGCAATTATAGTCCAATAAAAATATTAAAAAAAATTTTTTTAATTATTTCTGATTGGTTTTATCTTACCACACTGTGTCAGTTGAGGTCTTAAAGCAGAGAGATTTCAGTACCAGAAAAGCAACTAAGCTACCCAAGAGTAACATTTGCATTTGAAAGCATAGTAAGATTAATCACAATAATAAAATCTAACATATATTGAATACTTACTGTGTTTCAGGCACTGTGCTAAGGAATTATGTACAAAACCTCATTTAACTCTCAGACAATTCTCTGAAGTATGTAAGATACAATCGCCTGAGGAAATTAAAGCTAAAGAGAGGATAAAAAAAATTTCCCGAGGTAAGGGAGCTGATAAGTGGCTGTTCTAGAATCAAACTCAGACTGTCTGATTCCAAAACTCACATGTTGAATCAATACAGTAGGTGGAATTAAAAGCTGCCTAACCACTTGCACATTTCTGCACCAAGGGACCACCGTGTTCCAAACCTGCCAACCTCATCACTGTCACAGTAGCAGCCAGTAGTTTTAACTACTTACAGAGAATGCAGATAAAAAGGTGCCCTGGGAGAGATGGAGGACTAAAGCCAGATTCACTAAATGGGGGAAAAAAAAAAAAAGGCACTGCTGGCCTAGGGCCAGAGGCAACAGTTGATAGGAAGTAGCAGAGAGAAGGAGTCAGAGGGATTACAGGACACCTAGGACTCAGGCAGGCCTTGTGGCCCAGGAACTAGATGTACAACATCCCAAATACCATCACAGAGCAGAATCAAACACCACTATAATACCTGGTTCTAGAATAGTAACACCAAGGGCAGGACAGAGACAATCTCCAAACTGCTAGCCTGGCAGGATAAGCACAGAGGGAGGGAGAGAGAAAAAAGAAAAACAAAATGGAAAAACAACGAAACTATTTTTTTTTGATTTTTAGGAATTTCATGTAATGTCTGAAACATTAATATTAACATATTTCCATACAAATAACCCAAAGAAAGTTTAGTATTAGTGGGTTTTTTTTGAATTTTATTTTATTTATTTTTTTATACAGCAGGTTATTATTAGTCATCAGTTTTATACACATCAGTGTATACATGTCAATCCCAATCGCCCAATTCATCACACCACTATCCCCACCCACCCCCGTGGCTTTTCCCCCTTGGTGTCCATACATTTGTTCTCTACATCTGTGTCTCAACTTCTGCCCTGCAAACCGGTTCATCTGTACCATTTTTCTAGGTTCCACATACATGCGTTAATACACGATATTTAACAACTAAACTATTAATACAACAAAGACAAATTTTAAAAGCCCAAGAATACATTTTTGGCAATATACATGACAAAAGATTACTATCCCTAATATATAAAATGATCTTATTATTGAATAAGAGAGAGACTAATAACGCAATTAAAAAAAGGCTAAAGAAATGTACAATTCACAGAAGAAATTAAAATGGCAAAGAATGTAAAAAGATCATTAACCTCACTAGTAAGCAATGAAATGTAATTTAAAACAATGCCGTATCAATCACTGTCTATTACAATAACACAGATAAAAGAATGGAAATAATCAGCATGAGCAAAAGACAAGTCAGTTCTCTCATACGCTGTATAAACTGGCATGACCTTTCTGAAAGTCCATTTACTAAATGCATCAAAATTTTAAATGTGTATTCCTTTCACATAGCGCTCATACTTACAAGAATTGCACAAAGATATGCAATGCTGTTCATCACAACATTATTTATAATCATTAAAAATTAGGGACAACCCTGATGTCTATCAATAGAAGATCAGTTAAACAATTGCAAAATATTCATACAATAATGCAATTCTAATGTAGCCATTAAAAAGAATATGAACCTATGTTCTTTGATATAGAAAGACATCTACAAAATATTGTTAAGAAAAAGGATGGTACCAAAAAAAAAAAAAAGAAAGAAAAAGGATGTTACAAAATAACAGGCATGTATATTGTATAAATCTGGTTTGTATAAAATTATATGTGTGTTTCCTATACATTTATGGCTTATGTATATGTGTGTGTATGGATAGAGAGATGCCTAGAAGAATGTTAATCAAAATATCTTTCCTCTATCATAATGATAAATAACAATAAAGTCATTCTCATTTTGAAAAAAATATATTTTGACTTTCAAGGGATTGGTTTTAGTGGATAAATATTCAGATGCTTATACACATGAAAGAGTGAAGTCATTTTCATTAAAATCATGTGAAAAGCAGCTATCACCACTATTTTTCAATATTTGGGGGAGGTTTTTAGAAAATAAAAGGAAAACAGTAGGTAAAAATTTAGAAAATGGAAAAAATCTACTTTTGTCTTTGATCAATAGTTTCTCTTTATACTGGAAATAAGTTATAAAGAGAAAGAAATTCACTTTCAACATCAACAAAAGTATAAAATATTAAAGAATATATTTAACAAGAAAGGTACAGAAAAATTATAAAATATTATCAAACTACATAAAAGAAGAACTGAACAAGTGAAAAGATATATCATAGTAAGTGGAAGACTTAACATCAGAAAAATATCAATCCTTCCCAAATTAGGATACAGATTGAATATAATTCCAATCAAAATCCAGCAATGAATTTTCTTTAACTAGAGAAAATGAAAGTTCATTTCAAAAAGTAATTATATGAGAATAGCTGTAAAAACCTTAGAAAAGAAAAACAAAGGTTAATAAGCCTTACCAGACATGAAAACAGTATAACACTGGCACAGAAATAAAGAATAAAAAAATAACATAACGTAGAGTTCAGAAATAGGTACAAATATACGTGGGAGTATAATATACAACATATATGATGTTCCAACTCAGGGGCAAAAGAATGTTTTATTTAAAAAAAAACACTGTATGCAAAGCTGGCTAGCTACTTGGAAGAAAACAATGTTACATGCTTACATCACACTATATATAAACATAAATTCCAGTCATAGTAAAAGATTAAAGCGCTAAACTAAAAAGAGTTGAAAAATAAATGACATTCAGGGAAGAAAATGGTTTGCAATACATAGGACAAAGGATTAACATTCCTAACTCACAGAGAGCACTTATAAACTGATAAGAAACAGATTAACACCCAATTTTTTTAAAAGGCAAAGATATGAATAGGTAATTCACAAAACAGAAAATATAAATCACCAATAAATATGTGAAAATATACTCGCCCTGGCTATGGCCAGAAAATTGCAACAATGAGATAATATTTTTCACCTGTTAAAGTGGAAAAGATTGAAAAGAGCACTAATACCCAGCGCTAATGAGAATGCTAGGAAATAACTGCTCTCATACACGGCTAGTGGGAATGGGAATTGCTACAATCTTTTCTGAAAATTATCTGGCAGAATGCATTAAAATTTTAAATGCAAACCATAAAAGCAAAACTGGACTTCATCAAATTTAAAAGTTTCTGCTCTTCGAAAAAAGCTGTTAAAAAATAAAAGGACAAGTCACAGAGGAAAAAAGTATTTGCAAATTGCATGTCAGATAAAGGACTTGTAGCCCAAAATATATACAGAACTCTCAAAACTCAATAGTAAGAAAACAAAAGTCATTATTTTTTTTAAATGGGCAAAAGGTTTGAACAGACACTTCACCAAAGAAGATATATAGATAGCAAATAAGCAAAGAAGAGATACTCAATATCATTAGTCATAAGGTAAATTGCAAATTAAAACCAAAAGACACTACTACTACATACTCACTAGAATAGCTAAAATTTAAAAGACAGACAATGCTAATTATTGGCAAGGATATGGAGTATCTAGAACTCATACACACTGTTGGTGGAATGCCAGATAGTACAGCCACTTTGGAAAACAGTCTGACAGTTTCTTATAAACAGGCACCATAAAATCAAGCAATCCCACTCCTAGGTACCTACCTAAGAGAAATGAAAGCATACGTCAACACAAAGATCTGAGAGTAAATGTCTACATTGGCTTTATTCATAATCACCAAAAGCTAGAAATAAACCAAATGTCCATCAACAGATGCATGGATAAATAAATTGTAGGATATTCTTAACATGAAATATTACTCAGCAACAAAAAGAAATGAACTGCTAATATACGCAAAAAGATGACTGAATCTCAAAAAAATCATGCTAAGTGAAAACAATCAAACACACACAACTAATTTATTTTTCCATTGATATGACACTTAGGGACAAATATCAGATCAGACACAGCTAAGGACTGGAGGTTGAGAAAGGAGAGTGACTGCCAAGGGAGACAAAAGAATTTTTAGGGTGACGGAAATGTTCTATATCTTGATGGTGATGACAGTTATATGACTCTATAATATATTAACCTGTCCAAATTTATTTATACTATAATGTAAATTACACCTCAATAAACCTGAATTCATAAAATTTAAAAATATGTATCTTTTGACCCAGACATCCACATTCAGATATCTATTCTACAGAAATAAATGTGTAAATATGTATAGAAATTAATATACATTAATAGGGAAATGGTAAAATAAAGTATGTTACATTCAATACTATGGAATATAATGCAAATAATTAAACAGACCTGGATATAGTCCTTTGAGAACTGAAAGAACACTTATTTGAGCCCTTTGCTCGACTGAAGTTAGAAAGATTGGCCACAACAGGGAAGTATGAGCCTCTTTTGCTCAATTCATTTACCACAGTAATACAATAAAATAAAGCTAACCACAGGAATCTCAGTATATTTTGGAATCTAATGACTGAAAGAAGAGGTACAAAACCATAAGTAGCAGACAATAACATAACAAGAGTCCTCATAAAGGAATTTTGGAAAGCATCTTGAGTAATGCCATCCATTTATAATGGCTATACGGTTCAGGCTACCTGGAAACAAGAGTTGACTAGATGACTTCACAACACAAATTTTTTAAAAGTTGACTTCATTACAGGATCATACACTATGTTCTACTTACTATGAAGAATGCAACACAAATATAATATTCCTTGCCTTCTGGGAGTTTATGTTCTAAAGACAATCCTAGAAAGTGTATTGCCCCTTAAGGCTGGCTTTTAACTTTTTATTTTCTGTTTTTCATTTGATTTAGTATAGGCATCCGCCACAAAAGTTCAATTTATACCTCAAAAGAGGGGTGTTCGCCAGGGGAGGGGAGACAAATAACTAAATTCATACCTATAAACAGTTATTTAATAGATGTCCAAATTAACCCTTAAAAAGTAGTCTTTGAGTGAACTTACAATGTGTACACAGCAGAACATTTTCAACAAACTTATAGAGCATTATCACATTAAGAATCATGAGAGCACAAAGATACGTATAGAAGACATGATCACTGTTCTTTCTTAAAGTCACCTACCAAACTCTCCCTTTCATTTATCATCCCTTGAGTAACATGCACAGTGACATTTAATACTCTCAGATTCAAGAAGCTACAGGACAAGATTACATGCATGTGTTGGTGAGTCAGTGTGAAAAACTGCAGCATATTTAAAACAGTTCTATCACTGATGTTCTCCTGGAATTCCTCCATCACCTTCACATAACCTTAGAGTTTACTTCAAAAACCTTCCAGATTAGGTGAGGCTAACATTATTTCCAATACCATGTAAATCATTCACATGAAGATATTAAGACATGTTTAATATCATGCAAAAATACAATCCATTTTTTAAAAAATATTGTATAATGAGGACCACTTGTTTCCATTAACTGGGTTGTCACTAGAACTGTAGAGTTGTTTTCCTTTTATTAAATATTCAGAAGATCCTCAAAGCTAGAATATCATTTGCCCTCATCTGAAGGATGGTTGTTTAAGAGAGATCACAAGCTAGAATGCAGAATATGAAGGCATACCTCTCACCTCAATGCTGACAGTCAGATCAACTAAAGATGGAACACCTAAGAATGAGGGCTTGCTTGTGAGGTGAAGGGCAAGAGCCATCATTTTTAATAAGCTTTTAAGCAGCTGCCATTTCCATCACTTTATTAATTTCTTACTATACTGACATTTCAATCACTTTATTTTTTTCCTCTACTGTTAACTTAGTTGTCCAATTTAAAAATAAAGACTATACCACTAACTGACCACTAACAGGAAACAATCATGATACACTGCTACATATATACATGAAATTCTGTAAATAATTGGGGAGAGGGGTTGAGGGGAGAGCAGAGACATTAAAAAGTGATCTCTTTCTGAGATTTTGGAGGCCCAGTTTCCTCATCCTGTTCCCACATACTTTCATGGCAGACATTTCAAACATTATGCCAGAGTTATACAAAATAAGTAAAACATCACCAAGCAGAAATCCTAGGGTAGGTGTTCTGAACATGTTGGTAAAGAAAGTCACTTCATTTGAGAGGTCTCTGCCCCTTCAACCTCACCCTCCTTACCAATATACATTCATCACCGAAAAGGGAAATATTTACAGAAGTTAGTTTAGTTATGTTTAAATATTATGTTTAGCTGTCTGGAGACCATGTTCTCAAAATTTATACAAGAAATCAAGGATTAAACTTCATAACAATTAGAAAACTACACTGTGTAAAATCAAAGACTTAGTTAAAGGATATTAAAATAGTTTTACCATTGGTGCTAAAATGAAATGACTCCATCTCTTCTCAACACCTGGCACCAAAACCTTTTGAACTTTCACGTAAACAACCCAGGGCACACCAAATGCTCTGTCTGCAGCAAGGTACCACCTCTGCAACAGGCATTTGGGTGAAAAATGTGGAAAATGCCTGAGGGCTCTTTGAAGCAGCTTGGGAGAAGTGAGAGCAGGAAAGAGGCTCTTCTCTAGGGTAAGTTTGTTTAGTAGAAAGTAAGCAAGTTGTCAGGGTAAAAGTTGACAATGTTGACTCCAACAGTTTGAACTGAGAATAAACATCCAAAGGGATTATGTTACTGAGAATTAGAAAAAATTCCATTGAACTCAATAGAGCACTTGTGTTTTCAAAGATAATATGCCTTCAAGCCACACTCTGGATGCACAGTTTAGGATCAGAATTACCCTAAGCTCTTTCTATGCCACATTAAAGAACACAGGGTCTGACATCTCTAATGTATGCCTAAAAATATTAGAATAAGGATAGCTTAAAATACTGCATTTCCAATAACTGAATTGGAAAATACTATATACATGTACTATTTGTACATTTGAGGTAGACTGAAGAAATTTGGAGAAAAATATGTTCTTCCCAAACATCTAAACTTAAACACAGTTTCACTAACCAATTTAGGATTTATTAGTCATAAATCACTTTTAAGTTTTCCTTCCTTAATGACCTATCAAAGAACAAAATATAGGGCCTATACTTATGAAATCTATAATCCTCTTCTCTGCTCTCCAAAGCCACATTTAAATCTGGCTTTCATCTCATGCTGCTGAGTTTTCCACCAGGTACAGATATAGAGTCAGAAGAGACTTGTGCTTTTTCAAGAGCAAAACAACCTGGTTGCTGGAAGCAACCTGGTGAAATGCCAGGAAGCCTGTAAAAAATTTTTAAATTTTCCTAACTAGGAGTTTACAAAAATAAGTGTGAGATGTTCACAGCCTGTCAGGCATTCCATCTTTTTATTTTTTTAATATTCATACACAAGGGAAAACACACACTTTGGTTTATTAAAATTTATTTGAATCAATATAATGCAGATCTGCCTTGCATTCCCTTAAGAAAATGGAGGTAACTCAGACTGCTCTTCTTAGTTCATCCAAGTCCTACATGATTCTCACATTAGAGTGTGCTATTAGAATTTTTTTCCAAAGCTTGACAAAGGCATGCAACTCACATGCTCTTTACCAGCAAAGTCTGCAGCAGCCCTGCAAAAAGTTGTTTCTCCTTTGAGCTCTCACATATATTCACTTCCCTCCTAGAACCAAGGATGTAAAGGAGTATGGCTCAGTCTCACAGCCTCTTTGTTCTTAAAAAGAAAATCAAATTCCCTAGATATTTTCAAACTCCACCAAGAATAGAACATTCTCAGCTCTGCCTGTGGATCATTATCTCTTTTACATTTCATCTTTATATTCACTGGGTTCACAGAAAGGGCATACACAGAAAGAGGAAAATAGCTGCTTCTTAGACACCAAATTTAGTAATTTTCTCAAATCTATTGGCACACATCTAAAAAGTCATATTTTTACAAGGCTTCATTAGGTTTTCATTGGTTCTCTCTTTTGAGAACACACATGCTGAACCGCCCATAACCTCAAGCCAAAATACATCTGCAAAATGTAATAAATATTTTTATATGAATATAAGAGTCATCACAATTTTAAAAGGGATAAGTGGGAAAAGACAGACAGATGCAGCTCATCTGAATCCCACTTTAGTGTCTCCCAAGCATCAAGTTGCTAACTGATGGAGACCATCAATCTACAGTGCTCTAAGATTCCAGCCGACGCCAATAACCTTACCTGTTAATACGAGATTACTGTAAGTATTGGAGAATTGCTCCTTTAGAAGAACCAGGTGCATCTGAGCTGCTTTCTCCCGTTGGAGCTCCAGCATAACATCAGGGTGCTGGGCAATCTTGCAGCCTTTCTGTTTATCCAAGGCAACATCACTTCGAACAATGTCTAAAAAAAGAAAGAAAGAAGACAGGCAGCAAAAAACAAAACAAAACAAAAGCCATATATACATCAAAGTCTTGTTGCACCCAATATGACAGAATTTATAAACTACCAGCATTTTCATCAAAGTGAAGAGATTCAGAAATAATAAACCTGAAGGGTCTCCTACTTCATGATGCATCCTACAAGTTTCTCTGGTCATTTCCAAATTCTCTGGAGATTTCTGTTTCTTAGCTTTCTCTGACCTCATTTAAGATTCTCACTCCTCCATTCCCCTTCTCAGCTCACATCCAGGACTTATGTGCCTCCTGGTCCCTTTTCTTAACATCTTTTACCATGGGGAAAAATAATACAACTTTGCCTGAATACTAGTGACTATGAAGGTCATTCCCTTTACTTCAGGCTGTAGGACTGGGTGATAGCACCAGCATGTGTATTCAGGATACTTGGCCTGTTTTCAAATTTATCCCCCAGCCAGCCCATTCAGCTCAAATGAAAGCTGCCATTCTGTGGTATGACTGCTTAGGACTTCTACTGCTATTTTTCATGTACCTCTGAGTATACTCAGACTCATTAATTGCCCTTTAAATATATAAAGTATATAAAAGTATTTTGTGGGTCACTGAAGAAAGCAAGAGTAGGGCTAGAGTCACTTTGGAGAACTGCCTCTTTCCCAATTATTTTCCTATTCGTGATAGGCTGCCTTTCACACTTCAGTATGATTTTCACTCAAAGCATATGTATTCTCCAGAAAACAGCCCTTCTCAAAAACAAACATTCATCTAGAATGCTGCCCAAAAAGCAGGGACCTTTTATGTCCTGAAGTAACTTGTTTATTTTTACAAATTAAAAGATAACTCAGCTGATTATCATAGGGACAAATGATATTATCAGCAGCAATCAGAATGACAACTCTAGAAACTTTCAAATTTTACATAACAAACTAAAGGATTTTAGGGAAAAAAAGTGCTAAAAATAAAAAAACTGCTCTGCCACTACTGACACCAACGGCTTTGGAAAAGAAAAACTAACGCCCATGTCAATGGTACCAATAGGAAAGATTTGGCTCTTTAAGCAATATCAATGACACCTAAGAGAAAATAGGGCATGTGACATGAAGGGTTGATCATCATTCTGTGCAAAAGATTTTCAAACACATCAAAAGAGCCCTAAAAGAGAAGATCAGATATAAAAACAAACCCATGACAACTTCTACCTTCTGAGCATTAGGATGTGTGGTTGACAAAGATTAGCCAGATGTAAGAATGGTCCTCACTCACTCTTTAGATAAAAATAGAGGAGCTGGTTGGAAATAATGCAATATTTATGCCTAAACATATTTATACCAATTTCTAGGATGTAGGCAATAAGGTGCACTCATTTAACAATCAAGTAAGTAATAATCTCATAGATTTTCTGAGCCTTGAGTACAAAATTAGAATAAATTTAAGAATACACTCTAGTTTATAAGATCATCAATAGAAGGTAAGAGGAATAATGAATACAGTATACATCTATTTAAATTACACTCCGTAAAATTTTTTAAATATAGTGTATCATTGAATCCTTCCAACCATCGATGAAAGCAGACATTGTTGACTAGCTGAGCCAAATCCTAAACACAATCCCTTCTCCTTTGCCTTCCTCTACTACAGAGACTGAAGAGCTAAAATATACAATTCTCCAGCTTTCCTTGAAGCAAAGAGTGGCCATGTAACACGCTTCCGGCCAATGAGCTGCAGGCACACATCCCTAGTAGGACTTCCCTGGCCAAATTAAAAGACAGAACTTCACTAAGACCAGTTTTTTTTTCCCTCAGCCCTTTAGTCCTTCCTATTCTTTATGCCTAAAACACAAACAAAGTTATAGTAGCCATTTTGTGGCAATGAATCAAGAAGCAAGAGGGCAAAGGTCTTACGCACTAAGGGTGGTGAACAGGAAGATGGGAAGAGCTTAAGTCCCCTAACGTCATTATTAAGCTACCATACTTGTGCTAGACTGCTTATCTTTTGTTTCTTGTTATGTAACATAAAGGCACTATTTGTATAAACCATTAATAGTCATCTATTTTTGAAATCCTAATCTGTTTTGTAATCCTAAATGATAATGAGTAATATTATTATCCCTAATTTATATATGGAAAAACTGAGGTCCACAAAGCGTAAGTGACTTGCTCAAGTTCACATATCATGGTCAGTCCCCAAATCCAGAAATTTTCAAAGCCAAATCCACTGATCTTTCCAGAAGTTACTCCTATATAGAAACTCAAGAACTTAATAGTAAAGTATGGTAAACAGTAAAACTGAGGAAATAGAAAACCTTTTTATACTATACAGTAGCATGCCACAGCTGATCTATCCAGAAAAGAAATACGGATGATACTTTACCAAAAAACATTACAAAACTTGTACCAAAATATACTACAAAGAGGAAAAAGAGGTTTCAATTATCCTGATATCTTCTAATAGAAGTCTAATTCAAAGGGTAGAATATCTACTAAACTCTCTATTTCCTATGTAACAAATGTATTGCGCAGAAGGTAGAAGAAGCATAATTACAACTGATATCCTCAACGTCATTTAAGCCAGAACCTTGAAATAAAGTGAACAAATTACCTAATATTAAGAATAGTAAGGAAAGAAAACAATGGGCATGGCCTAACAAACGTCCTAGACTTAAAAAGTACATTTCAACAATGTTTGGGGAAAACATAGATTTGCAATATAGAATCTTTTTTTATTGAGGTATAGGTGATTTACAATACTATATTAATTTCAGGTCTACAAAATCATGATTCAATATTTTTATAGATTATACTCCATTTAAAGTTATTATAAAATATTGGCTATATTCCCTGTACTGTACAATATATCCTTGTGGCTTATTTATTTTATATATGGTAGTTTGTAACTCTTAATCCCCTATCCCTATTTTGCCCCTCCCCGCCTTCCCTCTACCTACTGGTAACCACTAATTTGTTCTCTATATCTGTGTCTTTTTGTTTTGTTATATTCATTCTTTCGTTTATTAGATTATTCTACATATAAGTGATAACATATAGTATTTGTCTTTCTCTGACTTATTTCACTAAGCATAATACCCTCCAGGTCCATCCATGTTGTTGCAAATGGCAAGATTTCATCTTTTTATGGCTGAGTAATATTCCACTGTTCTATCAACAGATGAATGGATAAAGATGTGATGTGATACACACACACACACACATATATATAATCTCACATGTGACTGACCCCGTTGGTCATATGATTTATAAATATTTTTTTCCCATTCAGTAGATTGTCTTTTCATTTTCGCAATGGTTTCCTCTGCTGTGCAAAAGCTTTCTAAGTCCATTTGTTTAGTTTTGCTTTTGTTTCCCTTTATCTTAGTAGATCCAAAAAATATTGCCATGATTAATATCAAAGAGTGTTCTGCCTATGTTTTCTTCTAGGAGTTTTATGGTTTTCAATCTTACATTTAGGTCTTTAATCCATTTTGAATTTATTTTTGTATATGGTGTGAGAAAGTAGTCCAGTTTGATTCTTTTGCATGTAGCTGTCCAGTTTTCCCAGCACCACTTATTGAAGAGAGTGCTTTTCCCCATTGTATATTCTTGCTTTTTTTGTCATAGATTAATTGACCATAAATTTGTGGGTTTATTTCTGGGCTCTCTATTCTGTTCCATTGATCTGTGCATCTGTTTTTGTGTAGGTACCATTCTGTTTTGATTACTGTAGCTTTGCAGTACAGTCTGAAGTCAGGGCATAATACCTCTGGATCTGTTCATCTTTCTCAACATTGCTTTAGCTGTTCAGGGTCTTTTGTGTTTCCACACAAATTTTAAAATTGTGTTCTAGTTCTGTGAAAAAAATGCCATTGATATTTTGATAGGGATTGCATTGAATATATAGATTGCCTGGGGTAGTATGGTCATTTTAACAATAATGATTCTTCCAATCCATGAACACGTAATTATCTTTTCATCTGTTTGTGTTATCTTCAATTTCTTACACCAGTGTCTTATAGTTTTCTGAGTACAGGTCTTAGGTAGGTTTCTTCCTAGGTATTTTATTCTTTTTGATGTGATTGTAAATGGGATTGCTTCCTTAGTTTCTGTTCCTGATAGTTCATTGTTATATAGAAATGCAAAGATATCTGTATATTAATTTTGTATCCTGCTACTTTACCAAATTCATTGATGAGCTCTAGTAGTTTTCTGGTGGTGTCTTTAGGATTTTCTATGTACAGTATCATGTCATCTGCAAACAGTGACAGTTTTACTTCTTCTTTTCCAATTTGGATTCCTTTTATTTCTCTTCCTTCTCTGACTGCTGTGGCTAGGACTTCCAAAACTATGTTGAATAGAAGTGGTGAGAGTATCTAGGCACGCTTCTGGCCCATACAAGTCAATATATAGAATTAACCATCACAGTGACATTCTGGAAAAGGCAAACCTATTGTGCAGGAATCAGATCAGTGATTGCAAGAGAAATGGAGATTACTGAACACAAAGGGATATGAGGGAAGTTTGCGGGAGGTGATGGAATGTGCCATATTTTTATGTGGTGGTAGTTACATGACCATATAGGTCTGTCAGAACTCATTGAATTGTACACATAAAATGGGTGAATTTCCTTATATGTAATTATACCTCAATAAACATGAATTTTTAAAAAAAAGTGGTGAGAGTAAACATCCTGTCTTGTTCCTCATCTTAGAGGAAATGTGTTCAGCTTTTCACCATTGAACATGATGTTAGCTATGAGTTTGTCATAAATGGCCTTTACTGTGTTGAGGTATGCTCCCTCTATGCTCACTTTCTAGAGATTTTTTATCATAAATGGATGTTGAACTTTATCAAAGCATTTTGTGCATCTATTGAGATGACCATATGGCTTTTATTCTTCAATTTGTTAATGTAATGTATCACATTGATTGATTTGCAAGTACTGAAAAATCCTTGCATCCCTGGGATAAATCCCACTTGATTATGGTGTATGATCCTTTAATATAATGTTGGATTCAGTTAGCTAATATTTTGTTGAGGACTTTTGCATCTATGTTCATACAGTTAACTATTGTAATTTTCTTTTTTTGTGGTATCTTTGTCCAGTTTTGGTATCAGGGTGGTGCTGGCCTTATAGAATAAGTTTGAAAGTGTTCCTCTCTCTGCAATTTTTTGGAATAGTTTCAGAAGGATGGGTTTTAACTCTTATTTAAATGTTTGGTAGAATCCACCTATGAAGCCAACTGGTCTTGAACTTTTTATTACAATTCAATTTCATTACTGGTAATTGGTCTGTTTCGTATTTTCTATTTCTTCCTGATTCAGTTGGGAGATTGTACATTTCTAGAAATTTGTCCATTTCTTCTAGGTTGCCCATTTTATCAGTGTATAATTGTTCATAGCAATCTCTTATGATCCTCTCTATCTCTGTGGTGTCAGTTGTAAACTTCTTTTTCATTTCTGGTTTTACTGATTTGGGCCCTCTCTCTTTTTTTCTTGATGAGTCTAGCTGAAAGTTCATCAATTTTGTTTAGCTTTTCAAAGAACCAGCTCTTAGTTCCATTGAGCTTCTCTATTTTTTGTTGGTCTCTATTTCATTTATTTCTGTTCTGATCTTTATGATTTCTCTCCTTCAACTAAATTTGGGTTTTGTTTGTTCTTCTTTTTCTCGTTCCTTTAGGTGTAAGGTTAGTTTGTTTCTTTGAGATTTTTCTTCTTTCCTGAGGTAAAGCTTGAATCACTATAAACTTCCCTCTTAGAACTGCTTTTGCTATATCCCATTAATTTTGAATCATTGTGTTTTCATTTTCACTTGTCTCCAGGTATTTTTTTTATTTCTTCTTTGATTTCTTCAGTGATACATTGCTTGTCTAGTAGCATACTGTTTACCTTCCACATGTTTGTGTTTTTCCCTTAACTACTTATAGTGGATATAGATGATTTTACTATTTTTGTCTTTTAATCTTCCCACTTGCTTTGTATGTCATTGACTTACTACACTTACTATATATTTGCCTTTACCAGTGAACTTTTTCTTTTCATAATTTTCATGTTTCTAGTTATGACCTTTTCTTTTTCACTAAAAAAGTCCTTTTAACAGTTTTGTAAAGTTGATTTTGTGGTGCTGAACCCTTTTAGCTTCTGCTTGTCTGTAAAACTTTTGATCTCTCCAAATCTGAATGAAACCCTTGACAGAGTATTCTTGGTTGCAGGTTTTTCCCTTTCATAATTTTAAATATATCATGCCATGCCCTTCTGGCCTACAGAGTTTCTGCTGAAAATTCAGCTGACAGCCTTATGGGAGTTCCCTTGTATGTAACTTGTTGCTTTTCCCTTTCTGCTTTTAATAGTCTTTATTTATCTTTAATTTTTGCCATTCTAATTACAATGTGACTTGGGGTTGTCCTTTTGGGTTGATCCTGTTTGGGTCTCTCTGTGCTTCCTGGACCTGGATGTCTGTTTCCATTCCCAGGTTAGGGAAGTTTTCAGCTGTTAAGTTTTCAAATGTGTTCTCTGCCCTTTTCTCTCTCTCTTCTCCTTCTGGGACCCTACAATGCGAACGTTAATACACTTGATGTTGTCTCAGAGGTCTCTTACACTGTCTTCATTTCTTTCTTTCTTTTTCTTTTCTGTTCAGCTTCAATAATTTCCACTACCCTGTCTTCCAACTCACTAATCTGTTCCTCTGTATCATTTAAACTACTGTTGATCCCTTCTAGTGTATTTTTTACCTCAGTTATCATATTCTTCATCTCTGTTTGGTTCGTCTTTATATTTTCTAACTCTTTGTTTAAAACTTCAAACTTCTCATACTATTGATCCATTCTTCTCCCGAGTTCTTTGACCATCTTTATAATCATTACCTTGAACTCTTTATTGGGTAGATTGCCTATCTCCACTTTACTTATTTCTTCTTCTGAAGTCTTATTTTGTTCTTTCATTTGGAACTTGTTCCTGTTGCCTCATCTTGCCTAATTTGCTGTTTTTATTTCTATATATCTGGTAGGTTGGTTACATTTCCCAGCCTTGGAGAAGTGGCCTTTTGTAGGAGACATCCTATGCATCCCAGCAGCATACTCCCCCCTGGTCACCAGAACCGTATGCTCTAGGCATGCCCCCTATGTGGGCCGCATGGGTCCTTCTGTTGTGGAGGGCTGACTGCTGTGGGCAGTCTTGTAGGCATGGCTATCCACAGTTCAGTTGGTTGCCAGGCCCTGCCTTATGTGGAGGTTGCTAGCTGCTGGTTGAGGAGCTGGGTCACAAGATGGCTGTCTGTGGAACCCTGGGGGGTCCTGGGGTTAGTGCTGGTTCACTGGTGGGCAGAGCCAGGTTCTGGAGTTGGTAGCTGTGAGACCTGGGTTCCTGGATCTAGTGTGTCCTGCCAGTGGGTGGGGCTGGTTCCTGACACAACTGGCTGCAGGTTCTAGGGTGTCCCAAAGCTGGTGTTGGCCTGCTGATGAGTGGAGCTGGATAATGAAGTGGCTGGCTGAGGAGTCTAAGGTATCTCAGAGCTGCTGTTGGCCTGCTAGTTGGTGGGGCTGGGGCCCAGAGGATCCCAGGGCTGGTATCAGCCTGCTAGTTGATGGGGTCAGGGCCCAGGGGGTCCAGAGGTGACTGCTGGCTTACTGATGGGCAGAGCCGACTCCTAGGATCTCTGGCTGCAGGGCCCTGGAATTGGTGCTGGCCCACTGGCAGGCAGCCAGCTCCTGATGCAGCTGGCTAAGTCCAGGGTGTCCCAAAGCTTGTGGCCTGCTTGTGAGTGGGGCCAGATCCCAGGACAGCTGGCTGAGGGGCCTCAGGTGTCTCAGAGCTGGGGTTGGCTGCCTGGTGGGTAGGCTGGGTCCTGGTACAGCAGGCTGCAAGGCTATGGTGGTCCTGGGACTCGTGTCCACCTGCTGATGGGTGGAGTTGGGGCCCAGGGGATCCTGGAGCTGGTGCTCACCCATCGGTGGGTGAAGCTGGGTCCTGGGGCTAAAGCCAGCCGACTGACAGGCAGAGCTGAGTTCTGGGGTCGCTGGCTGAAGGGCCCAGGTGTCCTATAGCTGGTGTCAGCCCACTGATGGGTGGGGCCAAGGCCCTGGGAGTTTTGGGGCTAATGTTGGCTCACTGGTAGATGGAGCCATGTCCAAGATACCTGGAAGCAGGGCCCTGGAGGTCCTGGAGTTGGTATTGGCCCATTGGTGGGTGGGGCTGGTCACAGGGTCCAGGGTGTCCCAAAGCTTATTCCAGCCTGCTGGTGGGTGGGCTGGGTCTTGCCACGCAGGCTGCAGGGCTGCAGTGGCCCTGGGGCTGCTGTTGGCCCACTGATGGACAGAGCTTGGTCCCGGGGTCTCTGGCTGCAGGGCCCTGGGTGTCCCAAGGTTAATGCCTGCAACAGGGGTGTGTCAGGCCCAGTTCTCAGCCCTCTGGTGGACATGGCCTTCTCCCAGGGTGGCTGTGGGGTTAGGGAATCTTAAGGCAGCCTGCCTGCTGGTGGGTGGGGCTGTGTCCCTGCCCAGCTAGTTGCTTGGCCTGAGGCATTCCAGTACTGGTACCAATAGGCTGGGAGTGGGGCCAGGTCCCAGTGCTAATAAGCTAGAGGGAGAATTCCAAATTGGCATTTGCCAGCACCAGTGTCCACATGGTATTAGGAGCTCCCCAAAATGGCTTCTGCCAGTGTCTATGTCCCCAGGGTGAGCTCCAGTTGTCTCCTGCCTCTCCAAGAGGCTCTCCAAGATGAGGAGGCGGGTCTGACCTAGGCTCCTTTCAAATTACTGTTTCTGCCCTAGGTCCTGGAAGGTGTGGGATATTGTGTGTGCCCTTTAAGAGTGGGGTTTCTATCTCCCACAGCCCTCTCGTTCTCCTGAAAGTAAGCCCTGCGGGCCTTCAAAGCCAAACATTCTGGGGGTTCATCTTCCCAGTACAGGACCCTCAGGCAAGGGCTCAGACCCATGGCTCCTTCAGAAGAACCTCTGCTATTTTATTTGTCCTCCCCTTTATAGGTCACTCACCCAGGGGTATGGGTCTTGACCATACCACAACTCCACCCCTCCTGCCCATCTTATTGTGGTTCTTTCTTTATATCTTTAGTTGCAGAAGATCTTTTCAGTTAGATTCTGGTCTTTCTCATCAATAGTTGCTCTGTAAATAGTTGTGATTTTGGTGTGTCCATGAGAGGAGGTGAGCTCAGGGTCTTCCACCATCTTGGTCAAACTCCCTATAGACTCTTTATTCAACCCTAATCTGTTTGAAATTGTATTAAAGACTAGATAAGCACAAAGCAAGGACACCTATCAACGATGTCCACAGGTCCAGGAAAAGAGTTAATATCATAGATAGTAGACTCAAAATTCAAAATTATCTTGGGACCCTAGAAACTAAGAGTGAAATCTCCAAAATGTAGGGTGAAGACATGAACACAAAGTACTGCATTTATACTGAAAGTTAATTACACAGATGGGAAGACCAAATCAGACAGAAGTTTGAATATTTAAGATCTTATTAAGATCTGTAGGTTTTAGTTGAATATAAGCTTAATACAAGTCAGTGATATGCTACCAAATACGATATTACTGTAATCAGGATTACTGCAATCAGACTAAATTAATAGAACTAGAATATCCAGAATATAGGAGGTAACATGGCCACACTGCATTCTATGCCAGCCAAGGGCAGCATAGTGAAGAGTTGGAGTTAAACAAACCTAGGCTCAAATTCTGGCATAAAGGTCACTTGTTAGTTGCAAAAGTGACAGACAAAAGCACCTCTGTAAGCCTCAATTTCTTCATCTACTGTTATTGTAGAGATGTAGAAGACTTAGCACTATGCATGCAACATAATAAGAGCTCTATAAAGGGTAGGTATTATTATTGTTATTAGTATGCTACTTGTGGTATTATTCACTTCCAGCTGTAATAGTCTCAGCAGTATACTAATCATTTGGAGTGCATCCAAAGAAAAGCACCAAGAGAGGAAATAATTTTATTTTTCAAATAGTTGAAAAAAAACTGAGAGTGTTGACCTTGGCAAAGAAAAAACTAAAGAAGACCTGCTTTCATACATAAGAGACTTATTCTGTATAAATCCAGAAAGCCAAACATTATAGGAATAACCAAAAGACATACTATTCAATTACACATAAGAAAACTGTAGCAACAGAAGCTGTCCTATAAGGAAAAGAGCTACTTGAGGATGGAGTTTCCTCATAAAACCTCCATACAGTTTTCCACAGTGGTTGCACCCATTTACATTCCCACCAAAGTGCAGAGGTTCCCTTTTCTCCACACCCTCACCAACAGTGTTATTTCTTGTTTTTTTTTTTTTTTTATTATAGCCATTCTAACAGATATGAGGTGATATCTCATTGTGGTTTTGATTTGCATTTCCCTAATGATTAGTGATGTTAAGCATTTTTTCATGTACCTGCTGGCCACCTGTATGTCTTCTTTGGAAAAATGTCTCTTCAGATCTTCTGTCCATTTTTTGATCAGATTTTTGGGGGTTTTTCTGTTTGTTTGTTTGTTATAGAGTTATAAGAGTTCTTTATATATTTGGGATATTGACCCCTTATCAGATATATTTGCAAATATTTTGTCCCATTCAGTAAGTTGCCTTTTCATTTTGTTGATGCTTTCCTTTGCTGTGCAAGACAAAATTATTTTTAAGACAAGAAATATTACTGGAGACACATAGAGACAGATCATAGTGATAAAAGAGTCAATATATTAGGAATATATAACAACCATAAATGTATATACACATAACAAGTGAATTCCAAAATACATGAAGCAAAATCTGACTAAACTGCAAGGGGAATTTAACAATTATAGTTGGAGATTTCACTACTCTGCTCAGTATTTGATGGAACTAGACAGAAAAACAGTAAGAGTATCAAAGGTATGAAAAATACTATCTACCAATTTGACCTACTGACATTTATAGAATACACCAAACAAAAGCAGAATACACATACTTTCTAAGCACACATGAAACAATCAGGATATTCCTATGCCAGGCCATAAAGTAATCTCATAAATTTAAAAGGACTGAAGTCATACAAAGTATGTTCTCTGACAGCATTGGAATTAAATTAGGAATCCATAACAGAAAATCTCTAGAAAATCCCCAAATACTAAGAAACTAAACAACACACTTCTAAATAATGTATGGGTCAAAAAATCACAAGGGAAATTAGAAAATATTTTGAACTGAATGAAAGTGGAGGCACAAAATATCAAAATTTATGGAACAGCGCCTAAATGCTTAGAGAGAAAATTATAGCTTTACACACCTATATTAGAAAGGAAGAAGAATCTCAAGTCAATAATGTAAGTTCCCACTTAGAAGCTAGAAAAATTAAAAATTAAACAAAAGCAAGCAGAAAGAAGAAAATAATAAATATTTCTATTGATTTCTTTTCTGACAGAAATTTATGAAATAGAAAACAAAGAAACAACAGAGAAAAATCAATAAAACAAAGGACTTCCCTGCTGGCTCAGTGGTTAAGAATCAGCCTGCCAATGCAGGAGACATGGGTTGGGGCCCTGGTCCGGGAAGATCCCACATGCTGCGGAGCAACTAAGCTCATGTGCCACAACTACTGAGCCTGCGCTCTAGAGCCCGCGAGCCACAACCACTGAAGCCGGCGTACTTAGAGCCCATGCTCCACAACAAGAGAAGTCACTACAATGAGAAGCCCGTGCACCGCAACAAAGAGTAGCCCCTGCTCACCGCAACTAGAGAAAGCCCGCGTGCAGCAACGAAGACCCAACGCAGCCAAAAATAAAAAATAAATAAAATAAATTTATTTTTTAAAAAAATCAATGAAACAAAATACTGCTTCTCTGAAATAAACAAAATTGGAAAACCTTAAGCTAGACTGACAAAGTAAAAAGACACAAATTATCAAAACCAGGGGAGGAAGGGCAATTTCAAAAGGTTATATACTGTATAATTCCATTCATACAACATTTTCAAAATGACAAAATTATAGTAATAGAGAACAGATTATAAACAAGTAGCATGAGGTTGTTGCTTTCATGTGGTGCAAATTGTTCTGTATTCTGATTGTTATATTGGTTACAGAAATTCATGTATGTAATAAAATTTCATAAAACTACACACACACACGAAATGAATACGTGTAAAAACTGGTGAAATACAAATAAAGTCTGTAGTTTAGTTAACTTACTGTGCTATTTTTACAAATTTTTATGAGTCTACCATTATTTCAAAATAAAGTTTTAAAAGAACTTAGTCTTTTCAACCTCATACCACATACAAAAAGTTAATTCAAAATGGACATATGTCTAAATATAAGAACTAAAGCTATTGATTTTCTAGAAAATGTACAAGAAAGTCTGTTTCCTTAGGTTAGGTAAAGACTTCTTAGTTATAACACCAAAAGTACAATTCACAGTGAAAAAAAAATAATGGATTGAACTTCACCAAAAGGAAAAGATTTTAATCTTTAAGACATCATTAAGAAAATGAAAAGACAGAAATAAATAATTGGGGCCTAATTAAACTTAAAAGCTTTTGCACAGCAAAGGAAATCATCGCTAAATCGAAAACACAACGTACTGAACGGAAAAAATATTTGTAAATGATATGACCGATAAGGGGTTAATATCCAAAATACATAAGTAGTTTATACAACTCAGTATTAATAATTAATAGTGCGACAACATGGATGGACCTGGAGGGTTTTATGCTAAGTGAAATAAGTCAGACAGAGAAAGACAAATACTACAAATATCACTTATATATGGAATAATCTAAAAAATGAAACAAAAGAATGAATATAACAAAACAGAAGAAGACTCACAGAGAACAAACTAGTGGTTACCAGTGGGTAGAGGGAAAGAGGGAGAGGCAAAATAAGGATAGGGGATTAAGAGGTACAAACTACCATGTATAAAATAAATAAGCTACAAAGATATATTGTACAGCACAGGGAATATAGCCAATATTTTATAATAACTTTAAATGGTGTATAATCTGTAAAAATACTGAATCACTATCTGTAGACCTGAAATTAATATAATATTGTAAATCAATTATACTTCAATTTTAAAAAATTTTAAGAAAATGAAAAGACACAGCTGAGAGAAAATATTTGAAAATCATATATACAATAAAATATATTATACTACTTAATAAAAAAATTAACAACCCAATTTAAAATGGTCAAAATATCTGAATAGACATTCCACCAAAGAAGATATACAAATTTCTAATAAGTATATGAAAAGCTATACATCAGTAGTCATTAGGAAAATGCAAACTAAAACCACAACAAGGTGCTACCCCTGTGATCCAAAAGACTGACAATACCAAGTGTTAACAAGTATGTAGAGAAACAGATCCTTCATACGCTGCTGGTGAGAATGTAAAATACCATGGCTACTTTGGAAAACACTTTAGCAGTTTCTTAAAAAGATAAATTTAAACCTACTGTACAACCCAACAAAACCACCCCTAGCATGTTCACAGCAGCATTATTCACAATAGCCAAAAGGTAAAAGTAGCTCAAGGGTCCACTGACAGATAAGTAAACAAAATGTGATATATACAATGGAATATTATTCAGGCTTAAAAGGAAGGAAATTCTGACACATGCTACAACATGGATGAACCTAGAATATATTATGCTAAGTGAAATAATCCAGTCACAAAAAGACAAATACTCTTATGATTCCATTTGTATGAGGTACATAGGGTGGTCAAATGTATAGAGACAGAAAGTAGAATTGGTGGTTGCCAGGGGACTGGGAGGAGGGGAGAACAAGAAGTTATTTGTTAATGGGTACAGAGTTTCAGTTTTACAAGATGTAAAGAGTTCTGAAGATGGATGGTGGTGATGGTTGCACAACAGTGTGAATGTACTTAACACCATTTAATTGTACATTTAAACATGGTTAAGATGGTAAATTTTATTATGTGTATTTTACTACAATTAGAAATTTTTAAGTAATAAAAATAACCAGAATCATAGGGTTTTTCAAAAAGTAAAACAAAACATGAGTCACCTTAAAACCTTGGGACTGCAAAGCTATTGTTATATAGTCCATGTTCAGTTTTCTCTGTAGATTATGTGAGTTTAGATATCACAGCTTTGATAGAATTTTGTATGCTGCTATTGCAGTGCCAGATCCAGAAGAGTAAGGTGCAGGCCTGAAGAACAGCAGCCTAGCTTTGTCACAATCCAGTCCCTCAAGCATATCCAGCCCAGGACATAGCCAACAGAAGACCACAAACAGAATGGACAGGATAAGGACTCTTCCATAACAAGACTATGAAGCCACTTCCAAACCAAGACCGGAGGGAGGGAAGTGGGCGGGGGGGGGCGATGAGTGTATTTCCTGTGCCCTGCCTGTGGCTCTGGCCTTTCTTCTTCTTTTTTTAGTTGACCAATTTTTAGTTTGGAAGAAAAAGAAAAAGGCAAAAGAACGTGAGTTTGAGATTTACAGAAAATACCAAAAAAAAAAAAAAACAAAACAAAAATGGGGGCTGTTCTCACACAAACTGACCAAGGGTAAGACCAGAGACACTCCCTCCCCTCCTAGCTTCAATCCAGCCACTATAAACAGCAGCAGGAAAAGAAAGAACCTAACTATTCTGAAGATCCTAACTATTCCCTTGAAAAGATTCACAGATGCTAGAAGAGCCTCTGTGCTGAGACTGGAGCCCCAAGCCAAAGTATTCATTACCTCCCTCATATCCTCCCCACTGGCTTGTCCTTTAATTTCCCTGACTTAGTCAACCATATATTTTCCTAATATTCTAGTCTCTGATCCCCACTCACTTTGTATTCCTCTCTCTCTCCCTTTCCCTTCAAGTCCTCCCATCAATTTTTTTAAAGCACTTCCTTACTTTCTAACACTGCAAGTGTTCCAGGATCACCTTGTATTTTCCCTGCTCCAGATCTGGAATCATACACTTCTCCAAGGAGCCCTGGTTCCTTTTGAGAATAGTATTTAAAAATCAAGATCTGGGCACAACATGTGCTTGCTGCTATCAGGGTATCACTACTTCTAGGTCCTCTCAGTAGACACAGATAGGAGGTGTATATGTACATACTAACTGATATATGCCCACTTGTCTGTATTTATTTCTGTATCTATCTGTATAACCATTAAAAGGAAGAAAAAACGGAATACGTTAGTTCATACTGACGTCTCCAAATCCAATCCAGTACCAAAGGGTTCATTCTAGAATTCCCATTTGCTTGTCATTTCTTTCTGTAATAGTGAGAAACCTGCTTGTCATCAATTATATTTACTTACTTGTTCAACAGCAGTAAAAAAAAAATGCAGTTTCAGAATTGCTATTCCATACTCCTATGAAAAACAAATTTATCAACTACAGTACAGTGTTTCTGTTCAGTACTTTTTTCATTAGCCTTGCAGAATCCAAAGTAAAGCTTCTTATTTAAAATCCTTTCTTCTCCGAGCATTTAGTGTGGTTGTGTCATTCATTGTAACAGAATTAAGATTCACTTGTAAATCCACATTCCATCTTTAGTTTCCCAACATCCTGGTTGATTATTTTAAATTTGAGTACAGTAAAATTCACTCTTTGTGGTATAAAATTTCTATGAGTTTTGACAATTGCATAGAATCAAGTATCCATTAGCACATCACCACACAGAACAGTCTGATTACCGAAGAAGCTCCCTCATGCCACCCCTTCATTATCAATCCCTTTCTCCACTCTCACCCCTAGCAAACTGATCTGTTGTTTTTTGGTTTTGGGTTTGTGTCCCAAAACCAAAATAGTTTCGTTTTTTTCAGAATGTCGTATCAATGGAATCATGCAATATTTAACCTTTGGGATATGTCTCCATCCACTTAGCAAAATGCATTTAGGATTCATCCATGTTGCTGTGAATCAATAGTTCATTCTTCTTTAATGCTGAACAGTATTCCACCGAATGGATGTACCACTCTTTGTCTACCCATTCATCCACATACGGCTTTTTCTGTGAACATAAGTTTTCAATTGACTTGGGTAAATTTCTAAGAGCAAGACTAGAGGGTCATATGATAAGTGTATGTTTAGCTTTATAGGAAATTGCCAAACTCTTTTCCAGGGTGGGTATACTAATTTGCATTCTCACCAGCAATGTATGAGAGTTATTGTTCCACATCCTCAACAGCACTCGGTATTGTCAGCTTTGTTTGTTTGTTAGATATTCTAATAGATTTGTAGCAGTATCTCATTGTGGTTTTAACTTCCATTCCCCGATGATAATGATGTTGAACATATTTTCATATACTTACTTTCCATCCAAATATCTTCTCTGGTGAAGTATCTTTTCATAACTTTTGTCCATTTTTTAATTCAGTCTCTAATTTTTTTAATTTTAAGAGTTCTTTATAAGTTCTGGATGTAACTCTTTTATCAAATGTGTGATTTTTAAAAATATTTTCTTCCAGTCTGTGGCTTCACTTTTTCATTCTCTTTACAGGGTATTTCACAGAGCAAGTTTTTGATTTTGATAAAGTCTAATTTATCAACTATTTTCTGTTATGGATCATACTTTTGATATTGTTATTTTAAAACTTTTCACTAATTCCAAAGCCACACAGATTTCTCCTACTTTTTCTTCTAGAAATTGTATAAGTTTTGTGTTTTATATTTAAGTATAGGATCAATTTTGAGTTAACTTTTGTATAAAGTACAAGATATATATCAAGGTTCATCTTTCGCAGAACTTCCAACTGTTCCAGTGCCATTTATAGAAAAGACTTCCTTTCTCTTGAATTGCCTTTGCATCTCTGTCAAAAATAAGTTGACAACATTTGTGTGCATCTATTTCTAAGCTCTCTATTCTGTTCCACTGATCTGTGTGTTTCCTTTACCAATACCATACTCCCTTGATTACTATAGCTTTATAATAAATCTTGAAATCAGGTAATGTGAATCTTTCAACTTTGTTTTTCTTTTTCAGAATTTTTTTGCCTATTCTAATTCCTGTGTGTGTCTGTGTGTATTAGAATATATATGTACATATATTATATATATATGTGTGTGTGTATATATATATATACAAAAAGATGGAATGTAGATTTACAAATGAATCTATTACAATGAATGACACAACCACACTAAAGGCTTGGAAAAGAAAGCAGCTAATCTAAGTAGCTTTATTTTGACAAGAGATTATTATATATATATATGTGTGTGTGTGTGTGTGTATATATATATACATTCACACATACACCTATAGAAGAGTTTTCTTTGGTTTTCTATACTGAGTTGAATATATTGATCACATATTAGGGAGAATTGATGTCTTAACAACATTGAGTCCTCTAATCCACGAACATGTTATCACTCTCTTCATTTATTTGACTTCTTTCACCTCTGTTTTATAGTTTTCAGCATAAATATTCTGCATACATTTTGTCAGATTTATACTTTTGGTGCTATTATAAATGGTATTTTTGGAAATTTCAGATTCCAATGTTCATTCTACTACAGAAACGTGATTCACTTCTGTACATTAACATGCTATCCTGCAGCCTTGTAAACTCATTGTTAGTTCTAGAAATTTTTTATCGATTCTTTGGGTTTTTCTAATGTAGATTATCATGTTATCTGCAAATAGAGACAGTTTTATGTCTACCTTTCCAAACAGCATGCCTTTTATTTCTTTGTCTTGCCTTATTGCACTATGTGCAAGTATGATGTTGAATAGGAGTGGTGAGAGTGAACATCCTGCCTCCTTCTCAATCTCAGATGGATAATATTCCAGTCTTTCATTATTAAGAATGATGTTACTGTAGCATTTTTATAGATGCTTTTTATCAGGTTAGGGAAGTTCTTTACTCTTCCTAGTTTACCAAGAGTCTATATCATGAATGAATGTTAAATTTTATCAAATGCTTTCTCTACATATATTGAGATGATCAACCTGTTAAGTAAGTTAGACACCACACACACACACACACACACACACACACATGCAGCTTGTAGGAGTTTAGGAGTTTAAACTGCATTAAATTTATAAATTAATTTCGAGACAATTTCAAGATATTTAGTCTTCCTACCCATGACATTTTGCATCTCCATGTAAACCTTCTCTTATGTTTTTCAATAAAGCTTTACAATATCCTCTATTTAAATTTGGTGCAACATTTCTTAAATATGTTCAAAGGTACTATGGCTTTTAATTTTATAAAGAGTACCATTTTTATCATATATTCTAATTTTTGTACCTAGTTTATAAAAATGCAAATGGTTTTGCTATATAGAGCTTGAATCCAGCAATCTTGATGAACTCTCTTATTATTTCTAGACATCTGTGACTTGAAGTTTATGAATTCACTAGGTAAACAATTACACATCTGCTAATAAAAACAAGGTTGCGTCTTCCTTTTTAATTCGTATATATTTTATTTATTTACTTTTCTTATTTGCTGGAAGACACAGAACTCTTGCATTTCTGCTTACCTTACAATCAGAGACACTGGCTGCCTTTTTTCCAGGTTATTTTTTCAAAGATGTTTGTATATTAAACAGTCTTAGAAGATAGAGATAGGGCCTCCCTTCAGAGCCAAGAGGAGGCATGCTTAATGTCCAATATAATAAAGATAATATTTCCCTGCAGAATAAAGGGCAGGCCTGTTACTTCTCACTATAAACGATTCAGGTTTCCTAATTTCAGGGTTACCCTCCTGTTATATAACCCGCTGCATGTTCAAGTATCACCTAGCAGTCTTCCTGTTGTCCTATGGGAAATGGGACTCAAGAAAGCAATGCAAAAGATTTGCTGATACTCTGGCCACTGCTATTGCTGTAAAAAATAAACCCCTTTGTGTCTGACACAGGAGTTTCATATCTTTTGCCAGCATCCATGAAACTGGCAGGCTACCTTGTTAGCTTGCAAGTAGGTTAAAACTTCAGAACCTTCAAAGTTCTTGACATTATTCTGCTGGCTAGAACCTCCAGCACAATGGTGGCCTGCGGGCATTGTTGTCTTCTTCCTGATTTCAAAGAAAATGCTTCTAACACTTTACCATTAAGCATAACAATTGATTTAGATTCTTGGTGGATACTCTTTTTCATGTTATGAGAAGTGGTTAAAAAAAATTCCTAACCCACTTAACTTGGGAAACTGCTGCCTTAGTGACCTAAAAAGAGTTGAGACACAGCTTTCAAAAGTGGCTCTCCTTAGAATCAAAAATAGGAAAGAAATCCCTAGGAGGGAGCTACTGAGATTTCATGTAAGACAGTTCTTTATGTCCTGCCCTGCAGGACATTTGACATTCTTGGCCTCAACCAACAAGATACCAGTAGCATCCCTAGTCTCAGTGATTGAACCCCCTCTTCCCCCAACAATTTTTTCAAATGTGCTCTAGAGCCAGGGTTGGCAGTCTTTTTCTATAAAGAGCCAGACAGCAAATATTTAGGTTCTGTGGACCATACAGCCTCTGTTGCAACTACTCAAGTCTGCTATTGTAATGCAAAAGCAGCCATAGACAATACATAAATAAATGGTCATGGCTGTGTTCCAATAAAACTTGACAAAAACAAGTGGTAGCAAGATTTGGCCTTCAGGCTGTACTTTGCTGACTCCTGCTCTAGAGGAATGGGTAGATCCCATCCCTCAAATTTCACAGATAAGGAAAATGGGGTCAGGGATGAAGTGATTTCTCCAGCATTTTGATTTCACAGCACTTTATACCAAGCAAAGATTAGAACCCAGGCCTCCTAACTGCTGGTGCTCTTCCTACTAGGTCACCCAACAGAATAAATGACACCGTGGCAGAATCTGCCTCAGCAAGTATTTTTATCCATTTCTACTAAATGTATGCAAATATATATCGATACTTGGCAGATGTCCATGAATATTTAAGTCTCTGCTCCAGCTGTCTCCCTCCTCTGTGGTGTGCAGTGTTTCTCTAGTTTTACATCATTCCCAGATGAAAACACCATTGTTCCATTCCAAGAATGTTCATGAAAACATGCAATATAATTGGGTTGAAGGTTGAACCCAGAAGCAGAGACTTTCCACAATAACTCAGCATAAATCATTCATCTGCTAGATATTTCTAAGTCTATCCTCACAGTATTGACCACAGCCCTGATTTTTCATCTGCACAACAGGGCTCATACCCAATCAAACTGAAGTCTATTTTCAAGTGGGAGTCCCTGCAGAACTGGATCTAATATTAATCTATACAAAGTATAAGAATATATAACATCTACTTTTCATTCATCTGCAATTGCTAAGACGACATCCACAAAGATATTTTGTTTGGCCTGACTGATTCTTCACAAAAGTGCTAAATAAATTGCCTCATGGAAGAACTATGTAATAATAAGTAGCTGTTAGCAGTGATACACACAGCTTGAAGTAAAGCAGTTGTTCTCAGAAAAGGACTTGGGCTTAGACAAGAAGAGCAACATAATCAGCCTTGGCCAAAACCAAGACATTTGCTGGTTTACTCAATGTATCTGGGGCCATTTTTACCCTCACTTGGTATGACTCACATGTTGGGTAGAAGACTGGACTACATGAACTAAAGTTCTTCCAACTCTAAGATTTAGTTAGTCTAAATTCAGAAAAAGAAAAAAAAAGAGAGAATGTTACATCCTGGAGAAACCCTCATAGAAGATGAACTCAGGCATGAAGAACAGACAGAAGTTAGATGTAGAAACAGAAGGGAGAGGTGCATGAAGAGATCAATGTAGCCCTGTACAAATGGGCTCCTCTCGTCCTCCTCATATCCAAACAGTAAAACCCACTCAGAAGCTCTAAGGTTATCCCAATAACAAGAAGCGCCTGAAGAGATAACCTTCTAAGAAATGATTTAGAATTTACTGCACCAAAGCAGCAGTAATGATGCCAGTAAGAGCCAATGGTCTGGCATATTTGGTCACTGAGCAGTAATAATCTTAGATGGCAATTTCTGTTGGAATCTGATATATTCAAATCTTTTGAGCTAAATAAATGACAGGCAAGGACAGATGCCAACAATTACACTTAATGCCTGCTTTCTGATGAAGAGAAGAAATATTTAGGCACTAGAATAGAGTCAGTAGCACTTGCCTTCATTCTGTGCCTGGAAAAACTAACTTAGCTTCTTTGAAAGTTGACTTCCCCCATGGTATGGGTAGACTAACCAGGACTAGAATGTTTATATCCTTGGCTTACATCATTTAGGTTTAAGTTCTCCAAAGGGTAATGTGTAATCCAAAGCTGCTAAATGTCAAAGTCAACCAAAAAACAAAACAGAATTCTAAAGAAATCAAAACAAAGGTTTAGACATCCGAACTTTTGATAAGGATTTGTCAAGCATCATCAGTTCCTTGCCTAACTTGGAAGCAAACCAAATTTCCTCATGTGGATGGCTTTGGAGCCGCCTAGTGGCAGCCACAGGGGACCTACAGAACTCGAGTCCTGGAAAAGACCAGGCTTTCAAGAAAGAGTGTTCGTTATGTGTGTCGGTGATCAATTCACACAAACATATCAGCTCCTACAATGTGCTCAACACACTATATTAAACACCAGGAATGCAAAGATGAATAAATGTTGGTCCCTACCCTCATGGAACTCACAGCCTACTATGCAAACAAGTAAGAATAGAAATAACTCTGAAACAACGTAGTAAGCACTTATAATCTGCATAAATAGGGAAAGAGGATGAAGTCAGGAGTGTGTAATAAAGGGGAATGACTTCTTAGCCAAGTCTTGACTAAAGGATAAGTAGAAGTCTATCTGCTAGAGAATCCAAGTACATATATATTTTCATGCCTTTGCTAATTCCACTTCCTGCTTGGAATATTCCCCCTTTTCTACATATCATACTTAGAATACTAAGACTAGAGTACAGTAGGGTGGAAAGAAATCTGGAAAAACAGGGTGGGACCAAACTTATAAGTGCCTTTAAAGTTCTAGCTTTATCTTCCAGAGTCTGAAGAGATGTCAGAGGCTCTGAATCAGAGAAGTGACCTACTGAAGGTTATTCATGAGAATAACTCTGATAGCAGTATGAAAAATGTATTAGTAGAGCTGGGGAGCAGAGAGACCATTAATATGTCATAATATTCCAAGGGAAAGGTAAGGGCTGGCAGCACAGCAGTAGCAAGAAAGAGGATTCCAGAGTTAAAGACTACTATACCTATGTTAAAGACCTAAGTTAAAGACTACTATACCTGATGGCCAAGTGAATATGGGAGATTAGACTCAGAAAAGAACAAAAAATAGTTCAAAGTTTTCCTTAAGAGACAAGGTAGAGAGTGATGCCTTTAACCAAGGTACGGAACACAGGAGAAGTCAAGAGGATGAGTAATAATGAGGAACTTTAGTAAATTTTATTTGGGGTACAAATTAGATCTAATATCTGTTTAAGAAACACTAGGAAGTGTCTGCAAAACTCCTAACCCTGAAAAAATTATAACCATCTCAAAATAATCGAGTTATAACCACTATTAAAATGTTAATTGTTGTTATCTCTTAGTGATATAGGAAAAAGAACAATCACTTCCATTTTCATAAATAACATCCTGAAATTGATCCAGTCTCAGAAGATTAAACTCTCTCTAAACAATGAAAATTTTCTAGCAAAGGTGAACATCTTATTCCCCTTACTTTTGTCCCCTTTGACGCATCCAAAAATATCCATCTTTCAAGGAACAACCTGAGTTCCACCTTTGCCACAAAGCCTTATCTTACTCCTTCAGACCTTACACATTAACCTTTTAGGGTAACATATCTGAACTCTCATAGCACTTAGCATAGATAATGTTCTACTACATTGTCCTTTACGATTTGCTGGAGTTTTAAGGTAATTTAGTTGTATTTCTCCAACTATATTTAAGTTCCTTAAGGAGTAAGGCACTGGCCTACTTCTGCTGTCAGCCAGAGGCCAACTAATCCTTATTCCAACTAATCACCTAATCCACCTCCCTTATATTTTACAAATGATAAAACTGGGCCCAGACAAGTTAAATAAGTTGGCCAGTGTTCACAAGTAGTTTATGGTAGATCTCAGACTGAGGTCAGGTACCCAGAGTTCTATTTCCATAACATTTCTATGCTTTCAGATGCCCCATAAATATTTAGTGAGCTACTTGTGCTGTTATGCTTCCTTTTCTATGGGACATGTTTGTATCTTAATAGAATATTGAAATACCTAAAGATCCAAATTAATGATTAGTTAACAGTGGAATTATAAGCCTCCTGAAAGGCAGCAAGGAAGATATTTGGGGACAGGGAGACATTCTGGGAAACTCAGAATCATATCACAAATTTCAGTATCCAGCCATGTTAGAATGACAGAAGCCGGATTAACCCTTCTACCTTAAATAACTTTACAAAAGGACCAAGATACATGAAACAATGGTTTCAGACATAAAAACATAAAGCACAGGACAGTGATTCCTGAAGAAGGAAAAACAAACAAGGTGAGTCCTATCGTGCCTGATCTCACAACCTGGAGAGAGCTTTCAGGCTGTAGTACAGAAGGGGGAACCCAAACAGAACTCAGCAGTCTTCCTGAGTTGTTGAGACAGAGTTCAGAGCTAGGAGAGGCCAAGGCAACTAAAATTTACAGAACAGAGTACCGGAGAGGAAGGAGCTACACAAAGAACATGAGCTCCAGAGATCTGCAGTGGAGTCTCCTGCCATCCTTGCATATGTGAGAAAACTACCAAGGCAAGGAAAAGAGCCACCAGGAAGGAGTAAGTAAAACAATCACCACAGTACACACAGGGCCAGGAATAATTCATGCTCTGGGCAGCCAGACTGAAAAGACCTCATAACACACAAGGCATTGAGTAAGAAGGGTATAGATATAGAAAGTACTGCCTCAGAAAGGTATTGCCACAATAGAGAAGCCAAATTAGCCATAGACTACCCTAACAAAACTTAAAAGAAAGCCTTGAAAAAAAATCAAACTGATCCCAAGGATCTTAACTTCATCTCTCAAAAAGACAAATAATATTTAAAGGAACGTCAAAATATCCAGCATCCAACAATGTAAAATTTAAAATGTCTGACATCCAGTTTAAAACTACTATCATACAAAGAAACAAGAAAATATAACCCATAAACAGGAGAAAAATCAATAAATATAAACAGACACAGAAATGAGAAAGATGATTAAGGTGGTAGCCAAAGATATGAAAAAACTATTTAAAAGTATATTTAATATGTTTAAGAAGATAAAAGAAAGCACAGGAGTGAAAATGAGGGATATAAAAGATATAAAAAGAAACATTTAATTTCTAGAAATAAAAAATATAGTAACTGAAATGAAAAGCATATGAATTAGATTATCAGTAACTTAGACACTGCAAAAAATTAATGGCATAAAATGACATACATAAGGAGAAAAAAGACTGAAAAAATTTTAATGGAGCATCACAGAGCTATCAGACAATATTAAGCAGCCTAACCTCTGAGTAACTGGTGCCAAAACAGGATGGGAGAAGAAAAGGAAAAAATACTTGAAAAAATAATGGTCAAAACTTCTAAATTACATGAAAACTATAAACCCAGACAACCCTAAAAAGAAGAAACAGGAAGAATACAACACCAAAGTGCATCACAATCAAATTGCTGAAAAACGGAGATTAAAAGAAAATCTTAAAGGTAGAGCAAAAAGACACATTAGGTACAGCAGACTTTTTGTCAGAAACAATGCAAGCCAGCAAGAGAGGACAAGTCAAATACAGATTACCAAAATTAAATGCAAAGAGAAAAAAAAAAAGAACAATAACAACAACAAAAAAACCAGAGAACCCAAGAGCAGAGGAACAATATCAAATGGTATATTATATGCATAACTGGAATCCTAGAAGGCAAAAAAAGGAACAACAGGGCTGAAGAATAATGGCTAAGAATTTTCCAAAATTAGTGACAGACAACAAGCCAAGGCCTGGATCCAAGAAACTCAGATAACACTAAACAGGATAAATAACAATAACCAAACACACACACACACACACACACACACCCGTAGGCATATCAAAGTCAAAATGCTAAAAACCAAAGACAAAGAGAAAATCTCAAAAGCAGTTAGAAAAAAAAGATACAATGCTTACAGAGGAATAAGAATAAGAATTATGGGGACTTCCCAGGCAGTCCAGTGGTTAAAGACTCCACGCTTCCGCTGCAGGGGGTGCGGCTTTGATCCCTGGTCAGAGAACTAAGATACCAAATGCTGTGCAGCACGGTCAAAAAAAAAATAAGAACAAGAATTACATCAAACTTCTCATCAGAAACCGTGGAAGAAAATGTATTGAAATCTTTAAAGCGTTAAAAGAAAAAAAGAAAAGGTCAACCCAGAACCCAGAATTCTATACTATGCAAAAATATCCTTCAAAGGTAAAGGAGAAATACTTTCTCAAGCTCATTGTCAGCATACCTACTCTTAAAGAAATGTTAAAGAAAGTACTTGGGCAGAAGGAAAAAAAGCAAAGTGGATGTAAAAAAACAGTTGATGAGTGTCAGAAAAGGAATAAATATTTTTAGTTACTCTAAGAGATACCTGAATGATTCAAGGAAAAATAGGAACAACAGATTTTGTGCATGGCATATATTAAAATGAAATTATGATATCGATGGCATGAGGGAGAGGAAGGAGAATATGGTACTTGCACCATGCATGTAACTGTGTAATATTAATTGAAAGTAGATTCTGACCACTTAAAATGCATTTTGTAAACCCTAGAACACAAAAAGCACAAATTAGCTTTTAAATAAGTTGAACTTCATCAAATTAAAAACTTCTTTTTTAATGCTTAGCACACTGCCTATCACATAGTAAGCACTCAATAAATGTTACTACTATTACCAGATGCAGTACCAGGCATGCTGAAAATACATACAAAAACACAATCAGCACTTGCCCTCACAAAGCACATGGATCATCCCAGAAAGTTAAGGAAAGGATGGCTTAGTATGATTTAGCAGTGAATCTGGCTCTGAGCTTCCTTTTGTCCTCAAGGCAAAAGTGGAACCTTGTGATGTGTACCTGAATTCAACTAATTGAAGGATGCACGGCTTTTTTTTTACTGTTATTATTTTTTAAATTTTTTTATTTATTTTTATCTTTTGACCCCCCCCCCCTTTACACTTTTACTCTTCAAAAGACACATTTTAAGAAAATGAAGAGGCAAACTAGATATGGGGGAAAATATTTACAAAACAAATATCTGACAAAGGATTTGTATCCAGAATATATTAAAACTCTTACAACTTAATAAGAAAAACAACCCATTTAAAGACAAAAGACTTGAACAGAAATTTCACCAAAGAAAATATATAAGGTGAATAAGTATATATAAAACAATGTTCAATATCATTAGTCATTAGGGAAATGCAAATGGAAACACAATGAGTTACCACTGTACATTCACTAGAATATCTCAAATTAAAAAAACTGACCACATAAATTTTAAAAAAAGACTGAAAAGGAACAAACTACTGAAAAATGGAACAGCATTGATTAATCTCCAAAAAGGGGGATAGAGAGGAGGTGCAGGAAGAAGACATTTTTTACAAAATCATTTGCAAAGGCTGTCACTTTTTCTACCCACTCACAAGGTAATTCCTCACCTAAATCTAACTGAGAGACCTACTAAATACACTTGAAACACCAGCAAATAGTACAATACATTGGTGAAGAGCAATGGTTATTATCTCCTACTGCTTCAGAACTTCAGACAAGAGAAGGCTTAACAAAGCCACTGCAGTAAGAGAAAATTTAGGAGTAAAGGTAGGATTCAAATAGGACTTGGAAGGCTGAGTAAATCTGGGTAGAAAAAGAGCCTTCGAACAAGTGAAATAATTTGTTTAAATATTTTTGGATATCAAGATGGAAGTTCATTTGCAGAGATGAGGAGCTATCCTTGGAAAAAGCCTCTGAATTTCTTACAGATGAATATGGACTAGTCTTCCCTCATAGCATCCCAATCCTGAGGAGAACTGAAAACTCCACACTCCCTTCTCTCTTCAAGAGTCCTGTTCCCCCACATGACTTTTCCTCCTTTTAACGCAACAAGAGCCATCTAACTAACTTTTCTGACACATGCAGCTGGCACCAAAGCAAACCAAGCTGTGGGGTGGCTGACCCAGAATTACTGACGAATGTTCAAAGTAAACACGTTTTCAGCCAATCTGGAAAGGTATATTTCTAAGAGGACAGAGAGCTCTTAAAATTAACTCATCTAGACAAACTGTCCATCCAATGGAAGTTTTTCAGTAATGAATATCAGACCACAGATCTTCCTGCAGCTGAGCTTGTTTATCATTCAAGGGGGCTGCTTCTTCATGTCCCATGGATAGCTTCATGACTTTTATTTTCACTAGCTTCTGGCTTCTTACATTTGTATAAACAGGCCAAGAAAGCAAAACACACATGAGAGCAAGTTTAAATGGTAGATTCTCCATTTCCCCAAAAGGCAGAGACACCTACCTTTCCTTTTCTACGTATCAGATAGACAATTGAGGAAGAAAAGATCCATGTTTGGGAGGAGAGGAGAGGCCCTTGTTAAAAAAACATTGTGCGAAGATTCTAATAAAATGTTCTCTGCTGCAATGTCTGATGATTGCCTAGTGAGGCCTATACACAAAATGACATCAAACCCACATAAATAGTGCAGCTTAAACCTAAGTTAGTATCCTGAAAGAACTGACTTGACTGATGGTACAGGTAACCAATTCCATGTCAGGCATGATTTTTTCTGTTGTTTTGTTTGCCTGTTTATTTTGTTAATATTGAAAATATTCTTCTGAATGAGCTCTGACTATGGCTCTAAAGGGAGTAGCATGTGCGTCTTTTTTGAGATAGAGGGAAACCCTTGAAATATCCTAGGAATGTCTTGCCTTCCTCTGAATTAACTGACCACACTGCCTGATGGGGAGTTCTTACTGTTCTCTTAGTCACAGAAGGCTCAAGAGATGCTCTGGCCAGCTTAGGAAGCAAAGAGAGTACCTCCAACCCTCTGAGAACTAGCCTAGGTAGATGTTTCTGTTACCCCTTATTTCCCCCAATGCTTGCCTCCCTATGGACTTTTTTCTAACTTCATTCAGTACAGAGTCCTTCCTGCCACAGATCCCTTAATGGGGCAATCATGTAATGACACATGTAAAAGAAGAGAGTAACTACCATTTGTTACACGTATCTACTGTGCACTGGGCACCATGCTAATACTTTACATATCATCCCATTTAATGTTATGACATAATATCATGTCATACACAATAACACAACGTGGCAGTATAGAGTAATAATTAAGATCACAGGATCTAGAGTCAGACTATGTGACCTAGATTTTTTAACTTCACCATTTATAAGCTGAGTAACCTTGGAGAAGTTACATAATCTCTTTGTTCCTTAGTTTCTACATCTATAAAGTAGAGATAATGAGAGAATCTATTTCACAGAATTTCTGTGAAGATTAAATGAAGTGCTCAGTAAATGTTAGCTATTTATTATTTCTGTTTTACAGATACACAAACTAAGACCTAGCAAGATTAAATGACTTTTTCAAGATCATACAGCTAGAGTTCAGTTATGGGTCTGACTCTAAAAGTCAATATCCTTAACTGCTATACCACATTTACTCCAAAGTTTCTCAAAGCATGTTCTGTGGAACACTAGCCTCATGAAATACATATTTTTTCCCTCTCTCCGAGATTTACACTGCACACTAGTATATTAAAAGCTCTTTTAAAATACCTATTTAACTTGCTTTAACCTGCTGTTTGACAAAGATATTTGACAATTAAACTTTATTTCATAGATATTCAGGATCATGGGAACATTCTTTGCTAAAAAACCCAAGGAATTAACCCATCACAAATAAAATGTGGGTACTGTTGGCAAGAATTATGTGCAAATGTCTTGACTTCTACAAATAGTAAGTACCCCAGTTATTACCTACAATCCTAGACCAACTCTATGGTAAGAAAGAGCAAAGTTATAACCTGTTTACAGAAAAAAACAGTTTGTGACATTCAAGTTTTAAGAATAAATAGAGGCCCCGAAATAATAACTTACTTGGCTGAGGCAAAAGAGCCAGGAATAAAACCCAGTCTTCTGAATCGTAGTTAAACACTCTGTCTTCTACACCAAAATCTCCATAATGGATTATGTGTGCACCGGGAATGTGAGGATAAAATAAAGTGACATCTATTTATTCATTTTAATTGGTTTTAATTTCTGTTTTTGTTGATATGATACATTAGCATAGCATATAATACAATGATACAAATATATAATTTACAAATAAATAAACACACAAACAAAATTTGTGGGTGTGCTCAAAAGTTTTTACTATCAGAAGTACACTGTCAAAAAAGCTGGGAGTCCACTATTTTAATCTCTAGACCCAGAGAGTAGCATGCTGCTGTGACAGATGACAGAACGTCAGAATATCTATGACGTTTCCTGGTAGTGTCTTTCATATATATCTCTCCTTTTAAAGACAAAGAGGGAGAAAAGAAACGCTCATGGACCACTCTGTAAGTTAAATTATTTTCATCATCATGTTTTTAAACATCTAAAAACATAAAAATCAGCTTCTGCCTATAGTTCTTAACGACTACAAAAAACAAATTTATAAGTTAAATAGAAAGAAACCCCCCCCACCAAAATCCATAAAATTTAAACTACTATCATCAATTTAAGTGATGGTGTCATTTTATTGAAATACCAAATCACCACTCATGACCTGACTATAGCTGATTTATGGTACAAGTTAAGCCTCAGTTTCCTTACACAGAAAATAAGGAAATAAAAGTGCTTAGCTCATAGAGTTATGATAAGTTAATGAGCAAATACCTGTAAAGTACACAGGACCTGGTACATAGTAAGCACCCAAAAATGTTAACTGTCACCAGAATCAGTACCGTCATCCTTGTTGCTGTCATTATCAACATCATCATCTTGAATTTTATAAATAATTAAATGACACAAACTATACTAAACATTTAGCACACTGTCTAGCACACAGTAAATGTTTGAAAATATCAGTTTCCATTAGTTTGAATGTCTTTACCTTCCTCATATTTAATAAATCTAGCCATTAACCAAAATATTAACTATCTACTGTATAGTCCTCTACCATTTTAAAAGCATGAGGTATGGAAGAAAAAAAAGACATAGACTCCACTTTCATAGATCTTACAATTGAGTAAGGATGCCAAAATAGTCACAGAGAACACTTTAAAACCCTAATGTATTCATATAATACATTTTAGGGTTTTGTAATATTTTTAAGATGGAAATATTTTTATGAGATCGACTCTCTTAAAATTTTAAGTGTAATGTCCTCAAGATTCATACATGTTGTTGCATTTCGCAGGATTTCTTTCCTTTTTAAGGCTGAATAATATTCCATTGTATGTATATACCACATTTTCTTTACCCCTTCAGGCATCAGTAGACATTTAGGTTGCTTCCATATCTAGACTATTGTGCTACAATGAACATGGGAGTGAAAATATCTTTGAGATCCTGATTTCAATTCTTTTGGTTAAATACCCAGAAATGGAATTGCTGGAAGGTCTGATAGTTCTATTTTTAATTTTTTAGGAACCTCTATACTATTTTCCAGCTGTAGCAGCTGCAGCATTTTACATTCCCACCAACAGTGCACAAGGGTTCCAGTTTCTCTATATCCTCATCAACACTTGTCATCTTTTGTTTCTTTGATAATAACCATCCTAACAGCTGTGAGATGATATCTCACTGTGGTTTTGATGTGCATTTCCCTGATAATTAGTAATGTTGAGCATCTTTTCATATATCTGCTGGCCATCTGTATATCTTCTGTGGAGAAATGTCTTTTCAAGTCCTTTGCCCAGTTTTAAATTGGGTTGTTTGGTTTTTGCTATTGAGTGAGGACTTTTTTAATATATTTTGGATATTAACCCCTTATCAGATATATGGTTTGCAAATATTTTGTCCTGTTCTGTAGGTTGCCTCTTTATCCTGTTGTTTCTTTTGCTTTGCAGAAACTTTTTAGTTTGATGTAGTCCCACTTGTCTTTTCTTTTTGCTTTTGTCATCTGTACTTTTGGTGTTATACCCACAAAATCACTGCCAAGAACAATTTCATGAAGCTTTTCCCCTATGTTTTCTTCCAGAAGTTTTACAGTTTCAGGTCTTACTTAGAAGTTTCTAACCCATTTTGAGTTTATTTTGTTCACAGTATAGGGGTCCAACTTTGTTCTTTTGCATATGGATAGAAGATATCCAGTTTTCTCAACACCATTTGTTGAAGAGACTATCCTTTCCCCATTGTGTATTCTTGGCAACCTTCTTGAAGATTAGTTGACTGTACATGCATGGATTTATTTCTAGGCTCTCTACTGTGTTCCATTGGTCTATACGTCTGTCTTTATGCCAGTACCATACTGTTTTAATTACTGCAATATATTTTGAAATCAGGACCTGTGATGCTTCCACCTTTGCTTTTCTTTCTCAAAATAGTTTTGGCTGTTCAGGGTCTCTTGTTGTTCCAAATGACTCTTAGGGCAGTTTTTTCTATTTCTGTATAGAAATAGATGCCAAAATGCCATTGGGATTTTATAGGGATTACATTCAATCTACAGATCACTTTGGGTAGTACGGACATTTTAATAATATTAAGTCTTCCGATCCATAAACACAGGATGCGTTTCCGTTTATTTGTGTCTTTGATTTCTTTCATCAATGTGTTGTAGTTTTCAGTGAAACATCTTTCACCTCTCTAGTTAAGTTTATTCCTAAGCATTTTATTCTCTTTGATGCTACTGTAAATAAGATTGTTTTCTTAATTTCCTTTTTGGATACTTCAGTGTTAGTGTATAGAAATGCAACTGATTTTTGTATGTTGATTTTGTATTCTTCAACTTTACTAAATTCAAATATATTAGCTCTAAGATGGTAAATTGTATGTTATATGTTTTTTACCATTTTTTTTTTAAATCCTACCTGGGCAGATAGTAACTCATTACTATTAGTCACTGACTTATTGAAATCGGTTCACTATATAGCAAAATGATAGGCACCTAGAAAAATGATGTCAAACAGTTTGTAAATAATTCCTTGTTCCTATAACCAGATTTCTCTTTAGGAGATATAATAATATTATGCTGTTGATTTTTAGCTCTAAAACTGATGATCCCCACATGTCTGCTGGAGATGCACTTGGAAATGTTTTGGCATGTATAATAGAGATTTGGAGTTAAAGTGATCTCTTTTTCCTGTCCTTGCTCTGCCACTTACTAGCTGTGTGATCTTGAACAAGTTATTTAACAACTCTGAGCCTGAGTTTCCTCATCTGTGCCCAGAATAAAAATGTGCCTACCTCATAAGATGGTTATAAGAATTAAATAAAATAGTAGTTATAATGTGGGTACAACGTCTGACTCACATGAAATGTTTAATACAAGTCATTAGTAATAAAAATAGCTATATGATGATAACAACAATGACGATGATGATGATGACAATTAACTGAGCTATCCACTCACTCACCTAGTCCCTATTTATAAGCAAGAATATATAACTGTAGGACAAAGGGGCAGGTTTAAGAGCGCAGATTACCTACAGGAAAGATTTTCCCCCTATACGTTAACTAGATTCATAACTGTCACACAGATACATCACAAATACCTGGGGAAGGCTGAAAAATACAAAAGTGCTTTCTGTTTATGTACAAATACTTAGAAAACATTTTTAACCCCATCCTCAACTATCCAACTGTCTGGCTTTATTTGACTTTTGAAAGAAAAGTCAGGCAAAAAAAAAAAAAAAAAAAAAAGAAGTGAAAAGGGGAATTGTTTCCAGTTGAACTGACAACCAAAAGCCTGCTTTGCATTGACTAAATTTTTTAAAATTAAGTTTGGCCCATGCCAGCGCTATTAATCCCTCAGTTTATAAGCACTGTTTGATCCCAATGAATCTCTTTTCTTAAAAAAAAAAAAAAAAAGTCTCCCTTTCATGTTAGAACTACAGCACAAAGTAATTGCAAAGGATACTATCCATATCAAATCAATTACCATGTCCTGTCAGTTTTTCCTTTGTAATGACTCCCTAACTATACCTTTTCTTTCCCACTGCTGCTTCACTAATGTAATCTGTCCACATCTCACTCCTGGATATCTTCACTAGCCTCTCCTTGGTCCCTCTGCAGCTAGGAATCTACCACTGTTCTGTTCTGTAAGGAGATATGAAATAAATTTTCCTAAAATATCACATATAATTTTGTTAATCACAATCTTTCCTTGATTCTCTGTTATCTAAAGGATAAAACCCAAACTCCTTGACTTAACTCTCAAGTTAACTCTCAGATTGTCTTCGACGATCGAATCCCAAATCCCAGTCCAATTTCATCTCTCAAGGAATGCCTTTTACAACTGGTTCCCAAATGGCCTTGGTATACTGGAAATGGTATTGGCCCAATGGCACATAATCATTACTTTTAGTTCATCAATTCCCAAGTATTAAGCAGTTACAAACAAAGAAACAAAAGATAAAAGAATAGCATTCCTTCATCTCCAAATACTCCTGACCATGACTAAAAACCCCAGAAAAGGGATCAACGGTTAATATTCATAAAACAAAAACCCACCCTATATTCCTTCATTCTCAAGAAAATTTCACTTTTCAAACTATGCTCACAGGTATTTCCAGAGCCCTTCCAACTTCCAAAAAACCAAGACTGCCAAAAGATGAGCATGACACTGGTCTCTATGGTGGTAACTTATCAGCCTACCAATGTCATCAAGGTTTCACAATGCTCACTCCATGCCCCCACCACAGCCCTCTCCTATACTAGTAAAGCAAATGAGACTACTGGGGGAGTAAGCCAGGGGCTGGGAGCAGCCAAGTAAATCGGCTGCCAGGCTGGGAACAGAATCCAGGATATGATCCCATTACTAAGAGTTGTCCATTTAGCTTTTGTCTGTTTTATAGTTTCTCCCTGTATTTTTTTTTTCCTTCTGAGTAAACAAGCTTGCTCTAAGACAGCAAGACTCTCAAGATGTGAGGGCTCCTTCTTCACATGCAAGCTGTAACTCCTCAAGATCTCTATTTTCTGCATGTGAATATTTTATTACATTAGATTCATAGATTCTCTGTAGTCTCTGGGGTGATTGCAAACACAGATCCAGAAACAACCACTGGAAGGACAACTACCCTCAAGGTATGTGAATTAAAGACCTTCGTTTTCAATTTTGATGGATTCAAGACCATTACAACCTAACTCATTCATTATTCTTTCAACAAATATTTATCGAGCACCTACTATGTGCCAGGCCTGTGCTTGGCACAGGGTATATAGTGATTTTAAAAAACACCACCACACACTGAAGGGCAGAGATACCAGGGACAGAGGTCTACTCTAAGATGAAGTGTGGAGTGAGTCCTTAGGCATCATAATTTTATAGTAAGAGGATCATTAGTCCTTCTCTGGCTTTTAAATGCTGTAAGGATGTGTTAAAACAGGAATTCAATACAAGTAAGCAAGCATTTTTGACCACCCACTATGTACGCATCACTGAACTAGATATGATAAAATTCTAAAATGTACTGGAAGCAACCACGTATTGTTGAAAAAACATAGATTTTAGAATCATAAACTCTGACTCTGTCAAGTCCTAGTTGTAAAGCTGGGACAAGTTACTTAACCTCCCTGAACTTCAGCTTCCTCAACTTGAAGTGATGAGAAAACCTGCCTGGTAAGGATTAAATGAGATATAATATAAAGTGCCTTGCAGAGGGTAGGTGCTCAAGAACTGTTTATTGTCTTTCTTTCAAAGAAATTAGGGCCACTGACACCAATTAAGAGATTGCCAATGGGAGGGAAGTCCAAAAGGGAGGGGATATCTGTATGTGTATGGCTGATTCATTTTGTTGTGCAGTGGAGGCTAACACAACATTGTAAAGCAACCATACTCCAGTAAAATTTAATAATAAAAAAAAAGAGATTGCCATTTTAGTAGATGGTCTAGACTAGGACAGCAACAATAAGACCAAAGGAAAAGTAAGAAATACCAAAGGCAGTCAAACAGGCAGGAAGGACATTTAGCATTGCATCAAAAAGGTTTCATTTTTGGATTGGGTTGTTTGTTTTTTTGTTATTGAGCTGCATGAGCTGCTTGTAAATTTTGGAGATTAATCCTTTGTCAGTTGCTTCATTTGCAAATATTTTCTGCCATTCTGAGGGTTGTCTTTTGGTCTTGTTTATGGTTTCCTTTGCTGTGCAAAAGCTTTTAAGTTTCATTAGGTCCCATTTGTTTATTTGTGTTTTTATTTCCATTTCTCTAGGAGCTGGGTCAAAAAGGATCTTGCTGTGATTTATGTCATAGAGTGTTCTGCCTATGTTTTCCTCTAAGAGTTTGATAGTGTCTGGCCTGACATTTAGGTCTTTAATCCATTTTGAGTTTATTTTTGTGTATGGTGTTAGGGAGTGTTCTAATTTCATACTTTTACATGTACCTGTCCAGTTTTCCCAGCACCACTTATTGAAGACCTAAACAGACATTTCTCCAAAGAAGATATACAGATTGCCAACAAACACATGAAAGAATGCTCAACATCATTAATCATTAGAGAAATGCAAATCAAAACTACAATGAGATATCATCTCACACCGGTCAGAATGGCCATCATCAAAAAATCTACAAACAATAAATGCTGGAGAGGGTGTGGAGAAAAGGGAACACTCTTGCACTGTTGGTGGGAATGTAAATTGATACAGCCACTATGGAGAACAGTATGGAGGTTCCTTAAAAAACTAAAAATAGAACTACCAAACAACACAGCAATCCCTCTACTGGGCATATACCCTGAGAAAACCATAATTCAAAAGAGTCATGTACCAAAATATTCATTGCAGCTCTATTTACAATAGCCAGGACATGGAAGCAACCTAAGTGTCCATCATCGGATGAATGGATAAAAAAGATGTGGCACATATATACAACGGAATATTACTCAGCCATAAAAAGAAGCGAAATTGAGTTATTTGTAGTGAGGTGGATGGACCTAGAGTCTGTCATACAGAGTGAAGTAAGTCAGAAAGAGAAAAACAAATACAGTATGCTAACACATATATATGGAATCTAAGGAAAAAAAAAAAAAAAGGTCATGAAGAACCTAGTGGTAAGATGGGAATAAAGACACAGACCTACTAGAGAATGGAGTTGAGGATATGGGGAGGGGGAAGGGTAAGCTGGGACAAAGTGAGAGAGTGGCATGGACATATATACACTACCAAACGTAAAATAGATAGCTAGTGGGAAGCAGCCGCATAGCACAGGGAGATCAGCTCGGTGCTTTGTGACCACCTAGAAGGGTGGGATAGGGAGGGTGGGAGGGAGACGCCTAGGGAGGAGATATGGGGATATATGTTTATGTATAGCTGATTCACTTTGTTATACAGCAGAAACTAACACACCACTGTAAAGCAATTATACTCCAATAAAGATGTTAAAAAGAAAAAAAAGGTTTCATTATACTCACGAACTAAAAGAAACATTCTTTTAGGGATAACCAAAATATGGTATATCTATACAGTGTAATATTGTTCAGAAATAAAAAGAAATGAAGTACTGATATATGTACAACAAGGATGAACCTTTAAAACATTATGCTAAGTTAAAGAAATTATTCCCAAAGAACCACCTATTGTGTAATTTCATTTATATGAAATACCCAGAATAGGCAAACCCACAGGGACAGAGGTATATTAGCGGTTGCCTCCATCTGGGGGATGGGGGAGATTGGGGGAGATAACTAAAGGATGTGAGATTTCCTTTTGTAGTGATGAAAATGCGATTGTGATGGTTGCACAACTCTGTGAATATACTAAAAGCCATTGAAGTGTATACTTTAAGTGGTATGTGAATTGTATTGAATGTGAATTATATAACAATAAAGCTATTTTAAAAAGATTAAATAAGACAATGCTTATAGCACCTTGGAAGTGCTCAATAAAGGTAGGCTGATGATGTTACTAATATTGTTGTTTCCAGAAGAAAATACATTTAATGTCAATTTTTTCATGCATGTAATTGATGAGAATCATCTACACCCTTAATCTCAAAATTATAAAACCATTATGTATTACAGAGGAAACGTTAAGAAATCTCAGCAATGGTCGAATAACCTAAACTCCTATAAATATTAAAAACAATCAGAAATAATAACATTTATAACAATCAGAAATAATAACGGTGATAACAATGAAGTCTTCCTCAACTACTTCAGGTGAAGTTTACTGCTTCTTCCTCTGTAATTTATCTATTTGTATTTCCATCACATCATTATCTATTGTATATGACATTTTTCCCACTAAAGTGTGAGTTCTATCAGAGCAAGGACTATGTCCATTCGTTTTTGTATCCTTTGGGAGAGCATATTGCAATGCTGTTACACAGTAAGTGCTTAATAAATGTTTATTGAATGAGCATTTAACTGAAAATTTGTGGATTTTTTGCCTGAACTCCTGTTTCGGCCTCCCTAAAAAAAGAGGAGGAGAGGGTTTTGAAAGGTGACCAATTGAACAGTTACAACCCACATCTCTACATGACTAACAAATGAAAACACCTCAACAAGTGATGTTTTACTAGTTTTGCCACAGTCTTAAACTTCCAAGGATCTCAGGAACAGGGAAATAACCTGAAACAGGTTATTTAGCCCTAGGAAAACCCTGAAAAGTTTACATAATCAACCCATGATCCCTGCCATCACTACTAAAGTAAAATGGATGAGAAGCCCCTCCCAGCTCCCGATCTTGCTGCTGCCTTTCAGTGAACATTTCCCCCTTCTGGCTACCATAAGTATTAATATTAGTAACCAGTAGGAAAGCCTTGTTCCTCCAAATGTGGTCCCCAGACCAGCAGCATGGCAAGACTGGGAGTTTGTTAGAAAAGCAGAATCTCATTTTTAACTACTAGATCCCCAGGCGATTCACATGCACATTAAAGTTTAGGCTTTACTTCAGTAGAGTTGCTATACCTGCTCTCTAGATTCAGACTGTCTAGACTTGAACTCCACAACAAACGTGCTGAAGTACCTTAGGCAAATCACTTCACCCAGAGGTTCTTAACATGGTGTACACTTTAGAACCATCTGGGGTGATTTTTAAAAATCACAATGCCTTGGCTCCACCAGAGATTGATTTAATTAGCCTAGGACCCAACATTTTTTTAAAGCTCCCCTAGCTAGGGGAATGCAGCCAGAATCACTAACTTCTCTAAGCTTCTATCAAATGGGACAGTTTATACCTGCTTCAAGGGGTTGTGAGGAAAAAATCTGATCACCTTTGAAGAGCTTTTGGCCCAGTACTTGGGATGTATAAGTGCTCGATAATTGGTAGTTACTATTATCAGACCTGGAAAACTGGAAATGAATTGTCCTATAGCAGAGATAAAAAAGAACAGACTCAAAATACTAGTCTGGCCCCATCCTACAGGTAGGTACCTGCCAAACTCATGAGGTACAAAAGAAAGGATACAACCAAAGAACTCATTATCCCCAGGATGAGCTCTCTTAGCAACCAACTGTTGATTGAAGCTTCAAGGAAACTACAGTGTGTCAGGTAAGGGACACCATCTCTGCAAGGTGTCAGAAAAGGCCAGCACCTTAATTTGGAATGTATTGATGGAGGGTGGGGGAGCACTATTTCAGCAGTTCTGTAACACAGGAAATCCCCCTTACCACACCTTCCTGATTTACACTGATTCTTGATACACACCACATGTGTCCTCAAACCTCTTTTCCCCTCCCCCCAAATTTTCAATTGTTCTGTTCCACATTTAGGTGATGAAAACTTAAAACCTGTGGTTATAACTTCTATGAGAAATTTCATTTTGAAAGCTTTCTAAATTTCAACTTTATTGCCATGAGGGAAACAGAAGAAACAAAAGACCTCAGTCATCCACTAACACAAAAACCCCTAGTGAAGACATTTAATAAGTGTAAGTTTTCTGCTGCAAGCTGTTGAAAATCCTGACCTTTGGACTGGGGTATCATTCATTTGCTTCTACAATTGTTCTATGAAACAACAGCATTTATTTTTCTAATGGTTTCAAGTTATGTTTAGTTTCACCTATGGGTTTTAACTTGGCTAAGCCTGGACTACAGTTTCTTTTGAATCTACAGCTCAGTGAATTTAACCTGAGTCTACTCCTCCAAGAGGATTCATAATGGCCAGGGAAATAAGTCCACAATCTGGTTTTTTTTTTTCTCAACAATTGCAAAGAAATAAACACCCAGATGAAAAGAGTGTACCTATTAGGGCACTGAGAGATACACAAAGATTCGCCTCAATGGTGATTACAAACATTTTTTAAAGTGTGCATGGTTTAGTGACTGTCACCAAAAGCTCATGTTCTATTTCCAGCTCTTCTGCTTAACTCAGTACGGGCCTCCTCTGTGGTAAATGAAACCCTCTCACTGGATGCACCGTGATAGCTAATGAATGTCTGAACTTAAAAGGTTTTTAAATTCTTTGTTGGAAGTCTCCTCAGTGATACTGGCATCCACAGAGTACTCTCAAAAGTCCCCTCTGTGCCATTCTCTGGACTAGTTCTAACCTGACCCTGGGTTTGGATTCCAGTCTCAAAGGAGTCTGAGTTTCAGGTGTCAAATCTACAAAAATGGCATCCTGCAGCCTGTCCAGAAGTTTGTCAATAAAGAACAGTTCAAAAAGAATCTGGGACTAAACTAGAGCCTAGCACACCTACAAGCAAACACAGCCTCTCACAAAGAAACAACAGGCCCATTCTAGCCTTCCTATTTCAGATTGGCCCAAACACTGCAGAACACAAGTACCCACCTGGTTCACTGAAGTAGAGTGGAGGGATTATCATTAGCTGTGTATACCTCATTTAAGAGTATCAGGCTTGAAGACAGAGGTACTGAGTTCTAATCCCAGTTCTGCCACTTAAAAGCTGTATTACTCTGAGCAACTTCCTTGAGTCTGTTTTCTCATTTATAATATAGAAATGCCAAAATTTAAAATAAACTTACTATACACAGCTCCTGTGAGGATCAGAGGAGTTTTTATAATTCTATAGTTCTATTATTCTTTAGTTCTATAGTTCTTTAAATTTTAAAGAACATTACAAATGTAAAGTGTGATTATTTTTCTCCTGCAAACTGATTAGGGAGCTATTCAAAAATGGCTACTTCTGCCTTCTTTAGTCTGTTTCTCACAAAACATTATGTGAGGTCTTTATAAATGTCTCTTCTTTGGCTGAGTAGTATTCAAATTCACAGAGTAGCTTTAACAAGATGAGTGACAGCTAGGATTTCTTTCAAATCACACAGTGATATACTATTTGAACAAAAAAGTCAAAATATTTTTAGTGTCACTTTCTATCTGTATCCAAAACTTTTAAAATCACTTGTTTTACAAAAGAAAACTGTACTTTGATGCACATGGTTAGTTTTGCTGTGACTGTTTCCTTGACATTTGCTCAAAGAATGCATTATAGCTAAAAGGATTAAAATGGATAAGGGTGGTTAAAAAGACATTGGGGAAAATAAATAATTTAGATCAAGTTCCAATACAAAAAAGATATGATTCTACAGCACTGCTTTGTTAGAAACTACAGACAAATAGCAAACAGAGAAGTTCTTGCAAAAAAGTACCAATGAATTAGAAAGAATGGTTAAATTACAACTCATCCACATATGGATTATTCTTTAGCCACTGAAAAACAGCCCATAATTTCTGACTAAAAGGTTATCTAGATAAGCAAGTTGTACAAAAATACAATTCCACTTACACATTTAAATTTTTATATACATATGTATGCACAGAAAAAGGTCTAAAAAGGTACATGCCAGACTGTTAAAAGTGGTTCTATCTATGATATATGTATTATTACATTTATATTAATGAGCATGCATCTCATTGGTATTAATAAAATAAATAAAAAGCCTAAAACTTTAAAAGTAAAAATATGAATAAGGAAGTTAAGCATTAACCAGAAATAGACTATGAATTTTTTAAAAAGCAGAAACAATGAATGGAAGAGCTATTATTCTTTTTAGTGTATTAAGCTACCCAATAAATGGTAAATAATCAGTCAACAAGTATACACTGAAGAACTACTAGGCAAAAGACAGCTACTAGATGTTGTAGCAACAACAAAAATGATAAAATCACTGCTGTCACAGTGACGTATAATCTAGGGGTTGAGCCAAGTCTACATGAACATACACAAAAAGACACCTGAGAACACTGAGGCAGAATAATGAAAATAGCCAAAAGAGTGATTTTTATACAACAAATACCTTGGAAATTCAGGCTCAATAAACACTTCATGAATGAATAAATGTGATCGTGAAGAATTCATAGAGAAGGAGGACAAATTTGAGCAGGGTTCTGAAACGCAGGAAGAATTTAGAAGTGGGTAAAAAGTGGGCAGACAGATGATGGAGTGAGAAATCCAGAGGGTTAGAAATTAAGAGAATGGCAGAGTGAGTAGGAGCTCTGTGACAGGAAGCTACACCATCTGCTTGTGAATAAACTCAGGTTCCTGTGGGGAAGAGGAGAGAAGAAGCTGGCCAAGGAAGGTGGGCTGACTCTAGAAGGCCTTGGAAAACTGGAGAAGAATGAGGATTTAAGTTAGACAAGGGATAACCCTGAAGGTTTCTAGCTAGGCAGTGACAGGAGAACATGGAGCTTCAGAAAGATTAATGAGGCAGGAGGATGAAGAGAGGCTGGAGAAAGGGAACCCATTTTCCTTAGAAAGAGATGACAGAATAGATGGGAGACGAAGACTGCCCAAACCAGATGGAAAGAGCCATGAGGTAAACAATCATAATTTTCATTTAGCCCCATTCTCAAACTTTCAAATCAGACTCAAGTTAATATAAACCCATAGAGGAAAGGCCTTTGAAGCTGTCTTGGTAGAAGAATGAGGAATATTGTGCTGTTATGCTATAATGGGGGTGGTGAAAATCACCAACTTCAGAGTGAGACTGTCCTGGATCCAGCCACAGCTCTGCCACTTACCAGCACAGTTACTTACTTTGTGTAGAATATATAACCTCTTTGCTGCATAGTTTCTTCATTTTAAATGGCTATAAAAGTGATCTCTACTTGAGTTTAACAAACTCTCACTTCAAAGAGAAAGATAAGGAAGAGAGGTATGAAGGAAGGGTTTTCTTGAAACTTCACCCTTATCAGTCCCCTTTATCCTTCACAAGGTTTCTCCGGCCTCAGAACTTGAAAGAAGAAAAATGCAGAGTATGGTTCTAGTATATAAATAAAAACAAAGTAATTCTAAAATTGCCCAATAATTTAATGGTAACTTTCCAACAACTTTTTCAAATATTCTTATTTTTCTGCTTTTTTTCCTGCCATTTCCCTTACATCAATGACACTGTTGATCCATTTCTAGTATTCTTTTCAATTCATCTGCTTCCAAAATAGTTCTATCCCATTGGATAGAACTAATAAGTTCTATTCCATTGGATCAGTTTCTGTCCTATTCCTTCAAATGTCATAAAGTGTGACAATCATCTCTTTCAATTGTTCATGTGTCTCCCTGTGATTATTCTTTTGCTGTTTTTCCTAACAACTATTTTGTGTCCTAACCCACTAGACCTTTGAGGGAGGGTCTATGGCACACATTTTTTTTACTGCTCCACGATACTTAGTATAGGGCTTTTGAGTGCCTGATAGATGAACAGATGAATAAATGAAATAGTGAATGAACCAAAGACTGGATCCCTCTTATCTAAGCACAGTGAAGAGAGAATAGGACTGGGTTCTAATCCTGGTTGTACTAACTACTGATCTTATGACCTTAAGCAAGTCACATGTCTCTTCCGAGTCCCTATTTCTTCATATACACACACATACACACGTGCATGCTCACACGTTTGTCAACAGATTGATTTAAGAATTAAATGAGATACCATATGTAAACACAGTAAGAACTCAACAAACAGTAGCTGTTATTAGCATTATTATTATTTACCCTTAAGGCCAGGTCAAGCTCCCTCCTCCTAGGCACCTGTCCTGACTACTCCAACTCTCACTTAATCTCCTTCTCTGAACTTCTATAACCCTTACAGCTTGTTCTACATCCTTTAACGTTTGAATATATCCTATCTTGTTCCCATTGCTATTATTTCCTACATGCCTTGTATGTCTGAGATCTTTGACTCACAGAATCTCAGAATTAGATGCTACAAACAGACAATGTGGTCCATTTTCTTCATTTTGTGTATAAGGAAGGCTTCAGGAAGGTTAACAACTTGCACAATGACACATTTAGTTAGTAGAAACACAAGTTCATTAACACAGGCTCCGCTTAAGCCTTCAGGTTTAATGGGTGATGTCATTGAGTCCCTGCTCCCCAACTCTTTACTCTTCACCTAGGTGGCCTTGGGCAAGTTATTTAACCACTCTGTGCCTCAGTTTCCCCATCTGTCAAATGGGAAAATATTACTTTCCTCATAGGGCTGATAAGAGGATTAAATGTTAATCTATGTAAATTCCTTAAAATAGTACTTGACACATAAGAAGCACCCAACAATGTTAGGTAATATTATTATACTATTACTATTATTAAGCTGCAGGGGGAACATCCATTCTTCCATAGTATTTCAAAGATAATGACCCAAATCTGAGCAATTTAACTTTTGCATTCTCATCTTCCATCTTTCAAGGTGTTTTTGCCTTTCCAGAGCATGTAAAAAATAAGGTACTGGTTTAATCCCCAACTCCCTCAATACAAACATGTAGATACAGATATGTACCCCATCTTTTCTAAATATGCAGCTTATATTTTTCACTCTTCATTCTTCACCACACAAAAAGCAAAACACATGCATTAAGGTTTGTAAATAACATAAATTTTTGTTTGACTTAATGTGTCTGTTCCATGCAATGTGATGATGGTTATCTATATGGATTTTTATGTATATGTCAATCCCAGTGTGTTTTGATTGTAAATTCCTAGAGACAAAAATGATGTCTGCTTAAGTCAATCAAACATAAATTCTGGGGCACTTGGACTAAATTAGATCAAGTATTCAGAGCAGAATTTCAGAAAAATTTAGAGAATGAGAGAGGATTAATGAGGATTGGCTCAGCAGAAGGCTTAATGAAACAGGGGACTTGGGCAGAGCTTTGAAGGACAAGTAAAAATTTTAATTCAAGACAGAAAATGAGTGTTCAAGGGTATAGGCTCATAGAGGGTATACTATGAGCAAAGTGGAAAGACTTAGCGAAGATTAGTCTGACTAAAGTAGAGTGATGATACTCAAGACCATTGAGAAATTCTATTGAATATGTAAGACCAGAGCACTTTGAGAGTACAGTTCATGTTCTATTCCTCTTGGGTAGCCCCAGTATCTAGACTAAACTTGGCATTTGGTTTATAATTTAAAAAACATGTATTGAATTAAGCAAAATTACACTGCTTTTCACTGTACTAAAGTGAAGAAAACTGATCATGAAACCAAAAGACAAAGGAGTTCAACAAGGTATCTATATGTTCTATAGTATTAGCCACTAGTCTACAAATTGTATTTACTTTGCCTACATCACCACCATGGACAAGTGTGAAAAATAAAACACACCAAATTCTTTCATACTCATATATTCATATGCTCTGTCTCTGTCTCTGTCTCTGTCTCTCTCTCTCTGCCTCATACACACACACACTGTTCAGAGTTCCAATCCATTGCCTCATAGACCTAGACAGCTGAAAACTTGATTAAGGTACTAAGAAGCACAGAAGTTAAGAGTCTTAACATTTAATCCATTTTGATGAAGGATTCTCAGAAGAGGCTCCTGACTACGAGCCCAGACCATGTGACTGGCAGGCTAAACAGGCCCAGGGAATTTTGAAAGAAACTTCTTTTCTTCCATGACGTACCCATCCCACCAGGAGGCCTTGGGAGAACAGGAGAGAGAATATAAATAAATATGGCAAGATAAACAGTGATATTTGGTATTGGCAACAGTAGCACAATTTGTGTTGTACAGGAACACATAACTGTTTGTGGATTACCTTTAGCCCCAATGATCAGGTGATAAATTATACAAATGTGGTTGTGATTGAAAGGCCTATTTACTAGACTTTCTGATTCACTGAAATTAATTAAGCCACCTCTACAAGCAGTAGACCAGAGTTTCCAGATCTCCTCTCTACCACTTCCAGCACTATATAGATCCACAATGACTAAACTGTGACTAAATGGCATGATAACTATATCTTTAGATACCACATTCAAATTCACAGGGGTACAGGGAGCTGCAACTAGCACTCAGGACCTGGTACCAAATTTCAAACATTACAGAAAATGCACCCACTTTGTTTCCAAAAGGCAGAATAAAACATATATAAAACTTCAGGTGATTTCTGACACCCTTTAATACAATATAAATTGTGTCAAATCCTTCTAAAGTTGCTGGCAGACAAATCATGAAATGCCAAATAGTGGCCTTGGAATGGAGGCTTTTCTTGGCCTAAAAATCTCTAGAAACTGCTTTTGACTGATGCTGCTGAAGTGATAAGAGGTCAGGAGTATGTAATTTGACAACCATAGCTGGGCCTCCCAGCCTCTGCATCAAACGGCCCTGGAGCTAGCTGCCTGCTCAATGAGTAAACTCATGAATGAATAAATATTACGAAGTAGTAGCCTGTTTTTACTCTGTAAAAGAAGGAAGGGTAACAAAAATTATCAAGCAAATTCTAAAACCTTTATTTTATATACCCTATAAGAAACAAATTAATAATTTAGTTTTAAATTATCTGTCCTTCAAACATGCTTCATAACTCAAACCTCATCAAGTTCAGTTATAAGACACTTTAGCTAGAGTATATGAATGTGTGCAATGATTTGGAAAAGAAGAATGGGAGAGGGTAAGGTCATTATCCATGTTGAAAACATGTCCTTCCCCTCTCCAATGGAGTAAAAGAACTTAGCCTCTATTTTCCTATAGGGCCAATTCCATTTTACTATGCTTAAAATTCAACATTCTCATCATCTGATCTGGATTTACCCAACCAACCTTTACTCTCACACATGTACTTTCTTCTTTTTTAATTACATATTTTGGAGCTAACAAAAATACATTAGCACTTCTTAAAATTCAAATTAGACATAATTCTAGAAATATGAGCTTTTCTTAGAATAATTTCTAATATGTGCTTTTCATAATTTTAAAATTATAAACATTACTGAATTAACAAAAAATATGCAAATAGGCTTCTATAAAAAAGAATCTGTTATGCTTCTAGCAACATGAACTAATATAATTTCTAACATGTACCTTCTATTTAGGCAGGTGGTCTCCTTATTGCCCAAACACATATTTAGGCTTTGCCTCATGCTCTTTCCCTTGAATGAAATGTCCTCTCTCATCTCTACTTCTCCAAAGTCTAGGTATCCTTCACAAGGCCCAACCTAACTCCCACCTAAGTCTGGCCAGTATTCATCTCTACTTTTCCTGTCACATCCTGGCAAACTATTTTGTTCCACTTAGCACTTCATTCTATATTGTCTTTGTGTTACTCTTCAGTTTTATCATTATAAATGTTATCTCACTAACAAGCTATTAGATCATTGATAGCAGAGACAGTGTCTTTTGAAGGGGAAAAGTCAAGTATTTTGTGCAGTATCCTTCAATTTGACTAGTGTTTTCTCATATTTACAGAGAGTTATGGATTTGGGGAAAGAATATCACAAAGGTGAAGTGCCCTTCTCATCACATGATATCAGGGAATACATGATATCAACATGACCTATCTGCTGATGTTAACCTTGATCACTTTGTTGAAATGGTATCTGACAGCTTCTCCACTGTAAAGTTACTATTTTCTGCTTTATAGACTCTCTTCTTTAGAAACAAGTTGTTAAATCCAGCCCTCACTCAAGGGGAAAACAGAAGTTCCACATCCTAAAAGTATCAAAGAATTGGTGGTCATATGCTAAAACCACCACAATAATTAATTAATTAATTAACATTATGAGAGTGCTTTGAGGCTATGCAAATATGCTGCTTTGCCTTAAACTTCGCCTACTTATTTTAACACTGATTAGTGGATCTTGCCTACAGCAATGATTACTGTTGTGCTCTAATGTTGATATAGGACTGTATCTTTTATTTATTTGATAATCTGCATTTTGTCCAGCATGAAACTAAACACAGAGCAGGTAATCAATAAACACTTGTTAAATGTAATTGGATTTCAAGAAACATTTATGTAAAGTAAAGTGAGATAATGAAAGGTGGATAAGTTCAAGGCAAATATGTATTTTGGCAGTTGTGCTGTTCTTATGTCATATGCCTTGATTGATGGAATGGGAATAGAAAGATAAAAAATTAACTACCTCACCTCTACTAAAACTAGGAAAACTTCCTGGAGAAAGGAAAACAATAATAATAGTTGTATAGTGCCTTAAAGTTTATAAAGTGTACTCCACATTCATTATTTAGGATTTCAGAAGCTCTCAGAAGAGAAAATTTTCAGGAGACGAAGATTGAAAAAACATTTAAATTTGTGAAAAGGTACTATTAATTTGGGAATTGGAAAATTAGGTGTAGAAACTACGTAAGGCTAACCAAGGAAAGCAAAAGTAAAGGCAAAGAAGAAACAGACACAATAAAAAATAGTGTGGGTCCAGTGCAAGGCTTTAAATCAGGTGGTAAAGTTGATTTAATGCACAGTATGAAACCAAGACACTTAGACTACCAAAGATAAAGAGTACATAGTTAAAATAATGAAGGATGTCATTAAAATAAATATTAAGAATGGACTTCGTGGGAAAATGCATTGAAGGTGAAAAATGAATAGAATCTTTATGTATGTGTTTACTCATTTCTTCATTGGTAACCTCCATTTTTCCAGTGCCTTTAACAGGCTCTTAACCTAGTATGCAGCCAAAAATATTTGCGGAAGTTCTACTATGTGTCATACATAATGCTAGACATTTTAGGATATACAACAATTAGATATGGTCCCTTCCTATAAAGAATTTGCATTCTAATTGAAAAGGTAAAACAAAAATACATATATATATGTTTAACTTTTCATATATACATATATATATATATATATATATATATATATATATATATATGTAAAGTTGAAAAGCAAAACAAGGCAGAAGGGGCCAAAAGAACAACATAATGAGAAAGAACTGCAATAGTCCAGAGAAAGAAGAGATAACTATGAAATGACCTGTTCAGGAAAGGCTTGTGAAAATAAGGAGCATTTGCAATGGGTCTTCAAGAATTGGGTGGAGTGGGTGGTGAGATTTTAACAGAGCCAAGAAAAAGGCATTTAAAGCAGAGATAGAATGGCTGAACAAAGGGGGTTGAGATAAAGGTGTTTTAAGGAAACAGTGAAAATCAAGCTGGGCTGTAATAAAAGTTATATGAAAACATAGGGTACAAAAGGTAAGCTGAGATTTAAAAAGGCTTTGAATGCCAAGGTGAGGAGTTTGAACATTTTCTGTAAGCAATCCAAAAATGATCAAAGTTTTCCAGCAAAAAAGTGACATGATGAATATGATATTTTAGAAATATTAAGCTGGCTTTTGATGTGCATAATAAATGGTGTATATCTTGATTAAAGATATGGTTATGGCAGTAAAGAGACAGGCATACAAATAAAGCACACTGAATATACAACAAAGAGAGGCAGACTGCAGCAAAATAAACTTAAGAACAAAAGATTAACCCAAGATTTCTTTGTTAGGAGCAAGAAAAGCATAACATCCCATAGAGAGGCAAAGGGTAAGACTCCAAAATATGAAGAACAATCCTATTTTTTATTTCCTCCATCATCATCATGTTTATATGAAGTTCAAGTTGCCTACGCTAAGAGTGGAATAGGTAACTGTATTAAAGGACTAACTAGAGAAGTTCCCAAAGTTTATGCAAACAGTGACTTTAGAAAGAGAAAATGCAGCTGCATTAATATGCTTTAAAAGTTTTTGGAAAATATAAGCCACATGACTTGTTAATTGCCCTATTAATTCAGGGGAAAACAACAACAAAAAATCACATCGAGGTAGCAATATGAATGAATTAACCAGAAAAGTGTACATTACCCAAGCTGGAACTATCAGTTCATTTTAATGTTAGTATATAACAAAACTAAAGATTAGTCTCTTCTTTCATTACCACACAAAAAAAATAGCCACCCTATGTTCTTCACCTCCATCCCTTCAAGACAATTCTCCCTAAAAATTCTCCCTACATTCTCTTAATCCTCTCAAACAATTCCCTAATTCTATCTCCTTTCTTCTATATAAACTTTGGTCTACCACATCTTATTCACTCCTTAAACCCACTTTAAAATATTAAACATATATGTTATAAATTTCCTGAAGCTGCCTTTAATAGAAGTAGGAATACTTAGCCTTCATAGTGCTTTGCGGTTGACAAAATATTTTATACAGATACCTCTCAGAACCCTCCAGAAGCAATGCAGAGCAGGTATTATCACATCCATATATTACAGAGAAGCAGCAAGCCCAGGGCCACATATTCATAAGTGATAGAGCCAGGCCTGAAATACAGGCTTTCTGAGTCCAAATTCCACATTCTATTCCCTATGTCACTCAATTTCATAATGTGCCAGTAGCTGTATCTAATTATTCAAAATGTATGTTATTATTCTATATTATGTTTAAGCCAATACATCCCTTTTTTAAAAAATAAGGTACTTATGCCAAAATGCCTATTACAGGGCTGTCTACTGAGAAGACCTAATTATTTTAAGAGGCTCATTATGATGACAGTTATCACTGGATTAAAAGTGACAACTGAAGTATAACATTTGCAAAATTGCTGAGGCTATACAAAAACCATTTTTGCCTTTAACTCTGCAATGCAACATGCAACAACAAAGACACTATGGGTGATTTAAGGATATGTGAGCATCAAAGGGCAGAAACAGGGCATTCTTACTCTCTTTAACTGTGCTAAGGCCTCAAATACTGATATAGTTCAGAGCATCTTATTACCAAGGAGACATAAATCAAAAGGAGTTCAGCTAGGAGCAATAAAACAGATTAGTGTCTGGAAGGACTGACTTTAAAGAAAGTTTTAAAAGAATTAAATCCAGGTAGTCTAGATAAAGAACAGCTATGAGGAAATCTTTTTTTGAAGCTGACACAACAAAGAAATTATTTTGAAGGTAAATGTCTGAAAAAATGCAAAGAGGAGTAATCAAATATTTAGAGAATATAAAGGGAAAATTCAGGAAAAATTTACCGGTGAAAACCTATGGGACAAAAAAACTCTCTCCCACAGGAGTGGTGAAAACTACACTCCTAGAGATATTTAATACCATGTTGGACAAAACAAGAAAAGGATTCCATATGGAATGATCCTGTACTGAACCCTGAAGTGGTGGGAGGACTGAAGATGACCTCTTAGATCTTTTCCATTTCTGGTTTTTTCCTAATTCTATGAAGTTTTATGGGGCACGGCCTTCTGCCAATATCCTTTCTCCCCATGATGCCCACTTTCTCCTTGTACAAAGGGAAACAAATTGTATCCTTCATTTTAAGCATATCTCCCACTCTCAATGAATAGGTAATACAATCCTAGGTACAAGTTTGGGAGAAAAAGGTTAATTTCTAAACTTATAATAGTCTTTTTTTTTCCCACAGTGGTCCCTGGGGCTCTTACAAGTTTTTTCACAAACTAAAGAGGAAGTAGTTCAAATGGACTCAAAGAAGAGCTGTTTCATCAGGAAAACCATTAATATTCTCCCTTCTTGTATCCGAACACAGAGCTGACAGTGACCCTGGGAGCTATAAAGCCCCAGGTCAAATTACCATCAGAGCTGCTGTTCAGGATTATCTTTTACCTTTCAGCATTTTATGATGAGTGACAGCAAAATCTACTGGCAACCCACATTTTTATAGCAATGATATTTACCTTTGAAAAGATGTAGCCTTAAACACCTACACTCTTAGCCAATGTTGTAAAAGAGTGAGTCTAATTCAGGATTCAAACTCAAGAAGCCTCAGCCTTGCCCTCTTTCTCCAGTCTGGCACTTTAAAAAAAAGGTTTCTCAGCCAACCTTGAAATAGATCCAAACTCTCCAGAATTCCCATTCATTGAAAGCCCCAGAAAATACAAGGACTTTTCCTCGTTTTGCTGATTTGTAAGGACAAGATGTAACAAAATCCAGGAAGCTCTGAGAACATGTCCCTGAGCACTTTAAAAATAAAACTGTAGCTCATTTATGAGAAGGGACAACAGGGCAGAGATAGCTCTCCAGGAATGGACACTAATGCCTCTTCTACCCAATCTAAACAACCTCAGTGGGTGAAGACCCATCAATTGCCATCTTGCCCATTTGAAAGAAACTCTGTTCCTCTACCCACACAGAAAGTGCATAGTTATTAACACCAAACCCTCTAAACAATTTTCTTAAATACCACTTTCATTTTTCCCTAGTAAAAATGAGACTGTTCAAACGTAAAAAGATTGGCCTCTCACACTGGAATAGGATCTGGCATTTTCAAAAGCCCTTCCAACACTTAACTCATCTGATCCTGGCAGGAAAGGCTGGCATTTATAATCCCATTTTGAAACTGAGAAAAAAAAAAGTGCGACTATGAGATTAGGCAGTCTAAAGAAGAACCCACTGTGAAAAGTTTCAAACCTTCCCAACAATGGACCAATCTAAAAAGGATTATTCCAGAAAACTTTAGAGTGGGATTCAAAAAAGGCTGAAGCCCTCCGTAGCCTCATCTCAGGAAAGCAAAGAATAAGAAAAACAAAAAGGCACTTCCTTTAATTTTAGAAAGGAAACGTGACCCTGCCCCTTTATGAGCCTGACTGGATTTTCTCAAGAAACCCACTGCACCTTCTCCCTATAGGACTAGCCAGTCATAAGTTTTGGCTACTAGTTCTTGGCCTCTGAGACCCAGCCGCCCAAGAAAGGCCGGCAGCCTGGACAAGGACAACCTGATGAGCCCCCTCCGTGTAATCACGTCAGGAATCCCGCACTCCAGTTTCCCCTCGCCTACAGCTACCAGTTTTTCAGGTGAGCTTCAACCTGGCGCTCCGCCAAATCTGCACCCCACACGCACACATATCGATTGCTCGCTCCCACTCCCCAAACTTCCCCCACCCCACAAGAGTGGGGAGCAAGTTTCTCACCATCCTCATAGTTTTTGAGATAGTAATCCGGGCCGGGACCCCCACGGCTTTTTGCCGGGTTCCTCAGATTCTGGAACTGCAGGAAGTCGGTCCTTTTGCCCCCGAAGCGCAGAAAGGCGGGCGAAAGTCCCCGGGCCAGGGTCACCAGACGCTTGGAGCTGCAGGGATAGAGAAGGAGAATGGAAAGGATCCGGGGGACAAGCGAGAGGGCGCGGGGCACCAGCAAGGCCCTCTTCCCACTCTCTGTGGGGTTGTGCCTGGCGCCCCAGCCCGCCCAGTCTTGGGCCGTGGGGCTCCGGGAGCTACGCCTCCGGCGCCCAACTGGTCGTGGCCCCCTCCCTCAGGCACCCCGACGATGCTCACCAAAGGTAGTATTTACAAAGAGTTAGATTGTGTTTGTTAACAGTGTGTGCATAAGGTGGGGGGTACCCTTCTGCTGAGAACACGGGACTAAGGCGCAGTTGCGGGGCTTCTGCCCCTGCCCGAAAAGCTCTCCTGGAGGAGACGCGCAGCGCACGGACCCCGGGCTCCGATTTTTGCCAAACTTCTGGGCTGAAAGACGGGATATGCCTCCTCTGCCCCAGGGGCATCGCAACCTCCATGGAGAAGGTGAAACCCGCCTTCTTTCTCTCAGAGCAGGCACCTGAGGTCAAGTTGATTTTTTTTAATGCCAAAGCTGATTTTCCTTTTCCACTACCTTATAACAACTGTATGCATCTCCCAAATCCCTGAGCAAGAGAAATGCCCGGGGTAAATCCTTGCCTTTCTGAGAACACTCCCCAGCCCCGCCTTGCACAGTAAAAGCAATGCCTCTTTGGCCCCTGAAATAATTCAGCCCGATCTCAGGAAAGGTAACGTTCTCCTCTCCACCCCCCGGGTTGGGCTCCATCTTTTCTCCTTCCCACTTGGGGCCATTTAGAAGCTCTGAGGAAAATGAAGTTTGCCGAAATGTGGAACCTGCGCCGTAGAAGGAGATTCGAGGGGCATCAGAATACCATTTACACCTATTTAGGTTCAGGATTTCCATAAATAGGTTTTTCAAAAGCCAAACTCTGCTAATTCGGGAAGGGGTAGAGAAGGAGCAATCAGATGCTAAGGGCATCAGCTATTAAGTTCCGGGTCTCTACGTTATTTTTAACGCTTTGCTGCTTCAGGTTCTGAATATCCAATCCAAATGGTACTAAAGAGTATCTTAAAGGCGGTGGATAGGAGAAAACAAAAAAACAGAGACTCCAATTTTAGAGTTTCTAACAAAAGTCGTGGCCGCCCGGAGAAGTCCAGTAGCCGGAAGGATCGCTTGGCCGAGGACTCCGGCACTGCGTTACCCGGCAGGCGCAATCGGGCGTCGTGTGGGCCCACAGCGGGCGAGGAGACATCCGCGCGAGTCCGGCCCCGCAGAAACGGCGTTTCCAACAACCTTCCAGCCGGAAGCCTGCACAGCCAATGCAAATGCGCCCCGCCAAGGCTTCTTCCCCGAAAAGCCCCCTTCCACAATCTTTTCTGCGACAAGCATTCAGCGAGAACATGAAAGTTTGTTGTTCTTTTTAAGGTGAGAAGCAGAAGAACCCCGAAGGAGTCCGCGTAGCTAGAGAAGCGCGATGCAAGTGGGGCGTGTAGTCGCCCCCCACCTCCCGGACGAGCTCACAGACGCGCGCTGCTGCACGGAAGAGCTTCCGAGGAGGAATCCGGCCGCGCAGAGCTGTTCCCGCCCTCCCAGCGGAGGCGCGGGCAGGAACCGAAACGGCCTCGGCGGCGGCCACAGCAACCACTCAGTCCTCCCGCAACGCTCGCTCCACGTGGAAGAAGCGCCCCACACAGCGCCTCCCGCTACCTGCCGCGTCCGCTGACCTGGCCGAGACCAGGGGAGACCTGGAGAGCTGAGGGGCGGGCGCACGCGAGAAGCAAACTCGAATTTCGCAGAGTGAAAGATATTCAGGAAAGGCGCCGCGGATGCGGCCTCAGGACAGAAAAGTGAGACTGAGAGCGCTCGGAGCTCTTCGAGGGAGCCCACAGCTGAGGCTCTAATTTGGAGGGAATTTTTTTAAACTCAACACTTGGATTCGACATTGTAGACTTTTTTTTTTTTTTTTTTTTTTTTTTTTACACTGCAACTCTGTCCCTGTTGGGAAGGGATCATGGTTGCCTTACTGCTGAACAGTAACAACTGGGGAGAGAGTGAGCCCAATTAGAGTCCAAGCCCTAGAGTAATGCAGGGTCCATGATCACAAAACTCCCGGCTTCCTAATCCACCAGTGCTGGATTCAGATCTCCGAAACATCCCAGGAGTATTTCTAGGACACTTTCCGCTCTTCTTATATACGCTATGACCGGAGCGAGGACTTTTTTTCTTTTTTCTTTAAAGAAAAACTAAACTATGCAGTTATCGCAGGAGATTTAAGGAGAAGGGACTGGGGGGGACCATTCGGTCTATAAAAAGTATCTTAAAAAGTCCTGAAGTCTGGAAAGGACAGAGGAGGATATAAAATTAAAAATCCGAACCAACTTGCTCACCACTCAAGCCTCTGCTTAGATTCATTTTCTGTCTGGGAGTGGGAGAGAACTGACGAAACGATCTTTCGTGGAAAATTCCACTTTCGTGCGATCCCCGCTTAAACACTCACAGACACACGCAGACAGGCACTCTCTCTCACACACACACACACACACACCCCCATCCCTCTCGGGTCTTTGTTGTTCCAGACCTTTTTCTTCGCTTTTGTAACTGCCCTGAACCTCTTGTTTCTTTTCGGAAGTAGACGGGGAGGCTAATTGTGGATATATGTAAGCACAACATTTTTTCAGTCATAACTGGTAAGTTTCTGAAATGCCTTCTGCATTGCAAACATGTGCATCTTAATAGAAAACACTGCTTTTCTCAATCACCAGTTACAGCCTCACAGCAAATATTCCAGGAGGAGGAAAACCTTTCTTCTCTTTGAGAGATCCGCTTGGCTTATTTTCTTCTTCCCCCTTTGGAATGGGGGGATAGGAAGGGGTGGGGGTTGCTACTTTTTAAAAAAATGATCCATTGAAGCCCCTGCCTTACCTTAAGAAATCGAGCCAGCCATCATGAATGATGGACGGATCCAGCTGCAGAGAGAGGAAGTTCTCATTGACTGTCCTGACTGGGTTCTTGGTGCTCACATCAAGTAGAATCAGGGTCTTTTCCTTCAAACCTGGAGCTCTGTCTACAGGCAAGGGTCTCCTGTCTCCAGCTTGGGAGGAAAGGGAGAGATGGAGCAACAGAGCCAAGAAGAGAGCCACCGGGGCTAGGCACGCAGGGGGGCGGGAGTTGCTGGAGGGCATGGCTTCAGGAAAGGCACAGAGCACCCTCATTAAATCCCTCTGATTTAAACCTCTCTTCCTACAGGGTCTCACTGGTGACTAATTGTCCTTATCTAAAGTGTATGTCTGTCTGCCTTTTTCCCCCCTTTTTTTCCCTTCCTTTTTCCCCCCTCTCTCTCGCTTTTTTTTTTTTTTTTTTTTTTTCTTCAGTGTTTTGGTGCTGGTGGAGCGAACTCACGCCCCTAGCCAGCCTTCTCAGAGACTCGTGCCAAGAGTACTCGTTCACCAGCACCGCCCCTTTAAGAGATTTCAACTGCAGACATTTTTTAACTTTTTAAAGGTAAGGTGAGGCGGGGCGGGGGAAGGGGGAGTAGGAGGAAGGGGTGGCGTTGTACCCTCCTGATTTAACCCTCTAGGGTCGGGAAGCGGAGGGAGGGATCGAAACTGTACAGTTGTAACATATGGGGTACCGGGCGGGACGTCTTGTTTTTACTTCCCTCCCGGCAAGGCTCTGGGGAGAGCAGTTCTAGCTGCGACCCCGACGCGAAAGCCTCTGCGCCAGTCCTGGGCGTGCTGGGGTAGGGTCTGCACCAGTCGCGCGCCTGTTTGTCCTGACAGCGTCAAGGAATGTCGTCCGCTCCAGGCCCTTCCCTTTGGGTTGAAGCAGCGAGAGCAAGGCTGGTTAAGTTGCAGAGGGGTCCTGCGGTGGCGACTGTGATTCCTGCCAAAGCACCGAGGGCAGACGGAGACTCCATGGACGCAAGTATGGACATCTGCGACACGCTGGGCAGCAACACAGAAGCCGCCTCTGACCTGATAGGTCCCAGAAGGACTACACAGAGTGACCAGGTCAAAGGGTTTATCCGCCCGTAGGGGCAAAGGGCCCAGGCTGCGCGTGGCTCCGTTCTGCCTGCAGCTGAGGCGAAACTGTCTTGGGGGTTCTATACACGCTGACTTAGGCCAAGTCAAAGCAACCCTGTCTGTGCTTGGCTAGTCTGGGCGGCGCTGCGCCCATCTGAGCCACTGCTTGCCCACTCTACTCCACTGCAACAGCAGAGCTACCCCTCCAGACCCTCCTCTAGGTCACCCTGGGCTTATCCCTCCCGAGGGGAACTGCGCCTTTCTGGTGCTGGAGAAGAACAGAGTGACCGGGTTTTCAAACTCGGCCCGGAGCCGATGCCAGAATCTGCCCCGCACGTAGCTCCTGGATGCTGGAGAACAGCCAGGAGCCGCGCGATGTACCACCCGCCCTAGCTCATGGATCCCCGACCCACAGCACCTCTCAGATCGAGCCCTGGGTCCCCAATTAAAGCGTGGGAAAGAGGCCAGGCCTGGTTTGCTGCAGTCACACCGTCGGGCTCCACTTTCAGCTTATTTCTGGAACAAAATGGGGCTTCTACTTGGCAGATGAAGAGAACTACTTTACGCAGTGTGGGTACGCAGGAGCCTCCCAGGGCCTCCTGATATCAAACAGGCAAAACTCTTAAAATGCAGAGCCAAGGTTTCCCCCAAGGGTTCGTGAGCCAAGGGCAGTATCACAGCCACAGAAAAACACTGAAATGGCAACCTGCCTCTCCTTCCCTCCTCTCAGATAGGATTAAGGAATCTGAAAAGGACTGGAGTAGATGACTTTCAACTGAAGTTCCTGGAGGAGCTTCTACCAAACTAAGCAACCAGGAAATACAGAGCTTAGGTTGGGTTAGACTGGGAAGCGCCATGAAGACCTTCTAGAAGGTCTCCATAAAATGAGGCCAAAGGAGAAAGAAAACCCAAAGCATATTATTTAATGATTTTTAAAACCAAGATGTTAATATACTGAAGAATTAGATGTGGGCTCTGGCCCTAAGGCCTGCTTCCTTCAATTTCTGAAAATTTCTAACATACCTAGATCCTCTAAAATAGTGTGCGTTTCTGTGTAGGGGTGTGTGGTATGGTGTGAGTTTCAATAGAAATTATTGTATTTTTTAAATGTGCACTGAGCACCGCCTAGAGATGGTGACAGCCTGGTGAACAAAGGTTTTTATTTATCTTTGTATCGCCAGAACCAGGCACTTAGTAGGCATTCAATAAATGCCAGTGAGCTAAATTAATGGTAAATCAAATCATGCTCAACACACTAAAATCATATACTGCTCTCAAGAAGAATGTGACAATAAATACATACTTTTATTTGTCACAGTAAACTGTTAGGTTTCTATTCAGTAAGTTGTTTTCCCAGTTATTAGCATTTTCCTGGTTATCTCCTTTAGGAAATACTTATCTTGCAAATTCAGAAGCCATTAGTTCATTGCTTATATTCAAAATTAAAACTAATTACATATTTTTAACAAGGAGCCAGATTTTCCAAGGGCCTAAACACCCTCTGGATTACAACTGAATGTATTTTTAGAAGCCACATTAATTGCGACCAGAGGAAGACCACCTGAATGAAATAAAGACATCACTCACCCACTAGATGTCTATAATTAATGTGCCTTTCAAAAATACCTACTCTTGTGACTAAGAATGAACTTGGGTATAGTGAGAATCTGCTTAATTATGAATTTTATCCACAGTTTTTGCTACTAACTTAACCATTCAGGAATTTTTTGGTGGCCTAGTTAAGTTACTTTAACCAGTATTTAACGTCTTCACCAGAACCTGTATGTAGTATAAAAATCAAACCCAATAAAACAGTGCTTTTTTCCTAATTCCTGATGAAAACCATCTCTCTAGTCTGGCCGCTGAAATTCTATAGGCATGTCCAGCCTCGGGACATCGAGGCAAACAGAGTGATTCAGTAACATTTAAGGAGTTCCAGATAGCCCTGGTTGACTCTGAGATGACCTGATTGTTTTGTCCTTTAGTCTGGTTTGGGTATAGTTCTCCACTGGGCTACTCTTTACAAATAGGACCTCCCTCCCGATATCATGATTTTTGTCTTCCTCTCATCTAACCCTAAATTATATTCTGTTAGTAGCTTATTATTGTGTATATTAGATTGATGTTTCTATCCTATCTTCTGTGTGCCAGGTGACAACAATCTGTACCTCTGTTCTGCCTTAGATTGTAATTTCCTAGGGGACAAGAATCAGGCCTCTGTATAAAATGTGAATTATTTGGAACTAGATGCACTGAAGTCTCCTTGGAAATGTTCTGCCTGGTGTTACTGAATGGTCCTTATAGATAAATTCTTTTAATATCTAGGAGTCTAAGTTCCCAGATTTGTAAGAAATCTTGAAGATTAACTGGTCCAGTGATTTCTAGACAATAGGATTTCAAAATAAGTATCAGTGTGGAAGAACTGACAAATATTTGCCAAATTTTTATTTTGTCTAGTAAGGACCTTAAATCTGTCAACTACTTATTACTATTTTTTCCCAAAAGAAAAGAACGTTTTAACATCCAAAAAAAAAAAAAAGCTGAAATATGTCAAAATAAAGAGCAAGTGTGTAAACTGAATAAATTTAGCTTCATGAAAAATCACTATAATGTTTTATCATTTCATCTCAGAGCAGTGGAAATATGCCAGTGACCAACATGGGTACTAGGACTGGTGGCTGGGACTAATGATATATCCTGTTTTTATGGCCAAATTCTACTTTGTAGCATACAGTGTACATACTTTTTAATGATGGTCATCTTGACTACAATAATTTCTTTCCACTCTCCTATGCTTTTTTCTCATTTTTAGCTTGTCACAAACTCATTGACTCCCTTTCCTTCTATTAAACATTCAAAGCCATGGTTATATCTATGCCTGCTTTCCCCTTCTGAGAGAACTATACCTAAATGTCTAATAGCTAGAAAAAAATTCCTTCCACCATAACTGGGACTGGGAAGCATGAAGCTATAGCAGCCAGTCCACTGTGTCACTGCTGCCTGTGTATTTGTCCATGATGACTACTATTTATTGAGATCTTATGGTCCAGGCATGGTGCTCAGGACCATTATCTTACTGATCTTCTTGAATAACTCTGAGAGGTAGATATAATTCATTATTACCATCTAGTTTACATATAAGAAAATGGAGACTCAAACTTGTTAAGCAACTTTCTCATGGTACACAGCTAATAAGCGGCAGCAAGGATTGAAACCCAGGGCTGTCTGACTCCAAAGATTATGTCTGTCTTAACCACCACACTCTACTGTTAGGCTAAAATACTGCATTCCCTCTAACAACTTGTCAACTTGTTCCAACTTTTCATGGGAAAACCTTGGAATAGGAGTTGGAAGACCTGAGTTTAAGTCCTATCTTTGCAGATTCTAGCTTTGTTACCTTAAGTAATTTTTTTTAACTGTTCTAAGTCATAGCTGCCTACCCTGTAAAATTAATATCTTAGAGTAAGAATCAAATACAGTTATGCATAGAGAAAGTGCTTTATAAATCCTAAAATATTATACAGTTGTGCTATTTGTTTCTTGTTATTTCTTATTCCTTCTCCCACACTTGCCCCAGATATATTCCCTTAATTGACAACTGGAGCACGAATTAAGCTATATATAAATAACTTAGTGATAAACTTGAAACAAAAGGTCAACTCTACCTAATATGTCAATAAATGCAGTAATAAAATGAGTATGTACCACATATTTTAACCCTGCAGGCTCTTCTGCCTGTGTTTAGCATATGACAAAGGAAGAAAAGTTAAGTAGGTTTTATGTGCCTCCTTCAATTTTCCACTGGGAGAGGGGAGACAGGAGTGGAAAAAGGACAGTACTGGGAAATGAGAAAGACTGTTCTCTGTCCTGCTTAGAGGAACAAGGGATAGCAACACTTTCTCCGTATGGAAAGTTGAAGGGGAAGAGGATTTATAACTCTATGATTGTTCTACCTTATTATATAAGAAACTCGAGCTGGATGATTTTTGTTCCCACTGTTACCATCAAGCAGTAAACTTATGTGGGGAAGATCATAACCATAATAGATGTAGTTGACTCAATAATGAGTTCAGTTTGAAATCCCTTAACATTTTTGGAGGTAGGGATGACAGATATTTGAGAAACTGCTATAGGTAAAAAACTAAGTAACAGAAAAATACATTAAAATTATTCATGTCCTTAGTCACACTCATTGAAGAGATGTCCTGTCTGCCTTTTGTACATTCAGCTAAGTCCTGAAAAGCATCATGTGATACTGGAAATTGTACCAGCTCTGGAGTTCAAACAACTTTGATTAAAACCCAGTTCACAACTTACTGTCTGCTCATGTGAACCTTTGGTGAATAAGTCATTTATTCTTGCTGAGCCCCAATTTCCCCATCTATAAAATATGCATAAATACACTTCCCTCCATGTGTGCTGTGAGAATTAAATGAGGTATTAGTTCCTGACACACAGTTACTACTCAACTATCAATGTCACTAATTGGGTTTCACCGTGGAAATAAATATAATTTTCATGGATAAGGTAGGAAGAAATTTATACACCTACACCTGAAATCTAAGGTTTCAAAATAGTATAATAACTTATTTATATACTATCCCATTTTATGCTCATAGCATAGAAGGACAAGCTGTATCCTCATAATTCAGGTAAGGAAACTGAGAGTCAAAAAACTCAAAATGCCATTTCTTGAAGAACCTGAGACTAAGCCAGCTCTACTGACTGAAAACTACACTTTTGGTACGTCTGTTATTGAAAATACCTGAGAACTTTCACAGATAATGTCCCAGGACAAAAATTCAAATTGCCTTTCAAATGTTTTATAGCTTCATTAATTATAAGTTGTTTATACATACTTCAAATAACTATAAGGTTTTTTTAAACATCTTTATTGGAGTATAATTGCTTTACAATGGTGTGTTAGTTTCTGCTGTATAACAAAGTGAATCAGCTATACATATACATATAACCCCATATCTCCTGCCACTTGCTTCTCCCTCCCACCCTCCCTATCCTACCCCTCTAGGTGGACACAAAGCACCAAGCTGATCTCCCTGTGCTATGTGGCTGCTTCCCACTAGCTATCTATTTTACATTTGGTAGTGTATATATGTCCATGCCACTCTCTCACTTTGTCCCAGCTTACCCTTCCCCCTCCCCGTGTCCTCAAGTCCATTCTCTACATCTGCATCTTTATTCCTGTCCTGCCCCTAGGTTCTTCAGAACCTTTTTCCTTTTTTTTTTTAGATTCCATATATATGTGTTAGCATACTGTATTTGTTTTTCTCTTTCTGACTTACTTCACTCTGTATGACAGTCTCTAGGTCCATCCACCTCACTACAAGTAACTCAATTTCGTTTCTTTTTATGGCTGAGTAATATAGTTTCCACTATACCACTTTCTTAGTGAGACAGTCCTAAGAATTAATGCTAAAGATAATTTCTAAGGAAGTGAAATACATAAATCATATATATTTATCTCAATATACCTCCTATTTTAGTCTCAACATTGAGAAGTTGAGCCTGTAATAAAACATTTGCCTGGAACACAACTGTGTCACATAAGTAAATAGCTATGATTATATTTTCTTTTGTCCCTAGGCTAACGGCACACTTTGACCTTTTTAAATACCCTAATGTGCTTAGCTCATAATAATGGGAGTTAAACAAATAATGACAATAGAAAGCCTACCACAGGTTCAGTTCAATCCTCAATAATCAAAATCAGCTGATACACTCTATCTATACATACTTACTCAGCTGAGTATTTTGCCTCTGCCTGAACTAACATCTAGATCCCTAATTCTTTGGAGTAGTTTTGTCCCCACATAAGCAGATCCAAGTCCTTCCTCATTGAATGCCAGTTATGCTAAACCTTACCCACCTAAACAGTCAACAAATTTCCCAATTCTTCTACTCCTTTTGGTCACCTAGAGACATTGACATCCCGTGACGTTTAGAAAGTATGTTTCATTTTCATCAGACACTTAAATTTTAACTTTCTCTTTTGACCTTCTTAAGCCTAGCCATCATAATACTATGTTTAAAAACTTAAAAATGTTTTTCCCTTTCAGAAAGATATAAAATCAATTTGAGGGTTTAGGTCAGTGATTCTCAGCCTCAGCCGCACATTAAAATCACCTGAGGAGCTTTTTAAAAATACTCATGCCTGGGCCTACCCCCAGATATTCTGGTAATTGATTTGGAGTGGGGCCTCAGCATATTCTGGATACCTTGCTATACAACTTTATTTGGTTTCTAGTTTCGGGGAGTGAATTTAGTTGATAAGGCATACCACATTATTTGAATCTATTTGATTTCTAGGTTTCAGATAATGAGGAGCAAGAGTTCAAATACTAAGGAATAATTCAAAAAAAATGTTTTGAATCTATTCTGTTCCTAGTTTAGACAATGCAAGTTCAGATATGGAGGGTCCATCCTCAAAGGGGGAAAATTATGCAAGTAAATACCATATATCCTAGTAGCTTTAGTGGATTCTCAACTGATTATTCCTTCATTAAAGAAATTTTTTCACTTTACAGCATCTGATTGGCAAAATGTGAATATTGGATAACTAATTGTGGATGTGGGGAGATAGGAAACTTCTTGCAAGCTGATGGGAGTATAAACTGGTTGAGCCATTCTGGAGAGTGATATGGCAATATTTAGTGAAATTACATATGTGTATTCCCTACAACCTGGCAATCCCACTCTGGGCATAAATTCCCAAACAACTCATAAAAGGCTCATAAAAGGACTTGAATGAGAATGGTCAGTAAAGCACTGATTTTAATATTAAGGAATTTCAGGCACCTAGATGTCCAGCACAAGGGAAATGGACAGGTAAAATGAGGAAGGCAGCAGTTAGAAGCGACAAACTAAATGTACATACAACAACATGGATGGGCTTTAAACAGAATGATACATGAGAAACAAACAAAAAAAAATCCCAGAAGGATAGTTATAGCATTATAACATTAGTGCAAATTAAACACACACACATGAAACAATATATTTTACAAGCATACAAAAATATCAAAGGACATACATCAAACACATTAGAGTTGATGCCTATAAGGTAATCACTGAAAGAGGAAAATAAAACAAAAGGCTTTGCATGGACCAATGTTCACAAACCTTCTCCTGCATTCAAGGCCATTCTTAACCTATTTTCTGGAGAGTGAAAGGGAGAAATATTTACTGAGTGCTGACTATAGGCTAGGTAGTATTGTCGGCCTCCCCACCTTGGGATCCAAAGAATATCTTTGCCCTTGGAAACCTCACAGGCCAGTTGGGAAAATGAACAAGTTAACAAAAATCCATTTGGTAAGTCCTATAGCGTTTGGTGAAAAGTGCCGTGGAGTACTATAAGAGGTTATGACTTAACATTAATTTGTGTTTATATAGGGGTCTATTACTTAATGTATATGTAATTTTCCATCATAATAATAACTGAAATATATCATACTTTAATGAGTTGGGGTTTTGGGTTTGTTTTTTTTTTTTTCCTCTTTCCTCTTTATCTGTTCCTAGTATTGTGTAGTTTCTACTTTGAGAATAGCTAAGGCTTGCCTGCTGTAGAAATGTTGGAGTGCCATCTGCTGGTAGAAATGTTTTATAGTCCCCCATCTATCTTACAATACATTTTAAAAAACAAAAATGTCACACGTATCATATGATATCTGGGCTTGAAGGAATCTTAGAGATCATCTATTTCAGGTCCTTGATTTAGAGATTAGAAAATATCTCCTTACAAGATTTTATTTCATTTAAGGTAAACGTGTGTGTGTGCATTTTCACATACCTCTTTCATCACCTCTGTGAGCTTCATAGAACTTTGTAAAGACTCACAAAGCTAAACTATCTTAATTTTCCCAAAGAGATAAACATATAAACTCCTTTAGAGGGGTCTGTAAGACATGTTTAAACATTTATATAAAGCGCATTTCCCAGGAAAACAATCTTAGGAAGGCAGCTTACTACAGTGCCAAACAAATGAGCTTCAAGGTCAGACTTACATTCATCTCAGCTTTACAATTTACTAAGAAGCCTTAAGTTCAACTTCCCTGAATCTCAATTTCTTTATATGTGAAAAAAAAACAGTAATCTAATTTACACAGATATTACAGTAATTTGTGGAGTACATGTAACAATAAAATGCTTAGTAATGTCAGAAAAATGTTTAACAGCTAAACTAAACCCCTAGTACTAATTTAAATGTTTCTTAATCCATCCTTAATGAAGCTAAAAAGTGTAAATGGATCTTCCTGTCATTTATATTTTATATTTATATTTAATATAAATAATCAGCTGCCTCTAAGATATTTCATACAATTAATTCCCATAAAAATGCAAATGGAAGGCAAAACTTGCTTTAATAGCTCAGTGGATATCTAGGAAGATCATACTTCTGCTTTAAGGCCTTGCTATTCATAGCGTGGTTCACAGATCCAGCAGCATTAGCATCTGGGAGCAATTAGAAATGTAGAATCTCGGGCTCCACCCAGACTTACCAAATTAGAATCTACATTTTAACAGGTTCCCCAAGTGATTAAAATTCACATTTGAAGTCTGAGAAGCATTACTTTACAGGACAGCAAATAGAACCTGAGCTCCATTATTTTAGGAGAGGTTGCCAGAACTAGCCCTGCTGTGTTCCTCTTGGCTAAATTTATCTATGTTTTAATGTTTAAGTATTGAAACTTCTTCAGTTCTTTAAAATTTTAGTAAAACTCATCTATGCATAACACAGAGCACTTAACATAGCCCATGGAAAGAAGGGAGAAAGGAAAATATGATACTACTGTCATTAATAAAATGAAGTTCCAAAGCCAAAGAACATAGAAATTGAGTAAACACTACAAGCAATACGGAGTTACAGAGTTTCTGTTACTGATGGTGAATAAGCAATTGTAAAATATGGAATAGACCAATCAGAAATATCATGAAAATTAATCCATACAGATATGTCTACGCATCTTTGTGAGAGTAATGATAGATGAAGCAGCAATTTCAAACCTAGCAACAGCCAGCACCAGCTTCAGAAAAACTCCCAGTTGCTGAGAAGTCTGAATGTCCAGGTGGTAAAAATCAGGAGATTCATGAAAACAAAATTAGGCATGGTCCACCTGAGCTTTAACCAGGTAATCAAAAAACAAGTAATGTGCTACTCATACTCTATGAAGACAAAAAAAAGTTATCAAATATTTACCTAGTACCCACTGTGTACAAGCCATGATAGAATCAAAACAAAGTCATACAATTAAAGAGGAAGAGTAAGCACACAAAACCATGTAGGCTGAGAAACAGGCAAAAACTGCTCTTGCCAGAGGAAGACTCAATATGAAAATAAAGTTGAAAACTGAAAGCATTTCCTCTAAGATCAGGAACGAGACAGAGATGTCCACTCTTGCCACTATTATTCAACATAGTTTTGGAAGTCCTAGCCATGGCACTCAGAGAAGAAAAAGAAATAAAAGGAATCCAAATTGGAAAAGAAGAAGTAAAACTGTCACTGCAGATGACATGATACTATATATAGAAAATCCTAAAGATGCCACCTGAAAACTACTAGAGCTCATCAATGAATTTGGTAAAGTTGCAGGACACAAAATTCATACACAGAAATCTCTTGCATTCTGTACACTAAAAATAAAAGAGAAATCAAGGAAATAATCCCATTCACCACTGCATTAAAAAGAATAAAATACCTAGGAATAAACCTACCTAAGGAGGCAAAAGACCTGTATGCAGAAAACTATAAGACACTGATGAAAGAAATAAAAGATGGGGAGACACAAACAGACGGAGAAATATACCATGTTCTTGGATTGGAAGAATCAATATTGTGAAAATGACTATACTACCCAAAGCAATCTACAGATTCAATGTAATCCCTATCAAATTGGCAGTGGCATTTTTCACAGAATTAGAACAAAAAATTTTACAATTTGTAAGGAAATACAAAAGACCATGAATAGCCAAAGCAATCTTGAGAAAGAAAAATGGAGCTGGAGGAATCAGGCTCCCTGACTTCAGACTATACTACAAAGCTACAGAAATCAAGACAATATGGTACTGGAACAAAAACAGAAATATAGATCAATGGAACAGGATAGAAAGCCCAGAGATAAACCCACGCACATATGGTCACCTTATCTTTGACAAAAGAGGCAAGAATATACAATGGAGAAAAGACAGCCTCTTCAGTAAGTGGTGCTGGGAAAACTGGACAGCTACCTGTAAAAGAATGAAATTAGAACATTTCCTAACACTATATACAAAAATAAACTCAAAATGGATTAAAAACCTAAATGTAAGGCCAGACACTATAAAACTCTTAGAGAAAAACATAGGCAGAACACTCTATGACATAAATCACAGCAAGAGCCTTTTTGACCCACCTCCTAGAGCACAGCAAAGGAAACCATAAACAAGATGAAAAGACAACCCTCAGAATGGAAGAAAATATTTGCAAAAGAAGCAACTGACAAAGGATTAATCTCCAAAATATACAAGCAGCTCATGCAGCTCAATATCAAAAAAATAGACAACCCAATCCAAAAATGGGCAGAAGACCTAAATAGACATTTCTCCAAAGAAGACATACAGATTGCCAAAAAACACATGAAAAGATCCTCAATATCACTTATCATTAGAGAAATGCAAATCAAAACCACAATAAGGTATCACCTCACACCAGTGAGAATGGCCATCATCAAAAAATCTACAAACAATAAATGCTGGAGAGGGTGTGAAGAAAAGGGAACCCTCCTCCATTGTTGGTGGGAATGTAAATTGATACAGCCACTATGGAGAACAGTACGGAGCTTCCTTTAAAAGCTAAAAATAGAACTACCATATGACCCAGCAATCCCACTACTGGGCATATACCCTGAGAAAACCATAATTCAAAAAGATATATGTACCACAATGTTCACTGCAGCGCTATTAACAATAGCCAGGACATGGCAGCAACCTAAATGTCCACTGACAGATGAATGGATAAAGCAGATGTGGCACATATGTACAATGGCATATTAGTCATAAAAAGGAACAAGATTGAGTTATTTGTAGTGAGGTGAATGGACCTAGAGTCTGTCATACAGAGTGAAGCAAGTCAGAAAGAAAAACAAATACCGTATGACAACGCACATATATGGAATCTTAAAAAATGGTACTGATGAACCTAGTGGCAGTGCAGGAATAAAGATGCAGACATAGAGAATGGACCTGAGGACACGGCGGGGGGAGGGGAAGCTGGGACAAAGTGAGAGAGTGGCATGGACATATATACACTACCAAATGTAAAATAGATAGCTAGTGGGAAGCTGCTGCATAGCACAGGGAGATCAGCTCGATGCTTTGTGATGACCTAGAGGGGTGGGATACGGAGGGTGGGATGGAGGTTCAAGAGGGAGGGAATACGGGGATATATGTATACATATAGCTGATTCACTTTGTTGTACAGCAGAAACTAACACAACATTGTAAAGCAATTATACTCCAATAAAGATATTGTTTAAAAAAAGAATTTTACTTTTCACAAAGCTAAAAGAGTTCACAACACTAAACCAGCTTTACAAGAAATGTTAAAGGGACTTCTCTAAGAGGAAAACAAAAGACCAAAAGTAGATATGAAAATTATGAAAGGAAAACTCTCATTGTAAAGCAAACATGCAGTAAAGGTAGGAGATCAACTACTTATAACACTAGAGGAAGGTTAAAACATAAAAGTAGTAAAATAATCTATATCCACTATAAGAAGGTAAGGAATACACAAAACAAAAAGATGTAAAATATGAGACCAAAAACATTAAATGGGAGTGAGGGGGGAGAAGTAAAAATGCAGGGTTGTTAGAATGCATTCAAACTTAAGAAATCATCAACTAAATACAAATATAAATACAAGTATATATCTAACTCATGGTAACCAGAAACCAGAAAACTATAATAGATACACACCAAAAAGAGAAAGGAATCCAAATCTTTAGTGTTACTAAAGATAGTCATGAAATCTCACAAGAGAGCAAAAGAAAGGAACAAAAAATTGCAAAAACAACCAGAAAACAATGAACGAAATGGCAGTAAGTACATACCTATCAGTTATTGCTTTAAATGTCAAAAGACTAAATGCTCCAGTTAAAAGACAAAGAGTGGCTGAATGGAAACAAAAACAAAACCCATATCTATGATGCCTATAGGAGATTCATTCCAGATCTAAAGACAAATACAGACTGAAAGTAAGGTGATAGAAAAGAGTATTTCATGTAAATTGAAACAAAAAGAAAACTGGGGTAGCAATATTTATATCAGATGAAATATTGATATCAACACAAAGACTGTAACAAGAGATAAAGAAGGACATTACATAATGATCAAGGGATCAATCCAACAAGAAGACATAACAATTGTAAATATATATGCACCCAACACAGAAGCACCTAAATACATAAAGCAAATATTAACAAACATGAAGGAAGAAATTCAAATTAACACAGTAATAGTAGGAAACTTTAACGCCCCACTTACATCAGTGGACAAATCATCCAGACAGAAATCAGTAAGGAAACTCTGGCCTTAAATGACACATTAAACCAAGTGGACTTAACAGATAAATATAAAACATTCCATCCAAAAGCAGCAGAATACACATTCTTTTCAAGTGCTCATGGAACTTTCTCCAGGATAGATCATGTGCTCAGCCACAAAACAAGCCTCAGTAAATTTAGGAACACTGAAATCATATCAAGCATCTTTCTGACTATACCACTATGAAACTAGACATCAATTACAAGGAAAAAACTATAAGAAACACAAACGTGGAGGAAAAACAATATGCTACTAAACAACCAATGAATCACTGAAAACACAAAGGAGAAATCAAAAATTACTTAGAGACAAATGAAAATAAAAACACGGCAATCCAAAATCTATGGAATATAGCAAAAGCAGTTCTAAGAGGGAAGTTTATAGTGATATAAACCTACCTCAAGAAAGAAGAAATATCTCAAATAAAGAACCAAACCTTACACCTAAAAGAATTAGAAAACTAAGAACAAACAAAACCCAAATTTACTAGAAGGAAAAAAATCATTAAATCAGGGCAGAAATAAATGAAATAGAGACTAAAATAATATAGAACAGATCAATGAAACTAATACCTGGTTCTCTGAAAAGATAAATAAAATTGATAAACCTTTAGTTAGACTCATCAATAAAAAAAGAGAGGGCCCTAATCAGTAAAATCAGAAATGAGAAAAGTTACAAATGACACCACAGAAATACAAAGGATCATAAGAGATTACTATGAACAACTTTACACCAATAAAATGGACAACCTGGAAGAAATGTATAAATTCCTAGAAACATACAATCTATTTACAGATTCTATTTCACTTCTAGTGATTGGTCTTATCAAATTATCTATTTCTTCTTGATTCAATTTTGGTGGGCTGTATGTTTCTAGAAAGTTGTCCATTTCTTCTAGGTTGTCGAGTTTGTTGGCATATAATTGTTCATAATACTCTCATTGTTTTTTGTATTTCTGCAGTATCAGTTTGTATTTCTTTTTCATTTCTTATTTTGTTTGTGTTCTCTCTCTTTTCTTCTTGGTGAGCCTGGCCAAAGGGTGTCAATTTTGTTTACCCTTTCAAAGAAGCAGCTCTTGGTTTTACCGATTTTGTTTTATTGGTTTTTTAATCTCTATTTTATTTATTTCCTCTCTAATCTTTATTTTTTCCTTCCTCCTGCTGACTTTAGGTTTTGTTTATTCTTCTTTTTCTAATTCTTCTAGGTGGTAGGTTAGCTTGTTTATTTGAGATTTTTCTTGTTTTCTGAGGAAGGCCTGTATCGCTATGAACTTCCCTCTAAGAACTGCTTTTGCTGCATCCCATAGATTTTGTATGGTTGTGTTCTCATTGTCATTTGTCTCAAGGTATCTTTGAATTTCCTTTTTGATTTCCTCGTTGACCTATTGGTTTTTTAGTAGCATTTTTTTTGAGAGAGAGAGTTAAATCTTTGTTTCAAATCAGTACTTCAAATTCCAAAGAGACACAAGTCACTTCTTCAAAATATGGACATGCATTGTAAATAACATATATATATCACCAAACCATTAACAAGCCTAATTTGAAAAATGGAAGTAGGTGGATAGTTGATGATTAGTACCCTCACGCACAAAACATTACAAGAAAACCTAAAGCATATGCCCATTCCTAGGCTCCAAATAAAGGAGACACATGATGAGTGTGTTATACTATCCATTTTACCTCCACTGATGTTTTCAGTTGTTTGTTTGTTTTGCCAAATTGGTAAATATTATCTATGCCTTTCCTGGTGTAAAATCAATATGAGCTGTACAATATTTGTATCAGAAAAGCAAGTATTGGATATTGGGTTACAGAGTGAGAAATGCAAGAAAAAATAACTTTAAAAACAGAAAGTTATTATCTCCTGATTTAAAAGAGGGGGTCAAGAGAAGAGGTAATTTGCTTGTAGAAATTTGAACTCTTTTAATGGTTTTTATTACAGTTTGTTGAATATTTCACTCAGGAATTTGAAATGTTAATTAGGAATGCTGTTTTTTCATCTCATCCATCAGAGCACACAGGCAGGAGTTTGTTTCCACTAGCTGGTTCCATAGCTTAATGTCAGTTACATTAAGACTCATTTAAACCAACTAAATGGGAGTAAATGTTCCTGAAAATAAAATGAAGCTTTCAGCAAATAATCAACTCATCAGGCAGCTATTGAATGCCTACTTTGTGCAGTTGTGGTTAACTTAGTGTCTTCCAGTTTCTACTCTATCTACCACTTCTTTCTCAGGTCATTTCCTTTTGTTCCACCTTTTTTTTTCAGATTACATGCTTCCTGTTGGGGAGCAGGTTGGGACTCATTTTGCCAGTGGACACCTGTGCCCATGAATGCCCTATACACAAGTGGCATTCATGTGGAGCGGCAGCAAGCTAGAAGTTCAATTCCCCTCCATATAGATCATTTGATGTATATATTATGTCTCATGTCTTTTTATTTTTTTATTTTTCTTATTAATTTTTACTGGAGTATAGATGCTTTACAATGTTTTTCTAGTTTCTGCTGTGCAGCAAAGTGTATCAGTTATACGTATACATATATCCACTATTTTTTATATTTCCTTCCCATTTAGGTCACCACACAGCACTGAGTGGAGTTCCCTGTGCTATACAGTAGGTTCTAATTACTTATCTATTTTATACATAGTAGTGTATATATGTCAATCCCAATCTCCTAATTCATCCCATCCCCCTTTCCCCCCTTGGTAGCCGTAAGTTTGTCCTCTACATCTGTGACTCTATTTCTGCTTTGCAAATAAGTTTATCTGTACCATTTTTCTATATTCCACATATAAGCAATATTATATGATATTTGTTTTGCACTTTCTGACTTACTTCACTCTGTATGACAATCTCTAGGTCCATCCACATCGCTGCAAATGGCACTATTTCGTTCCTTTTTATGGCTGGGCAATATTCCATTGTATATATGTACCACATCTTCTTTATCCATTCCTCTGCTGAGACATTTAGGTTGCTTCCATGTCCTGGCTATTGTAAACAGTGCTGCAATGAACATTGGGGTGCATGTATCTTTTTGAATTATGCTTTTCTCTGGATATATGCCCAGGAGTGGGATTGCTGGGTCACATGGCAGCTTTATTTTTAATTTTTTGAGAAACCTCCATACTGTTCTCCATAGTGAGTTGTAACATGTTGTTTAATCTCCATGTAATTGTTTTTTTCTCATTTCTTTTCCTGTGGTTGATTCTAGTTTCATGCTGTGGTGGTCAGAAAAGATGCTTGAAATAATCTCTATACTCTTAAATTTGTTGAAGTTTGTTTTGTGCCCTAGTATGTGGTCAGTCCTAGAGAATGTTCCATGTACACTGGAAAAAAATGTGTATTCTGGGTTTTTTTGGATGTAATGTCCTGACAATATCAATTAAGTCTAACAGTTCTATTGTATCATTTAGGATCTCTGTTGCTATTGATCTTCCGTCTGGAAGATCTAGTGATGTGAGTTGGGTGTTAAAGTCTCCTACTATTATTGTATTCCCATCAATTTCTCCCTTTATGTCTGTTAGTATTTGTTTTATGTATTTGGGTTCTCCTATATTAGGTGCATATATGTTGACAAGTGTAAAATCCTCCTCTTGTATTGATCCTTTCATCATTATATAGTTTCCTTCTTTATATTTCCTCATGGCCTTTGTTTTAAAGTCTATTTTGTCTGATATAAGTATTGCAACCCCCGCTTTCTTGTCATTTCCTTTTGCATGAAGTATCTTTTTCCACCCCCTCACTTTCAGTCTATGTGCGTCCTTCGCCCTAAAGTGGGTCTCTTATAGGCAGCACATGACAGGCTCTCATTTTTTATCCAGTCTGCCACTCTATGTCTTTTGATTGGAGCAATTAGTCCTTTGACATTGAAGGCAATTTTTGATTAATATGTATTCATTGCCATTTTAAACCTTGTTTTCCAGTTGATTGTTTCTTCTTTGTTTCTTTCTTTTTCTTTTTGTGGCTTGATGATTTCCTTTTATTTTATGATTGTGCCCTCTTCTTTTTGATTTTTGTTAATCTATTGTATGTTTTTGATTTGTGGTTACCCTGTTTCTCAAGTAGGTTAACCCCTTTCTATATCTGCTTGCTTTAGACTGATAGTCATATAGGCTCAAACACATTATAAAAAAAAAAAAAGAAGAATCTACATTTTATTACTCTCCTCCCCACATTTTATGATTTTGATGTCCTCTTTTACATCTTCATGTTTATCCTTTTGCTGTTCCTTGTGTTTATCATTACTTTCACAAATACTTTTTTTTTTCTTTTTGATCTGTATACTGACTTATTTAAGTGATTTACTTTCCAATTGTGATTTCCTCTTTTCTGTATCTTCTTGCTTCCTTTCTATTTAGAGAAGATCTTTCAATATTTCTTTTAGGATAGGTTTAGTATTGCTGTATTCTTTTAGTTTTTGCTTGTCTGAGAAAATAGGATAGCTTTAGTATTGCTGTATTCTTTTAGTTTTTGCTTGTCTGAGAAATTCTTTATCTCTCCTTCTAGTCTAAATTATAATCTTGCTGGGTAGAGTATTCTAGGTGCAGATTTTTCCCTTTCAAGCCTTTGAATATATTTTGCCACTCCCTTCTGGCCTGCAACATTTCTGTAGAGAAATCAGCTAATAGCCTTATTGGAGTTGCCTTGTAATTAACTCTTTTTCTCTTGCTGCCTTTAGCATCCTCTCTTTAATTTTTGCCACCTTGATTATAATATGTCTTGACGTAGGTCTGTTTGGGACCCTCTGTGCTTCCTGAATCTGGATATCTGTTTCCTTCTTTAGGTTTGGGAAGTTTTTAGCCATAATTTCTTTAAATACATTTTTAATCCCCTTTTCTCTTTCTTCTCCTTCTGGAATCTCTATTATGCATAGATTAGCATGCTTTATATTATCCCATAGGTCTCTTGTATTGCTTTCATTTTTTTTATTTGGCTTTCTGTCTGCTGTTTTGATTGGGTAATTTCCACTAGTCTATCTTCCAGGTTACTTATTCTTTCTTCTGCATTATTCATTCTGCTATTCATTGCCTTGAGCTCAGCTTTTGTCTTGGCAAATGGATTTTCTCATTTTTCTTGGCTCTTCCTTATAGTTTCTAGTTCCTTTTACAGTAATCTGCATTTCTGTTGACAGCCTTTCTTAATTCCTTCAGTATTTTCATTACCTCCTTTTTGAACCCGGTGTCTATTAGACTGAAGAGGTCTGTTTCATTTTTTGTTCCTTCAGGGGAATTCTCTTGGTCTTTTAAGTGGGAGTGGTTCCTCTGCTTTTTCATTTTACTTATATTTCTCTTATTCTGTGAGTTTAGGAGAAACAATTATCTACTGTAGTCTTGGAAGGCTATTTATATGCAGGGGCATCCTGGCATAGCTTGTGTGGGTTTAACATTTTTGGCACAAGGGCTGTTTTTAGTTTGGATGCTTTCCACCTCTTTCTTCACCATGTGGTGGCTGTTATCCCCTTGATAGGGGGTGTGCAGATGCAGCGGCCTCCGTGTGCTCCTGGGACCTGCGCCAGTTAGGGCAGCAATTGGCACTCGCTCCTGCTCTTCTCAGCAATGGTGGGAGCCTGCACCCGCTTCTGGGTCTCGTGATAGCAGCAGCAGCTCATGCCTGCCCCTGGAGCTCACGTAGGCAGTATCCTCTTGCTTGAGCGCATGTGCTTAGGTAAAGAAGCTCTATGGCGGTCCTGTCCCTCCCCTCATGTGTCCCCAACAATGTCAACTTGCCTCTCTGATGGGCCCAGGCTTCTTCCACGTACACCCTCTGTTGTGGCTGCACCACACTCCAGCCCCTTCAGGCTGTCTCCACACAGCTAGCCCTAGTCCTCTCTCAGGGTCTGACGTCCAAAGCTGAGCTTCAGCACCCAGCCCCCGCCTGCACCAGCAGACAAGCATCTCAGGCTGGAGAGCGCAGGGCACCAGTACCAACTGTCTGTGCACGTCTCTCTCCATTTTGCCTTCTGCAAACCAGTTGCTGCACTCTCCTCCAAGGCTCCAAAGCTCCCCCTCCATCCCGACTGATCTCCCCACCAGTGAGGGGACTTCCCAGGGTGTGGACACATTTCGTCTTTCACAGCTCCCTCCCAGGGGCTCAGGTCCCATCATGGTTCCTTTCTCTCTTTTTAACTTTTCTTCCTTCTTTTGTCCTACCCAGTTACATGGAGATTTTCTTGCCCTTTCAGAAGTCTGAGGTCTTCTTCCAGCGTTCAGTAGATGTTCTGTGAGAACTGTTCCACATGTAGATGTATTTTTGATGTATTTGTGGGAGGAGGTGAGCTCCACATCCTACTCCTCCACCATCTTGATCGCTCTCTCTTAACTTTTTTAATTAGCTTGTTTTACTGATTTGACTTAGAACCATGTAAATAATTTATCTAATTATAAAAGAAAAAATTTAAGCAACCATTAAAAACTGGAAATAAAATGAAACAAAGCAACCTAAAAGGTATCCACATAGGGATATAACTACACACAGAGGAACTATTTCAAGTGACTTTAAAGCCCAGTAATTTATACATCTATAGTAGTCATAATCATTGGCAGTAGTGTTGGTATTATTATTCTTAGACTGTTATGTGTGTAATGTGGGATAAAGCAAATTAACTTTCATGTAATATTCTATTTTATTCTATCAAATCCAGCATTCATGAGAACCAGAGCTCTCAGCAAAGAAGGAAAAAGAATTAGAATATCATGTAACATTAAAAGACAAATAAAAGATGAGGTTAAGTAAAAAATCCTATAGTATGGAATTTGAACTAGAAGTATTACTAAGAATTCAGGATGTATTTTATCTTTTTTTAAAAGATCGTATTTCCTAGTTCTATCCACTGAACTAGCCTAGAAACAATGACCAACCCAGTAGGAATGAGCACCCTTAATGCAAAGATTTCCCTACCAAGAGGAATCATGGCTCCTTGGGAAAATACCACTACAAGAAGAAAGACAGTCAGATATGATGTGCCACCTGGTAGAAGAACACAGCATTATCTATGAAGAAGTCTTGAGGGAACAAAAAAAGAACCTGGATCTCCAAACTCAATTACCAGTTCCCAGGAAAATACAGAGGGCAAAGGAATCCACTAAACATCAAGGAAATGCAAACAGGAAAATCCAGACTCAGTTTCCTTTCTACAGGACAAATGATCTAGTTTCTTCTACACACACACACACACACACACACACAACTGTAAAGGGGGAGGCACTTTAGATTAAAGGAAACAAAAAATACGCCATCCAATGGACCTGAAGGGTATTATGCTTAGTGAAGTAAGTCAGACAAAGACAAATACTATATATTTTCATTTATACGTGGAATTTTAAAAATAAATAAAACATGTATTTATATGTGGAATTTTAAAAATAAAACAAGTGAACTAAATTAACAAAACAGGCTCATAGATAAAGAAAACAAACTAGTGGTTACCAGTGGGGAGATTGGGGGGGGGGGCCAGATAGGAGAAGGAAATTAAGAGGTAAAACTACTAAGTATAAAATAAATAAGATACAAGGATGTAATGTACAGCACAGGGAGTATAACTAATATTTTATAATAATTTTAAGTGGAGTATAATATATAAAAATATTGAATCACTATGTTGTACACCTGAAATTAATGTAACATTAGTTTACGACTATAAATCAACTATACTTCAATTACAGACACACATATATATAAATATACATAAATAAACCAATCACAACATGATTCAAATAAAATGAAAAAAATCCAGAGTATTTATGAGATAACTGGAAAACTGGTTATTTGCTGATACTAATGGCTTACTGTTAATTCTTTCATGTGATATCGTTCTATAGGTGATGTAACTATATAATTATAGCTTTTTTTTAAGACCTTATCTTTTAGAGGTACATAATGGAATATGTATTAAAATATAATCAAGCTCTGGACCTGTGTTGAGAAGCCCTAGAAAAGCATCTGCTTACAAGTGAGATTAAATAATAACTGTAACATGGTGATATTAGGTAACCAGTTAAGGTTTGAATCATCTGATCACCTGTATCTAATTTTAAAAGACAGATTTAAATTCCCTTTAACAACAACTCTGACCTTCGCTGCTACTCTCCCATGCCCCCACATATACACTCCAACTTCCCCTTCATTCCTTCTTTAAACTCTTCCCATTATGAAAGTTCCCTTTAAGCAAAAACTAGAACATCAAAGATGGAACAAAACTCAGGCTGTCATAGTAATGTTTAAAAAACGAAAAAAATCCTCAGATTTAATGATGCATCCTGAAGTATTTATAAGTAAAATTTCATGTTGGGACTTGCTTTAAAATACTCTAGAAGAAACAAGAGAGAGGGAAGATAGCTGAAAATATTCTCAAAATGTTGTAATTATTGAATCTAGGTGATAGATACATGGGGTTCATTATATAACTCTATTCTGGGAATCTTTTGGAAACTCTCCATTAAAAGGTTTCTTAAAAAGAAAAAAATTAAAATATTAAAATATGCAATGATGGACTTCCCTGGTGGCACAATGATTAAGAATCCTCCTGCCAATGCAGGGGACATGGGTTCAACCCCTGGTCCAAGAAGATCCCACATGCCGCAGAGCAACTAAGCCCGTGAGCTACAACTACTGAGCCTGCATGCCACAACTACTGAAGCCATGTGCTCCAGAGCCCACGTGCCGCAACTACTGAGCCCGTGTGCTGCAACTACTGAAGTCCACATGCCTAGAGCCCGTGCTCCACAACAAGAGAAGCCACTGCAATGAGAAGCCCGTGCACGGCAACGAAGAGTAGCCCCCGCTCAACACAACTAGAGAAAGCCCGCGCGCAGCAACGATGACCCAACGCAGCCAAATAATAATAATAAAATAAAATTTAAAAAATATCTAATGACCATAAAGCAGGTTAAAGGTAAATGCTTAACAAATTATAGACAAAGAAAACAGAATCCAAGAAAATAGGGTTCAAATCTAGGCACTAAAACCTGGGAGAATCAGGTCCAATAGTTTCCAAGAGAAACAAAGGACGTTAAGTTTTCTCTCCTGGAGTTACTTGACACAGATCTTTAGGCAGGGCACATATAAAATGGGCAAATGAACGGATAGCCAGTGGATGGATAGATGGATGGATGGAGTGTCAGATAAATGATCCAGTAACTGACCCTCTAAAAAATGAATGCTACAGAGAGAGGGAGTAACCATTAATGGCAGGGACAAAAAGGAAGCCATGATGCTGTGGCCAGTGAGGATATGTGCACTATATCTGATGCCAGGGACATGACTTCTAAGATCCGGTCTGAAGCAAGCCCTTATAGAAAATAAAGGCAAACAGATCATTAACCAATCTGGGGTCATATAACTTCTCTGACACCGTTTGTATAAAGTATAGCTAAATGCCTTTTAACAGTATGAGGCAAGAAGTTCAAGGAGACAGGAACAGAAATGAAGCTTGGAGCTCCTGAGCTGAAATCTATCAATCAATGGACATGGAAACAGAAAGGGGGCTTTCACCTCCTTCATCAGAACTGCCTTGGCAAGAGATAACATCTCTGGGAGCAGCCAGATGTTTTCAGAGCTTCCCTTCTGTCTGAGATCACTTCTTAGGAGGCTAAATGCAGGTAATGAAATTCTCTAGCAAGGATGGCACTGTCTGAAAAACAATTTTTTTCCTCAATTTCCACAAAGCAAACTGAAGCAAGTCTTCATATAGTATAAAGTCAAACCACACAACACTCAGCTGGGGAATATACTTCACCAACAGCTGACTTAGTGATATCACTTACATGGATATAACTTTTTTAACTAGAACAAAATTCTGCAAGGGGACTATTTTCCAGTTCACTTTTCATGAAAAAATAATCATTTAATATCAGAAATGCAAGGGACCTAAGAAATTCTTTAATTCACTCCTTCATTTTATAGATGTGGAAACATAGGCTTTTGCAGGGCCAAAGAGGAAAAGTCATATAGCAAGTTACTGACTGAGTTAGATCTAGAATTCAGTTCCTCCAAAATCCAGTATTATGGTTCTTGAAGAATTGGAGCACTTTTGAATTCAATTAATTTTTCCTATTGAGATGAGGACAAGTTGAAGTTAAATGTTTAAAGTTTACCTTATTGACTGCAGTTAACTTTTTGTTATTATTTCCCCCAGTATGTCTCTGTTCTCTCTGTAGGTGGTCCTGTAGATGGCATGAGCCATGAGAAATTTCTTGACACCTACACCTTAGCATCCTAAAGTCAGGATGACCATATAGTTTATCACCCAACTTGGGACACTTAGAGCTAAGGGAATGCTATTAATAAGTACACAAGGACCAAGGTATAAACTGGACTCCTCCGGACAAACTGTAATGTATTATGGTCACCCTACTAATAATTACCTGCTTAGGTTTTCTGTGCCAGAAAGGATCCCAGGGACAGCCCTCTTCCTTCCTTTCTTCCTTTTTTATTTAATCCTGACCCATCTTAATGACCCCTCCTCGCCATCTTCCCCATCCTCATCTCCCACCTCTTGCTCCTAGGGTCCATCCCAGGGATACGTAAAGCCCATTCACTTTGAATACTGCCTTTTTCAAAAAAAAAAATGGTTCTGAAGAACCTAGGGGCAGGACAGGAATGAAGACGCAGATGTAGAGAATGGACTTGAGGACACGGGGAAGGAGAAGGGTAAGCTGGGACGAAGTGAGAGAGTGGCATGGACATATACACACTACCAAATGTAAAATAGATAGCTAGTGGGAAGCAGCCACATAGCACAGGGAGATCAGCTTGGTGCTTTGTGTCCACCTAGAGGGGAGGGATAGGGAGGGTGGGAGGGAGACGCAAGAGGGAGGAGATATGGGGATATATGTTTATGTATAGCTGATTCACTTTGTTATACAGCAGAAACTAACACACCATTATAAAACAATTATACTGCAATAAAGATGTTAAAAAAAAAATACTGCCTTTTTCCAGCTGAGCAGCATCCTTCCTGGGTGTTCACCCTCTCTCCCCCAGCGAAATGACTGTAGTGTTGCCCCTAGAACAACCAACCTCATCCCAGGTACCAGCCCAAGTAGGCTCCATCAGACCAGAATATCTCTCAGGACATGAGACTATAAGAGAACCCTTTTACTGGAAGTGAAGGGAATAGATTGTTATAGGATAGAAGGTGTGTGTCTATGTGCATAATGTTAATGACTGAATACTAGTTCATGGTATCATGAACACAGATATTAAAAAAAAAAACAGCAAAAAAAGACACTAAAAATTTGTTTTATTAAGTAATTTTTAGTAACAGTAGCTTGTATGTCCAAAATAAAGTATCTTATTCATCTTATTATCACATGTAGTACTTTGCCTACAATAAATGTCTAATAAATATTTGTTGAAAATGAATAAAACTAATTTTTGAACTATTTTATCACATATATGTAACAATATTACTACTTAGAACAATAATCATAAAAGGTCCATTTACTAACACCTACAATGACCCAGACACCATGCTCAGTGCTTCATAGTAATGCCTATTTACCTACAAACCAAGAACTAGTCTATGTATCACTAAATGCCTTTATTTCATTGGCATACAAAACCCCAAAAAAGTGTTAAAATTTCATAATTGGGCACTTGTGTAGCACAATTTCTAGTCATACCTTTGAAAGGAATTTTGCTTCCAGTCCAGGTTTTTTCACTACACACTAATTCCTTTAACATATGTGTGTCTTAACCTGTTAGCTCCTTCTGTTCCCCTGTACTCTCACCTGAGCATTTATAGCTTCATCCAAATTATATTTATAATGCTCATTTATGCATTCCAGAGTTTTTTTTAAATCTGTGGGGGTTTTTGATCTGTATTTAGAGTCTTAAAAATTCCGTAACTGGCAAATAGGGTAACTGCTGTTAGTAAAGGAAGAAAAGAAACAATATTGAGTTCTATTCTCTACAGGGGTTATTAAACCAGTGACAGTGATATATGTACTAACACCTGCCAAAACTGACGACTACAACCATTTACAATGATTGTAAGATTATGTGCTAGGAATAGAAATATTAAATTATGGTACTATATTACCCAGAATCATAACCTTTAAGTCACCAAGTCAGTTCTGAAAGACTAAGACAAAGAGGGAGAAATGGATAGTGACTATCATCTGGTAAGTTTTTATCTAATTACAGGGAAAATATTTAAAGCAAACATGTTGGGAAACTGCTGGAAGTTAATTTATCCCCCATTCAAACCAAGATATCCCCCAAGAGGTGGAAGGAGAAATAGCATAAAAACAATCATCTCTATCATTTTATGGCATTTAAAGTACACACACACACACACACACACACACAACATACACGTACCCAAAGCTTACACAGCAACTCGAATAATTTTTTTAAAAAAAGAAGAAGAAGGTGGTATTGTGACAAAGGGAAAAACAATTTTGCTAGGTAGGATCCTGGAAGAAAGTAAACCCCGACTTTACAGCAGTAAAATGTTCCTGCACTTCTCTTCAGATAATCTGCACTTTAAAATCATGGGTAAACTGATTCAAACCTGCAAATATTAGGCTTCTTCTTCCTTATTCCTACAGAGACAAAATCTACTTCTATGAGATGCCTTAATTAATACTCTTTCACTTATTTGTTGTTAGCCCAAAAATTAAATCAAGGAAAAAAGGTATTTAGCAAATAGTGAATAATGTTCAGAACAAATAATTTTCAGAACAGAGAATACAGCCAATACTTTATAATAATTTATATGGAGTATAATCTATAAAAATTTTGAATCACTATGTTGTACACCTGAAACTAATATAATATTGTAAATCAACTATACGTCAATAAAATTAATTTAAAAGTCACAATGGGATAGAAAAGAAACATGGGTTATGAATATAAAAATGTTTTATATCACATAGTGATTTGCAATTGTCCTATAGCAAACATGTTTAATGTTGTCAAACTTTAAAAATTAAGCAATTTTTGAAAAGTATTATAAAAAAGAAAAAAAACAAGTGTTCCAGTTTCGTGATAATTTCTGTAATTAAAAAAAGCCATCAGTATTCTGCTATGGCTTTTATTAAAAGCCATATTAAATGTGTATGTGTTGCATATATTAAAACACACAAACACATAGCTGATATTCAGATGCACACACACGCACGCATACCACCTTCAAGGTAAGGTTGACATCTTAACAAATGGGATCTTAACTGCTTTCTGGAAAGAAACTCATGGCTATGTAAATAGACTTCTGGAAACTGGTGTTTGAAAATATTTTTCTAATTGTATCACTTAGCTGCCATGAACATTACAGCAAGTTAGCTATAACAATCTCATAACTTAAAATGTTCAATTTTGGGAAAAAACTGTCTAATGCAATAAATACTTTAAATTTTTTTAGAATGACGTACAGAAGAGACAGAACTTGGTGCAATATAAATTCATTACAGAAACAATTAGAACACTAAGAATCAAAGAAGTTAAAAATAAAACAAGCCTGGTGGCGCAGTGGTTGAGAATCTGCCTGCCAATGCAGGGGACACGGGTTCGAGCCCCGGTCTGGGAAGATCCCACATGCCGCGGAGCAACTAGGCCCGTGAGCCACAATTACTGAGCCTGCGCGTCTGGAGCCTGTGCTCCGCAACGAGAGAGGCCGCGATAGTGAGAGGCCCGCGCACCGCGATGAAGAGTGGCCCCCGCTTGCCGCAACTAGAGAAAGCCCTGGCACAGAAACAAAGACCCAACACAGCCATAAATAAATAAATAAATAAATAAATTAAAAAAAAAAACACATGCAGTAGTGTTTTTAAAAAATAAATAAATAAATAAATAAATAAAACAATGAATTTCATTTTGTCCATTTAATTAGAAAATAGTAAAATAAAATATTAATGCCAAGGAAATAACTAATTTTTGCCAAGACTATAATAACTGGATACTCTCATATATTTCTAGTTAAAGAATAAAGTGATTTAATCTTCCTGGGGAGCAATTTGATAATATATATCAAATGCCTAAAATAGTTATTTATTAATAGAATGATTCCAATTAGGAAGCTATCCTAAGGAAATAATCAGAATGATACATAAGAATTCAAGTACAAATATGAGCACAGAGTATTATTCATAAGTTGGAAAGAACATAAATGTCTAGCAATAAAAGGATAGTTAAATAATTCATGTAATGAACAATGTAATATTAGAGTCTATCCTCACAAAATGTTGTTCTACCAGAGTAGGCCACATCTGGAGGATACTGATAAGCTACAGACCTTCTGGGGAGAGAAACCAGGTGGTAGAAGTCTAAAATCAGCATCTTAGGCAGGTAGTTGAAGAAAGGCCCCAGGAGACTTAACTGGAAAAAGGACTATAAAAGAGAGACTTCTGAGATTGGAAGGATAGAAGAGTGGTCTCTAAACTTTCTGACCATATTTTAACAGATCAATATACATTATTAATTTATGAATTATATACATATATTCCTGTACCAAAGAATGTACATTAAAAGCATACAAAAACATAAATAAAAAGGTAGATCATCTCATTCTCCTGAGATGCTTGCACCCCACTTTGAGAAAAATCAGAGAGAAGCTGAAGTACTTCTTTTTGCTGTGGAGAGCAGAGCTAGGACCATCGGGTATAAAACAAAGGAGAGTAAGGTTTGGGCCCAGTTTAAAGAAACTCTACCGAGCAAAGTTGTTCATCAAAAATGAAATGGATGCCTTCTGAGGTAGTGAGCTCAGTCTCACTGGATGAAACCATGAAAAGACAAGATAATGGAAGGGGGTTGGTTCCCCACTAGGTGAGAGTCCCTACAAGCCCTTCCACTTCTGAGGGTACTTTAGATACCACCCCCATTCGCCATGTTCTAAGACATTTAATAATAGAAATACCACTTGGGAATCCTGGTAGTTTTTGGAACAATTAGCTAACTCTTAATAGTGTAAATGCCATATGCACAATACAATGAAATATAAATTCTCAAATTCCTAAGAAGAGGATGAATCATCAAGAAGTCTATCATATAATACAATTTAATATGTGTGCATCACACTTTAAGAAAAACTGATATATAAAACTCCGAACTTAATAAACTAGGAACAGCAAGACTCTTCACAATACTTTGACAATGAATATGTGTAAAACAATACATATATCAGAATAAAAAACTGTGAAAGGTAGACGTGGCTATTTCTGGGTTTACAAGGGATTTTTATGTTATTCTTTTTATTTTCTATATTTCCAAAACATCCTATAATAAACACATATTACTTACATAATCAGAAAAAATAATCGTTTAAGAAATAAAACTTAGGGACTTCCCTGGTGGTCCAGTGGTTAAGAATCCACCTTCCAATGCAGGGGACACAGGTTCAATCCCTGGTCAGGGAACTAAGATACCACATGCCACGGGGCAACTAAGCCCATGCGCCACAACTAAAGAGCCCGCACACCACAACTACTGAGGCTGCGTGCTCTGGAGCTCACGCACCACAACTAGAGACAAGCCCATGCACCACAAAGAAGAGCCCATGTGCCACAATGAAAGATCCCACGTGCCACAACTAAGACCCAATGCAGCCAATAAATAAATAAATATATATATATTTTTTAAAGAAATAAAATTTAAATTATAAGGTCAAAGAAGGATAATTAGGAACTTCCAAAATGCAGATTTTATTTTGAGTATTATCATTATTACTGTATATAAGTTCAATTAAAGGGTTCTGGCAGAAATAATGCTGTTAATGCCATAATAACTGATGTTTAATAAATAATGGCATTATTATATTCTTATATTTATTACATAACTTGCTTCAGTGTATCAAAATCTGTAAGGAAAAAGATCAAAGGGCATTTCATTTAAAAAGAGAGAGATCTTACGAAGGACTACACCATGAGATCACTTTAAATGCTTAAGAATACAGCTTCTGGAATCTGACAGATTTTAATCCAAGCCCCAGTTTTGCCATAAACTAGTTGTTGGAGAGTGTGCAAGTTACTTAAACTTTCAAATCTCTAGTTTCTTCACTTGTAAACGGTAATGGTAGTGATGATGATGATGATAATGATACCCATATTCACTGGATTGTTTTAAGAACTAATGCAAGTAATTGTCACATAGTAGTATATCAAGCCCAAAAAATTTTAAAGGAATTGCCCCTCTGTCCTGGTGTATTTAACATGATTTAATTTACAAAACTTTGATTGCCCTACTGTTTACCATAAATACATCTGTTGCATAAATCAAGGCATATCTGTAAATACACTTTACAAATTCACTTTCCGTTAAGAACTTCTTGTGACCATAAGGCAACCAGTGTTTCTCAAACTTTAATAGGCATACAAATGGGGATCTTCTTAAACTACAGACTCTGATTCAATAGGTCCATGCCTGAGAAGCTGCAGTTCTTACAAACTCCCAGGTGATGCCAATGCTCTAGTCCACCCACTACACTTTGAATAGTAAGACACTGGACTGTACTGAACTTAAAAAGTTAGTCACTCAGCTATTCAAAAAATGGCAGGCAGACCAGCCATACTGGTCTAGTGTACTAAATGTAGAATGGTTCTTGAAGTCTGTCTTAATTAGGAAACTACATTCAGCTGCTTGTTACACAGATCTGACAAATGGGTTTCTTTCCCTCTCTCTCTCTCATTAACATAGCATGAAGGTAGGCAGTCCAGAGCTGTTATGGTAGCACCACATTGTCATCAGGGTCTCAGACTCCTCTGTTTTTCCACTTCTTAGCACTGGCAAGTAGCTTCCATTTTCAAGGTTCCCTCATGTTCATGCTAGAATTTCAGCCATCACATCTAATTTCTAGACAGGAAAGATGAGAAGAGCGAAAAGACAACTGTCAGCTGAGTCATTCCTGGAAGTCCCATCCAACAATTTCCACTTATATCTCATGGCCACTCCTAGCTGAAAAGGAGGCTGAAAAATACAGTCTTTTGCCGCTTCATATAAAGTTGGGGTTCTGTTTACACGAAAGAGGAGAGGATGAATACCAAATAGGCAATTAGCATTCACCGCCACAGAAATCAACAAATCTGGGTTTAAACCCCAGTTCTATCACATTATGTGAACTTAGGCAAATTACTTGGGCTTTCTAACCATCTATTTCTTCATCAGTAAAAATCAGTACAAAAATAACCACTTCATAAAGTTGTTGAGGAGATTAAATGAGTTAAAGTATGTAAAAGTGGCTCTCACAGAGTAGTGTTCAATATATGAAAGGTTCAGATAATTCCTTTACTGAAGTACCAAGTAGGTATTCTGCAAAAGGGGAAGAGAGTAATAGTGTAATGTTTAAAAGAGACTATGTTCTAGGCACTTATTTCCCTTTTTAAAAAAAAAAGAAAGAAAGAAAAGAAATGCCTGTTTAGATTCCAGACTTCAAAATACCAAAGATAACTGATTAAGTCATCAAAATCACAATTTATAAAAACCATTATTTCTCTCCTGGTCACTGAACTCATATAAATTCCCTGGATCTTTGTTTATCATCAGAAAAAAGTCTCATTTCAGAACAACAGAGTTGCAATTGTTGTTCTTTTTGATAAATGACAGAACCAATTAGAAATGAGGAAGAAATGGTTTCTTTTCATGAAAAGGTTGCATTGTTCTCTACCACAGAAAGTGATAGCACGTAAATGAGCTCTCTTAGAGAAATGCTGCAAGCAACTTACAGAAAGGTAGGATGATGCTGGACTTTTGGACCAAGAACATCCATTCTGAAAAAGAATATACTGGTACTGGAAAAACAGAGGTAAAAATATTCATAATTCTCAATAAGAATCAAGGCTTTTATTCTTTACCCAAGGGAGTACACTTCGCTAAGAAAGATTCCTAAATTGCAAATAAAACCCAGGTTCCAATTGCTTACACTGTAACTAGAAGGCAAACTTTCCTTTGTCAAACACTGTGGTTGATCAGAATACCCAAGAAACCAATTTTTGAGTGGTAGATTTTGGCAAGTTCTAAATTTAATACATAGAGGAACTTCATAAGTAAATATGAATGTACAATGTACATAAGACAGAAGCATTTAATAATCTCCAGCTTCATCCCATATGGGGCTACCCAGGGCTCTTTTCATTATGGGAAATCAGGCTATGACAAACAAAACCCATGGGAAACATGAAATGTGTTCCTCCCGCTCAGCGACTGGCAAGTCACCAGAGGAGGCAGACTAAATAAATTCTATATTTGCATACTGCTGTCAGGGACTACACTGAGTAAATAAAACAGACGTGACTTTCTTGAAAAATCCCATACTCTGTATATGAAAATCACACTGGCACATATTTTGAAGTTGATGTCAGAGGAGACCCAGAGGCCCTCTCAGCATATTCTTTAGAGACTGCTCCTAGCAACCCAGAAGTGAGGCAGAGTGGAGCTGTGCACAGAGCCTGTGACTGCAAGTTCAGGAGAACTGGGTTCTTGACTAGCCTTGCCATTAACTGTTGTGTAACCCTGGATGGACAAGTCTCTTCAGCTTTCTGGATCACAATTTCTTCAAAGTCCCTTCCAGCTCCAAGATGGTGAGTTTGTGAATATTCCAGATTTATCACAAGAGAGATTATAGTCTCCATTAAGCAAGAGCTCTGGGAAGGGAAAATGAAAGCTCTATTAGAAGGGCAGTGAATGAACCAGATCATCTGAAGAGGGGTAACAATGGAAGAAATGGACAAAAAGGGAAGTCTGGCAAAATCGCCAAGGGTACTGAATGCCACCACATCTTTTAAAACACACCTGTATTTATTTAACATCTGCAGTAGAGCCTCAAATGTCCCCTGTTATATAGAAAAGAAACAAAATGGATATTTGAGATTCATTTCCAAAATCTCAACTATCTAATAATTACTTCAACCTCTCTTTCACATCTTTCATCAGCAGTTAAACAATGACAAAATTTCCCTTTAACCATTCCCAGACTCTGGGGAACAGTGAAACAGCCACAATTTGAAGCATAAAAGCAAAGAACCTCTGCCCAAATTAAGGAACCATTCCCTACCATCACTACCTACCCTGCATATGTAATACATCCCTCTCTCCTTGTGTTATGGTTAACTGTGAGCATACCACTCTCATGTTGCAAGCTAGGCAGTTGTTAAAATTGCAGCTCTGGATTCAAAATCCAAACTCCTACACTTAATAGCTCTGAGAACTTGAACAAGGCACTTAAAATTCCCTAAGCCTCAATTTCTTTATCTGTTAAATGAGATTCCATTCACTCACTCAACAAGTATTTGTTACAATTCTATTCTGCCCTTTTCTGTACCAACAGTTTTACGATTCTCAGGTCTGAGTTATCTGATTCTTCTCTCTCAGTTCTAACGGAATTCCAGTGCTTAGCCTTGAAGCTATGGTCCCTCAAAACTACTTGAGAAGGAAGTCTCAAAAAGTCAATAAAGAAAAGTGTTCTCTCTTACCTTACAGCCACAAGAAGGCTCTAAACTATTACAAAATCTATATAGTTAAACTTTCTTTTATTTATTTTTTTTTAATTGGGGTATAGTTGTTTCACAATGTTTTGTTAGTTTCTACTGTACAGCGTGATGAAGTAGAGTTCCCTGTGCTACCTCAGTTTATCCTCTGTAAAATGATAAAAAAAATTTTAAACACATTAAAAAAAAAAATACCTACCCTCATGAGTTGTTGGAAGGATTAAGAGTTAATAAATATAAAGAAGTTAGAATAGTGCCCAGCACATAACCTAAGTTACTTATCACTGTTGTTATTTTTGTAATTACTATATTTAACAAGGTGTTATATTGAGAACACTCACAAAAATATCCAACTTAGGGTTTCCCTGGTGGCTCAGTGGTTAAGAATCCACCTGCCAATGCAGGGGACATGGCTTCGAGCCCTGGTCCGGGAAGATCCCACATGCCACGGAGCAACTAAACCCGTGTACCACAACTACTGAGCCTATGCTCTAGAGCCCGCAAGCCACATCTACCGAAACCTGCGCGCCTAGAGCCCATGCCCCCCAACGAGAAGCCAGCACGAGAAGCCCGCGCACCTCAATGAAGAGTAGCCCCCGCTCGCCGCAACTAGAGAAAGCCCGCGTGCAGCAACGAAGACCCAACACAGTTAAAAATAAATAAATTAAATAAATAAATTTAAAAATATATATATCCAACTTACTCTGCTATCTACTGTGAGACTTTGAAAATATATAGTATCATCTGTTTTCTGTTATTATAAAAGTATCACTCATGAAAACATAAGAAATCAGTTCATTGTTCCCTTGTCCTGTGAATGTAACCTATAAGTTCTAAAATTCTCCATTTCTGATTGTTTCATTTAATAATTCATTGCCCTTGTAATAATATTTGAATTGTTATCTGTTTTCTGAAAAGTATAGTACTTGGGGAGTTCTTTTTTAAGTAAGAACAAGAGCTTTGGAATTTCCTTTTTTTTTTCCTTTATCATTAAAGGAAATCATTAAAGTAATAAATCTTTTGACTCTGTTTGATTCCCTATTTTAAAAGTCTGTCTCATTTAAATTAAGATTGATAGCAAGGAACAGACTGTATAAGACCCTGTAGATCATGGTAAAGAGTTTGGACTTTATTCTACATGTACCAGAAAGTCATTGAAGGGTTTTAAGCAGAAGAATGACATAACCTTATAGAAACTTACTGGGAGTTCATGATGACTGCTATGTGGCGAGAGAATCATAGCAAGGAGATAAGAATGCAAGTAGGGAGATCAGCAGGTCACATGAGAAATTATTGAGCTTGGACTACAGTAGTAGCAGTAAAGATGCCAAGAAGTAGACTGAAATGGGATATATTTTGGAAGTGTAGAGCCAAGAAGACTGGTTGATGTAGTGAGGGAACAAGAGAATAATAACACTACTTAACGCCAAAAGATAATTTTAAGGATCAAATAAACTCACATTTTAAATGGCTTAACGTTGTGCTTGTCTTTGGTAAACAAATGGAGGCGGCCATTATTATTTTATTTTATATCTCTACAGAGCCAAGCACTGTATTTTATAAATATTAAGTGTCTAATAAATTGTTGTTTTAAAATGAACTCTTAAATAACTTCATCTTTTTCAAGAATGTTCCACTTCCCTTAAAGACTACTTAACATTTGATAACTAGTCTCTCTCACCTTGGTACTGAATCATATAATGTGTATACATTCCAAAAGTACTTTTATGTATTAAAACCATGATACTTTCATTTCCTCCACAATATGAGGTATGTGGAAAAATCAAGAAATGAAAAGCACATACAACACATAAAAAACAAATAGCTAAATGGCAAAAGTAGGCTCTTCCTTATCAGTAATTACTTTAAAGGCAAATGGATTAAACTCAATTAAATGGCAGAAATTGGCAGAATGGATTTAAAAAATACATGATCCATCTATATATTGTCTATAAAAGACTCACTATAGACACAAAGACACAAAAGGTTTAAAGTAAAAGGATGGAAAACCGTACTCCATACAAATAGTAACCAAAAGAGTTCAAGAGTAGCTACACTAATATCAGACAAAATAGACTTTATGTCAAAAAGGTTACAAGAGAAAAAGGATATTATATGTTAATAAAAGGTTCAATTCAGCAAGAAGATATAACAATTATAAACATTTATACACCTAATGACAGACCATCAAAATATGAGAAGCAGAAACTGACAATTTCAATACCCCACTCACAATAATAGATTGAACAAACAAACAAAAGTAAGGAAAACAGAGAATTTAAGTAACACAATAAACCAACCAGATCTAACAGACATATACAGAATACTCTACTCAACAACAGCAACATACACATTCTTCTCAAGTATACATGAGATATTTTCCAGGATAAACCATATATTAGGCCACAAATTAAGTCTCAATAGATTTAAAAATATAAATGTCATAAGAAGTTTCTTCTCTGACCAAAACAGGATGAAGTTAGGAATCAATAACATAAAGAAAACTGGAAAATTCACAAAATTTTGAAATTAAACATCACACTTTTAAAAGACCAATGGATCAAAGAAGAAATCACAAGGGAAAATAGAAAATACTTAGGCTTGAATGAAAATGAAAACACAACATATCAAAACTTACCAAGGGGAGAAAGTGGGGGGATAGGATGAATTGGGAGTTTGGGATTGACATATATACACTAATATGTATAAAACAGATAACTAATAAGAACCTGCTCTATAAAGATAAATAAATAAAGAAAATAAAGAAAAAACAAGGGATTTCCCTGGTAGCGCAGTGGTTAAGAATCCACTTGCCAATGCAGGGGACACAGGTTCAATCCCTGGTCCAGGAAGATCCCACATGCTGTGGAGCAACTAAGCCCGTGTGCCACAACTACTGAGCCTGTGCTCTAGAGCCCAAGAGCCACAACTACTGATCCCACTTGCCACAATTACTGAAGCCCACACACCTACAGCCCATGCTCCGCAACAAGAGAAGCCACTGCAGTGAGAAGCCCACGCAATGCAATGAAGAGTAGCTCCCACTCAACGCAACTAGAGATAAGCCCATGCACAGCGACGAAGACCCACCGCAGCCAAAAATAAATAAATAAATAAATAAATAAATAACAAGAAAGGTCGCAAACCAAAACTTAGCTTTACAACTTGAAGGAACTACAAAAAAGAAGAAAAAACTAAACCCAAAGATAGCAGAAGGAAAGAAATTATAAAGATTAGAGTAGATATAAATGAGATCATGAACAGAAAAACAATAGAGAAAATCAATGAAACAAAAAGTTGATACTTTGAAAATTTCAATAAAATTGATAAATCTTTAGCTAGATTGACTAAAAAAAAAGAGAAAAGACTCTACTAAAATCAGGAAGTGGTCACATTAGTACCAATTCTAAAGAAATAAAAAGGATTATAAGAGAGTACTATGAGCAACTGTATGCCAAAAAATTGGATAACCTGGCTGAAATGGAAAAATCCCTGAAACACAAAACCTACCAAGACTAAGTTATGAAGAAATAGACCATCTGAATAGACCTATAGCTAGTAAGGAGACTGAATCAGTAATCAAAAATCTCCCAGCAAAGAAAAGCCCTAGACCTGATGGCATCACTAGTGAATTCTACCAAACATTTAAAGAAAAACTAATACCAATCATTCTCAAACTTTTCCAAAAAAATTAAAAGGAGAGAACACTTCTTACCTCATTCTTTGTGACCAGTGTAACTCTGATATAAAAGCGAGACAAAAACACTACAAGAAAAGAAAACTACACATCAATACCCCTTATGAACAATGATGTAAAAATCCTCAACAAAATACTAGCAAACACAATTCAGCAGCATATTAAAAGGATTATACGCCATGACAAAGTGGGATTAATTCCTGGTGTGCAAGGGTAGTTCAATATATAAAAATTAATCAATGTAATAATACATCACATCAACAAAATGAAAGGAAAAAAAACATGATCATCTCAATTGATGCAGAAAAAACATTTGACAAAATTCAACACCTTTTCGTGATAAAAACACTACATGGGACTTCCCTGGTGGCACAGTGGTTAAGAATCTGCCTGCCAATGCAGGGGACATGGGTTCGAGCCCTGGTGCAGGAAGATCCCACATGCCGTGGAGCAACTAAGCCCGTGCACCACAACTACTGAGCCTGCACTCTAGAGCCTGCGAGCCACAACTACTGAGTTCGCGTGCCACAACTACTAAAGCCTGCGCACCTAGAGCCTGTGCTCCACAACAAGAGAAGCCACTGCAATGAGAAGCCCACGCACCACAATGAAGAGTAGCCCCCACTTGCTGCAACTAGAGGAAGCCCGCACACAGCAACAAAGACCCAAAGCAGCCAAAAATAAATTAATTAATTTTTAAAAACTACATAAAATAGAAATAGAAGGAAACCATCTCCACACAATAAAAGCCATATATGAAAAACCCACAGCAAACATAATACTCAATGGTAAAAGACTGAAAGTTTTCCCTCTAAGATCAGGAATAAAGAAAAAAAATACCTACTTCCACCACTTCTAGTCAACATAGTGCTGGAAGCTCTAGTTAAAGCAATTAGGCAAGAAAAATGGGGGGAAAGCATCCAAATTGGAATGGAAGCAGTAAAATTATCTCTGTTTGCTGTTAATATGATCTTATACATAGAAAATCCTAAAGACGCCACAATAAAGCTGTTAGAATAAATAAATTCAGCAAAATAGCAAGATACAAAGCCAACAAACAAAAATCAGTTACATCTCCATACACAAACAATGAACAATCTGAAAAGGAAATTACAAAAACAACTCCATTTACAATAGCATCAAAAAGAATAAAATGCCTAAGAATTAGCTTAACCAAGGAGGTGAAAGACTAGTACAATGTTTGACTACAATGGTTTGTAGTTAATACATTGCTAAAAGAAATTAAAGAAAACATAAATAAATGGAAACACATCCCATGTTCATGGATTGGAAGAATGAATACTGTTAAAATGTCAATATTACCCAAACCAATCTACAGATTCAGTGCAATCCCTATTAAAATCCCAATGACATTTCTGCAGAATTTTTTTGCAGAAAATTCACATGGAACTTCAAGGGACCAGAAATAGCCAAAACAATATTGCAAAAGAAGAACAAACCTGGAGGACTCACACTTCCTGATTTCAAGACCTACTACAAAACCACAGTAATCAAAAAAGTGTGCTATTGGAATAAAGACCATATAGACCAATAGAATAGAATAGAAAGCCCAGAAATAAACCCTCACATATACGGTCAAATGATTTTTTACAAGGGTGCCAAATCCATTCAATGGGAAAAGGACAGTCTTATCAACAAACGGTTTTGGGAAAACTGAACATCCACATCCAAAGGAATGAAATTGGACCCTTACCTAACACCATATACAAAAATTAACTCAAAATGGATAAATGGATCAAAGACCTAAATGTAAGACCTAAAACAATGCAACTCTTAGAAGAAAGCACAGGATGAAAGCTTCACAACACCGGATTTAGCAATGATTTCTTGGCTATGACACCAAAGGTACAGTCAACCAATGAAAACAGAGACAAATTGCACTTCATGAAAATTTTTAAATTTTGTACATTAAGAGATACTACCCACAGAGTAAAAAAGCAAACCACAGCATAGGAGAAAATATTTGCAAATCATGTATCTGAGAAGGGATTAATATCCAGAATATTTAGAGAACTCCTAAAGCTCAGCAATGAAAAAACAATCTGATTCAAAAATGGGCAAAGGGGGGCTTCCCTGGTGGCGCAGTGGTTGAGAGTCTGCCTGCCAATGCAGGGGACACGGGTTCGAGCCCCTGTCTGGGAAGATCCCATATGCCGTGGAGCAACTAGGACCGTGAGCCGCAATTACTGAGCCTGCGCGTCTGGAGCCTGTGCTCCGCAACAAGAGAGGCCGCGATAATGAGAGGCCCGTGCACCGCGATGAGGAGTGGCCCCCACTTGCCGCAACTAGAGAAAGCCCTCGCACAGAAACAAAGACCCAACACACCCATAAATAATAAAGTAAATAAATTTTTTCTAAAAAAAAAGTAGAGGAATTTAAACAAAAAGTCCTAAAGAAACTCATTTAAAAAAAAAAAAAACAATGGGCAAAGGACTTGAATAGACATTTCTCCAAAGAAGACATACAAATGGCCAATAATCACATGAAAAGATGCTCAACATCACTAATCATCAGGGAAATACAAATCAAAACTGCAGTGAGATACCACCTCACACCCATCAGAATGGCTAATATTAAAAAAATATATAGAAAACAACAAGTGTTGCTGAGGATGTGGAGAAACTGGAACCCTTGTTCACTGTAGGCGGGAATGTAACATGGTACAACCACTGTAGAAAATATGATGGGGGCTCCTCAAAAAATTAAAAATAAAATTACCATATGACCCCCAATTCCACTTCTGGGTATATACCCAAAAGAATTGAAAGCAGGGTCTCAAAGAGATATTTGTACATCTATATCCATGTTCACAGCAATACTATTATTCACAATAGCTAAAACATGGAAGCAATCCAAGAGTCCATCAACAAATGAATGGATAAACAAAATGTGGTTTATAAAATGAAAATTATTCAGTCTTAAAAAAGGAAGGAAATTCTGCAATATGCTTCAACATGGATGAAACTTGAGGACAGTATACTAAGTGAAATAAGCCCGTCACAAAAAAGAAATATACTGTATGATTCCATTTATATGAGGTACTTAGAGTAGTCAAAATCATTAAGACAGAAAGTATCATGGTGGTTTCCAGGGGCTGGGGGGAGGGGAGTATGGGGAGCTACTGTTTAATAGGTATAGAGTTTCAGATTTACAAGATGAAAAGAGTTATGGGGATGGATGGTGGTGATGGCTGCACAACCATGTGATTGTATTTAATACCACTGAACTATACATTTTAAAATGGTTAATATGGTTTTAAAAAAAGGATGTTATGTATATTTTAACATAATTTTTTTAAAAAGAGGATAAAAAGCAATTGTTGAACAACCATAAGTAATTAGAGCTAAAGTGAACCCTGGAGGAGCCCCCTTCTTATAGATATTCTGTTTCCAGAAGTAATACTAGGGAGGAAAGAATAACAAGTAGGATTAAAGAGTAAGAGAACTTACAACATGGATGTTAGAATAATATAGCACACAAAGTCACAAAAGGTGGGTCAACCAATGGAGTTCCCATCCTGAATTCACAATGGTCTGATCTTCATTTGTTTCTCTTTCTGCCCTCTCTGGTTAGTGGTTAGAGAATCACTGAGTGTTAGTGCCAGAAGGGAACACAGAAATCACCCTATCACCTTAATTTTTTCTAATGAAGATCTGAGACTCAGAGATCTCCCCAAAATTACACGCCTAGTAAGGACTAGGGCTGGCACCACCACCCAGATCTTCAGACTATCTGTGTGTTTGTGTGCATTTTCTTCCTTGGCTCACATTCTCTCTTTTTCTCTCTCTTGTTCTCAGTCCCATTTAGTTATTTACTTATAAAAGATAATGGCCTGTAGAGGGTTCCAAGCTGCCAAGTAAATCACACTGTAGTGAGCTCCACTGAGAAAGGCCTGTGCAGGTGTCTGGGCAGAGAGAGAGGAAAGCTAGATCCTCCTCTCAGCCCTTGGCAAGATCCAGTGAACTTTAATTGAAATTTGCAAGGAGGAACAAAATCTAGAAACAGGAGGGGGCTGACTAAATGGCTTTAGAAGGAATAAATAAAAGGTTGTCAGGACCTACATACCATGTTGGTTGGAAGATGTCCAAAAAAAGAAGAGTTTATAGGGACAGGGAGAGGGGAAAGGAGAAGAAAGGGGAAAGGAGAGGAAAGGAAAGGGGCAAGTAGCCAGACATACCACATTGGAAATTTTTGAAAACCAGCTGGGAACCAACTAATACCAGAGGAAGTGAACATTTGGGAAGTTTCCATCAGAAAGCGTTATTTTATTCATTCATCTAATAATAAATATGTTCTGAATGCCTACTATGTGTATAACACTCTACTAAGCCTATGGGGAGGTATTCAAAACATTAAAATTCAATCCTGAGTTGTCAGAAGCTTGTAATCTAGCTGGAGGGAAAGATTAAGCAAGCATTCAGGGAGTGCTCACCATGTGCTTGGCACTGTGCTAGGTGCTAGGTATTACAGAGATGAATGAGACAGCCCCTGTACTCACAGAATTTGCATTCTAGAGCAGTACTGCCCAATAGAAATGTAATGAGAACCACAAATATGAGTCACATATATAATTTTAAATTCTCCAGCAGTCACATTTTAAAAAAAGGTAAAAAGAAACAGTTAAAATTACTTTTAATATAATACAATTATCCCAATGCATCTAAAATATTATCACTTCAACATGCAATTAATATAAAAATTATTGATATTTTATATCTGACATTCTTTTTTTCATACTGTCTGAAATCCAGTGTTTATTTTACACTTATAGTACACCTCAATTCATTCTAGCCACATTTCAAGCGCATTTCAAGTGCTCAAAAGCCACATGTGGTTGGTTAGTAGCTACCTTATTGGAGAGTAGAGTTCTAAAGTGATACTTCTCAAATTTCTTTCAATAAACCTAAATATCTCACATACCTCTGAAGTTTCTGATATGTATCTTCCCTGTTCCCACTTCCCCCCTACCCCTGTTCAAGGAGGAATTTCCTCTCCATTTTCACTTTTCCCTGTCTATCCCCACTCATTTGGTAATCTCTACTTTACTTGCTAAAGCAGGAGGCCAGAAGTTCTATGTTTTTCCAAGATGTGACCCTCTTCTGAAAAGCAGCTACCATCCACCACCACTACCAACACACACAGATACAACACCTATCTGAAAGCCACCATTAAATCTAAAGGGCCACAAATATAAAATAAAATAGTGCTACTATTGTAGGATGTAAATAGCAAAAAAAAGGCAAACTATGTAAACTATTTCACAAAGCAGTGCATGATTATACAGCAAATGTTGAGCTGGGATTGAGAAATATTGGATAGGCCAGAGCAGTCAGGCAAGGCTTTATTGAGGGAATGGGACTTGAACTGTGTCTTGAAAGATGAATAATGCACATAGAAATAAAATTTAAAATACTTTGCCTTTGTCATACAAAAATAGGAATTTGAAAACTTGAGCAAGCCATGACTTAAAAGGTATTTTTAAAAAATCTGAGGAGACTGTGTACCCAGTCCTAAAGTATGTTTCGGGGAAGGGGATAAGAACATTTTGTTCCTCCTATAAAAAGAGGGGTAAGGGAGGCGGGGAGTCAATTAAGGGTCATGCTCAAGTGAAAAACAACTTTTTTTTTACAGCTTCCAATTTTAAAAGAAAACACAGATACTGGAAAAGTATTTTTTAATCTTTAAACAATGTAAAACCGTATATAGCCACAGAAGAATAATTGAAAAACTGATCAAGAAAACAGAAAATTAGATTTTAACTAACAATATAACAGTTACAGTCTTTTAAACCTCAGCCCCAGATTACGGCCAATGACAGGAGATGGAAAGGAGAGGGAAATATGATCAGAGAAACGTAACAATGTCTTACTCTCTCAGTCCAAACCCTGATTATCCCTATGATTTTCCAAGTCCACCAGCCAAAACGTTTGCCAATATGACTGGACAAATACTTGTCCAGGCCCACTGCTGATGGGCAAGGCTAACACCTTAAACTCCAAATGAGGTTCCAGGTTTCCTTCTTAGTCTTCACCTCCTGGCAAAATTTTTTAGAGCAAGAATACCCCTAGGGATATTTCTCTCAGGTGAATGCAACAGTACTGTCTGATCAGTGGATTATGTTTTTTAAATTATATCAAATGAGAGTAACTAACAATTTTCTTAACTAACAATTTTCAATACTCAAAATAGGGTAGTGGTAAAGAATACAGATACGGGCATTACACTTGCAGGGAAAGTTACTCAGCCTGTCAGAGCTTCAGTTACACATGTGTAAAACAGTGGTAATAATATTACCTCATAAATTGTTGTAGGCCTGTGGAATTAACTAAAGAAATGTCAGCTAAAAATTGGAGTCAGAACTGGCCTGCAGGGGGAGCTCTCATGCCCCTCATCAACTACTCCAAACAGGAAGAGAGGTATACTTACATCTCTGACAGGAAGGTGTTGCCTACTTTACTATCAAGCAGGAAGAAGAAAACTACTCTCCACCAGAGGGCAGTCCAGCCAGAGATTGTAGCAGCCTAACCAATGAGAAGCCTCTCCATACTTTGGACTCCTAGCTTCTTCTAATGGACTCTTTGGCTATTACAGCCCCTCCCAACTCCCCCCTTTTCCTATAAAAGCAAGTTCCCCTTCCTTGTTCTCTGGATTCGCCAATGGTCCCCATAGTTCTCATATCCCGAAATGTAATTCTTCTGGCTATTTCCAAATAGACTCACTTTTGGTGGTAAAATAACTAGCTATTATATTATTAAAGTTGACAGCCTCAAATAACACAATAGGTATAAATTACTTATCATATATAAAGGGCCTGCACCCAGTAAGCGCTCAATGTGATTTTATTATCCTTATTTTTCCACTGACATGATGATCTCCATTGTGGAGATAGATATATCAGGCAATATCAGCCTAGTGACATAAAACATTTGTTTTGTCCATCAACTCCCTTTCTTCTGGGTCTATGCTCAGAAAACATGGCTTCTACATTAGTCTATCTACAAGAGAATGGCTTTTCATATATATATGATAGTTCCTGGGGCTATATTTCTAATTGAAGATAAATCTAATTAAAAATGTGTGTGTGTGTGTGTGTGTGTGTGTGTGTCAAGGAAAAGTTGTGCTATGTTTATTACATTTTAGCAACAGCACTCACAGGACAGAGCTACAACCATTCTAACACTGCAAGTGGGAGGGTTAATTGTAAATTAGCAACACACTTGGAAAGCAATTTGCTGAGATGTCTCAAGAGCTTTAAAAAATACACTCCGGGGACTTCCCTGGTGGCCCAGTGGTAAAGAATCCGCCTTACAAAGCAGGGGACACGGGTTCAATCCCTGCTTAGGGAACTAAGATCCCACGTGCTGCGGGACAACTAAGCCCTTGTGCCACAACTACTGAGCTCGTGCGCCTCAACTGGAGAGCCTGCGTGCAGCAAACTACAGAGCCCACATGCTCTGGAACCTGCGCACCACAACTACAGAGCCCATGCGCCCTGGAGCCCGCACACCACAGTGAAAGATCCCGCATGCCTCAGTGAAGATCCCGAGTGCCGCAACTAAGACCCAACACAGCCAAAAATAAATAAAATAAATAAATAAACAACAAAACTACCAAAACTTTAATATATATACTCTAACTTGATAATTCCAATCCAATCTATTTTAAGTAATCAAAGTCCCACAAAAATCTATAAGAACAGATGTTTGTAACAGCATTATTTATCAGATGAGAAACTGAAATAAGCTAAATATTTATCAGAAAATTAATGATAATAATATCCCTTATTTAAATAGCATTTACTTTGTATTAGGCAATATTTGAAGGGTTTTTCATGTGTTGACTTATTTAATCCTCTAACAGGTGGATACTATGTTCTAAATTTTAAAATGGAAAATTTTTTAATTTTATTTAAGTATAGTTGATTTACAATGTTGTGTTTAATTTCTGCTGTACAGCAAAGTGACTCAGTTATTCATATATACATTCTTTTTCATATTCTTTCCCATTATGGTCTATCACAGGATACTGAATAGAGTTCCCTATGCTATACAGTAGGACCTTGTTGTTTATCCATCCTATATATAATAGTTTGCATCTGCTAATCCCAAACACCCAATCCTTCCTTCCCCCACCCCCCTTGACAACCACAAGTCTGTTCTCTATATTTGTGAGTCTGTTTTTGCTTCATAGAGATGTTCATTTGTGTCGTATTTTAGATTCCACATATAAGTGCTATCATATGGTATTTGACTTTCTCTTCCTGACTTACTTCGCTTATGATAATCTCTAGGTCCATCCATGTTGCTGCAAATGGCATTATTTCATTCCTTTTAATGAAATAAAAGTATATTCCATTACTCCATTAGATATTCTTTATCTAACATGGAGAAGTTGATGTACCTAAATTAAATTGTCCAGGGTCATACAGACAGCTAAAAGGTGGTAGAACCAGGATTACAACACAAGTAATCCATATTCCGTGTTCTTAACCATTATACATACTGTCCCTCAGCAAAATGGAATTATGGTATATCCACACAATGGACTACCAAATAGCCATTAAAATTAGGTTATGAATGGTTTATTAAAACTTTGAAAATGTTTATGTTGTAATGTTAAGTGGAAAAAGCAAGAATAAAATTATACATAAACAGTTATTATTTGAACTATGTAAAAAAGGCAAGAAAAAAAGATTAAAGATGGGTTTTTAACCTTTTCTTCTTTTCTATATTTTCCAAATTATAATACTGTATTTAAGTTTTTATTTGAAACAAGGGACAACTGTAAAGTACACCCATACTTCTACTTAAAACAGATCCCAATGAGGGGGCTTCCCTGGTGCCACAGTGGTTAAGAATCCACCTGCCAATGCAGGGGACATGGCTTCAAGCCCTGGTCCGGGAAGATCCCACATGCCACGGAGCAACTAAGCCCGTGCGCCACAACTACTGAGCCTGCGCTCTGGAGCCTGTGAGCCACAACTACTGAGCCCATATGCCACAACTACTGAAGCCCGCACACCTAGAGCCTGTGCTCCGCAATAAGAGAAGCCACCACAATGAGAAGCCTGCACACCGCAATGAAGAGTAGACCCCGCTCACCACGACTAGAAAAACCCCAAATGCAGCAACAAAGACCCAACGCAGCCATAAATAAATAAATAAATTTATTTTAAAAAAGAGAGAGAGATCCCAATGATATACTTTATTTTCAAAATTCTATTTATAAAAAAAAAATATCAATAATAAGGCAGCAAGGTAGAGCAGATAAAGATTATGGCTTTGGAATTGAAAGACTTGGGCTGGAAAACCTGAAACATTTCACTTAACTCCTTCAAGGCAGAGCAGTCTCATCTGTAGAATGGGAATATAAACAAATCCTACAATTACAGTTGACCCTTGAACAACTGGGGATTAGAAGTGCCAACTCCCGGGGCTTCCCTGGTGGTGCAGTGGTTGAGAATCTGCCTGCCAATGCAGGGGATACGGGTTCGAGCCCTGGTCTGGGAAGATCCCACATGCCGCGGAGCAACTAGGCCCGTGAGCCACAATTACTGAGGCTGCACGTCTGGAGCCTGTGCTCCGCAACAAAGAGAGGCTGCGATAGTGAGAGGCCCGCGTACCGCAATGAAGAGTGGCCCCCGCTCGCCGCAACTAGAGAAAGCCCTCGCACAGAAACTAAGACCCAACACAGCCATAAATAAATAAATAAATAAATAAAATAAAATAAATAAATAAATAAGCCAACTCCCCCTTACCCCAGTCGAAAATCTGCCTATAACTTTACAGTCAGCCCTCTGTTCTGTATCTGCAGTTCCACATCTGCAGACTGAACCAACCACAAATCATGTAGTACATATTTACTGAAAAAAACCTGCGCATAAGTGGACCCACACAGTGAACCCATGTTGTTCAAGGGTCAACTGTACTGTGAAGGTCAAGTAAGATAATTCAGGTGAAAATAAATTGGAAAGAATTTTGGTATTATTTACTAGCCTTGATCAAGGTACTTCTTCCTCCTCTCCAAGTAAGCTGAGCTGCAAATCTCTCTCCTCTTTCCCTATGTGAACCCATTTTTACTTCTCTAGTTCAGTGGCCTCAAAGCCCAAGAGATCTCTCTCCCATATCCAGATAATCCCCACCGTGCCAACCCTGAAAAGTGATCTGCACATCAGCCAAACTGAGGTTTTATCTGTGTATCAAACAGTACCTCTACTTCCTCCTTCTCAACCCTAACCACTAGCAACATAGTATTACGAGGATCATAATTCCCCTAGCCTTCTCTGCATCCAGGCTGACTTAGACAAAAGGTGTTATATCCCCATTAGAAATCAAGATATTTACCAAAAACAAACCAAAAAAAAAGTTAATTATGATCACTTTAAAATTTACAAATAAACTGTATTCATTGGTTTGTTTTAAAGTCAAATACATTCTCGTACAGAAACGTAAATGGGCAGTTAACTCCTAGTCGATCCACGTTGATAAAATTGTGTATGACTGCAATAAAAACACTAACAAATATAAAACAGTTTAAAATCTACAGAAGGTCTTCTCACCAAGTAATTTCTGGGAACAGATCTCTAATAGTCCCCGCTGAGCCAGCATATTCAAATTCATAAATGACTGATAGCAGATCAAACTTTGGTTTAAAGCAGTAGGAGATGCATTAAGAACATTGGGCTGTGGAATGGCAGAATAAGAGAAACTACAATGAAAGTAAATCTTCCAAATGGGGTCTAAAATATTCTGGACTCCACCAGACCACTTTGGGCCTACTAAGGACACAGAGAAAAGCCCATCATTGTCCCTTAAGCAGTCCCTTACTTTCTCTGAGCTGTTTTGCACTAGAAAAATGCCAGACTTACAAGATGATTATAAAGAAACTATACATGAAAATGCTTTAAAAGTATTGGTGGGCTACCTAGTTGTAAAGACAGCTATTGTTCCTTTCTTTGATCTCTATGGTGAAAGAGTAAAACTGAGAAGAGAAAGGAATTTAGAAGGAAGGTCTTTGGCATCGAAGTTACTAATGACTTAACAGCTTTGCCTATGGCCATCCCAGTTAACTTGTAAGGACGGAAAGATGAACACAGGTATCTGAACATATAGAAAAAGCCGATTTAAAAACAAACCTTCCCAGGTACCATATTCAACTTCACAGCCTCAAGGACTATGAAAACACCTTTCACTCTCTCTGACTTCTGAAAGAAGCTGCATCCTCTCTGACACAGCAAAGGTCAGGTAAGGGACCTTAGTAAACCTTTCCTCTCCTTATTCCAGTGTCCTACAAAACTCAACTACTCCACTGGGAAGTAAAGTTCCTTTGAAATAATGCTATCCTAGGCTCACGGAATTAGAACCCAAAGTTGAATCCGTTGGCAGATCCAATTTAAAATGCACTGTTTCCAAGAATTTATGTCTAAATTTATGTCAGATAATAAGGATTTTACGAAAGGTGGGTCAACTGTGAAGAGCAGATAGGAAGTGTGATATGGGTACATCCAGACCTCAGAACACTGGAAAGCATGGTATACAGTTTCCAAGTGCTAAGGACTAACTATCCAGAAAGTCAGAGGTATTGGCCAGATGCAGTCTGTCAGCTAAGGTAAGAGATCCCAAAAAATTTTCAAAAAATCTACCCTCAACTATGTCTGACTAACTCCTGCTTAATACCTAGGTTATCATCTTAGACAACACTGCCTCCAGAAGTGTCCTCTGACCCCCCAAATCTAGTTCCTTTAACCCTGGCTTAGGTAGCACTTACTCCCTTAAACAAGCCACAATACTTACCACACTACAGTATTATCTATTTAATCACTTTCTAGTTTAGTGGTCTTCCAAAGGTTGCTCCATAGCCCTCCAAAAGACTTTTTTTTTTAAATATGGGCCTCTGAACACTTATGTTTCCATGTAGGATGAAGTAGTCTGAGTCAGGTAAATATTACCGGTTAACAACAACTAAAATTTGGATAAATTACAAAAATCATATATTTAAAGGCATCAAAGAGCTGCAAAGGTGGGACTTCCCTGGCGGTCCAGTGGTTAGGACTCCGAGCTTCCACTGCAGGGGGCACGGGTTCAATCTCTGGTCAGGGAACTAAGATCTTGCATGCCCTGCAGTGCGGCCAACAAAAAAAAAAAAAAAAGAGCTGCAAAGACAATAAGGAATATCAGGGACAAAATTTCAGAGAGCAGAGAACCATTCAGAGGTAATCTTAGGATCTACGGTGTTTGGGGGGCATCTGTCACTTCCGGGCACAAGCTAGTGGCTGAGATCTGGAATTGGGGCAAGCACAGGAATGTTACTATAGGGCAGAGAAATGAGCCAAATCTCTGACAATTGCTTGGGATGGAGTGACGAAAGTGAAGATTTGAAAAGACTCAAACACAAGGCCAGTTTCTTCCTCAAGGTATTTGCTGAATTCTGAAGATAAGCCAAAACTTCCAGAAAGCAGATTAGAATTTTCTAGTGTCTGTGGATACTTAGGAGACAAAGGGCCTTGAATATAGCCAGTGAGAGGTAAAAGCCCTGGAGGGAATGATAGATTAATGCTGCCATCGACTATCACTTTTTTCCTCATTGCATTTTCCAACATGGACACAGCTAGAGGCTAAGAATTCAGGCTTCAGAAAGCTGCTCCTAGAAAATAGAAAAACCAGTAGTCTTGGCAGTTGTGGGGGACCAGAGCACCAAAACTGGAGACTTGAGAGACCTCAAGCCCACAGCCAGTCTCTTCCTCAAAAATGTGAGATATTTTGAAGCTTCATGGGGTGGAAAGCTAATCCAAATACCTCTGGAAAGTAGAGTGAAAACTTCTTCAGCGTCTTGGTTCTAAACAGAGGACTCCCCCCTTCCCCTCATGCTCTCAGTGAAAAACCATGAAGGACCATGTCCTAGGAATAAGGAAAACAAAGGTGGACTAGATCTGACCAAAACTGCAAACCAGTCTTAACCTAAATAAGTTTACAACAGGATTAAGGTAACCCCCATTCCACCATCTTAGAATCTTACTTCTCTGGTAAAAGATTCCATTATCTGAAGCTTCTAAAGTTGTTACTGGGTGTGTGTGTGTGTGTGTGTGTGTGTGTGTGTGTGTGTGTGTGTGTGTGTGTGTGTGTGTGTGTGTGTGTGTGTGTGTGTGTGTGTGTGTGTGTGTGTGTGTGTGTGTGTGTGTGTGTGTGTGTGTGTGTGTGTGTGTGTGTGTTTAATATAAAACATCTGACATTCAAACAAAAATTACTAGGTATATGAAAACATAACCACTTGACTGGTAACCAATAAAAGCAGAGCTATAGGTGATCTAGATATTGGAGTTAGCAGACAAGGACTTTAAATGATTCATATATTAAATAAAAGAAAGGAAAAGATGGACAAAGAGGTGAAAGACACAAAATTTCAACAAAGTGAAATTTACATAAAGAATCAAACGGATATTCTAATACCAAAAATAAAATATATGAAAGTAAGAACTCAATGGATGTGTCTAAAAGTAAATTTACCTAGCCAAACTCAGGAAGTAAACTCAAAGAGAAATCAATAGAAAATATCTAAACTAAAGCACAAAAAGAAAAAAGACTGCTGGGGGTAGTAGAGAAGAGAAAGAGAACATGAAGGGAAAGAGAAAGAATAAACAGAACATGGAGATGTGGAACACAGTCAAAAGATCTAACACACATGTAATTACAGCTCCAGAAAAACAAGAGAGATAAAACGGGGCAGAAGCAATATTTGAAGAGATAATGATGGAGGTTGTTCTAAAACTGATCAAAGATCCACTGGAATAAAAAGTCTGACTCCGTTTTTGGCAGCTTTCAAGCCTTACTGCTCCTGTTTACCTTCGTGCCTCACAAAAAGTCAAGCCAGCAAGAGAGCCTGCATGCTCCCCACTTTGGCACTGGCAAGAAGTTCCAAACCACAGAAGCCCTGGCCCATGGGTAACTGCTATCACCCCATCCACACACTATTTCCACAATAAAAGCTAAAGCTAGGAAGCATAGCCACCCAGAAGCAGTGGTCTGGGAGGGGTGCAGGCAGCTGCACTGGGGGGAGGGGGTCTTCCGAGGGGAGGCCGGCTGGGGCCAGGCACGCACATCTGAGACACAGCTGGGCTGGTGACTCGGCTTTGGGTGGCGCCCCGGAGACCGGGGAGGCGGTGCGGGATGCAGGACGCTCTCCAAGGTTGCCCCCAGGCAGAGCCGAGAGGCTGACTGGGTCTTGGTGCTCCAGCCGGGTGTCAGGCCTGAGCCTCGGAGGTGGGAGAGCCAAGTTCAGGACACTGGTCCACCAGAGACCTCCCGGCCCCACGTAATATCAAACGTCGAAAGCTCTCCCAGAGATCTCCATCTCAATGCTAAGACCCAGCTCCACTCAACAACCAGCCAACTACAGTGCTGGACACCCTATGCCAAACAACTAGCAAGACAGGAACACAACCCCACCCATTAGCAGAGAGGCTAATTGAGATCCCTCACTCCAGTTCAACCCCTTAATCAAAATAAAAGACAATCACCTCTCCTTGTTCTCTCAAGTCATTTTTGGACCTGTTGGGAGCATGCCCTGCTCCCCCTAGAAAGCCCCCTAGAAAGTAATAATTCTTTTCATACCCTCTTGATCATGTATGCCACCACCAGTCTCAACATCTGTGTTGAGGGTCCCCAAGACCACTCCCAAGTTCAAAGATTTGCATGAAGGGCTCACAGGACTCAACTTATAGTCATATTCATGGCTATAATTTATTACAGCAGAAGTATTCAAAGCAAAATAAAGAGAAATGGTATATGAGGCAACGTCCAGAGGAAACCAGGTGCAAGCTCCCAAGAGTACCTTCTCCATGGAGTCACAAAAGACACACCTAATTCTTCCAGCAACAAGTTGTGCCAACACATACGAAGTGTTATTTACCAGAGGTTCGAGCATTAGAAAAAGGATAAAAGCAATAAGTTTAATTAGACTATATAAAGTCAATAATGTATGCTGTAATCTCTAGAATTGAAATGGGAAAAGAACACATAATTAACAGATTACTATAGGAGAAAATGAAATAAAAATATTTGATTACAGGGCTTCCCTGGTGGCACAGTGGTTAAGAATCCGCCTGCCAGTGCAGGGGACACGGGTTCGAGCCCTGGTCCCGGAAGATCCTACATGCCGCAGAACAACTAAGCCTGTGCGCCACAACTACGGAGCCTGCACTCTAGAGCTTGGGAGCCACAACTACTGAGCCCACACGCCTAGAGCCCATGCTCCGCAACGAGAAGCCACCACAATGAGAAGCCTGTGCACCACAGCTAAGAGTAGCCCCCGCTCACCACAACTAGAGAAAACCCACACACAGCAACAAAGACCCAATGCAGCCAAAAATAAATAAAATGAAATAAATAAATTTAAAAAAAATATATATATATATATATTTGATTACAGAGTATTCGTTTTTTAGGAAAATTGTTTATTTTATCCAGCTTTTCAGACTAATTGGAATCAAGTTGTTCATAGTATCTTTCAATTTTCCTTTTAATGTCTATAGGATCCCAAAAATTAAACACAGAATTATCATATGAACTGGCAATTCTACTCCTACGTATATATCCAAGATAAATGAAAATATATTTCCACAAAGAAACATGTACATGAGTGTTTTTAGCAGCACTATTCATAATAGCCAAAAAGTAAAACCCAAATGTCCATCGATGGATGAAAGGATAAACAAAATGTGATACAGCCATACAATGAAATAATTATTCAGCTATAAAAAGGAAAAAAGTACTTGTACATGCTACAACTTGGATGAACCTCCAAAACATACTAAGTGAAAGAGGCCAAACACAAAGGTCATATATTGTATGATTACTTTTATATGACATATCCAAAATAGGCAAATCCATAGAGACAGAAAGCAGATTAGAGTTAACAGGGGTTGGGAGGAGAGGAGAATGGAGAGTGATTATTTAATGTCTACAGGGTGTTTTTATGGGGTCATGAAAAGGTTTTAAAACTGGGGAGAGCCGGTGGTTACACAACACTGTGAATACACTAAGTGTTACTGAATTGTACACTTTAAAATGGTTAATTGTGTGCTGTGTGAACTTCACCTCAATAAAACATAGATAAAAACAGAAGCAAATAAGAATCAAGGTAATTCACCACATTAATAGAATAAAAGAATAAAGTAAAATCATATGATTATCTTGATAGTTGAAGAAAAATAATTTGATAAAATTTAATACACAGTCATAAATAAATCTGTTAGAAAACTACTAATAGAAAATAATTTCCTTAATCTGATAAGAATAATAATCCAAAAAATTCACTGTAAACATCATAGCCGATAGGAGCATGGAGAAACATTCCCTCCTGAGATCAGGAATGAATAAGCATGCCAGCTAAATATATTCAACAGTGTCAATGCAATAAACTAAATTAGTTAATTAATCAAATAGTTTTAAAAAGCAAAAGGATTGAAAGCAAAAGCATTGAAATGATAAAGTTGTAATATTCACCAAACGATTGTGATGTATAAAATCTAAAGGAATTTTCAGGTAAACTATTAGAATTAAGAAGTGAATTTAGGGCTTCCCTCGTGGCTCAGTGGTTAAGAATCCGCCTGCTAATGCAGGGGACACGGGTTCGAGCCCTGGTCTGGGAAGATCCCACATGCCGCGGAGCAACTAAGCCCGTGTGCCACAACTACTGAGCCTGCGCTCTAGAGTCCGTGAGCCACAACTACTGAGCCCGTGTGCCACAACTACTGAAGCCCGCGTGCCTAGAGCCCGTGCTCCACAACAAGAGAAGCCACTGCAATGAGAAGCCAGCGCACCGCAACCAAGAGTAGCCCCCACTCGCCGAAACTAGGGAAAGCCCACGGGCAGCAACGAAGACGCAACGCAGCCAAAAATAAATAAAATAAATAAATAAATTTATTAAAAAAAAAAAAAAAGAAAAAAGAAGTGAATTTAGGGAATTCCCTGGCGATCCAGTGTTAGGCGCCACACTTTCACTGCCAAGGGCCCAGGTTCAATCCCTGGTCAGGGAACTAAGATCCCGCAAGCCATGCATCACGGCCCCAAAAAAAAAAAAAAAAGTGAATTTAGCAAGGTAGCTGGATACAAAGTCACTATCTTAAAAATCAATTGTAAACTAATGAGAACCTGCTGTATAAAAAAATAAATAAAATTAAATTTTAAAAAAATCAATTGTATCTCCATATGCCAGCAACAAACAAATAAAATTTGAAATTTTAAGAAAAGGTGCTGTTTATAACAGCATCAAAAATGTCAAATGCCTAGTAATAAGTTTTTTTAAAGACATGCGAGATTCTTACACACTAAAATAGAGACATATACCATATTCATGAGTTGGAATTGTTAAAATGTTAAACTGTCAGTTCTCCCCAGCCAGATCTATAAATTTAATGCAATCCCAGTTAAAATCTGGCCAGGTTTTTTTGTCGTTGTTGTTTGTTTGGAGTTTTTTGTTTGTTTGTATAATAGACAAGCTGATTCTAAAATGTGTAGGAAAGTACAAAGGACCAACAATAGTAAAGTAATCTTGAAAAAGAATAAAATTAGAGAACTACCAGATAACAAGGCCTGTTATAAAACTCCAGGAATTAAGACAGTGTAATATTTGTACAAGTATAAATAAAAACTAATGTAATGATACATGCTACAATGCAGATAAAAGTAGAAAACACTGTGCTAAGTGAGAGAAGCCAGACACACAAAGTAACACTTTCTATAATTCAATTTATATGAAGTATCTGGAATGGATCCATAAAGTGAATCCACAGGGATAGAAAGCATATTGATAGTTTTCAAGTGAAGAGGGTAAAAGAAAAATGGGGAGTATCTGCTTAATGGGTATGGGGTTTTATTTTGGAGTGATAAAAATGTTTTGGAACTAGACAGGGGTAGTGGTTACATAACACCTGCATTAAATACCACTGAATCATTCACTTTAAAATGGTTAATTTTATATTATGTAAATTTCACCTTAACTTTCAAAATTATGACAAATAATTTTAAACTAGAAAGAGTAGCCATGAAATAATACAGAGGTGAACTGAATGCATAAAGAATTAAAAAACATTTTTTTTCATTACTATTGGAACAGAACAGAGAGCCCAGAAACATACCCACGTATATGTGGCCACCAAATTCATGAAAAAAAGATGACAGTCCAGTAAGGAAAAAATCAATTGAATGTCCATACGGAAATAAAAGTAACCTTGTCCTCTAACACCTAAAAATCAATTCCAGATGGATTACAGATCTAAATGTGAAAAGTAAAACAAAGCTTTCAGAAAAAAAAAAAAAACATAGGAAAACATCTTCATAATCTTGAAGTAGACAAAGAGTTCTCAAATAAGACACAAAAAGTGTTAACAATAAAGAAAAAAGGTAAACTGGATTATATTAAAATAAGAACTTTTGCTCATTAAAGTACATCATCATTAAGAGTGCTATAACACCAAGAGAAGATATAAAGAACTCCTATAAATAAAAACAACAGCAAAAAAAATCCACAAACTCAATTTTAAAATGAGCAAAAAGCAACATATAAAAAATATTATAAACATATGCAAATCAATGAAATAAACCATATATATAGAATAAAGGACAATAACCATATGACCATCTTAGTTGAAAACGTCTGACAAATTCCAACATCCTTTCATAATAAAAGCACTCAATAAACTAGGAATAGAAGGGAACTTCCTCAGCATGATAAAGAACATCTACATAAAACCCAGAGCTAACATAATATTTAATGGTGATAGTCTGAAAACTTTCCCCCTAATAACCAGAAACAAGACAAATATGTCTGCTCTCACCACTCCTATTCACCATTTTACTGGAGGTTCTAACCTAACCAGGACAATTTGGCAAGAAAAAGAATTTAAAAGCATCCATATTTGAAAGGAAGAAGTAAACTTATCTCTATTCACAGATGACAATCTTATATAAATAAGAAATTCTAAGAAAATGCTAAGAAATCCAATAAAAAACGATTAGAACTAATAAACAAGTTCAGCAATGTTGCAGGATACAAGATCAACACACAAAAATAGATTGTATTTCTATACACTTGCAATAAACACCTAAAAATGAAAATAAAACAATTCCATCCACAATCGCATTAACAAGAATAAAATACTTGGGAGTAAATTTAACAAAAGAAGTGCAAGAGTTGTACTTTGAAAACTACAAAATATTGTTAAAGGACATTGTAAAAGCCCTAAATAAGTGGAAGGACATCCCCTGTTCTGATATTCATGGATTGAAAAACTTCATATTGTTAAGTTGGCAATACTCTCCAAACTGATCTACAGATTCAATTCAATCCCTATTAAAATCCCAGCTGTCTTTTTTGCATTACCTGACAAGCAAGGGACCAAAACAACCTTGAAAAAGAACAAAGTTAGAGGACTGACACTTCCAGACATCAAAACTTACTACAAAGCCACTGTATTCAAGAGAGTGTGGTACTGGCGTAAGGACAGACATGCAGACCAATGAAACAGGATTGAGAATTCAAACATAAACCCATACGTGTATAGTCAACTGATTTTCAACAGTGGTGCCAAGACCATTCAATGGGGGAAAGAACAGTCTTTTCAACAAATGTTGGGACAACTAAATACCCACATTCAAGAGAGTCAAGTTGGGCCCTTCCTTGACACCATACAAATAAAAATAACAAAATGGGTCAAACAGCTAAATGTACAAGCTGAAATTATAAAACTCTTAGAAGAAAATATAGATGGGAATCTTTGTAACCTTGGATTAGTCAATGGTTTCTTATATACTGGGTTGGCCAAAAGGTTTGTTCGTTTTTTCCGTAAGATGGCTCTAGTAGCACTTAGTTGTCTTTAACGTCATTTGAAACAATTTTGTTAGATTGTATAGGACAGCTGTCATTTCAGTGTACATTTAAAAAAAAGACATCAAAACTGATGACTTTTTGTGAAGCCATTTTAATATTGAAGATGGAAGAATAAAAGCAACATTTTTGGCATATTATGCTTTATTTCAAGAAAGGTAAAAACACAACTGAAACACAAAAAAAGATTTGTGCAGTGTATGGAGAAGGTGCTGTGACTGATCAAACGTGTCAAAAGTGGTTTGCGAAGTTTCATGCTGGAGATTTCTCACTGGACAATGCTCCATGGTCGGGTAGACCAAATGAAGTTGATAGAGATCAAATCAAGACATCAACTGAGAACAGTCAATGTTATACCACATGGGAGACAGCCAACATACTCAAAATATCCAAATCAAGCACTGAAAATCATTTGCACCAGCTTGGTTATGTTAATTGCTTTGATGTTTGGGTTCCACATTAGTTAAGCGAAAAAAACCTTCTTGACCTTATTTCCACGTGTGATTCTCTACTGAAATGTAATGAAAACATTCCATTTTTGAAACAATTGTGATGGGTGATGAAAAGTGGATACTGTACAACAATGTGGAACTGAAAAGATCATGGGGCAAGAGAAATGAACCACCACCAACCACACCAAAGGCAGGTCTTCATCCAAAGAAGGTGACATTGTGTATATGGTGGGATTGGAAGGGAGTCCTCTATTATGAGCTCCTTCCAGAAAACCAAACAATAAATTCTAACAAGTACTGCTCCCAATTAGACCAACTGAAAGCTGCACTCGACGAAAAGCGTCCAGAATTAGTCAACAGAAAACGTGTAATCTTCCATCAGGATAACGCAAGACCACATGTTTCTTTGATGACCATGCAAAAACTGTTACAGCTTCGCTGGGAAGTTCTGATTCATTTGCCATATTCACCAGACGTCGCATCTTCAGATTTCCATTTATTTTGGTCTTTACAAAATTCTCTTAATGGAAATTGAAACCCTCAGACATTGCTGGTGGAATTGTAAAATGATTCACCTGCTTTGGAAAACAGTTTGCCAATTCCTCAAATGTTAAACAAAAAGTTACAATATGACCCAGCAATTCCACTCCTAGGTATATACTCCAGAGAATTAAAAACATATGTCCACACAAAAATGCGTACATGAATGTTCACAGGAGCTTTATTCAAAATAGCCAAAAGTGCAAACAATCCAAATGTCCACCAACTGATGAATGGATAAACAAAATGTGGTGTATCCAAAACAATGGAATATGATCTGGCCATAAAAAGGAATGAAGGGGATTCTGCCAGCAACCTTCATTTGGGGTGCAACTCTTCCCAGAGCCTCCGGCCTACTAGCCTACTACATCAGATTTTGGATTCACCAAGCCTCCACAATCATATTAAGAAAGCGAGGAAGAAAGAAGTGAGATAAGTCATCCAAGATCATATATCCACCGTATGGCTGACAGGGTCTTGGTGCTCCACGTGGGTGTCAGGCCTGAGCCTCGGAGGTGGGAGAAGCAAGTTCAGGACACAGGACCACAAGAGACTTCCCGGTCCCACGTAATATCAATCAGCGAGAGCTCTCCCAGAGATCTCCATCTCAATGGAGACCCAGCTCCACTCAACAACCAGCAAGCTCCAGTACTGGACAGCCTATGCCAAACAACTAGCAAGACAGGAACACAACCGCACCCATTAGCAGAGAGGCTGCCTAAAATCATAATAAGGTCACAGACACCCCAAAACATACCACCGGACGTGGTACTGCCCACCAGAAAAACAGGATCCAGCCTCATCCACCACCTGGAACACAGGCACCAGTCCCCTCAACCAGGAAGCCTACACAACCCACTGAACCAACCTTACCCACTGGAGGCAGACACCAAAAACAATGGGAACTACGAACCTGCAGCCTGCGAAAAGGAGACCCCAAACACAGTAAGTTAAGCAAAATAAGAAGACAGAGAAATACACAGCAGATGAAGGAGCAAGGTAAAAACCCACCACACCAAACAAATGAAGAGGAAATAGGCAGTCTACCTAAAAAGAAATTCAGAGTAATGATAGTAGAGATGATCCAAAAATCTTGGAAATAGAATGGAGAAAATACAAGAAACATTTTTAACAAGGACCTAGAAGAAATAGAGAGCAAATGAACAATGATGAACAACACAATAAATGAAATTAAAAACTCTCTAGAAGGAATCAATAGCAGAAAAACAGAGGCAAAAGAACGGATAAGTGACCTGGAAGATAAAATAGTGGAAATAACTACCTCAGAGCAGAATAAAGATAAAAGAATGAAAAGAACTGAGGACAGTCTCAGAGACCTCTGGAACAACATTAAATGCACCAACATTCGAATTATAGGGGTCCCAGAAGAAGAAGAGGAAAAAAAAAGAGACTGAGAAAATATTTGAAGAGATTATAGTTGAAATTTATCCTAATATGGGAAAGGAAATAGTCAATCAAGTCCAGGAAGCGCAGAGAGTCCCATACAGGATAAATCCAAGAAGAAACACGCCAAGACACATATTAATCAAACTATCAAAAATTAAATACCAAGAAAAAATATTAAAAGCAACAAGGGAAAAGCAACAAATAACATACAAGGGAATCCCCATAAGGTTAACAGCTGATCTTTCAGCAGAAACTCTGCAAGCCAGAAGGGAATGGCAGGACATATTTAAAATGATGAAAGGGAAAAACCTACAACCAAGATTACTCTACCCAGCAAGGATCTCATTCAGATTCGATGGAGAAATTAAAACGTTTACACACAAGCAAAAGTTACAACAAATGCTAAAGGAACTTCTCTAGGCAGGAAACACAAGAGAAGGAAAAGACCTACAATAACAAACCCAAAACAATTAAGAAAATGGTAATAGGAACATACATATCGATAATTACCTTAAATGTAAATGGATTAAATGCTCCAACCAAAAGACACAGACTGGCTGAATGGATACAAAAACAAGACCCATATATATGCTGTCTACAAGAGATCCACTTCAGACCTAGGGACACATACAGAGTGAAAGTGAGGGGATGGAAAAAGATATTCCATGCAAATGGAAATCAAAAGAAAGCTGGAATAGCAATTTTCATATCAGATAGAAGAGACTTTAAAATAAAGACTATTGCAAGAGACAAAGAAGGACACTACATAATGACCAAGGGATCAATCCAAGAAGAAGATATAACAATTGTAAATATTTATGCACCCAACATAGGACCACCTCAATACATAAGGCAAATGCTATCAGCCATAAAAGGGGAAATTGACAGTAACACAATCATAGTAGGGGACTTTAACACCCCACTTTCACCAATGGACAGATCATCCAAAATGAAAATAAATAAGGAAACACAAGCTTTAAATGATACATTAAACAAGATGGACTTAATTGATATTTATAGGACATTCCATCCAAAAACAACAGAATACACTTTCTTCTCAAGTGCTCATGGAACACTCTCCAGGATAGATCATATCTTGGGTCACATATCATGCCTTGGTAAATTTAAGAAAATTGTAATTGTATCAAGTATCTTTTCCGACCACAACACTATGAGACTAGATATCAATTACAGGGAAAAAACTGTAAAAATACAAACACATGAAGGCTAAACAATATGCTACTAAATAACCGAGAGACCACTGAAGTAATCAAAAAAGAAATCAAAAAATACCTAGAAACAAATGACAATGAAAACACCACGGCCCAAAACCTATGGGATGCAGCAAAAGCAGTTCTGAGAAGGAAGTTTATAGCAATACAATCCTACCTAAAGAAACAAGAAACATTTTAAATAAACAACCTAACCTTACAACTAAAGCAATTAGAGAAAGAAGAACAAAAAAAACCCAAAGTTAGCAGAAGGAAAGAAATCATAAAGATCAGAGCAGAAATAAATGAAAAAGAATGAAGGAAACAATAGCAAAGATCAATAAAACTAAAAGCTGGTTCTTTGAGAAGATAAACAAAATTGATAAACCATTAGCCAGACTCACCAAGAAGAAAAGGGAGAAGACTCAAATCAACAGAATCAGAAATTTAAAAAGGAGAAGTAACAACTGACACTTCAGAAATACATAGGATCATGAGAGATTATTACAAGCAACTATATGCCAATAAAATGGGCAACCCAGAGTGGACAAAGTCTTAGAAAAGCACAACCTTCCCGAGACTGAACCAGGAAGAAACAGAACATACAAACAGACCAATCACAAGCACTGAAATTGAAACTGTGATTAAAAATCTTCCAACAAACAAAAGTCCAGGACCAGATGGATTCACAGGTGAATTCTATCAAACATTTAGAGAAGAGCTAACACCTATCCTTCTCAAACTCTTCCATAATATAGCAGAGGGAGGAACACTCCCAAACTCCTTCTACGAGGCCACCATCACCGTGATACCAAAACCAGACAAAGATGTCACAAAAAAAGAAATCTACAGGCCAATATCCCTGATGAACATAGATGTGAAAATCCTCAACAAAATACGATCAAACAGAATCCAGCAGCACATTAAAAGGATCACACACCATGATCAAGTGGGGTTTATCCCAGGAATGCAAGGATTCTTCAATATACAAAATCAATCAAAGTGATACACCATATTAACAAATTGGAGGATAAAAACCATATGATAATCTCAATAGATGCAGAAAAAGCTTTTGACAAAATTCAACACCCATTTATGATAAAAACTCTCCAGAAAGTAGGCAAAGAGGGAACTTACCTCAACATAATAAAGGCCATATATGACAAACCCACAGCCAACATTGTTCTCAATGGTAAAAAACTGAAACCATTTCCACTAAGATCAGGAACAAGACAAGGCTGCCCACTCTCACCAGTATTATTCAACATAGTTTTGGAAGTTTTAGCCACAGCAATCAGAGACAAAAAAAGAAATGGAAGGAATCCAAATCGGAAAAGAGGAAGTAAAACTGTCACTGTTTGCAGATGACATGATACTATACATAGAGAATCCTAAAGATGCTACCAGAAAACTACTAGAGCTAATCAACGAATTTGGAAAAGTAGCAGGCTACAAAATTAATGCACAGAAATCTCTTGCATTCCTATACACTAATGATGAAAAATCTGAAAGAGAAATTAAGAAAACACTCCCATTTACCACTACAACAAAAAGAATAAAATACCTAGGAATAAACCTACCTAGGGCGACAAAAGACCTATATGCAGAAATCTGTAAGACACTGATGAAAGAAATCAAAGATGATACAAACAGATGGAGAGATATACCATGTTCTTGGATTGGAAGAATCAAGACTGTGAAAATGACTATACTCGCCAAAGCAATCTACAGATTCAATGCAATCCCTATCAAACTACCAATGGCATTTTTCACAGAACTAGAACAAAACATTTCACAATTTGTATGGAAACACAAAAAAAACCCGAATAGCCAAAGCAAACTTGAGAAAGAAAAACGGAGCTGGAGGAATCAGGCTCCCTGACTTCAGACTATACTACAAAGCTACAGTAATCAAGACAGCATGGTACTGGCACAAAAACAGAAACAAAGATCATTGGAACAAGATAGAAAGCACAGAGATAAACCCACGCACATATGGTCACCTTATCTTTGATAAAGGAGGCAAGAATATACAATGGAGAAAAGACAGCCTCTTCAATAAGTAGTGCTGTGAAAACTGGACAGCTACATGTAAAAGAATGAAATTAGAACACTCCCTAACACCATACACAAAAATAAACTCAAAATGGATTAAAGACCTAAATGTAAGGCCAGACACTATCAAACTCTTAGAGGAAAACATAGGCAGAACACTCTATGACATAAATCACAGCAAGATCCTTTTTGACCCAGCTCCTAGAGAAATGGAAATAAAAACACAAATAAACAAATGGGACCTAATGAAACTTAAAAGCTTTTGTACAGCAAAGGAAACCATAAACAAGACCAAAAGACAACCCTCAGAATGGGAGAAAATATTTGCAAATGAAGCAACTGACAAAGGATTAATCTCCAAGATTCACAAGCAGCTCATGCAGCTCAATATCAAAAAAACAAACAACCCAATCCAAAAATGGGCAGAAGACCTAAATAGTCATTTCTCCAAAGAAGATATACAGATTGCCAACAAACACATGAAAGGATGCTCAACTTCACCAATTATTAGAGAAATGCAAATCAAAACTACAATGAGATATCATCTCACACCTGTCAGAATGGCCATCATCAAAAAATCTAGAAACAATAAATGCTGGAGAGGGTGTGGAGAAAAGGGAACACTCTTGCACTGTTGGTGGGAATGTAAATTGATACAGCCACTATGGAGAACAGTATGGAGGCTCCTTAAAAAACTAAAAATAGAACTACCATACAACCCAGCAATCCCACTACTGGGCATATACCCTGAGAAAACCATAATTCAAAAAGAGTCATGTACCAAAATGTTCATTGCAGCTCTATTTACAATAGCCAGGACATGGAAGCAACCTAAATGTCCATCATCGGATGAATGGATAAAGAAGATGTGGCACATGTATACAATGGAATATTACTCAGCCATAAAAAGAAACAAAATGGAGTTATTTGTAGTGAGGTGGATGGAGTTAGAGTCTGTCATACAGAGTGAAGTAAGTCAGAAAGAGAAAAACAAATACAGTATTCTAACACATATATATGGAATCTAAGGGAAAAAAAAAAAAAAGGTCATGAAGAACCTAGTGGCAAGACGGGAATAAAGACACAGACCTACTAGAGAATGGACTCGAGGATATGGGGAGGGGGAAGGGTAAGATGTGACAAAGTGAGAGAGTGGCATGGACATATATACCCTACCAAACGTAAAATAGATAGCTAGTGGGAAGCAACCGCATAGCACAGGGAGATCAGCTCTGTGCTTTGTGACCATCTAGAGGGGTGGGATAGGGAGGGTGGGAGGGAGGGAGATGCAAGAGGGAAGAGATATGGAACATATGTATATGTATAACTGATTAACTTTGTTATAAAGCAGAAACTAACACACCATTGTAAAGCAATTATACTCCAATAAAGATGTTAAAAAATAAAAATAAATAAAATAAACTCAAAATGGATAAAAGACCTAAATGTAAGGCCAGACACTATAAAACTCTTAAAGGAAAACATAGGCAGAACACTCTATGACATAAATCACAGCAAGATCCTTTTTGACCCACGTCCTAGAGTAATGGAAATAAAAACAAAAATAAACAAATGGGACCTAATGAAACTTAAAAGCTTTTGCACAGCAAAGGAAACCATAAATAAGACCAAAAGACAACCCTCAGACTGGGAGAAAATATTTGCAAACGAAGCAACTGGCAAAGCATTAATCTCCAAAATACACAAGCAGCTCATGCAGCTCAATATCAAAAAAACAAACAACCCAACCCAAAAATGGGTAGAAGACCTAAATAGACATTTCTTCAAAGAAGACATACAGATTGCCAACCAAAAAATGAAGGATGCTCAACATCACTAATCATTAGAGAAATGCAAGTCAAAACTACAATGTGGCATCACCTCACACCAGTCAGAATGGACATCATCAAAAGGTCTACAAACAATAAATGCTGGAGAGGGTGTGGAGAAAAGGGAACACTCTTGCACTGTTGGTGGGAATGTAAACTGACACAGCCACTATGCAGAACAGTATGGAGGTTCCTTAAAAAACTAAAAATAGAACTACCACATGACCCAGCAATCCCACTACTGGGCATACACCCAGAGAAAACCATAATTCAAAAAGAGTCATGTACCAAAATGTTCATTGCAGCTCTATTTACAATAGCCAGGACATGGAAGCAACCTAAATGTCCATCATCGGATGAATGGATAAAGAAGATGTGGCACATATATACAATGGAATATTACTCAGCCATAAAAAGAAACGAAATTGAGATATTTGTAGTGAGGTGGATGGACCTAGAGTCTGTCATACAGAGTGAAGTAAGTCAGAAAGAGAAAAACAAATACCATATGCTAACACATATATATGGAATCTAAAAAAATAAAAATTGTTCTGAAGAACCTAGGAGCAGAACAGGAATAAAGACGCAGACATAGAGAATGGACTTGAGGACATGGGGAGGGGGAAGGATAAGCTGGAATGAAGTGAGAGAGTGACATGGACTTATATATACTACCAAATGTAAAATAGCTAGCTAGTGGGAAGAAGCCGCATAGCACAGGGAGATCAGCTCGGTGCTTTGTGAGCACCTAGAGGGGAGGGATAGAGAGGGTGGGAGGGAAACGCAAGGGGGAGGGGATATGGGGATATATGTATACGTATAGCTGATTCACTTTGTTATACAGTAGAAACTAACACAACAATGTAAAGCAATTATACTCCAATGAAATTGTTAAACAAAGAAAAAAAGGAATGAAGTACTAATCATGTTACAACACGGATGAACTTTGAAAACATTATGCTAAGTGAAAGAAGCCAGACACAAAAGATCACATATTCTATGATTCCACTTATATGAAATGTCCAGGATAAGCAAATTCATAGAGACAGAAAGTAGACTAGTGGTTTCCAGGTGCTAGGAGTAGAAGGAATGGAGAGTAATTGTTAATGGTCATGGGGTTTTCTTTTGTGGGGGGGTGATGAATATGCTGTGAAATTAGGTAGTGGTGATGGTAACACAACTCTGTGAATATACTTATGACCACTGACTTGTATAGTTTTAAAAGGACAAATTTGATAGTATGTGGATTACATCTCATACCAGTACAGTAAGTTCCCTACATACAAACAACTTCCGTTCTGAGAGCGCATTCGTAAGTCCAATTTAAGTCCAACAAAGTTAGCCTAGGTACCCAACTAACACAATCGGCTATATAGTACTGTACTGTAATAGGTTTATAATACTTTTCACACAAATAATTCGTCCATAAAACCAAGCAAACACAAAAAATAAAACACTTTTAATCTTACAGTACAGTACCTTGAAAAGTACAATAGTGCAGTACAACAGCTGGCATACAGGGGCTGGCAGGCACGTTCACATCTTTAGAAGTTCGCATCTTGAAGGTTCACATGTAGGGGACTTACTGTATTTTAAAAATTAGCAAAACACTTGAACAGATCCTTCACAAAAGAGTATATCTAATTGGTCAACACCTGAAAAGATGCTCAACCTCATTAGTCATCAGAGATGTGTGATTTAAAACCATAATGAGATACCACTACACACTACAAGAATGGCTAAAATGAAAAGGACAGAAATTACAGTGCTGGTGAAGACACAGAGCAAGGGTCAGCAAAATAAGACCCACCACCACCTTATTTGTAAATAAAGTTTCATAGGAATGCAGCCCCTCTCATTCATTTACGCACTGTCTATGGCTTCTTTCATGCTACCATAGCAGAGCTGAGTAACTGCCACAAGTCCATACGGCCTACAAAGCCTAAAATACTATCTGGTTCTTCAATATCTAACCCCCAACCCTTGATGTAGAGGGACCAGAACTTTCATACACTGCTACTGGGAGTGTAAATTGGTACAACCACTCTGGAAAACTATTTGGCAGTATCTACTAAAACTGAACAAGTGCATACACTATAAACGCTATTATTAATTTCATCTGGCTGCTGTAACAAATTACCATAGCTTTGTTGGCTTAAAACAAAATAAACTTATCCTCTCATAGTTCTGGAGGCTCAGACTATTAAAAAATTTCTTCTTAATTGCACTGTCATTATAATTAGTATTAGCACCCAATTGGGCAAAACAGCGTAAACATAATAAAATTTATATAAATATTAAACATAATAAAAACTGTATTCACATCATATCTCTTAGTGAGAGGAATGTGTCTTTTATTTTATGGATCCATGCTTTTACTGGCAGTAAATGTACAAAATCAATCCCTTTCCTATATTTATTTATTTTTAAATATAAATTCTGAGAAAGCTTGTTTACATAAGTAAGTAATTAGGAATAATTATTTTGCTATGGTAACAGCACATAATTCTTTGATCTCCAGAGTTATGTGCCAAAAATCCTACACTGACCTATTACTAAAAATTACTTTTAATTATCTATCAGTTAACAACTACATTAGGTCTTCCTTCTATTTTGTTGAAAGAAAGAACTGGAAACCACCTAAATTGGAAAAAGATTTGTGGCCCAGTGATTTGGGTCATTCACTTTTCAAGATCAGCACCAGTTTTCCTTCTATGCACCATAGCAAAATCAGGAATGGATAAGAAGTATGCAAAGAAAATGAATTATATTGTACTAAGTTGTCAAAATATTTTTTTAAGTTAATGATATAGTATACGTCAGTGTTAATGCACTGAATAAAACATCAGGTGGCAATCAAATAACATAATTTTATAGCAATGAGCAAAAATATTTCTACATACCACAATGTGAATGATATCTGTGATTTCTCTGATGGCAAAGGTACAGGTACTGTCAAAACCACTTGATTTTCAACCACTCATCTATTGATGAGTCATGGGTACTGCTAATATTCCTGTGGTTTACGATCACTTTCATAATTGATGAAGACGCAAATTTTTATTTAGATGTTAAACAAATATGATTTTCTTTCCATTGTGGTTCGCTGACCACCATAATTCTAAGGTTAAGAACTCCTGGTTTGATGGCAGGAAGGAGGTAGTGATAAGGAGACGAAGCAACGGGAGGAGTGAAAAGAGGAAGGGAAGAAGGGAAGGGGGACAAAATAGAATGAGGGCGAGCAAGAAATAAATACAGCTACATCTCTGGACTCAGACTAAGCAAATAAGCTTGGAGATTCGCAACCAGTGCTGGAGTTATTTCTATGGTGATTTTATATTTACATTTTATAACAAGTAGTTTCTTCAGCTGAGTCCCACCCGCTCAGTCCCATAAAGGGTCACCCGATTGCATCATGTCTAAGTCCAAATACAACCAATATTTTCCATGGTCTTCCCGTACGGTGAGCATAAATCTGATCCCCTCAGGGCCATACCCCAAATATTGTGCTCTCAGTTACCCCTTCATTAGCAGGAAGTCCGTATTTTCTCGGGATACCCCCTCCTACGTTAGCTCCTCCAGGAGTCCTCAAAAGGGGTGCTGCTCACCTGCCTTCTGAGCCGCCGCCTGCTGCTCTCCGACCTCAGCCCAGGGTTCCGCAGCCCAGGGTCGTGTGTCGACTCGGTGGCCTCCTCTGTCCATCGACCCTGGGACTCTTCCCCACTGCTGACCGAGAAAAATATTCCCCTCCTGGGTCCCTCTTTTTTCGCTCCCCAACACCGGCTTTCCGTTTTCTCCTCCGCCTGTCAGAGGGCACAGGCCCGCATCGGGCCTGGGGTGGCCACTCCCGGCAACGCCCGCTAGGCCCTGCCGGCTCTTCCTCACTCGCGGAGGTTCTTCCCCTCAGGGGGCTCCAGTCAGGCGACCACCATTCTTCCGCAGGCTTCGTCGGTTCCAGTCCCGTGTTCCAGGCCCCACAGAAAGTCAAGCAGAGACGGAACATGTGTTGGGAGGTCACTGCACATTCGACGACCTACGGAAAATTCCTGAACTTTCAATGACCCAGCGCGGAAGCCTTCGGGGCTATGAGGCGGCTGCGCGCCGCTCTCGCGATTGATGAAGCACCGCGAGATGTTCCCGGCTGTGAGGAAGCACCTGGCCCCACCCAGCCAAAATAGGTTTGATAGGGGTTTGATAACACCTGCAAAGAAGGGCCGTGGAGAGGAAAACAATAGAAGCAAAGCAGCACCAGGTTCCACTCATCCCAGGTCCCTCTTTTTCTATCTCTCCTGAGCATCTCCGCTGCCCTTGAGTTCTTTTTAGGTTGTGCTTTGAATCGCCCCCGCAAGAGATCCAAACAGGAAGATGACTATAGTATTCTCTTCCCAACCCCCAGTATTAAGTTCTAAAACTTGCAGAATGGAATCTTCTGTTCGTTTATACAACAAATATGTTACTAGTGCCTACTGTATGCACTGGGGATATAATGATGTATAAAATAATCACAGTCCTTGAAATCACAGAATTCAAATTCTTGTCAAAGAGGTAAGTAAATAAACTGGCAATTATAATACAACAAATAAGTTATATGTTGGGGAAGAAAAAGAATTTATAGGACTATAGGGCAGGGGCTTCTGACTCAGACTTGGGGAATCACGTAAAGCTTCTTAAAGAAACTTCAAAGCTAAGATCTGAAAGATAAATATGGAGGGGTTTTCCAAGCCAAGAGAGTGGACAGAGGAAAGTCCAGGCATAAGCTACAGCATGTAGCAAAGCCTAAAGACATGAAAAAGCATAGTTCATGGGAGATGATGAAGGACATTCAATATGGCTGACTGCTGGGACAATGCAAGCAAGCAGTTAAGAATATTGGCTCTGAAAGTCAATTACATGAGTTCAAATCCCAGCTCTGCCACTTACCACCCTTGAGAAGCAGGGTGATGAAGCAGAGAGAAGGATTTTGATAAGCCATGTCATAAGCAGTAGAGAGCCATTGGAAGCAGAGGATTGATACAATCAGATTTCTGTTATATACATATGGATCTCTTCCCAGACAAACAAAAGCTAAGGGAATTGATCACCACTGACCTTCCTTGCAAGAATTGCTGAAGTGGTTTCTTTAAGCTGAAATGAAAGGACACTTAATTAAAGGAACTTAATTAAAGTTTAGCAAAATTCATCTCCAAAGTCCCTCGCAGCTCCAACAATCAGTGGTTCTATGCTGAAGTTGAAATGAAGAGACTTTTGATTTCTTTGATTTCTCAGCAACACAATTTAAATGCGGAGTTTCATTTTTCCTCTTTCGCTCTGTGCTGTTGTTTGAATGGGTGAATCGTGTCAAATGTATGCTTTTAATTGTTTCTTGTTTCTTGCCTCCAAATTCCCAAATGCTAATCAACAATTTTCCACTAATGAAGTGTCCAAAACCAAAAACAGCATCCCAGGTGCTATCTTACTAGGGCCAAACAGAAAGAGCCATTATCTCCGTGCTTTGTGACAAAAGGTCACTGCTATATTTTTCTCACGATATTATACAACAGACATGTATCTAATTTGCCATTTAGCATCACCCTTGGGCCTCTTACAGACATTACTATTTTCCAGGTGTTGCCCTCCCCATGAAAAATTTTCTTTCCAATTACTTTTCCCCAGATGCCTCAACTTGAAATTTTTCCAAGTTGAGTGTCATTCCCTTTGCCATATTGCTAATGTTTTATGTAATTTCTTTGGCTTTCCTGGTGTTTGGAGCGTATCCTCTTTTGGGGTCATCTGCAAATTTCATTAGCATATTTGTGGACAGGATGTAGCTGGAAGGGAATTGTTGAGGAATCCATCTTCTGTTCCTTTATTAATTAGGAACTGGTTCTAGAAATGGAGAAGGAACCCTGTCATCAAAAGTAGTAATTGCCTGTGCTCTTTTCTTACACACATGCACCCACACACACATGCACACACGCATTCACCCACTTAAAAATCTTCTCAATTCTGTGAATTTCTCTCTCTTTAAAAAAAAAGCAAACTCCTTGCCATTATATAGAACAAAATCTCTATATCAGGGGCCCCTAACATAAGGATCATGGATGGGCACGATGCCACTGGATGGCATGAATGCCTGCAATTGTATTCACAACATATTCACATTATTGTGTCCTTGAGTACATGTGCAGTTTTCTAGGGAGAGGCCCGTAGCTTTCATTAGAAATTCATAGGGGTGTGTAAATCCAAAAAAGTTTAAAAACCACTCTTTTATATCATTGTTTCTCAAAAAGTGAACCAATAGTCAGCTGTATTGGAACCACATGAGATGCTTGTTAAAATGCAGATTCTTGGGTCCTATTCCAGATCCACAGAATCAAAATAGAGATAGGAATGTGCATTTTAAAATTAAATGTAAATTGTTTTTGAATAGGAAATGTATGTTAATGGTACAAAATTTAAAAGATCAAAAGGGAAAAGTCTCGGACTTCCCTGGTGGCGCAGTGGTTGGGAATCCGCCTGCCAATGCAGGGGAAACGGGTTCATGCCGCGGAGCGGCTAGGCCCGTGAGCCACAACTACTGAGCCTGCGCGTCTGGAGCCTGTGCTCCACAACAAGAGAGGCCACAATAGTGAGAGGCCCGCCCACTGCGATGAAGAGTGGCCCCCGCTTGCCACAGCTAGAGAAAGCCCTCGCACAGAAAACGAAGACCCAACACAGCCAAAAATAAATAAATAAATACATAAATTTATTTTTTTAAAAAAAGGGAAAAGTCTCTCTTCTATCCCTGTTGCCCAACTACCAGTTTCTCTACAGAGAGGCAACCACTGTTAGCAGTTTCCTGTGTATCCTTCTAGAATCTGTTAAAAAAAAACTCCCAAGTGATTTTTATGCATAAAAAATTTGAGAATCATTGATCTACAAAGAAAAAAATTAACGTTTGCCTGAATTAAAGACTGTCTTAATAAGACTGACTTTCTCTCCTGCCCATCTGAGAACCAAATTATCCCGGAAAACAATACGCAAGCCAATTACATATTTTTTTTTTTAAACATCTTTATTGAAGTATAATTGCCTTACAATGGTGTGTTAGCTTCTGCTTTATAACAAAGTGAATCAGTTATACACATACAATATGTTCCCATATCTCTTCCCTCTTGCATCTCCCTCCCTCCCACCCTCCCCATCCCACCCCTCTAGGTGGTCACAAAGCACCGAGCTGATCTCCCTGTGCTATGTGGCTGCTTCCCACTAGCTATCTATTTTACATTTGGTAGTGTATATATGTCCATGCCACTCTCTCACTTTGTCACAGCTTACCCTTCCCCCTCCCCATATCCTCAAGTCCATTCTCTAGTAAGTCTGTGTCTTTATTCCCGTCTTGCCACTAGGTTCTTCATGGCTTTTTTTTTTTTCCTTAGATTCCGTATATATGTGTTAGCATACTGTATTTGTTTTTCTCTTTCTGACTTACTTCACTCTGTATGACAGACTCTAACTCCATCCACCTCATTACAAATACCTCCATTTCATTTCTTTTTATGGCTGAGTAATATTCCATTGTATATATGTGCCACATCTTCTCTATCCATTCATCTGTCGATGGACATTTAGGTTGCTTCCATGTCCTGGCTATTGTAAATAGAGCTGCAATGAACATTTTGGTACATGACTCTTTTTGAATTATGGTTTTCTCAGGGTATATGTCCAGTAGTGGGATTGCTGGGTCGTATGGTAGTTCTATTTTTAGTCTTTTAAGGAACCTCCATACTGTTCTCCATAGTGGCTGTATCAATTTACATTCCCACCAACAGTGCAAGAGTGTTCCCTTTCCTCCACACCCTCTCCAGCATTTATTGTTTCTAGATTTTTTGATGATGGCCATTCTGACAGGTGTGAGATGATATCTCATTGTAGTTTTGATTTGCATTTCTCTAATGATTAATGATGTTGAGCATTCTTTCATGTGTCTGTTGGCAATCTGTATATCTTCTTTGGAGAAATGTCTATTTAGGTCTTCTGCCCATTTTTGGATTGGGTTGTTCGTTTTTTTGTTATTGAGCTGCATGAGCTGCTTGTAAATCTTGGAGATTAATCCTTTGTCAGTTGCTTCATTTGCAAATATTTTCTCCCATTCTGAGGGTTGTCTTTTGGTCTTGTTTATGGTTTCCTTTGCTGTGCAAAAGCTTTTAAGTTTCATTAGGTCCCATTTGTTTATTTGTGTTCTTATTTCCATTTCTCTGGGAGCTGGGTCAAAAAGAATCTTGCTGTGATGTATGTCATAGAGTGTTCTGCCTATGTTTTCCTCTAAGAGTTTGATAGTGTCTGCCCTTACACTTAGGTCTTTAATCCATTTTGAGTTTATTTTTGTGCATGGTGTCAGGGAGTGTTCTAATTTCATACTTTTACATGTATCTGTCCAATTTTCCCAGCACCACTTATTGAAGAGGCTGTCTTTTCTCCACTGTATATGCTTGCCTCCTTTATCAAAGATAAGGTGACCCTATGTGTGTGGGTTTATCTCTGGGCTTTCTATCCTGTCCCATTGATCTATATTTCTGTTTTTGTGCCAGTACCAAACTGTCTTGATTACTGTAGCTTTGTAATATAGTCTGAAGTCAGGGAGCCTGATTCCCCCAGCTCCATTTTTCGTTCTCAAGATTGCTTTGGCTATTCGGGGTCTTTTGTGTTTCCATACAAATTGTGAAATTTTTTGTTCTAGTTCTGTGAAAAATGCCATTGGTAGTTTGATAGGGATTGCATTGAATCTGTAGATTGCTTTGGGTAGTAGAGTCATTTTCACAATGTTGATTCTTCCAATCCAGGAACATGGTATATCTCTCCATCTATTTGTATCATCTTTAATTTCTTTCATCAGTGTCTTATAATTTTCTGCATACAGGTCTTTTGTCTCCTTAGGTAGGTTTATTTCTAGATATTTTATTCTTTTTGTTGCAATGGTAAACGGGAGTGTTTTCTTAATTTCACTTTCAGATTTTTCGTCATTAGTGTATAGAAATGCAAGAGATTTCTGTGCATTAATTTTGTATCCTGCTACTTTACCAAATTCATTGATTAGCTCTAGGAGTTTTCTGGTAGCATCTTTAGGATTCTCTATGTATAGTATCATGTCATCTGCAAATAGTGACAGCTTTACTTCTTCTTTTCCGATTTGGATTCCTTTTATTTCTTTTTCTTCTCTGATTGCTGTGGCTAACACTTCCAAAACTATGTTGAATAATAGTGGTGAGAGTGGGCAACCTTGTCTTGTTCCTGCCACAAGCACTGAAATTGAAACTGTGATTAAAAACCTTCCAACAAACAAGAGCCCAGGACCAGATGGCTTCACAGGTGAATTCTATCAAACATTTAGAGAAGAGCTAACACCTATCCTTCTCAAACTCTTCCAAAATATTGCAGAGGGAGGAACACTCCCAAACTCATTCTACGAGGCCACCATCACCCTGATACCAAAACCAGACAAAGATGTCACAAAGAAAGAAAACTACAGGCCAATATCACTGATGAACATAGATGCAAAAATCCTCAACAAAATACTAGCAAACAGAATCCAACAGCACATTAAAAGGATCATACACCATGATCAAGTGGGGTTTATCCCAGGAATGCAAGGATTCTTCAATATACGCAAATCAATCAATGTGATACACCATATTAACAAGTTGAAGGAGAAAACCATATGATCATCTCAATAGATGCAGAGAAAGCTTTCGACAAAATTCAACACCCATTTATGATAAAAGCCCTGCAGAAAGTAGGCATAGAGGGCACTTTCCTCAACATAATAAAGGCCACATATGACAAACCCACAGCCAACATTGTCCTCAATGGTGAAAAACTGAAACCATTTCCACTAAGATCAGGAACAATTACATATTAATAGCCTTCAATTCCCACCCCCTCTCAGTAAAGAAAACATCTTCAGTGGGGTTTTTTTTTCTGTTTGACTGGAGGTTATTGCGCCCGCTTTCAACTCTTTGTGACCCAGGCTGGTACCCCCCACTGGATTTCTTGATTCAGGTGTTGAATGAACTGATTAGTTCGTGACCAAAGTGGGACCAAGCTTCTGACTGCCCAGATGCTAGAGAGTAATCATTCCCCTAAAAAGCTCTTGACCTTTTTTGGGGAAAAAAATTCTCCCTGCCCTGGGCAGGAGCTTCTCTTATTAACTGATAGAAAAGCCTATGTCTGAGAAATGCTGTGCACACAATTAACTGTTTTGTGTAGGCTTTTTTAATATAATTTTTTTAATTTATTTATATTTGGCTGCGTTGAGTCTTCGTTGCTGTGCGCGGGCTTTCTCTAGTTGCGGTGAGCAGGGGCTACTCTTCATTGTGGCACGCGGGCTTCTCATTGTGGTGGCTTCTCTTGTTGCGGAGCACGAGCTATAGGCACGTGGGCTTCAGTAGTTGTGGCACGTGGGCTCAGTAGTTGTGGCTTGCGGGCTCTAGAGCACAGGCTTGGTAGTTGTGGCGCACGGGCTTAGTTGCTCCACGGCATGTGGGATCTTCCCGGACCAGGGCTCAAACCCATGTCCCCTGCATTGGCAAGTGGATTCTTAACCACTGCACCACCAGGGAGGTCCCCACAATTAACTGTTTATTGTAGACATTAACAAGTCCAGGCTGTTTTACCCTTGCTCTATCAGGAAGCTCCATCTCCATGCTTCTGTCTGAGTTGGTCCAGGGCTTCAAGCTGCGTAAAGCATGTGTTAACATTTTCAGATATGAAGCACTGTTGAATATATGTCCTATAAAAGAGCAGATGTACTTTTAATGCCAGCTCCAAACTTTAGCCCTTTCCATTCAACTTCACACCCGAAAGGCTAACAAATATATAAAGACATGCTCAAAGTTGTTAGAAATCAGAGACATTCCAATTTTTAAAATGAGATAGCACTTCATGCCCATTAGCTTGGCCAAATTTGGAAAGTGAATAATACTAAGTGTAGGCTAAGATGTAGGAAAACAGGAAACTTCAGGCACTATTGGTGGAGAGTAATCTGGCTGTACTGAGTGAAATTAAGTATATGTATACACTGTGACCCAACAGTCCCACAGTGGGTACATCCCAGAGGAATCCCCCACTGGTCCAGTAGGGAATGGTAAGGATGTCACTGTGGCTTTGTTGGTGGTAGTGGGAAGTTGATGGCAATCTAAGTGTCCATCTCTAAGGGAATGGATGAAATTAATGTTATGGCTATCCACTGTGGAAGACCACCCAGCATTTAGAAACATCAAACCAGGCGTACATTCAGCAACATGGACAGATTTTACAAGCATAGTGTTGAGTGAAAATGTGATAAACAGAACAAGTGAAAATTAAAAGCACAGACAAAGTAGATCAGTGGTTGCTAAAGGCTGGGTCAGGGGAAGAGAAGCATGCTAATGGGTAAGGGTCTCTTTTGGGGGTGCCTGAAAATATTCTAGAATTAGGAAGTGATGACGGCTGCACAACTTTATGAATATACTAAAAACCACTGAAATGTATAGCTTAAAAGGGTGAATTTTATGGTATGTGAGTCATATTGCAATAAAAGAAAAAATACACACAAACCAATATTGTATACTTGTTTTAAGGACATATCAAAAAGTTAGAATGGCTGCCTGAAAGGGGAGGGGATGGGATTGGGATTAGGATGGAGTGGAGGAGTCCTTTTCAAAGCCCATGAACTGAGGAAGATGATTAACTCAATCCTTTGTGCCTGTGATAAAACCAACAAATAAACAACAAGAACAACAGAGTATGGGGGTGGGGAGAAAAAAAGGAAAAACATGTTCACAAATAGTTTTAATGAGGGAAACCATGCTATAATGATGAATGAAAAGAAATAGAATACTACAGTTTTAGGAATATTATGTGTGCAACTATGTAAGATGATGTATGTAAATGGGCAAAAATATGACAGGTAGCTATAGTACAGTATCATGTAAAATTGTGTGGTATAGTGGCAGTGCTTCTGCCACTGGTTGCATAATCTTGGCCACCATGGTACTTAATCTCTCTGTAGCTTAGCTTTCTCGTATAAAGTGAAAATAATAATAACACCTACTTCCAAAAGTTCTTATGTGAATTAAATGAGTTGACTTATGCCTAATACATAGTAAACCTTATGTAAGTGTTAGCTGGCATTATTTTCTTAACTTTTTAAACTATAGTCTCTGGATTCAGACCGTGTATCCAACAGGGCTCCACTACCCACCAGCAACGTGACTTTCGCAAAGTTACCCATTCTGAGCCTCAGTTTTCTCATCTATTGTGAGGATTAAAAGGGATAATATACTTGGCACATGGTAAGCACTTGATAAATGTCAACAGGTTATATTATTAGGGATATTATTAATACATTGTCATAGTTTTAAAAGTATTACAAAAAAGAATAGAAGGTACAAAATATATTTTTCATGTTCTTCCTAATGTATAAATTCTTCCATTTTCATTTCATTTCATTTTGGGTATAGTCTGCCCAGACCTTCCTCTTTGTCCTCAGATTATATACTTGCATGGCACTTTGACATCTCTTTCATGGGAGTAATTAATTAATTAGATAGGTAGGCAGTTTCTGGTTCACGTCTGTCGTCCTCAGTGGAATCTAAACTCAGTGATGGCAAGGATGGTATCTGTCTATGTACAACATCTAGCACAGGGCCTGGCCCTTTGTTGACTAACAAGTATTTATTGATGAATGAACAGGTAATGAAATAAACAAAAGCATTTAAATACATACATTCTGAAATAGCAGAGTCATGAGATTAAAGGCAAGTGTCATTTCCTTCATCTCTCTGGGAAGTGAGGAGTTGCTCATTTTGTAAGCTAGGAAGATAGTCAACATTCAGATTCTGGGGAGCTGTTTCTGGCAGCTCTTCCTTACTAGAATCACACTGCCTGAACCTGTCCCCAGGAATCCTTTCAGCTACAGTAGAGCTTTGGAAACCCAGTACTTTTCCAGAACCTCCTGTTCAGAAAAGGAAAAGTACTCAGTCTCTCTAGATTATCTTCACCTGTGTACATTAGTCCTTACTCATTGACTCATGAAAGGGTAGGGACCTTAAAACTGTCTTTCATTTCACAGATAAGGAAGTGGGTCCAGAAAAGTGAGTTGGAAGCCTAACATTGTTAATAATAGAGCTGGTGTAACTAGAAATGATATCATTCTTACAGTTCTCTCTCTGTCAATATAATATATCCAATAATGTAACAGCATCAGTCATTAAAAATTATGTTTATTAAAGAACTGTTATTACATTAGGGAAAATGTTCTTGATATGTTAAGTGACAGAAGCAGACTAAACTTGTATGCATAATATGTATTCAATTATATATGTGTGTGTGTGTGTGTTTCTCGGTTATCTAGGTAGAAGATAAAAAAGGAAACGTGTCAAAATATTAACAGTGTTTATCTCTGGTTGGTGGGGTTATGGTTTATTTTTATGTAAGCTTTTCTGCATTAGAACTTCATTTTCAATGGGAATGTAATACTTTATATCAGAAATTTAGGTTTTTTAAATTCCTAATTGAATATTTTTGAAAGCTGCTGTTTTGGTACAGGTCAACCCCGTGGAGTGAGGGAGCATCAACCTAGAGTCCAAAGAAGTTTTACCAGTCATTTCACCTGATCTGTAAAATGGTTATTATTATATCTGCTTCACAGGGCTCTGTGTGTGTGTATGAAGCAATAGATATGAAATCCCTTTGTAACTCTAAAGCTTGATAAAGGTGTTAGGTTGATAAAGATCCTTTATCATCCTTGATAAAGGATGATTAAGTCCTGTGACCAAAAAGAGGTGGGAGAACCCTTAGGATAACAGGTACCTTTGTACTGAGGAGCTAAGGCTAGGAGAGGAGAGACATCTAAGTGTCAGGACAAAGTGAGAATATTTTTTTGCCAATACTTAACAGAAACAATCACATGCCTGACATCTCTTCACTCTTTCCCCTACATTTCCGATAAATGTCTCAATGTTTCCTCTAGATTAAACCTTCCTTCCGTCTCTTAAGCAGCCCATGCAAGAGGCAGCTTGTAGTGCACAAGATCTGGTGTATTTTAAGGCAGTAGCAGGTTTGTTTCACACTCCCGTCAGAAAGTGTGAAAGGCAGCCTATGTGAGCAGCAACCCACTAAGGCCTGTTTAGTCTCAAACTAGGAAGGGGCTATTTCCACTCTGGATGATAAGAGTTTGTTATGAAAAGAAGGTAACTTTTAGCTGGGACCATTTGTATTGAGCTTTATCCTTTGCAAGTCTTTCTCAGTCAATATCTTTGGAGTTCTATGAAAAATAAGATTTCACATATGATTTTTTTAAAAATTAGTCAGAAATGTCAAAGGTAGTATGCTTAATTATTGTTATTTTTATATTTTAAAAAGTAATACGGGGGAGATAGGGCAAGATAGCGGAAGAGTAAGACGCGGAGATCACCTTCCTTCCCACAGATACATTAGAAATACACCTACTCGTGGAACTGCTCCTACAGAACACCCACTGAACGCTGGCAGAAGACGTCAGACCTCCCAAAAGGCAAGAAACCCCCCACGTACTTGGGTAGGGCAAAAGAAAAAAGAAATAACAGAGACAAAAGAATAGGGATGGGACCTGCACCAGTGGGAGGGAGCCGTGAAGGAGGAAAGGTTTCCACACACTAGGAAGCCCCTTCGCGGGTGGAGACTGCGGGTGGCAGAGGGGGGAAGCTTCAGAGCCACAGAGGAGAGCGCAGCAACAGGGGTGCAGAGGGCAAGCGGAGAGATTCCCGCACGGAGGATCGGTGCCGACCAGCACTCACCAGCCCGAGAGGCTTGTCTGCTCACCCGCCGGGGCGGGCGGGGCTGGGAACTGAGGCTCGGGCTTTGGTCGGATCGCAGGGAGAGGACTGGGGTTGGCGGCATGAACACAGCCTGAAGGGGTTAGTGCACCACAGCTAGCCGGGAGGGAGTCCGGGAAAAAGTCTGCAGCTGCCGAAGAGGCAAGAGACTTTTTCTTGCCTCTTTGTTTCGCGGCGCGCAAGGAGAGGGGATTCAGAGCGCCGCCTAAACGAACTCCAGAGACGGGCGCGAGCCGCGGCTATCAGCGCGGATCCCAGAGGCGGGCATGAGATGCTAAGGCTGCTGCTGCCGCCACCAAGAAGCCTGTGTGCGAGCACAGGTCACTCTCCACACCGCCCCTCCCGGGAGCCGGTGCAGCCCGCCACGGCCAGGCTCCTGTGATCCGGGGACAACTTCCCCGGGAGAACACACGGCGCGCCTCGGGCTTGTGCAACGTCATGCCGGCCTCTGCCGCCGCAGGCTCACCCCGCATCCGTACCCCTCCCTACCCCCTGCCCGAGTGAGCCAGAGCCCCCGAAGCAGCTGCTCCTTTAACCCCGTCCTGTCTGGGCGGGGAACAGATGCCCTAAGGCGACCTACACGCAGAGGCGGGTCCAAATCCAAAGCTGAACCCCGGGAGCTGTGCGAACAAAGAAGAGAAAGGGAAATCTCTCCCAGCAGCCTCAGAAGTAGCGTATTAAAACTCCACAAACAACTTGATGTGCCTGCATCTGTTGAATACCTGAATAGACAACGAATCGTCCCAAATTCAGGAGGTGGACTTTGGGAGCAGGATATATTAATTTTTCCCCTTTTCCTTTTTTTTTGAGTGTATATGTGTATGCTTCTGGGTGAGATTTTGTCTGTATAGCTTTGCTTTATAATAGATTTATTTTATTTCATTTTATTTTATCATCTTTCTTTCTTTCTTTCTATTTTTTCTCCCTTTTACTCTGAGCAGTGTGGATGAAAGGCTCTTGGTGCTCCAGCCAGGCATAAGGGCTGTGCCTCTGAGGTGGTAGAGCCAACTTCAGGACACTGGTCCACAAGAGACCTCCCAGCTCCACATAATACCAAACGGCGAAAATCTTTCAGAGATCTCCATCTCAACATCAAGACCCAGCTTCACTCAACGACCAGCAAGCTACAGTGCTGGACACCCTATGCCAAACAACTAGTAAGACAGGAACACAGCCCCATCCATTAGCAGAGAGGCTGCCTAAAATCATAATAAGGCCACAGACACCCCAAAACACACCACCAGACGTGGACGTGCCCACCAGAAAGACAAGATCCAGCCTCATCCACCAGAACACAGGCACTAGTTCCCTCCACCAGGAAGCCTACACAACCCACTGAACCAACCTTAGCCACTGGGGGAAGACACCAAAAACAACGGGAACTACAAACCTGCAGCCTGTGAAAAGGCGACCCCAAACACAGTAAGATAAGCAAAATGAGAAGACAGAAAAACACACAGCAGATGAAGGAGCAGGGTCAAAACACACCAGACCTAACAAATGAAGAGGAAATAGGTAGTCTACCTGAAAAAGAATTCAGAATAATGATAGTAAGGATAATCCAATATCTTGGAAATAGAATAGACAAAATGCAAGAAACATTTAACAAGGACCTAGAAGAACTAAAGAGGAACCAAGCAACGATGAAAAACACAATAAATGAAATTAAAAATACTCTAGATGGGATCAATAGCAGAATAACAGAGGCAGAAGAACGGATAAATGACCTGGAAGATAAAATGGTGGAAATAACTACCGCAGAGCAGAATAAAGAAAAAAGAATGAAAAGAACTGAGGACAGTCTCAGAGACCTCTGGGACAACATTAAACGCACCAACATTCGAATTATAGGGGTCCCAGAAGAAGAAGAGAAAAAGAAAGGGACTGAGAAAATACTTGAAGAGATTATAGTTGAAAACTTCCCTAATATAGGAAAGGAAATAGTTAATCAAGTCCTGGAAGCACAGAGAGTCCCATACAGGATAAATCCAAGGAGAAACACGCCAAGACACATATTAATCAAACTATCCAAAATTAAATATAAAGAAAACATATTAAAAGCAGCAAGGGAAAAACAACAAATAACACAAGGGAATCCCCATAAGGTTAACAGCTGATCTTTCAGCAGAAACTCTGCAAGCCAGAAGGGAGTGGCAGGATATACTTAAAGTGATGAAGGAGAAAAACCTACAACCAAGATTACTCTACCCAGCAAGGATCTCATTCAGATTTGATGGAGAAATAAAACCTTTACAGACAAGCAAAAGCTGAGAGAATTCAGCACCACCAAACCAGCTTTACAACAAATGCTAAAGGAACTTCTCTAGGCAAGAAACACAAGAGAAGGAAAACACCTACAATAACAAACCCAAAACATTTAAGAAAATGGGAATAGGAACATACATATCGATAATTACCTTAAATGTAAATGGATTAAATGCACCCACCAAAAGACACAGACTGGCTGAATGGATACAAAAACAAGACCCATATATATGCTGTCTACAAGAGACCCACTTCAGACCTAGAGACACATACAGACTGAAAGTGAGGGGATGGAAAAAGATATTCCATGCAAATGGAAATCACAGGAAAGCTGGAGTAGCAATTCTCATATCAGACAAAATAGACTTGAAAATAAAGACTATTACAAGAGACAAAGAAGGACACTATATAATGATCAAGGGATGGATCCAAGAGGAAGGTATAACAATTGTAAATATTTATGCACCCAACATAGGAGCACCTCAATACATAAGGCAAATACTAACAGCCATAAAAGGGGAAATCAACAGCAACACAATCATAGTAGGGGACTTTAACACCCCACTTTCACCAATGGACAGATCATCCAAAATGAAAATAAATAAGGAAACACAAGCTTTAAATGATACATTAAACAAGATGGACTTAATTGATATTTATAGGACATTCCACCCAAAAACAACAGAATACACATTTTTCTCAAGTGCTCATGGAACATTCTCCAGGATAGATCATATCTTGGGTCACAAATCAAGCCTTGGTAAATTCAAGAAAATTGAAATCATATCAAGTATCTTTTCTGACCACAACACTGTAGGACGAGATATCAGTTACAGGAACAAAACTGTAAAAAATACAAACACATGGAGGCTACACAATACACTACTTAATAACGAAGTGATCACTGAAGAAATCAAAGGGGAAATCAAAAAATACCTAGAAACAAATGACAATGGAGACACGACGACCCAAAACCTATGGGATGCAGCAAAAGCATTTCTAAGAAGGAAGTTTATAGCAATACAAGCCTACATCAAGAAACAGGAAACATCTCGAATAAACAACCTAACCTTGCACCTAAAGCAATTAGAGAAAGAAGAACAAAAAAACCCCAAAGCTAGCAGAAGGAAAGAAATCATAAAGATCAGATCAGAAATAAATGAATAAGAAATGAAGGAAACAATAGCAAAAATCAATGAAACTAAAAGCTGGTTCTTTGAGAAGATAAACAAAATTGATAAACCATTAGCCAGACTCATCAAGAGAAAAAGGGAGAAGACTCAGATCAATAGAATTAGAAATGAAAAAGGAGAAGTAACCACTGACACCACTGCAGAAATACAAACGATCATGAGAGATTACTACAAGCAACTCTATGCCAATAAAATGGACAACCTGGAAGAAATGGACAGATTCTTAGAAATGCACAACCTGCTGAGACTGAACCAGGAAGAAATAGAAAATATGAACAGACCAATCACAAGCACTGAAATTGAAACTGTGATTAAAAATCTTCCAACAAACAAAAGACCAGGACCAGATGGCTTCACAGGCGAGTTCTAAACATTTAGAGAAGAGCTAACACCTATCCTTCTCAAACTCTTCCAAAATATTGCAGAGGGCGGAACACTCCCCAAGTCATTCTACGAGGCCACCATCACCCTGATACCAAAACCAGACAAAGATGTCACAAAGAAAGACAACTACAGGCCAATATCACTGATGAACATAGATGCAAAAATCCTCAACAAAATACTAGCAAACAGAATCCAACAGCACATTAAAAGGATCATACACCATGATCAAGTGGGGTTTATTCCAGGAATGCAAGGATTCTTCAATATATGCAAATCAATCAACATGATACATCATATTAACAAATTGAAGGAGAAAAACCATATGATCATCTCAATGGATGCAGAGAAAGCTTTCGACAAAATTCAACACCCATTTATGATAAAAGCACTGCAGAAAGTAGGCATAGAGGGAACCTACCTCAACATAATAAAGGCCATATATGACAAACCCACAGCCAACATTGTCCTCAATGGTGAAAAACTGAAACCATTTCCACTAAGATCAGGAACAAGACAAGGTTGCCCACTCTCACCACTATTATTCAACATAGTTTTGGAAGTGTTAGCCACAGCAATCAGAGAAGAAAAAGAAATAAAAGGAATCCAAGTTGGAAAACAAGAAGTAAAGCTGTCACTGTTTGCAGATGACATGATACTATACATAGAGAATCCTAAAGATGCTACCAGAAAACTCCTAGAGCTAATCAATGAATTTGGTAAAGTAGCAGGATAGAAAATTAATGCACAGAAATCTCTTGTATTCCTATACACTAATGATGAAAAATCTGAAAATGAAATTAAGAAAACACTCCCGTTTACCATTGCAACAAAAAGAATAAAATATCTAGGAATAAACCTACCTAAGGAGACAAAAGACCTGTATGCAGAAAATTATAGGACACTGATGAAAGAAATTAAAGATGATACAAATAGATGGAGAGATATACCATGTTCTTGGATTGAAAGAATCAACACTGTGAAAATGACTCTACTACCCAAAGCAATCTACAGATTCAATGCAATCCCTATCAAACTACCAATGGCATTTTTCACAGAACTAGAACAAAATATTTCACAATTTGTATGGAAACACAAAAGACCCCAAATAGCCAGAACAATCTTGAGAACGAAAAATGGAGCTGGAGGAATCAGGCTCCCTGTCTTCAGACTATATTACAAAGCTACAGTAATCAAGACAGTTTGGTACTGGCACAAAAACAGAAATATAGATCAATGGAACAGGATAGAAAGCCCAGAGATAAACCCACGCACATATGGTCACCTTATCTTTGATAAAGGAGGCAAGAATATACAGTGGAGAAAAGACAGCCTCTTCAATAAGTGGTGCTGGGAAAATTGGACAGGTACATGTAAAAGTATGAAATTAGAGAACTCCCTGACACCATACACAAAAATAAACTCAAAATGGATTAAAGACCTAAGTGTAAGGGCAGACACTATCAAACTCTTAGAGGAAAACATAGGCAGAACACTCTATGACATAAATCACAGCAAGATCCTTTTTGACCCAGCTCCTAGAGAAATGGAAATAAAAACACAAATAAACAAATGGGATCTAATGAAACTTCAAAGCTTTTGCACAGCAAAGGAAACCATAAACAAGACCAAAAGACAACCCTCAGAATGGGAGAAAATATTTGCAAATGAAGCAACTGACAAAGGATTAATCTCCAAGATTTACAAGCAGCTCATGCAGCTCAATAAGAAAAAAACAAACAACCCCATCCAAAACTGGGCAGAAGACCTAAATAGACATTTCTCCAAAGAAGATATACAGATTGCCAACAGACACATGAAAGAATGCTCAACATCATTAACCATTAGAGAAATGCAAATCAAAACTACAATGAGGTATCATCTCACACCTGTCAGAATGGCCATCATCAAAAAATCTAGAAACAATAAATGCTGGAGAGGGTGTGGAAAAAAGGGAACACTCTTGCACTGTTGGTGGGAATGTAAATTGATACAGCCACTATGGAGAACAGTATGGAGGTTCCTTAAAAGACTAAAAATAGAACTACCATACGACCCAGCAATCCCACTACTGGACATATACCCTGAGAAAACCATAATTCAAAAAGAGTCATGTACCAAAATGTTCATTGCAGCTCTATTTACAATAGCCAGGACATGGAAGCAACCTAAGTGTCCATCAACAGATGAATGGATAAAGAAGATGTGGCACATATATACAATGGAATATTACTCAGCCATAAAAAGAAACGAAATGGAGTTATTTGTAATGAGGTGGATGGAGTTAGAGTTTGTCATACAGAGTGAAGTAAGTCAGAAAGAGAAAAACAAATACAGTATGCTAACACATATATATGGAATCTAAGGAAAAAAAAAAAAAGGTCATGAAGAACCTAGTGGCAAGACGGGAATAAAGACACAGACCTACTAGAGAATGGACTTGAGGATATGGGGAGGGGGAGGGGTGAGATGTGACAGGGTGAGAGAGTGTCATGGACATATATACACTACCAAATGTAAAATAGATAGCTAGTGGGAAGCAGCCGCATAGCACAGGGAGATCAGCTCGGAGCTTTGTGACCACCTAGAGGGGTGGGATAGTGAGGGTGTAGGGAGGGTGGGAGGGAGGGAGATGCAAGAGGGAAGAGATATGGGAACATATGTATATGTATAACTGATTCACTTTGTTATAAAGCAGAAACTAACACACCATTGTAAAGCAATTATACTCCAATAAAGATGTTTAAAAAAAAAAAAAAGTAATACAGGGACTTCCCTGGCGGTCCAGTTGTTAAGACTCTGCGCTTCCAAGGCAGGCAGCACAGGTTCCATCCCTGGTCGGGAAACTAAGATCCCACGTGCCACATACCACATGCGGCGCGGGCAAAAAATAAACATAAATAAATAAATAAAATTATTTTAAAAATTAATACAGACCTGTGGTAAATTTACCCAAGAGAAATGAAAATATATGTTCACACAGAAACCTGCACACAAACATTTATAGCAGCTCTATTCATAATTTCCAAAAACTGGAAATAACGCAAAAATTCTTTAACTGGTAAATGGATAACTGTGATATATCCATGTAGTAGAATACTACCCAGCCATAAAAAGGAATGAACTATTGATAAACACAACATGGATGACTCTCAAATGCATATTGCTAACTAAGTAAGGGAAGCTAGAGCCAAAAGGTTGCGTATTGTATTATTCCATTAATACGACATTCTGGAAAAGGAAAACTGTAGGAGAGAACAAATCAATAGCTGCCAGAGGATGAAATGGGGGGAACGCTGACCACAAAGAGACAGCAAGAGGGAATATTGGAGAATGATGGCACTATTTTGGATTGTGATAGTTACATGAATATTTGTCAAAACTCATAGAACAGTACACCAGGAAGTGAATTTTACTATATAAATTTCTTAAATAAATGCATAAAAGTAAAAATAAAGTAACAGGCCCATGGTAAGTTCAAATAATGCAAGGAATTCAGTAAAATGTCTCCCTCCTAGCTCTTTATGGTGATAGAATAGTTCTGCATTTTGATTGCAGCAATGATTATATAAATCTATACATGTGGTAAAATGAGACAAAACTATACACACACATTATACCAATGCCAGTTTCCTGCTTTTGGCATTGTACAGTAGGCCTGCTCCCCAGAGGTGAACACTATTACAAATTTCTTGTGTATCCTCTGCATATTAAATCTAGTATTTTATATATGTATATATGTACATATACATTTATACTTACATACTTTTAATACAAACAGCATATTATACACACTGTTCTGCACCTTTATATTTTGCAGCTATTACTTTGGAGATATTTCCATATCACAAACACATGGATCCACATCATTATTTTTTTCTGCTGCATAGTATTCCATCGCACAGTGGTATCATAACTTAATTCAACAGTTTCTTATTAATGGATATTTGGATCTTAACAAGGAATTTAACCTAAGTAATTTGTAAATTTTTAAAACATGAAAGGTCAGCTGGAGTTGAGACCAAGCACAGATTTAGGACTCGTCTCCAGAATATCTTTTGACCAGAAGGGGGAACGCAAGAGGCAGGAGGAGAGGCGAAATGCTGGGAAATTTCCCTGGCCAATGGCGAAGTGGCAGGACCAGAGGGAAATTCTGCCCGGTAGGAGTTCGCCGAGGGGCGCCCTACTGCTGGAATAGGAGGCCATGCTTCAAGACAAGCCTGCCTGAGGCTGCAACTCTGCTGTACCCACGTGCGTCGGGGTCACGCACCGTGCAGTGATGCGTGACCATCTCCAGCCTCCCGCCGGGACCCACTGCCCGGGCAGGGTCTGAACCCCCACCGCCTCCAGCTCACGCGCGCAGGGGTGCGTACACGTGGTGACCTGCCTGGGGCCGGGTTCCCGGCTTCGGCTCCTCCTCCCTCCAGCTCTCGTTCGGCTTTGTGCAGTATCACGTGCAGCCGCGCCGGGTGCAGGATGGCGGCTGCGGCAGCAGCGGTGGGTGTCAGGCTCCGAGACTGCTGCAGCAGGGGCGCTGTGCTCCTGCTCTTCTTTTCCCTGTCCCCTCGGCCCCCGGCCGCCGCCGCCTGGCTGCTGGGCCTGCGGCCCGAGGACACCGCTGGAGGCCGCGTGTCCCTGGAGGGGGGCACCCTGCGCGCCGCCGAAGGCACCAGCTTCCTCCTGCGCGTCTATTTCCAGCCGGGGCCCGCGGCGCCTGTGGAGCCGGTGCCCACACCCACCCTTTCCCCAGGGGAGAACGGCACCGGCGACTGGGCTCCACGGCTCGTGTTTATCGAGGAGCCTCCGGGCGGGAGCGGCGCGGCGCCCAGCGCTGTCCCCACGCGCCCCCCGGGGTCGCAGCGCTGCCGCGAGCAGAGCGACTGGGCATCAGACGTGGAGGTCCTGGGGCCCCTGCGCCCCGGAGGCGTGGCGGGCTCAGCTCTAGTCCAGGTGCGGGTGCGGGAACTGCGTAAGGGCGAGGCAGAGCAAGGCGGCACGAGCGGTGGCGGGAAGCTCTTCTCTCTGTGCGCCTGGGACGGGCGCGCCTGGCACCACCACGGCGCCGCCGGCGGCTTCCTGCTGCGCGTACGCCCGCGGCTCTATGGCCCGGGCGGGGACCTGCTGCCCCCCGCGTGGCTGCGGGCGCTCGGAGCGCTCCTGCTGCTCGCCCTGTCTGCCCTGTTTAGCGGCCTGCGCCTGAGCCTGCTGTCGCTGGACCCGGTGGAGTTACGGGTGCTGCGGAACAGCGGCTCGGCCGCCGAGCAGGAGCAGGCGCGCCGAGTGCAGGCCGTGCGCGGCAGGGGGACCCATCTGCTCTGCACCCTGCTCCTGGGCCAAGCCGGAGCCAACGCGGCCCTGGCGGGCTGGCTGTACGCCTCGCTGCCGCCGGGCGTCGGGGGCACCGGGGAAGACTACGGCGACGCGGGGACCCACTTCCCCTGGCTGCCGGCGCTCGTGTGCACCGGCGCCGTGTTCCTGGGCGCAGAGATCTGCCCCTACTCGGTGTGTTCGCGGCACGGGCTGGCCATCGCCTCCCACAGCGTGTGCCTGACCCGGCTCCTGATGGCGGCCGCTTTCCCCGTGTGCTACCCGCTGAGCCGCCTGCTGGACTGGGCGCTGCGCCAGGAGATCAGCACCTTCTACACGCGGGAGAAGCTGCTGGAGACGCTGCGGGCCGCGGATCCTTACAGCGACCTGGTGAAAGAGGAGCTCAACATTATCCAGGGCGCCCTGGAGCTGCGCACCAAGGTGGTGGAAGAGGTGCTGACCCCTCTTGGGGACTGCTTCATGCTGCGCTCCGACGCTGTGCTGGATTTCGCCACTGTCTCCGAGATCCTGCGCAGCGGCTACACTCGCATCCCCGTGTACGAGGGCGACCAGCGGCACAACATTGTGGACATTCTGTTTGTCAAGGACTTGGCCTTCGTGGACCCCGACGACTGCACGCCGCTTCTCACGGTCACCCGCTTCTACAACCGGCCCCTGCACTGCGTCTTCAATGATACCCGGCTGGACGCGGTGTTGGAGGAGTTTAAGAAGGGTGAGCATGTGGTCTAATCTCCTCCCTCAACTCCTACCCCCTTAAAAAGTATTACCCTCTCATAAACACGTGAGGCTTCAGGTACCCAAAGCAGCTTCTCTCCTATGGTACCAAAAACTCAAGGAAGGCCCTACCTCATGGCTCCCTGGGTCTTTTCATTTCACTTCTCCCTACCTTCCTTGAGGCTGTTTGAGTCCCTGCCTCTTCCCCTTTACTTGGCTCACAGGATGCACGGCATTCCTCATTCATTGCATTCCAGTATTTTTTCAGGGCCTACCAGTTGCCGGGTATTGTGCGGATAGGACTCAGGAGATAGCCCTTGGAGGGCACTGCATAGCTCCCCATTGCAGGAGGTACCTCTCAGGGTTCCCATAACAAGCAGTCTTTGCTTCCTCTCTGGGTGGGAAGGTCACCATTTCCAATTCCAGGGCAAACTCCATTGCTGGACAGCTCCAGCTGCTGAAAATGTATTTCCTACAAGGAGCAGAAATTTATGTCTCCAGAGCTTCTCTGTGGGTCCTAGTTCTTCCCTTTGAATTACATAGAGTAAGCCCCAGACACCTTAGCCATTCTTCCCCCATATTCATCTTTCCATCAACTATGCCTTGGACACACATCAAGTACCCAGGTTGGAGATTAAAAGTTGACTAAGGCAGTGAGGTCCTTGTACTTATGAGAGCTCTGGTCCCATGAAGTAAGGTAGATCTAGACCTGAGGAAATATTCTGGTAAAGGGAATCACTAAAAAACCTGCATATCCAAATGAATGGGGCTTCCTTCAGAGCGGTCACATCCCCTGCCCTTGACGTCATGCCTATAACATGTTTACTCCATTTCTGGGGTTTGCCTTTGGAAACTGTCTTCTGAGGTTGAGAACAATTCACTCCAGAAAAATCAGCCTGAACACTTTAGGGTTGATCCTCTTGACATTACACAGTTTCACTGGTCCCCCTAGTAACCAGAGTTGACCCAGAAGGACCCTTGGTTGTCTTTGAAAATCAAATCTACCTTCCAGAGTCACAGTTGAGAGCGTTCAGAAAACTATTTCACAGACCCTGAAAGCAATTCCAGAAATGATTTGAGAACAGTGACATGGTTAGAATAAGTGTAGAACCTCCCAGAATAACTATTTTGAAAGAGGCATTCATCTGTACTTATGAGTTGGCATGTTTATTGAAAACAAAACAAAGCAAAAAATTAATCCCCTGACTTTAGAATCAGGTGTCAAATGTAGCTTCCCTGTGGCTAGCAGGAATCTCATTTGACTATGTGTTTTTGATATATTTTTTTGTTTGTCAAAAATTCAATCTCATTATCAGCACAGGTACTCTTCGTATATAAAGACTTTGCATACAGAGAGAAATCTGGGGTCTTCCTCCTGCCACAATATTTTTAGACAAGTGAAATTGTGTTAAATATCAAAAAGTAACCTGAGAAAGGGGAAAAAGTCAAAAAGCTACTTTCAGTCTCAGATTTGGAGAGAGAACAGCCCTATGCTTTGTGTTGATGTCATGAGAAGGGGAAGGAAATGTATATATACTGCAGCTGTTTTAGCCCAGTCTGGGCTACTGTCTCACCCTCTTCTGTCTGTCTCCCCCCAGTCCTTCCACGACTCATTGCCATTGCATTCAGAGGTTCATCCATACACTTTTAGCATTTTTCTTACATTTTGTGTACCCTACAGAAGGGAATATTGGTTCTGGGCATAAAAGCTGTGAAAATCTATATTAGTTTGCTAGGGTTGCCATAACAAAATACCATAGACTGAGTGGCTTAAACAACAGAAGTTTATTTTCTCACAGTTCTGGAGGCTGAAAGTCCAAGATCAAGGTGTTGGTCGGTTTGGTTTCTTCTGAAGCCACTCTCCTTGGCTTGCAAATGGCTCTGCCTTCTTGCTGTGTCCTTACATGGTTGCCCCTCAGTGTGTGTGTGCACAGCCCTGGAGTCTCTCTGTATTTGAATCTCTTCTTATAAGGACACCAGTCAGATTGGATTAAGGCTCACCCTATCAGCCCCTTTTTAATTTAACCACCTCTTACACGTGATAGCTAAGATAGAGTTCACTGTCACGCGCTGCCAGACAAGATTTTTTTTTATTGAGGTATAGTCGATGTACAATATTATATAAGTTTTAGGTGTACAACCTAGTGATTCACAATTTTTAAGGGTTACATTCCATTTACAGTTATTGTAAAATATTGGCTATATTTCTTGTGTTGTACTATATATCCTTGTAGCTTATTTTATACGTAGTAGTTTGTACCTCTTAGTCCCCTACCCCTATTGGGCCCCCTCCCCCTTCCCTCTCCCCACTGGTAACCACCAGTTTGTTCTCCATATCTGTGAGTCTGTTTCTTTTTGTTATATTCACTAGTTTGTTTTATTTTTTTAGATTCCACATATAAGTGATATACAGCATTTGTTTTTCTCTGCCAGACAACATTTTTAATGAAATTCCTGGGAACTCATTCATTCATTCATTTAGTACTTACTGGCATCTATATAGTGCTAAGCAACAGGGGAAACAATAAGACTGCCCTGAGAAAATTAACAGTCTACAAGGGTGGACAGTGTTAGAATAAAGACAGTCTTCTGAAGCAGAAATTGTGTCTTACTAACCTCTGTATCTCCAGCACCTTGCACTGTGCCTCGCATGTAGTAGGCTGCTGGAAAAAGTCACTATTGATCAGAAATGAGTCCTGTTGCAGAATTTCTAAATCTGGTCTAAAAGAAGGCACGGTCATGTTCTGTCAGTAAGTGGTTAGTTTGCAATTAGGTAGATCCCTAAAGAGAAGCAGGCCGTCACACCACACCAAGAGATTTCCATGCCCCTGTAGAGCCTTGCTCTTTCCTCAAAGTGTGGTCCGTGAACCAGCAGCATGGGCCTCACTTGGGACCTTTTTAGAAATGCAGATTTTCATGCCTCACTCTAAATCCACTGAATAAAATCTGCATTTTAGCAAGCCCTCAAGTGACTCATGTGTACATTAAATTTTGAGAAGCATTGTCTTCAGAGACCCTTATTAACAATGATTGGTAGATTAACTTAGAATAGAATAAATACAAGGTATAATTATCAAGGTAGGTGTTCTCTGGCTCGAAGCCATATAATACAGTGGTCATTTTCTATAAGAGTTATGTTTGCATCATAGGTTAGGAGAGGAAAGCTAGTTGAATTACTTTTCTTTACCTTTAAAAATAAGGTTTTAAGCAAGTCGTAATAGCCCTTCCATTTCCCTCATTTCCTTGCACTTCAAGTAACTTAACCACCTAAACAAACCCCTTAGGAGGTAGGAGAGGAAAATGATAATTTTAATAGGAACAACGGTTACCATTAATTGAGCAACAGCCCTGCCAGGCACAACGCCAAGCCCTTTACATACTCAGAACAACCCTCCTGGGGAGGTATTATTACCTCCATTTTACAGATGAAGAAACTAAAGCTCAGATTGATTACATGACTTGCTCAACTTTCCATAGCTAATAACTGACTGAATTGTGATTTGAACCAGATCACAGGACCCCAAAGCCTGTTCTTTTTTCCACCACACCAGTCTTATTCCATCTCCCATCCCAAAACTCCTGCCACCCAAACGGTTCAAAGCTGTCCTTTCACCTCTGACTTGCTGCCCATGACTTGCTACCCTTCAGTTTCTGCAGGTTGGAAATATAGCTTTTTATAATTATAATAATTGCTAACATGCATATTGCATTTTACAAAACATTCCTACCTACCTCTCTTATTCTTAAAACAACTCTGCAGGTATAGGTGAGGACCATAAGAGCCAGAAGCGTTACTTGTACTAAGAACATCACTCACCTGGTATATTCCAAGGCCCAGATTCAAGTCCTGGTCTTGTGATTCCAAAGCTCTTATTCATATGGGATTTTATATATATATATATATATATATATTTCTTATGAGCTCCAGGTCTTTAGAAGTAGGGGAAAAGGAAAGCAAGCATGCTAGCTTTACAAAAAGGAACAATATTTCTCCCCACCTGACTGTGAGTTCCTTGAGGGCAGAGAATGAATCTTACTTACTTTGTATACTCAGGACAAACACAGTGACCTTGACGGCTAGAGGATGAATAAATATTTATTGAACAAGTGATCTTAAATAGATCTTAAAGTGATCTTAAAGTGATCTTAAATCTAATTTCAATTGTATTTCTATGTTTGAGTGAGGTGAACCTTAAGTACAGGATAATTAGTGTTGTTCCATTGACCATAATCAATCTTCCTCTTCCCAGTTTATCTACCCCAATTAGTGGCACACCTGCACCCCCCAGTCTACCAAGGGAGAAACCTCTCCTTCACTCCCCACCCTCATCCTACTAATCACTGTCTTAGTCTTTTCCGGCTGCCACAACAAAATATCAGTCTGAATGGCTTAAACAACAGAAATTTATTTTCTCACTGTTCTGGAGGCTAGAAGTCCAAGATCAAGATTCCAGCTGATTTGGTTTCTGATGAGAGCTCTCTAACTGGCTTGCAGACAGCTAGCTACCTTCTCACTGTGTCCTCACGTGGCCTTTCCTTAGTGCACAAGCACAGAGAGAGAAACAGCTCCGGTCTCTCTTCTTCTTATAAAACTACCAATCCTTTTGGATTAGGGCCCCACCCTTGTTATCTCATTTAATCTTAGAGGCCCACTGGGGGTTAGGGCTTCAACATATCAATTTGGAGAGGGGAAGGGACACAAATATTCAGTCCGTAATAATCTCCAAAGTCGGCCAAATATTTGGAACAAAGTCTGCAAAAAATTTGCCAATATTGCATATTTCTTGTACCGATACATAACTTAGTCTGCTATTTCTTCCACTTAGATTATTCATTAATTTTATTCAGCAAATAGTTACTATACAACTATTGTGTAGGCACAGTGGAGAACACCACCAATAGGGCCCCTGTCTGAATGGAGCTTTCATTCTAATACAGGAGACAGAAATTAAACAAATGAGATAGAAATTAAGAGCACAAGCTTTGGTACCAGACTGCTCTGGTTGCATCCTGGCCTTGGGCAAGTTATTTAACTCTTTGCTTCATTAGCTGTAAAATAAGGGTAATAATAGTATTTACTCATAGGGTTGTTTGAAATATTAAGACAATATTGCATAATACTGCTTATTTAGTAACTTGTCATATAATAAATGCTAAATAAATGTTAGCTTTCATTATTAAATATAAACACATATCTGTTACATACTCATTTGTGCAAATGCCTCTTGAGAAGTTCTACTTCCTCCAGTTTTTTTCACCCTCAAATGCATCCTCTCCAGTGCCAGTAAATAATCCCTGGTGTCATCATCCCCTGCTTCAAACACTTCTGCCTGCAGGATGAAGTCTAAGCTGTGCGGTCATGACCTGCTCCCCGCCCTCCCCTGCAGATTCATCACTCATCACTACCGCAGCTTTATGCTCCAGCAACGCCGAACTCCGTAGCCACGCTGTGTTATTTCTTGCCTTTGTCCCTTTACTCATGCTGTCCTCTTTGTCAGGAATATACATTACCCGACTAATCCCTAGTCTAGCCCCTCCTTTAACATCAGCACAGGGGCCACCTCCTCTGCAAAACTTCTCCTATAAACCCCAGTTTTGGCCGACTCAATTGTTCAATATCTCTATTATTGAACTAACAGGCTGTATTATTAGTATGTGTTGGAAAGTGCTGCCCATCCGTATAATGAGCACCTGGAGGACAGAGGCTGTCTTACCTACCTTTGTAGCTGTAGCCCGTAACACAGTAAGTTTTCAATAAATCTTTATTGAATGACTGAATGAATGACTGGAAGGGGTTAAACTTTAATATAATGGAAGGGATCTGCAGAGCTCTAGTAAATGAATCATTCATTATCTCCAGCCCAATCATTTTGGACCATGCAGAAGGACAAAGTCAAATTTTAAATGTTAGAAGAAAAGTGTTATGTATTATCTTTCTTTACTTCTTTAGGAAACAATTATTTAGCCCTTTTCAAAGCACTGTGCTAAGAGTTGGGTGTATGAGATACAGTCCCTGCTCCCAAAGAGCCTTCAGCTTAATGGGAGAATAGCTTTCCCCTTTATAAAGCTAGAAGGCAGGCTGGACTCACCTTTCCCCCCAACTTCCAACAGTGTTACATTTCACAAGTCATAGCTCAGCATATAAGAATGTGGATAAGACAGACTGGTACCTGAATCATTAAAGCAAACATGCAATAAAAGAAATACTAACATGCAATGAGAACATGGAGAAGAGAGAAATTATGATAGGGTTATTTTGCTTTTATAAAATTTATACTGAAGTTTATAAATTTCTATATTCATTATAGAAAATTGAAAAATATAGAACAAAGTATGAAAATCACCTGAAGATAATCATCCCACTGTCCTGAAATAATAACTTTTAATACTCTGTCATGTTAAAAATATATTGCATGTAATAACAACCTTAATCAAATTCTTAAACAGAAAAAAAAGAAAAACAGAAAAACCCTATGGTCTCGCCTTCTTCCGCAAATCAAATATCCCATTCTAGTCCTCAGAGGGATTTTTTTTTTTAAAGATGTTTTTGACGTGGACCACTTTTTCAGTCAGTGTTTTGCTTTATCACTCCAAATTCCGGTGTGAGCTATTTTAGCAGAAAGTCTTCCCACTGCTTAATTCTATAAAAAGCTGCCAAAACATTAGTGCTCCATTCTTTGTCTTCTACAAAAGAAAATAAAAAGTTATTTCACTCAAAGTTATATTTCACTTGTATAATTAGACGTAATATGCTTTAAAATGTGTTAAACATTGCTAAATAATAATTAGTAAAATTTAGAATGAGATGTTTACCTTCTAAACAATAATTAGAATAAACAGTAAGCAAAGCATAGTCCATCATGCTCCCCTACAGGGAGGAAGAACAAAAGGAAACAAGGAAAAGTGAAAAACAATAAATTATACAAGGTTCTAACATTGCTGGTTTATATTTCTTTCTTTACAATTTTTCATTATGATTGTTGTAATATTGTTATGCAATATTTATTTTTTTCTTAGCCTGGCAATAGAAATACCAGGTAACAAGAGAATCTGAGCTGGAAGGGGCACTGAAAAACCTGAGAGAGAATCTAATTCACACTTTTTTTTTTTAGATTTAGTTATCCTTTCCAGGGCATAACAGCCTTTGTTATCAGACTCTCTTTTTATGTAATCTAAATCCCACAGACTGCAGTCAAATTCCATTTCCTCTTTTTATCATGCTTTGTGAGTCCTCTTTTATTTGGAGAATATAGTAGCTCACCTCAATTCCATTTTTTAACAACCAAATACATTTGGTTGTGTTTCTGGCTCCCTTAAAGCATTTGGTGTCTCAGGGCAGGGGGCCTGTGGATTTTCCTAGTACTCTCTTAAATTGGTTTACCTCTAGGCCCACGTTTAGCCACCCCTGGACCTTCAATAACAACTCTCAATCCTCTATGTTCTGTTGTCTATTCCTTTCCAAACTGAGATTCTTCTCAATTCCTCCTTCCCTCCTTCCCTCCCTCCTTTCCTTCCTTCCATGTGACATTATCCTGTGTGAGGCCTCCAGCCCTCCTGGTGCTTACAGTCAAGTAGAGAGATATACACGGATCAATAAATAATTACAAATGAAGGCAAGTGATTTGAATAAAAAGTATAGGGAGCTATGAGAGCTTATAATAGGGGGGCCTGACCTGGTATTATAGGTTAGGATAAACTCCCCCCTCTCCAAGAGATATTTGTGCTGAATCCTAAAGTGTGGAAAGGAGTTCGCCAGAGCTTTCCGGGAGAAGGGAACAGACATCCAAAGGCTCTGAGAAAAGAGGGCCGTGTGCGTGCCATGCAGGGTTCCTAGGCCATTTAACACCCATTAGGGAAAGCGCCACCAACCTTCCCTCTGCCGACATTATCTGAGTGCTGGGCTACCAGGGCTCTGGCAGATGGACATGGATATAAATATCCAGGAGCTGAAAAGAGGGATGAAAATGATACAAAGCAGCCTGGGGTACAGGGAAGGGCATCCAGACAACATCTATGGGCGAGGGGGCAAGGGAGAAATAATTCCCAGGAAGGACCTGGGAAAACTTCTCTGAGGAAGTAACTGAAGAGGGGCTCTGATAAGCAGTTAGGAAGGGAAAGGGCATTCTAGCTGAGGCGGGAGCTTGAGCTAGAAAAATAAAGGCAGAAAGGGAACCGAGGCAACATTCAAAAGCTGGTAAAACCGTGATTATAATGTTGCTTTTCTTCCAGCTAAATGGGGAGCTAGGCAGATTAAGGCGTTTGTCAAACATAATTTACATTCCCTCCAAGTGCCGAAACTGTATATTTTAACCATTTTTGGTGATGATATTTCTAAAATGTTTTATACCCATTCCTGCCTTCCTTAACAAAGGATCCTAAATATAACCATCTTTTCTTGATGACGCATGATCATGGTCATGAGAGTGTAGTTATTTTATGCTGTATTATAAAGCAGTTCTCCGTCTACTTTTACATTTTTCTCTGTCCTCTGGCTGTCAGCTGCTAGTTCTCTTTGAGTCGGCCTCAAGCAAATCCCTGCCCTCACCTCACTCATCACAAAACCACTCTGTGTCAATTCTATTTAACTGAGAAACCAAGTAAATACATATGTTGGGAATTGTGTGCCTGGTGTACAATAGGCTTCAATAAATATTTGTTGAATAAATTATTAATTAGGCTTTGACTGGGAGCCTCAGGTATGGGGTTGATATATAGACCTGGGATAGTTCCTTCTGGGACCAGATTCAAGACCATGCAAAGTCAGACCTCCAGATAATGGGTCGTTACTCTGCTATTTTTGCAGTGTTGCTTAGCAAGCCAAACTGCCAACCAGCTTAGAGTCTAGTGACTAACAACTATTTTTTCATGCCCTGGAGATGCTGGTTACCATGGTGTTCTGGGTGACGTGCCTGGCTTTTTTTATAATTGCCTTTTAGTGGCTTGAGAAATTTTTGGTGATAAAGGCATTGATTACTCTATTTCTGATGAAGTAGAGCAGGATTACTACGAAGTACAGCCTTTTTTTTAGACTAGAGAAAGGAACTGTTTTGTTTTTCCAAATTAAGGTGATTGCTGCAGGACTGGTAGGATAACGTTTTTTGTGTTTCTCTTCCTGATTTCATAGAAAGTGATTTGATTTGATTGGATAATTTTTTTTTAAAGTCTAGCATGTGTCAAGGTAATTTTTCTCATTTTATTCTTAAAATTAAAATACAAACATTAGGAGTTCAAGCTCCTTTGTAAACTCAAGAGGCTGTAACTATTGGCACTGTTAAAATTCTGGTATGTCATACATCATCACAAAGAAACGTCCTTTTCAGCCAAACTGTTTTTGTAGCCCGGGACTGTTTAGCCTTATAAAAGCATAGAATTTTAGAGCCAGAAAAAAGCACGCTGGAGATCACCTGATCCCATCCTTTAATTTTAAGGTGGAGAAAACTGAGGCCCAGAAAAGACAAATTATAAAATAGCGATGATAATCCCTTATAGTTGCAAAGCATTTACCTTTGCAAAGATCTTTCCAAACACTAACTCATTTTGTGCTCACCATGCATGTGAAGTCAGTAGAATTTATCCCCATTTTGTATGAGGCACATGGAATCTGGAGACACAAGTGTCCTGCTCAGTGTTAGTGACTGAGGCAGAACAGGAAGCCACATCTGTGACTTGCTGTCTCAGACTGTGGAGCCACAGACAGAGATAGTCTGGGCCCAGTTCATCTGTTTACTAGCTGTGTGACTGGGGCAGGTCACTCTACCACTCTGAATGAGGCTTACCTTCCTTCTTAAAATGGCAATATTGATCCTACATTGTAAGCTTAACGCAAAGGCTAAAGATAATGCTTGTACAGCATTTAAGACATTCCACCATTTGCCTCTTACCTCACTGATCTAGTTAAATGAATTCTGTCTAGCTAGTTGTTTTGTATGACAAGTGCTTTCTCTGATTCAGCCCATGTAGAAGTCATTGTATATAATAAGAAAATAAAAGTGAGAGCTGTTTACTTTGGATAGGGCCCAGGAGACCAAATTTGATTGTGGAAATTTCCTTACATTTCTTTTATCCTGTCATCAGTTCAGTTTCCTCCTGCATCACTCTGCCCTTCCTCAGACATCCCAGGCAAATAAAAAAAAACCTAACCTACAAACAAATATCACAGCCAGATCAATGAAACCCCTTAAAGCTGCAAGCAGTCCACAAAATGAAATATCAGGCAGGACATGGGAAGGGTTGAGCCGGAAGGCAGACGTATTGTGCCGGGGAGTGGGGGGACAGTGATTCCTCCTTTCCCCTTCACAGTCTAAAGCCCTCCTCTGCCTTTGTGAGGTGCTGGGCATTAGTTCTGCATACTTGCAGCCATTTACAAAATAAGTTCCCATTTCTCTTAACACATTTGGGACAGGAAACCTGAGAGCTGGCCTGAAATGTGGAGTCAGCAAGGTGTACTGGGAGAAGCACAGGCTATGGAGGCAGACGGACCTGAGTTGTTTCCTGGCTTTATGGCGTACTAATTCTCGGCCTTGAGCGAGTCACTTATTTTTCTGAGTGTCATTTTCCTCATCTTCATATTAGTAATAACAATCCCCATTTTGCAGAGAGATGGTGAAGACCAGAGGTGACATATGACCCCAGTTTACAGTAGGTATGGTAATCACCACCATGGCAAAAACTGGAAAATCGGGTGGATGTTGACCTGTGCTCTCAGGAGTCAGCTTGGTTTAGATCAGAAACAGACTGGAGAACGTTGGAGTAGCTGTAGGCGTCTTCACCTGGAATGAGAACCTTCAAAATAGCAGGTTTTGGGGCTTCCCTGGTGGCGCAGTGGTTGAGAGTCTGCCTGCCAGTGCAGGGGACACGGGTTCGAGCCCTGGTCTGGGAAGATCCCACATGCCGCGGAGCAACTAGGCCCGTGAGCCACAATTACTGAGCCTGTGCGTCTGGAGCCTGTGCTCCGCAACAAGAGAGGCCACGATAATGAGAGGCCCGTGCACCGCGATGAAGAGTGGACCCCACTTGCCACAACTAGAGAAAGCCCTCGCACAGAACGAAGACCCAACACAGCCATAAATAAATTTAAAAAAAATTAAACTTTAAAAAAAAAAAAATAGCAGGTTTTCAGGCCACCTCAGGTGTCTGGCTTCCTTCACATAGGGCCCCCAGAGCCACATCTCTCTCTTTTCCCAGAGACTAGCTAAGTTTGGCCATAGCCCCTGGGCTGGCTCAGAACTAATAGATCTGCTGGACAACAAAGGCCTTTCCATGTATCCTCTTCATATCTGAGATTGCTTTGTGGCCTGAGAATGACACCATCTGCCAAAGCTTAGCCAATGGTGATTGTTAAGCAGGGGATCCTGGTTATGTTTAGCCTGAACCTGGAGAAAGTCAAACCGGCCCCACGGGCAGCCTCCTAGGCCAGTTCTGTGCCTAAAAGGCCTGAGGTTAAAATATCCAGTCTTGTTTAGTTTGTCTCAGAGCTTTCCACAAATACTAGCTGGGTAGGTCTTCTTCAGTTCCCTGAGTTCACATTTTGACTCCACCATTTATTGGCTGAGTATCCTTGGACCAGTTATTTTCTGAATGGGGAAAAAACATTCAGAAATATTTTCAAAAGCATTCAAAATACTCTATATTTTGATAGAGTAGTGGGAAAGAAGGCAAGGTATATACCCTAAACCATGGAGGCCTCTAATGGCAGGAAAAAGAGTTCAGAAATGATCCTCCGTGGTTATTGGTCCATGTTATTGAGATGGGGAATAACTTCATAAGTGCAGTGTTTGGGAGCAGTCAATCTGGTTTTAGTGGATAGAATGCCTTAGAACAGAAAAAAAACAAAAGGAGGACTGGTTAGGATATTAGTGCAGTCATCCAGGATACAATGAGGGCATGGAAATTAGGAACTATACACCCAAAATTGGAAGGAGGGAACTATGAGACTTCATTACCTTCTGGAACTCCTTCTCAGTCTCCTTTACTGTTACTCCTGCATCATACTCACTGATATATCATCAGCACTTGGAACAGGACCTACCCATATCAGACGCTCAAATATTTGTTGCATGAATGTTGCATTTCTATAACCTCTAAATGTTGCATGTGCCCAGGGCTGAGAAATGAATCTCTTTGTGTATTCTCACTCCCTTGTTTATTTCATTCATTCTCCCAAAGATCACCAACCTGAACTCCAAACTTATATTTCCACCTGCCATTTGACATCTCCACTTGGAGGTGTAAAAGGCATCTCAAACTTAAAACTATCCAAAATTGAACTTCTGCTCTCTTGGCTAAACCTACACCTTGCACAGTATTCCCAAACTCCCTAAATTGCTGTTCCATTCTTCTAGTTGTTCAGGCCAAAACTTCTCTTACTCTCTTGCCCCACATCCAGTCCCTCATGTGGGCTCTGCTTTCAAAATATATGTAGAGAATCTGTCTACATCTCACTACCTCCACCACATCCTGGTCTAGGCCACCAGCCATCTCTCACTTGGATGAGTGCCAGAGCTTTCCGTGAGGTCTCTCTGCTTCTACCTCTGCCCACTTTGTGGCCGCTCTTAACACGGCAGCTAGAGAGATCCTTTTAAAACATAAGTTAGTTGTTATAAAGCAGAAACTAACACACCATTGTAAAGCAATTATACTCCAATAAAGATGTTTAAAAAAAAAAACAACACATAAGTTAGATCATATCACTTTTTTGCCAAAACCAAACACACACACACAAACACAAAACTCTACAATGGCTTTACCTCACTCAAAGTAGGCACCAAAGTCCTGACAAATGCCTTCCAGGCTCCATCAAAGTGACACACACCCCACGCCGTACCTCCCTGCCCTTGGCCCCTACTACTGTCCTCTCTCACACTCTGCAGCCACCACATTGCCTCCTTGCCTTTCCTCTCAAGCACGTCAGTTACACTCCCAACTCAGGGCCTTTGCATCTTGTTCTACACGGGGCTCCCTACCTCACTGCCTTCCCATCTTTATTCAAACACCACCTTCTCAGGGAGTTCATCCCTGGCTTCCCCTGCCTAAAACTGTACTACCTGGTCACTCACTCCACACACTCCCTCACCAATCTTCCCTGCTTTGCTTTTCCCATAGCATGGAGCTATAGATTTTACGTACTTATCTGCCTTATTATGCCTCACCCCATGTACTAGAATGTAAGCTACAGGACGAAAGTGATTTTGTCCATCATGTTCACTGCTGCATGCCCATTGCCTAGAAGAGTGCTTGGCAATAGTAGATATTCAATAAATACCTGTTGAAAGAATGAAGGGAAAAAAGAAGAATTGGAAGAATGTGGGGATCTTTTTTCTAAATAGGAGCAAAGGAAAAGAAGGTAAAAACTGCCTCCTGGGTTATGACTCTGGGTACCTAGAGCTGATGGTGCCATTTACTGAGGTGGAGAGGGAGGCACAGTGGGGATAGTGGGTCTTGGAGATCATGTGTTCCTATTTGGATAAGTGATGTCGACAAGACAAGGGGACAGCTCAAGCACAGTGTCTAAAACAAGATGAGAGTTCAAAATAGACACTGATGTTAAGATGTAAATTTAGTTCTCAGGAAAAAGGTGATGCAATGTTTAAAGTGATGGGCTCTGCTGGGATCTTTAATCGACAGGCGAGAGAAGAGCAGAGGATCAAGGACTGGAGCGGAGGTTCTTAACTGCAACTGCCCACTTTAGAGTCACCTCAAGAAGTTTGGAACATCCCAGTGCCGGAACCACACCCCAGACCAATTAGGTCAGAACTTTTGTGGGTGGGACACAGGTATCAATAGGTCTTAAAGCTCCCCAGGTGATTCCCACAGGCAGCCAGGGTTGAGAATCACTGAGCTAGATTCTTTAAGATATATTTACCGTTAGGTGAGGATAAAGTAAAGGAATCCACAATGGAAACAGAAAAATATCAGTCATACTGGTGGAAAGAAAAACAGGGTAGTCTTGGCCAGGTCTTCTCATACTCACCTGTGCATAAGAATCACCTGGAGATCTTGAGGAGGTACAGATCCTGACTCAAACTGCTGGGATGGGGGCCAAACTTCTGCATCTCTCACAAGCTCCCAGGTGATCCTGTGATGCCTGGTCCAAGGGCCAGACTGCATAGCAAGTGTCAAGATCAGTGCTTCTCAAACTCTAGTGTACATAAGAACCACCTGGGATATCACTAAAGCAGCTGTCTGGCCCTCACCCACCAAGATCCTGATTCTGTAAGTCAGGAGTAGGACCCAAGAACCTGCATTTTGAACGAGGTGATGTGCAATGCTGCTGGTCCAAGGGACACACTTCAAGTGGTAGAGAGTCACCAAGACCAAGGTAAAAAAGAAGAGGCACTCAATACTGTCTACCAAATGAATAAGAGATGCTATAGGGATACCAGGGAGAATAAGAATGTAGCAAAAGCCACTACATTTTACAAGGTGAAGGTCATAAGTGAGGCAGAAACCATAAAACCATAAAATTATTTCTGCTTTCCTTGGTTCTCTACTTCCAAAGCAATAAGCTTTCCTCCTAGCTTCTATATTTTATCTTGGGAACAATTACCTTACCAAAGTGCTGTAGCTATTTTTGAAAGAGAGAGAAAGCAGATCAATTATTTGCTTTTTTTTTCAAGGCATGGGAGGTATGCTAACAGGGTCCTCGGGAGCTCTTCTCTGTGGATGTGCCTAAACCATCTAGAAGCTATAGTTATTAAAGACCTTTGGAAGATATTTCAACTTCTTCAAATACCAAAGTACAGTTGTAATGTTGCTGCCACTTCTAACTTTCTGTCTCTTTCAAGCAAGATTTCCAACCTCAGCACTATTGACATTCCTTATTGTGGGTCTGTCATATAGGATGTTTAACTGCATCCCTGACCTCTTCTTACTAGGCACCAATAGCATCTCCTGCCCCAAGTTGTGAAAACACAAACTGTCTCCAGACATTGCCAAATGTTCCCTGGGAGGCAAAAATCAGCCCCAGTTGAGAACAACTGCTTCAAAAGCAATGTCTGAAAACCTAGTCACCCTTCTAAGAAATCTGACTTGTAGTTTGGGTATGTTGATGCCAGGTTGTGATAAGATAGAGCACTACCAGTAACCAGTACTAGGACCACCCTTTGGATTCTTGGGGCAACAGAAAAGACTAGTTTGACTTTCAGTAGTGGGAAATTTTATTGACCTCAGATATACCAAGAGCCTAACAGATAGTGTGGTACTTCAAACTTGTCTCAGAGGTGATTGGTACAAAAGTTACAAGAAACCTGTTTCCAAGCTCAGCACTAAACAGTCAACTACTATTCTCTGCCCTATAACAAAATACCATAACTACAACATCATACGAGAGAAAGTATTCATCAGCTTACCATACAACTACCCTTTGTTCCAGGAGGTTCTTTCCTATCTTTTCATGAGTACTTAGCATCTTGTGACTTAAACCAGGTGCACCAAAAGGATGAGGATTTTATTAGAAATCTCAGTGCTTGTTCCTCTTCCTCAGTATAGGTCATCAGACAAATAACCAGAGTGCTATAGAGCCTATGCACAAACCAGTGGTTTTCAAACTTTAGCCTGCATCATAACCAGCTATAAAGCTTATTAAACCATTGGACTGTACCCCCTGAGATTCTGATTTACTAGGACTGGGGTAGAGAATTTGCATTTCCACCTAAGTTCTCAAGTGATGCTGATGCTGATGGTCCAGGAACCACACTTTGAGAACCATTACTATAAACCAAAGAATAGTTCTCAGCCTTGGCTGAACATTGGTATTACCTGGGGAACGTTTTTAACTACTGATGCCATGGCCCCATCCCAAACCAATGAAATCAGAATCTCTGGGCATGGGATCCAGTCTTTAGAGTAGATTTAGTTTCTCAGATGATTCTTATGTACAGCCAGCGTTGAGAGTCATTGAACTACGTGAAATGTATTCCAAAGCATTGGGGTGGAGGGTCTCACCAGGTGGCCCTACCTATTTAATGGAGGGGTGTAATATGACTTAATCCCATAATCTGACCCCTTATGCTTCATTGAGGATTACTTCTCCGGTTCCAACCAAAATCATCCTAACACTGTGGTCCAAACAAGGCTCAAGCCATAGGTGCGTATTCTTCACTTTGTGTCTCATCAGGCTGTAGACAGCATTGGAGCTGGAGACTGTAAATCAGAGGCTGAGAGGAAGTAGGCTACAGGGAAGCAAACCAAGGCTTAAGGAGTCTACAGCTGCTAGAAGCCAGGAAAGGCTTGTCAACAGGCCAAGCCATCAGGACAGGGCTGGGGCTTCCACCGAGGCTGGATACCAGGAACATGGCAGGGATTCAAGCCAGAGGTCAGAGAGTCAGTAGTTACCAGTTCAGAAGTAGAACACCAGTGAACCCAGAATAAAATATACTCTTACAACAGAGACAGATGCCGCCTTAATTTTTAGAAAGTGCATTGCCATAAAAGCCACTGTTTCTTTATCTTTCATCTCAGCCCAGAGATTTTCCATCTGTTGGTGTTCAGTACCACAGCAGGATGATCAAGGAACATGTAAAAATACCTCATAAAGTAGTAGCATTCACGACTTTCCTATTTTAAAAATTACCTTTTGCCTCATTATATCTTAATAAGATCCAATAGGCCCTTGGAATTAGCAAGCTTAAAGTTTATCACTTTGATTTTTTTAGCAAATGGAAGCGTGATTTTTCCAGGGCCCCAGTTGCTTTGGACTTACCTATGGGCTGAGAGAGTGCAGAGCAAAGCACTTAGCAGCTCCTCGACATCAGCGGTTCAACGCAGCTTTGCTGTTCCCCGCCTTCCATCTTGTTTACAGTGATGTTCCTAAAGAAATAGTCTTTTTTAATTCTTCAAGGAAAGTGGGCACCAAATGAGAGAGCACCCTTCAGTGGAAGTTGAAAAAGAAGCTACCTTGCTTAAGAATATGCATAAGAAACATGCATAAGACAGTAGTTCTTATTGTCTCTCAGTAGATTCTGGAGAAAGCTGGGGACCTGGCCAGACATTTCTAATTCACAAAATGAGAGCTTCTCACAATTCTCAGGAGCATCTCCTCACAATCTCTATGACTCTCCTATATCCTGTATGGAACCTCTTAACAAATTGTTAAGTTCTATATAAATGTTAATGATCATCATTGTCAGCCTAAATTATTTCACAGACATCCCGCTTTTCTAGTAAGTTGGAAGGAAACTGAAATCAATAGACTCGTCGTCGTGAGAAGGAACTTGAAAAATTCTGCTGGTCTGTAGAGGGACAGCTCAGCAGAAAAGGCCACAGTTCCCATTCACAGAACCTCATGGAAGGGCAGAAGAGGGGATTAGCCAAGATTTAAGCCACTCCCTCAAGTATGCCATTAGGAAGTAAATGCAACACTCATCCGTGGGAGGAGAAATAATGCATATTAGAAACCAGCTTTTGCCCAGAAAAAGGTGAAAACACTTGGGAAATTTGAGCCCCCACTGCCCCAGTTTTAAATACTCGTAAGGCATCCCTCTGGGTTGATAAGATCTCTGATAAAGCCGTGAACCGACTATGCCCCAGGCCCACAGCTCCCCAACAGTTCTGGGGCCCAGGAACAGAAGGAGTACCAGGAGGTAGGTCTCTTAAAGGCCAGCCTTTTTGAGGGAAGGACCTCGGGTATGTGTGTCATGGGAACAGCTGGTTTTCTTGTCCCGGTGTCAGCTCAGAACAGGGTTATGTGATTGCTGATTCCTGTTCCAGTCTGTCCCCAAGAAACAATGACTTCCTTCATTTGTTTGTAGATCTCTACAGGCATTTGAGGGAATCATAAAGGCTGATTGTGAATTTAAAATGTTTCTAAATAGATTACATAAGTACATTGTCTTGAATATTACAATTAGGACTTAAAATCTCTACTGCCTGGTGATCACATAGCTTGTCCTCAAATTGACCTTATGTAGACAAATGGTGGATTTTCACATGGAAGTTATGGCACTCTTTGTGAAACAACATAAGATGTTAATTTATTTAATCCCATTATATGAACTAATCTCTTAGTGGCAGGAAGTATGGCTATATTATGTATATTCTGGGCTCCACATAACAAAAATTATCCAATTATAGAAAATAATTTTGGATGAAATGGGAGACTGGGATTGACATATATACACTAATATGTATAAAATAGATAACTAATGAGAACCTGCTGTACAGCACAGGGAACTCCACTTGGTTGTACAGTAGAAACTAACACAACATTGTAAAACAACAATACCCCAATAAGAAAAAAAGAAAATAATTTTAAGAAATCACTTTTCCAGTTTTTTCCGTTATGGTAGTCATTTGTTTTGTCATCTGCTAGCACATGTTAGCAGAAAAGTGAGAACAGGGGTGCCAGAAGTTTAAGAACATGTGTTGAAAAAAACAACTTTAAATTGAGCACATCCTAACAGTTAACATAATCTAATTTAAGCTACAAAACACTTCAGTCCAACTGGGCAGGATGTAGTTGTTTCAAAGGATAATTTTAGAACCACTGATGCATTTTAAATGTTAATTTAAACACATCGTATTTTATTTTTAAAAAAGGTTTTAGTGTCTGGCTTTAATACCATCTATTACATCAACTATGGATTTTTATTCAGTCTTAGTTCAGTTCCTCAGGCACTTATTGGCTGCCTGTTATATGGAGAGAACCCTGTCTAAGTGTATGAGCCTTTGTCCTGAAGAAGCTTATGATCTGAGGAGGAAACGTGGTCCAGTAGAGGACACACACATTGCAAGATGCGAGAAGCGGCAAATTGTGATAAATGCGCTAATGGAGTTATCAAGGCCTTAGAAACACAGGCAAGGAGAGGTTGATTCAGATACAAAATGGGGCAAACCTGGGAGAGCTTTCTTGAGGAGCTGGCACCTGAGCTGGAACTCGAAGAGCCAGTGGAGACAGAGTAGGAGAAGGAAACAGTGTGAGTGAGGACTTGGAGAGTGGACGTGGAGGAAGTTGAGGAGCTGGAGGTAACCTGGTGCACCTGGAGTCCAGGATGATTAGAGGATGCAGCAGGGCATGCAGTCAGAAAGATGGGGAAGAGCTACATTTTACAGTCTTGATAATACCGAACTAAGGAGCCTAGATTTGATTTTGTGCACACTAGGGAGCCTTGGCGGGTGTTTGAGCAGGGCAGTGGCCTGATCAGATCAGTTTGGGAGTAAGTTGAAAGATGGGTTGAAGGTAGAGAGGAAATTAGAGACCATTCTTGAGTGATATGGATACCATCTTTCCCATTAAAAATCCCACTAAGTAGCTATCTTGTGATTTGAGGTATTTGATACAGCAATTCATTTGTTTAAATGTTAATGGTTAATTATGCCTCTGGCAAACTGACTACTCCTCTTATCTGATATTTTTACCAATGGCCAAGCAAAAAGTTTATAAAGGGTAGTAATGATAAGGCATGAACTTCCTTTTTTTTTTTTTTTTTTTGGCAAGAATAACATCTGAGTCAGTACCCTAGATATTCTCCTAATTTAAGGAGATGTTCTCTTAGCCAAGGAAAAGAACCACCCAGATTGACATTTTAGAAACAGATCCAGGAAATGCATCTATCAGCAGATGAAAACAAATCAAGGTGAAGCAGGACTGTTAGGTAAGACTCAGTCACTAGGTTAGGACCGAACCCGGTTACCTGGGTTCACAATCCAGCTCTGCCACTTACAGGCTGTGTAACTTTAGGCTTATTACTTAACCAATCTGTGCCTCAGTTCTTTCACTTGTAAAATAGGGATAATAATGGTACTTGTCTCAGGGGTTGTTAAGAGGATTAAATGAACTGATACACGTAAAGTGCTCCGAATAGTACCTGGCACGTAGTTAGAGCTCAATAAATGTTAACTATTATTCAGTGGTTGGGCAGTCAGTTAACTAACTGCCTATGACACATCATAGTTTACACAGCGTTTTCACACATCCACGAGGTCATTTGAGTTCCGCGATTACCTTATGGATATTGGTTGTCCTAGTTACCGCTGCTGCTAACAAGCCATCCCAAAACTTGGAAGCATAAAACAACAACCATTTTATTATGCGCACAGATTCCTGAGTCAGGAATTCAGACAAGGTACAGTGGGAGTTGCTTATCTCTGCTTCTGTGTGACTGTGCCCCCAGCTGGAGACGTCTTGGATGGCTGGGGAGGACACCAGCGGCGGGGCTGGATCCGCTGCCAAGATGGCTTCTTCTCTAACCTGTCTAGCACTTTGGTGGGATGGCGGAAAGGCCAGGCTCAGCTGGGACTGTCACCTGAGCACCTACATGTGACCTCTGCACCATGGTGGCCTCACGATAGTTGTCAGACTTCTTAGAGTGTTTCTACAGCAGAAGATACATGCCTTTTATGACGCAGCCTCAGAAGCCTCATAGCAGACACTTCCCTGTTCTCTGTTGGTTGAAGCAGTCACAAGCCTGCCCAGACTCAAGGGAAGGGATTAGACCACACCCCTCAGTGGGAGGCATATCAAAGAATTTGGGGGCTGTGTTTGAAAATCACCATACTGGTATTATCCCCTAATTCTAGATGAGAAGATTGAGGCTCAGTACAGGTTTAATGATTTATCCAGGATCAGTTGCACTGATAGTCACTGGGATAGTAAGGGGTGGGGGCAGGGAAGTTTGCTGGAGGAAAAAGGCTTCTAACCTAATTCTTCTGACTCCAAATTCTTGTTCTCTCAGTTAGATTATTCATCGTCCTTCAGCTTAGATATACTTGGTAACATAGGAAAGTTACAGAAAAAAACATTTAAATGACATTATGTATATTAGGTAACTTTCTTAAGAAGAGACAGTGATGTAAAAGTATAAAGTTTGCATTTATAAGAACTTGTACACAAACTTCATGTTTTAAAGAGGTCCTGGGATGGGTTGAGTCCCAAGACTGGTTCAGAGGTCAACTTAGTATAATTTTCTCACAAGGAAAGTTCTCTGAAAATGTCCCAGATGCTTAACTGTGACTTCCTTCATCTCTAGGAAAGTCTCACCTGGCTATTGTCCAGCGGGTGAATAATGAGGGAGAAGGGGACCCCTTCTATGAGGTGATGGGCATTGTCACACTGGAGGACATCATAGAGGAGATCATCAAGTCGGAGATCCTGGATGAAACTGACCTCTACAGTAAGTGCACAGGCTTGGCTCTTGTCCAAGGCCATCATATTTTTCTCTGAGATTCTCAGAGCTGGCTTAGTTGGGTGAACAGTGTAAAAGGGGGTCAGGACAAGCCCCAGGCATTGCTGTGTGTCAGCCCCCTCCTGCCAGGAGCTGGCACGGCAAGATGCCCTGACTTGAACCATCCCTGAGTCACTGAGAGTGTGCTAGCTAAATGTTTATCCAGAGGGAACCTTCAGGAACACAGCCAAGACTATGAAAAGGAGACCTCCTGGCCTTTGGATGGAAAAGGAACCAAAGGAAATAAAATGCACCTCGGATGACCCCTCTGCCCTTGTTTCTGTCCCCTGTGCTGTTCCTGGTTTGTCTCTTCGTCCACCTAGACACAGACCCCAGCACCCCCTGGGGTTCCACTCAGGATCCACTCATTCAAAACATCCGAGTGCCGTAGAGACTCATGAGATTGCCCACCGCAACTTAAGCTAAACCTGAAGTCGCCCTTTTAGTCACTCTTGTCCCTTGTGCGTTTTCAGCCCTGCCGCCTGGTTTCTCCCTCTCCCCCCTTCCCACCCCTGGCTCTGGTCCCTGCTCCCTCCTTTCTGGCCTCCTCCCCTCCTCCCCACTCCCCCTCAGGAACAACACGGACTCCTTCTTGCAGATAGTGACTGCTTTCGGTTGCTGAGCCTTATCACAGCTTTGCTTGCAAACATTACAAAGGCCTGCTTTCCTCAGGGGTGGGAGTGTTATCTAAATCCATGGGAGTCCCTAGGCCAGGAAGTGTTTCCTTCTCCGGAATGAATATCATCACCTGGGACAGCAGTCCCTTTTCCTCCCCTCAGATAACCGATTCCAGACCCCTATCCTTAGTTTGCTAGAGGCAGCTGTTCAGAGACTAGCTCCCTGTAGAAAAGGTTTTGAGACTCTAAAGCAATGAGTGGTGCAGAAAGAGTGCTTCGCTTTGGGGTGAGAGGAGATCAGACCTAAAAGGTGGGTCAGGCCTTAACGAAACATAGCAGGAGTGTCCCAGTGTCTGCTATTGCTGTGGAGCCCTGGCCGGGCTCATCTTCTTGAGTTAGGGGTTAATTTCTCCCTCCCCCATTCCTTTCTCCCTTCTCCACCTCTGCCCATGGCTCCTGATTTAGAATTCCCAAGTGTCTCAATAGATACAGTGGTGAAAACATTCACACTAAAGTGTTAGTGGCTGAGAGTAGTGACAGGGGTCTAAATGAGTAAGCTCTTCCTAGGGCCTTTGTTTGAATGACCTAATACTCCGAATGCTCACTAATAAAATAGAAGGAGTGAAGAGGGAGATCAGAAGACTGATTCTCCAATGATGAACTGTTCGGTGGCATTCTGATGGAGGAGGGAGAGGGGATATTTAGACAAACGTGTCATGCAAATCGGAAGGTTACTCACTAGTAACACAAAAGAACTGGTCTGATACATATATTTGCTGCTGTCTTGCCTAACCATCCTCTCTCTAAAGGAGAGGGTTTTCCCACTCTTATAAATAAGCTTCTGGCATGAATCCTTAAGAGCTTTGAGAGGGCCAAGGAGCCAGGAATACTGTGTTGCTTCTGCCCGGACCCTGACCCCCAGGGCAGCTGGGCCTGGATCTCACCACTGTGGCAGCCAGACACAAGGAGTGTTAAAGCCAGGGCCCAGAGTCCAAGGCAGGCCCACAAGAGAGCAGTGCGGTGGAAGGCACTTTCTCCCTTCTAGAAGGGAACCCAGTCGTGTGGTGGAGTGAGCTCCAAAGGGAGGGGGAGAGTCCAAAGGAACGCCTGTCCCTGGAGTTCATTCCCTTTCATTTCCACTGTGTCCTCTCAGGCTGCACTGAAAGTTCCCTGCAGCCCTGTTTTTCTCTAGACCAACTTTGGAGAAAACCCAAATCTGTTTCTCTGCTCCCCTTAGCACAGGTTAAGATAGGCTAAAGTTTCAAAATTTTACTCAATACTAAGGGAAAGCAAAAGAGACATGACCAAAGAAAACATTCCCCTTACCCCCTAAACATGTTTTTTGAGACAAACTTTTAAAAAGCAGGAAGAAAAATTAAACTGGAAAAAGCAGAGATTTTCTCAATCAATAATCACAATAGTCCTGCCTGAGGCCACCACCCAGACACCACACCTTTGTGGATTACAGAGCTATTTCCATTTTTTCTCCTTCTTTCCTTTATTTCCCCCAATTCTCTCCCCATGGAGGGGCCAGGGTTGAAGCAAGAGAATTGTGAGTGGGAAGAGGGGGTGACTGCCCTCCTCCCTTGGGTGGCATGCCTCAGGTACCACTCAGAGTGTGGTTTAAATCAGTAGGAAGAGACCAGGTGAGCTCAGCTCTGGGGACAGGAGAAAGGCAGAGGCAGAAACCCCCTGGGCCCTGCCAAAGTCCTTGATGCTAAGAGTGCAAGTTCCTCGTGTTTGAATGCCTTTTTGTAAACATTTTTGTAAGCATTTCACAATAGGTTCTGATCGGAGTCTCATAATAAGAGACTCCTGAGATGAGCAGAAAAACTATGATTAATCACTAACCTTATTATATAGATTAAAACACACAAACACTCTGATGCTTAGGTTGCACAGCTCGTAAGCAGGGGGGCCAGCCCTAGAAGCCTGAACTTGGGAGCCCCAGGCTGGCCTTTCCCCTTTTCCACTGTTCACCACTTCAGTGCAAGTAACACTGAGACATGGCAGCGGCTCCCACCTTCTATCCCTTATCCACATCCTTCCAGTGTCTGGGAAAGAGATGTTGCGATGTCACCTACAGTTGACACTTTCCAGAAATCCCCCATGGTCCCAAAGGAACTATCTGTCTCAGGTGACTATGGTGAAACCTCCAAAAACCATTAGCGATTCTGAGATAGCTGCAATCTGTCCCCTGTCCCGACAGCCGACAATCGGAAAAAGCAGAGGGTCCCACACAGGGAGAGGAAGCGGCACGACTTCTCCTTGTTTAAGCTTTCTGACTCGGAGATGAGGGTGAAGATCTCTCCACAGCTTCTGCTGGCCACGCACCGCTTCATGGCCACAGGTATGATGACTCTGCCCGCCCGCATCTCCACCCCAGGCAGGCGAGGCAGCTCTGGAGGGTGGGACCCAGGCACCAATCACTTTTAATACCTTACAACCTAATTCCAATTCTGGGACTGAGAACCACTGTTCCAGGAGAGGAGGTTATCTTAGGTGGGGCGACAGGACTCCACATACTGTCATTTTCAGCCTCAGGCCTGATCTTCTAGGTGCGGAAGTGAGCATAATGCAACTCTGCTTTTCTCTCTTCTACTCGAGAAAAGGGCTGAGGAATTCACCGCTGCACTTTCCCTTCCTCCACCTGCTTCAAGGCAGGAGTTGGTGGGCCCCAGAGGGTTCATCAGGGAGGGACAGGCGATGTCCTGTGCAGCCACAAAGGCCCTGGGACCCAGACCCTCCAGGGGCCATGTAGGCCTGTGAGCTACGAGTTCTTCAAATACAGATGTGGATTGTGAATACTGGAATCTTTAGGAAGAAAAAAAAGAGAGGATCCAAAGATAAACTTCTTCTTGTGAAGAAAGTAAAGTTTGTCTTTGAACCGTCTAACCTTCTCATCCATGCCTAATTAATGTGCTGAACTAGGATGATCACACACATTACTAAGTTCAATTTTTAATTAATCTAACATGTATTTATTGAGTATATAATGAGTGCTAGTACTATTCCAGTTACTAAAAAGTAGAAAATTTTAAATTGGAGCTTCTTAGAGAGTTACAGATGTAGAAAATAAACTTATGATTACCAGGGGGTAAGGGTGGGGAGGGATAAATTGGAAGATTGGGATTGACACATACACACTACTATATATGAAATAGATAGCTAATAAGGACCTACTGAATAGCACAGGGAACTCTACTCAATACTTTGTAATGGCCTATATGGGAAAAGAATCCAAAAAAGGGTGGATATATGTATATGTATAACAGATTCGCTTTGCTGTACTGCAGAAACTAACACAACATTGTAAATCAATATACTCCAATAAAAATTTTTTTAAAAGTTCAGGTCATAAAGAAAATAAATAAATAAATAAATAAATAAATAAACAAATACATCAATAAATTGGAGCTTCTTTAGGGTTTTCAACATGTTATCTAGTTCTAAATACAGATTTCTTTTAATTACTGGCTGTCTGATTTCCTAGAAAAAAACAGCTGTATCTGTTAATATAATGATATACCATAATAGTATAGTATAACATAACAATCTAATATAATAATATCTATTAATATGTAAATATTATACAGTGATGCTTCTTATTACTGAGAACTTCCCATTTAAATAATTAACTGTTCCTGTTAACTTGAAATTTCATTTCATTCAACAGATACGCGTCATATAAATAAGTCATATTAAATTCTCTGTATTTCATTTGATTGTAGCATTAAAACTTTTTTAGCCATGTTTACATGGCTTACTTATCCATGTCCAACTCAGTAGTTGTGGCACGTGGGCTCAGTAGTTGTCGCACACGGGCTGTAGAGCACAGGCTCAGTAGTTGTGGTGCACGGGCTTAGTTGCTCACGGCATGTGGTATCTTCCCAGACCAGGGCTCGAACCCATGTCCCCTGCGTTGGCAGGCGGATTCTTAGCCGCTGCACCGCCAGGGAAGTCCCTCTTGTTGCTTTTTGAACAACTTTATTGAGGTATAATTGACATACAAAAGAAACGGTACATATTTAATGTATACAACTTGATGAGCTTAGAGATAAGCATACACCCATGAAACCATCATCGTAATCTATGCCATAAACGTATCCATCACTTCCAAGAGTTTCCTCCCACCCTCTTTATTTGTTATTATTATTTTTGCGTGTGTGTGTTAACATAATAAGATCTACCGTCTTAGCAAATTTTTAACTATACAGGATAGTATTGCTCTTAGGCTCTATAGGCTGTGCAGTAGATCTCTGGGATTTATTCATCTGGCATAACTGGAACTCTGTACCCTTTGACTAATACCTCCCCATTACCTCCTTCCCCCAGCCCATTCTACTCTCTGCTTCTATGAATTTTACTATTTTAGATTCATCATATAAATGGTATCGTGCAGTATTTGTCCTCTGTGCCTGGCTTATGTCACTTACGATAACATCCTCCAGGTTCCTCCATGTTGTCACAAATGGCAGGATTTTCTTCTTTTTTAAGTTTATGTGCAGCTTTAAATAAAATCAAGGAGGAAAATAATAACAAAACTGACATTGCCAAAATGGTGACCTGTTTCTCCTGAGGTGCCAGTGTAGGGACGCACATTCCCAGAGGGCCTGAGACACACACGTGGGCTTAAGACCCCCACCCACCCAAGGGAATTGCAGGAATCCTGCTAGCTTGGTACCCGGGAGCATGAATGGCCCTGGCTGTGCCCACCCTGACTCCTCCCAGCTGCCAATTCCTCCTGCCTCCCGGTCTCCCCTAGAAGTGGAGCCGTTTAAGTCTCTGTACCTCTCGGAGAAGATCCTGCTCCGGCTCCTGAAACATCCCAACGTGATCCAGGAGCTGAAGTGTGATGAGAAGAACAAGAAGGCCCCGGAACACTACCTGTACCAGCGCAACCGCCCTGTGGACTACTTTGTGCTACTTCTGCAGGTGAGTGGGAAAGCCACGGACCCCCCAAGGGCAAGACAGGACCTCTCTAGACTGGAGAGGAATGGCCATGCCTCCTCTGTGCCAGGTTCCAAGGCTCGGCTGGCTGCCCTGGGAGCAAGGCCAGTTGGTGTGGGTGTTTGTCCGCGACGCTCAGAGGGGACAGGTGTGGACTGGCTGGCATCCTGGAGTGGTGGGATCTTGATGGCATTTAATACGACACCAGCGATGTTTGTGGTGGAATGCAGTGGGTACCTCCCAGCAGAGGGGTTCTGCCGCTGAACTTCCAAACCTGCTGCCCTGCAGAATCCCTAACACCTCCTTGTCTCTGCTTGGCCATGCCCGGGAATGCAACTGTGCACTGCCTCCCAAACTTCAGACACTTCTGGTTTCAGGCCCTTCTCTCTGTTGAGCTGAAATCTCACCATCTCTGATTTCCACCCACTGGTCCTTGCTCTGCTCTCTGGAAGCGCACAGAACACATCTGCTCTCTCTACCACACTTCAGCCTTTGCAGTCCCTTAATCTTCTCCTCCTTAAGAAGACTGGGAAGGGAATAAACGAGCAAATGAAAGAGGGGCAGCATCTTCCCGGTACTCACAGGAGTACAGTCACCCTTTGCCCTGGGTGCCTGGAAAGGCCTGTAAGTGTCAGGCATGGTTCCAGCACTAGGTAGTGCTGGTGTCCTGGCCTGGCTCCACCATTAGCTCTGTCCCTATTCCCTGTCTCTTTCCAAGAGAATCTGGTGAACCCTAAATACAGTGATTGTCTTAAAATCTTCATTAAACTCACATTGACTTAGAAAGGGCCTCTCTGTTACAGTCCCGCTGCAGCCTGTCTGCTCGGACTCGGTAGTGTGCCTCACGCCCATCCTTCCAGATAGCCTCAATAAAATGCCCTCTCTTCTCCAGAAATGGAGTTGCATTCTTTGCTGTTGGAAATGGAGAAGCATCCTGTTACATCGTTTATATAACTCAAGGAACACATAGAGTCTTATGCCTAATATAAACTTAACCATTTTCAAATAAATCTTGGAGGCGTAAAATGTAGTGGCAAGAGTATAGGTTCAGAAATTGGAAAGATCTAGCTTTAAAGTCTAACTAACCTTGACCAAGTTATTTAACCTCTCTGAGCCTCAGAATTGATTCATCTATAAACTGGGGATAAAAATAGTACAGGCTTCATAGGGTGTGGGCGGATCCATGCAGTGGATTTCAAGCCCATAGGCGCACACTATATGCACAAGCTTCTCACAGAATCAGGCTTTATTTCAGCCAGACTTAGAGGTGGTCTAGTCTCAGACTACACCAGTGGGGCAGTTTACGGGGTTCTGGGCTAGCTGGTGCCTGGACCCGCCTCATGGAAGAGCCATTACAGTCAGCAAGGAAAGCTTCGATGTACGTGACTGGATGCTGCTTTATGAACTAAGCAAGTGATTTACCGCCAAGGCCTTCTGAAGTTGGAGTTGCTGTTTCTGAAACATATCCAGACAGAATTCACATTTCCCTGTGATAAGATTTTAAGTCCACTTATTATCCAAGCAGAAGTGCTTAGGGTCGTAGTCACTAGTAGATCTGGAAGTGCTTGTCCACACCCTTAGTACACTTCCTTCTTTCTCCAGGGTAAAGTGGAGGTGGAGGTTGGTAAGGAAGGCCTTCGCTTCGAGAACGGAGCCTTCACCTACTATGGTGTCCCAGCCATCATGACCACTGCTTGCTCAGGTATTCCAGTTTCCAAGCCATAGTTTATTGGGGAAGCAGTGGGACAGTGGAGAAAATGCATCTGGGTTCAAGTTGTGACTCCCGTTATGGACCCTGGACAAGACCTTTTACCTTCCCAGGCTTTAGATGTGGAAGTACATGGTAGACTGTAACATTACCCAGTGTTAGGGATGGATAGTGGTAATTTTCAATATGAAAAGACAAGTTTATTTTACTTTTTACACTTCCACCTGATTGCCCTGTTTTTACAGGGTTGATTGGTGCTGTGGGTGGGGTGGAAGAGGGAGAATTCCTTTAAGAAGGTGTGTTTTCTGAATTGCCTCTGAAACACACTGCATCCTTCTGTCCTTAGATAACGATGTGCGGAAGGTTGGAAGTCTGGCTGGATCCTCTGTCCTTCGTATGTATCTCTCAAACCCCTCCCTCATCCTCCCTGCTGTGGTCCTGCCTCAGCCCACTCTGGGGACCTGGACCGAGCACCCTCAGCCTGGGCTAGGGCTAACACAAATGCTGGCAGCCTCTTTGTATGCTCTGCCAGGAACACTGCTTTCTGCCAGGTACCCACGGACCACAGGGGGCTTAGTTTCTGCGTGTCTGGAATGTTTTCTGCTGCTTCTCTGCTCACATGCAAATGACGAATGACGGGGGAGGGAGGTTGTGCGGGGAGGCACCATTTATTGTCACCTGCCAGGGAATGCAGGCAGGTGGTTTGTGTGCTCTGGTGGAGGTTCAGCCTTTCCTTTGCTGCTGTGATAATTCACCCACTGTCCTTTACTTGCAAACCCTAATACGCTATTATTGTGTCTGTGGCAGTTAGTAAGAAGTGACTGCAAGATCTTAGGATGTAAGTCCCAGGCTGGTGCGTATGTTGCTTACCTGCTTCTCTTTCCTCGTTTACCACATCTCAGCTGGTGGAGAAGTGTCTGCAGCTGGCCGTGCATGCTGGTGGGGGCTGGCACGGGGCTGCTGGCGGCTGTCTTCTGCGCCTTCTGTGCTCTACCTTCTCTCTGTTTCCTGCAAGTTATTGCACTTGTGCTTAGAGGGCATGGCATTTATTGTGATATAAGTGTGATCCAGAAAGCATTATTTCTCTAGATTTCTCTTTGATTCTCCGGTCTGAATTTTGCATTGCTTTCAGCTCTTAGTGTTTATGGTGGCCATTTTAATGCCAAAGGGGTGTTTTTTCTCATCATAAAAAAGATTTTACATAGTGCTTTATATTGGGATTTATCAGAGGGACCCAAAGCTTGATATCACAATCTCTGGCACATGAAAAGTAGATACTATTTTAACACAGAGAAACTAAAGAAATGACTTGCTCCAAATCACCCAGCAGGTTGGTGATTTACCTAGATGCATTCCGGTGTCCTGACTAGTTCACACAGCACAATGAAATAGAGATTTGAGATCCATCATGTTCCAGAATGTAATTTCTATGTGGAAATATTGGAACAATTTGCAGTGTAACTTCACATCCTAGCCCAGCAGATGTCTGAAATGAAATTGAAGTAGCTGCCCACACCCAAGGGGTGGTCCAACATGAGTTGAAGGAGAGCTGTAAAATAAAAACTCCTGGTACATTATTATACTTATATAAACCAACAAATCTCAATTAAGGTTGATGAAGGAAGCGTCAGTTCTCAGAACAAGAAGTCTAGATGGGAGAGGGATGGTCTACAGGACCCGGTAAACCTTGGTTCTCTAAAGGAGATTTCCACCATCCATCCCATTGGGGATTGCTCATGGTAGAGTAACTCCTGGGATATGAAATGTTACCTAGACATGTTGGCCCTATTCTGGCTCTTCCACAAGACCAAAAGAGGTGGGAACTCTAGGGGAAAAGAGCTACCTAAAGCTCCCAAGCCCATCTGATTTAGATGACTTTCTTTCTTTTAAAAAAAGTATTTTAAGTAGTAGGAAGATGTTATCTGGTTTCCTCCTTTCCTTCCTTCCTGCCTCTAGTTCTTTCTATCAAAATCCTTCCATTTTATACGTGAGACACAGTAAACTTGCAACACTAATCTCTCCTTCAAAACTGGTTAACTAAAAAGAAATATTAACCTCTCTTTCCCTCCCCACATTTCTGAGCATCTTTATCAATCTTCAGGAGGAAAAAGAAATTAAATTAGCCTGTAGGGGTATGGAGACATTTTCCATCCTCCCCCCCAAGCCCTCCTTACCTAATACAGCGAAGTGTGAAGAACTCCAAAGACCACCACCACCACCCCCTGCCCCCCCTTGTTCCAGGTCCACTCTCAGCCCAGGTCCAGCCACCCAGCATCTTTCACTGGCCAAGGACCTCACCTGTAGGTTGAGGAAGAGCTTAAGCTGAGACACAAGGCAGTAAACTCTTGTAGGGTCTCAGTCTACCAAACTACCCCTGTCCTTGATGCCAGCCTAGAGCTTTGTCAGCCTTGAGGGTAATAAAGGAGACAATGAGTTTGCCAGAACACTAGCCCTGTGACCAATGCCTCAAAGTTGAACTCGAGGTTACAAGTAAGTCCCTCTGGTTTTCCTGTGCAGGGCAAAGGGAACACACTCAGCACTGTCTCCTTTGTCTTGGTTCTGATTGCCAGGGAACCCAGGAGGACTGTGGTGAGCCTGGCACTCTGGAGGAACGGGGCCTGAGCTCAGCGTGACCAGAACAGATGCCCACAGGGGTGTGCAATTGGAGAGAGAACAAGTCTCCTATCTGCTTGGCTGGGTATACATTTAATTTGTGGCCCAGAAGTGCTAGGATTCTTCTTGAGACAATGGGGTTTCTTATTCCAGTGTGTCTTGTGACACTAGGGGCCTGTTAAAATATTCTTTGACAAAGAATATGATGATTTGACAAAGCAAATGATTATCAGGTAGGTATAAGGCTTTCCCCTCCCCACTCCTTTGTACTATTGGATAATTTCAGGCAAGTCCTCGGGCTCAGCAGCTAAGACTATGGAAGCCACCTATTTCAGTGTGCTGTCACCTGCACTCTGACTTCATTTAGCTCCTTGGAAGGGACTCTGGGAATGACCAGATAAGAGAGATGAAAACAGATTCCCATGCAGAGACACTCCTTGATCAGGGTCAGGATCGGGAAAGGACTGGAGTATTGCTACACACTCCACCCCACCCAGGCCCCAGTGATAGCCAGCACCATTTCAGACTCTGTGGGGAAAGAGAGAGAAGGAACAGGGGATAGGAAGAGAGGTTCTTTGGAGCACTTGTACTTGCAAAGAAATGACTGATTTAGTGTATCAAGTTGATTTACATTAAGATTGCTAGAAATGCTGCCCTTCCTGTGTCCCAAGGCTCTAGCCACGCACAGTTCCTCCCCAGCACTATGACCACAGAGGGAGCTCCTAGGAGTCCGAGGCAGGAGACAGCTTCCTCGAGGATGCCCCTAGCAGGAGCAGGCGCTTGCTTTCAGCCCTCCCACAGGTGAGCTGGAGACCTGAGGCAGCTGGGAGAGCCCGGCAGGAATGCAGTGCTGAGCTCCCAGCACATTTGCTGGCTCCAAAAGGCGCCTCAGACAGAACACTGCCCACACACACTCCCTGCTGGGGCACTGCCTGTTCTTGTCATTGGCGGGTCTGATCCCCTCAGAAATTATTGTGCATCTTTTTGGAAGACCTTCAGCAAAGTCTATTTTATTTTCTTCTTTCTGGAGAGTGACTTTGTGAGAAGATGCAATTTCCATGTTTCCAGAGGCAAGATTCACTTTGGCAGAGAAATGTGATGTTGTGAAGATCCGGGAACAGACTGTCTCACACGCTTTGCTCTTTGTCTCTCTCCTTTTATGTTTATCTTCCCTTACGCAACTCACAAATCCTTGACTCTTTAGTGCCCGTCTCTGTGTCTCGTACCTTCGCCTTCAGCAGAGGGGACTCTCTGGCAGGCTCCCCAGGTAAACATGCATGGGGTCTCGGTCTCCATAGATCCATGGGGTTTGCAAGAGGCCTTTGGTCTCTGTCACTGTCCCACATGAAAACTAGTCTCTCCCAGGCTAAGGCATAGCACGTTGCACGGCTAACACTCACTTGTACTCACTGACCAGGCATTGCTGGTTCAATGGTGTCACTTGTGAACTTGGCCCCGAAGGATACATCTGTGTACGTAGATGGAGAAATGGTGGGGTGAGGGATGGTGTGAATTTTTCCTTATCATTTGTCTGACTGCAGAATGGAGGGATAAGGGGTGCAGCAGAAGAAAAATAGGAAGAAACAATGAAAGACTATGCTTTATTCCTATTTTTCCTCCATCTTTTCTTCTATGTGGTCTCTGCCTTTAGCTAACCCACTAACCCCTCATCTTTCTAGTAATATTACCATGTAGTGACCATATTCTCTCTAGCTCTGCTCATACAAAGGATGCTATATGTAAAAATTTCAAAACAACTTTTCATCAGGCTTAACCTCTCTTGTTAATTAAAGTTACTGGATTTTTTTTTAATCAGGTAAAGTAGCTCCTCACAGAGCCACACAGTAACTCAAGGATTGAGTAGAATGTAATAAATCTGAACAATCAGTTAAGTGTTTATATTGTTTTCATCCCTAGACGTTGATCTCTTAGGGTCATGGAGCAAGTAATGACCAAACTAAGAATTTGTTTGTTAAGTTACCTTGAAGTTAAAGCACAGCCCAATTTCCCATACCCTCTACATCTGTCTCCCTTATCCCAATGCTTTGGCGATGATTCTGAGGCCCCACCATAGCCTCAGGCATCAAGAATCCAATTATGTTTCACTGTCTGTATAGTAGACCCTCAACATTCAAAAGGGTCTGTTCTGAGACCTCAAACCCCCAAATCTGCAACTTCAGAACTACTTATGTTGATTTCTACTTTCTCACAAATCACATTTTTCCATCAAAAACCATCTGGTTCCCATGTTTATCTGTACGAGACGACTTAATCACCTTCTCAAATTCCACCAAAGTTTTCTCTCTTACTTAGTGGAGATTTTCCACCAAGAAATAAATTTTTTTCTTGCTTTGTGAGAGCTCATGCCTTCATGATGACTACAGGAGTAGTGTCAATGGGAGATGCCAGTCTGGTACCCTCCCCAGCTAAGTGGTCACCCCCACATGCCCGTAAAATTAGAAATGACCACATCATGGACCTTCAAGATCCTTACCATGTGAGGAATCTTAGTGAATGAAGAATGTGCTATGAAGTTTCAGCAGAAAGGAAAGATGTACATTTTTAAAAGACTTTCAACGAAAAGGATCAAAGCATTAAAAAAAAAAAGAATGAAAGCATGAGAGCAGGAGTATATTTTTTTTTAATTAACCCTCAGTTAACCAGACAACCTAGTTAATTATAACTTCCTACTTAGAAGAAGGTTAGTTCTAGTTCATCACTATTTATTATGAAAATGAAGGTGACTCATTTCTGCTGTGCAGTCCCCCAGGAGGTATTGAGTCTTCCAATCCAACTCTGGCTGGTGCCATGTGCTCCTGAGAGCTCTTTTAACCTTCCCCCCCTTTTCCATGACTGTGTGTGTTCATCCCAATAGGAGGCAGGGGAGAGCAAGGCCAGCTTATTCCCACCCTTGGTTTAACTCTGCAGAGTGGAGCAGTGATGGGCACAGCAGGAGAAAATGAGAGTTGGGAACGTTCTGCTTCTCCTTCGGCTCTTTTCTTCCCACCTCTGTCTCATCTCTTTCTGTAGCCAACTGCCAAGCTTTCCTAGCGACCGGGTGACATCCCCAGGACCTATAATTTGGTATTTCCGAGTCGCTCTTGCTTCTGTTCCGTATCAGCAGAAGAAGCCTCCGTCATTGGATTTTTATGGAAAGCAGTTCTGGGCACACTCTGGTCCCATACTTGATTTATGATCCAGATACATTAATTTGCGTATATTATGTCTTACCCCCATCTTAGATAAACCCTGGAAGTTAGGAATTATTGCTGGGCAACAATAGGTAAGGAAACAGCTCTGAGAAATTAAGCCGTTGGGTCACTGTCAAAGGTGTAGTAAGAAGGTAGAGGGATGAGGACTGGCTTCCAAGTCTCTTAGGTCCTGTTCTAGGCCGGGACCTTGCTGCGCTTCTGAACGTGGGCGTGTTGTGCCCTCTAGAGGGCTGTGACTTGTTTGCATTTTGAAAACAGCTGTGCTAATGAACTAAGGTGCTCCCTCTGGGTTGAGGCCGCTGGTCCCTACACCAAATATCGCCACCATTACCCATAGGCAGTTTCCTTCTATTTGAGCCTTATTTGAAATAAGGAGAGCAGAGTGGTGTGTGGATTACCTCCAGAGTGTGGAGTAATTAGCCGGATTTGCAGGTGCTTTCATTTAAAAACGAAACTGCTGAGAGTACACGGCCCCACTGCAGATCTCCCCAGATTCATCCCTTTTTTCTTCTCCCAATGGTGGAGATGATTCCAAGTTCCCCATGACAGTCCTTCCACAAAAGCACAAAGGCAGGAGAGAGGTTGCAGGCAAGGGTCCTTTTTCAATGCCTGGTTGTCCATCTGTAATGTACTTTGAGATCAGTGAGGTTAGTTTTTTCCCAGAACATAAAGGGAGTACCTAAAAATAATCTTTTTACTTTGTGAAATGTGGTAAGTGGAAATATTCCTTTGGGTCGGCTCTTGCATAGTAAACATTTGGGAACCATTAAAGCTCCATGTAACGTGAGTGAGTTCATCTGGACTCCTAACTTGGGCTGATTTGCAGAGTTCACATTGTAGCTTTGACAGAGAGCTTTTGGCATTTGGTTGTCTGATGTTGAATATTACCCCAGAACGATGAATTTTAATAATCCTAGTTTGTAATCCTATAAGCCTATGTAATTAAATTCCCCCATCGAGTTTAGAGAACACAGATGCCCCGTGGCACAGTGACAATGACCGAAGTGAGCTGTTCCTCCCCATCCCTCACTGATGCTTTGAAAGATGTAAGCGAGCAGCTGCTGAGCCCTACCTCCTCTCAAATCCCCAGACTGAAAAGCGGAGTGCGATGTTCTTCTGTATCATGGGTCCTGCTCCTGTGATAGAGTTGCGAACGCTCTCCAGACACAGGTGTCATGAGTAAAGCGGAGCTGTGCATAGGTTTTCAGGGCCCCTGCCTATCAGTACACAATGAGGGGAGATTCCATCCAGTCCTAATTGCGTTGTAAAATCCTCTTCCTCCCCTTCTCCCACCCCGACCCAATTTTACCCCAGTGTCTTCTCCACCCAACCTCAGTAACTCCAACTTGCCATCCAGGACAGATATCTCTTGCAGACTGACCATGTGAAGTCTGCAGGAATGAGGTCTGCCACACTTCTCCACAGCACTTGGGGGTCTACAGCAGGAAACCCTGCCCTCCCCCAGGGTTGCCCTCCTGCCAGTCTCTCCAGGGCCAGCTTGAGGGTATGATGTAAGAGCAAGAGTGGGCAAGGAATATGTCGGAAGCTTGGCCTGGGCCCTGTTGAGGGGTCCTGTGGTCAGTTTCACGCTGATCTGTCGCCTCTTAGACCTCTTTGCACTGTGCTTGGGATTCTCCTTCTCTCTTCACTCCCCCAAGCTGTGCCTCTGTGCTCTTAGGAAATGCCAGGGAGAATTATACAACTTGAACTAGTTTGCCATGCTGCTGGGACACTCGTCTGTTACTGATTTCTTCTCTTTTTTTTATGAAGAGCATTTCCACTTCCCTTGCTCAGGAACCTCTGAGTGTATGTGCACAATTACCAAAATGCCGAGTCATCAGCATCCTACCTGTTGAGGAATGCAAGGCTCTGGGACACAAAAACATTGATCTTGCACAACACTCAGATGAGCTGGGACTTTCTTTGTCATGAAATGAGGATTCCTTTCTCATTTAAAAATTGCTTTTATATACCCGACCTTTGTAAGACAGTTGTATCTTCTGGTGTTGGGAATCCTTTGGGATTTTTTGAATAAAGCTTCAATAGCATTGTTTTTACTTTAAAAAAAAAAAAAAAAAAAAAAGACATGTTTTTCCTCCCAGCACAACAGTGATGTCGTTTGTGTTTGACATGTGGGTCCTTGTGAGTGACAGCAGGGTGACACGCTTGTGCTGGGTGCCAGTGAAGATGAGCGCTTTGGGGAGATCAGTGATGAAGCTGTTTCCTCTGTTTCCAACAGGGAGTAGAGGTGATTCAGGCAGAAGTTGTTTAGTAGATACAATAGGGTTGTGGTTCCCTATCAGCCTCCCTGACCCTATCTTGAATTATGACATAGGGATGAGGATGTAGAACAGCAGATGTGGGGTATGTGAAGCACATGACCCACCAGGCAAGGTGGAGGATTATCAAGGAGCAATGGTCATTCCTCAGGGTAACTGAAACCACAAACACCTGCTCACACTCTCTGTGTTCCAAACTGAGTTGAGGATAAAACCCACCGGATCAAGGTGTGATTTCCAGACTCTGGTCACATCAAAGAAGCTGCACTCCTGCAGGACTGCCTGCCCCCCTTTTCCACAACAAACAGCCCTGAGGAAACACCACCGACTTACTTAGTCAGTCACCACCTCAGAACAGCCACAGTGGGCCTAGGCAAGCCAGACCTCATCGGTTTGTTTTCAAGGGATCAGGACCAGACGTGAAATGGGTATTTTTCTGCCCAATGTTACTGCTATTTACAGTCACCTTGGTGCTTCACTCTGTTCTCCACGGCACCATCACTGTCCCTCTCGGTCCCTGGTCATTCTGGTGTCACCCAGCGGATAAGTAGGAGACCTGACTCCAGGACCCCCCGTTTCACATGCTCTTATTAAACAGACAGACAGAAGGTCTTGATGCTCCCTGCGGCCTCTTCCTCAAGTTACGGGGCCAAGGCCTGAGGCTTCTTTGTGCCCTTGGATTCTCACTGCACACTATTTAATGCTCCAGTGCATTTCTGGAGTGTTCTTCTACCCACCCCTCACTTCAAGAAGTCAGCTTCCCTAAAATGACTTAGGTTGCAGGGGGAAAGCCTTCTGATTCCAGGGTGATTGAGAGCCCTGAAACCTTTTTAAAACAAAATTTAGATTCTAAATAAAAACTCCTTCAGGGATTCTTAGGTGCTGATTTGTTCATTCTGTACTTTTTTATTGAGTGCCTACTCTGGGCCAGGCACTGTGCTAGGTACCAGATGTACAACAATGACCAGAAAAGACAAGGTCTTTGCCCTCATAGAATTTATCATTGAACTGAGTAGACATTACGAATAAATGCAAACATGTAATTAATTAAAACTTGTGAAAAGTGCTTTAAAGGGATGAACAGGGGACAGTGATAGAGGAAAATAGGGGTAATCTTCTTAGGGTGGCCAGACCAGGTCTTCAGAGAAGGCAGTGTTTCAGCTGAGACCTAATGACTGAGAAGTGAGAGCAGGGGTGGGAATGGTGCTAAAATGGGGGGAGGGGAGCAGGGGATATGGCATCTACTGAGGTGGGTATGCTTACATGGTTGAGGATCCCCAAGGTGGCCAGTGAGCTAGAGCAGAACAAGCAGGCGAGGAGAGGGAGCCCCAAGACGAGATCAGACAGGAAAGGAGGGCTCAAGTCATAGGGGGTTTAGAGGTCACAGCAAGGAGTATGGATTTTATTGAGATTCAACAGGAGGCTGATTTGTGTTTTTAAAATGTGCTTTTGACAGCTGAGGTGAGAACAGATTATGAGATTATAACTGGGGAGACCAGACTGTGGTCCAGGCGAGGGTGATGGTAACTGGGACTTGAGTGGAGACAGAGGTAGAGGCAGATGAGTTTATTATGTCGGGGAAGTGGAGACTTGATGTGGGGCTGACAGATTGGCAGGAGTCACGGGAGACTCCCAGGTTTCTGGTTTAAGTAACAGCATGTATGTGAATGACACTTACTGAGAAGGGGAAGACCGGAGGTGGAACCCTTAATTCTATAATCCGATCAAGGCAGTGATTATTCTGGCTCTAATAAGAAAATGATTCAACCTACTGTCATTTTAGTCTTTCCACTGCTACATGGTTTGCCAGACAACAATAACAGCCTGGCAGCTAAACAGATTGACAGACCTCCAGAAGTCACTCCAAATAGAAGCTAATCATTTTGATGGATGGCAGCATTATCTTAAGAGACAGAATTAAATTCCCAAGGTTCTTCCCTGAAAGAACCAAGGAGCAGAATCTCTGAGGAATCAGACTCTTCATTGGAGCCCCTGAACTAAATCTGTGTTAGGAGAGGCTGACAGCCTCCCATTTCTCTTTTTTTGGGAAGAAATGAAGAGTGGCGTCAGCTGGGAAGCAGAGGGGTGGGAGGGGCTTTGCGGTCTCTCATTCAGGGTTATTCTGTGGTGGAGATAATGCTAGGGTCACCTTAAGAACCTCTCTTCTCTTCTGTTTATCCTGGGAGGGTAGTTCACACGGTCCATTTTGAAACCAAGTGATGTGGTCTTAATTGAACTTTCCCAAGAAGTGGTTCTTGAAAATGGAAAAAGAAGCCAGCTCTTAACATTTAAGAGGCCTTTGACAGAAGGCCTGGAGGGTTATTCCAGCCTCCGGCCTTTGAGCCTAGAAAGAGCCCTGCCCTAGACCCACCCTTTAGGGGGCCCCACTTTGGCCCTCCTCAGCTCCACGCCTCTCTGTGGGGTGAGTAGTTCACAAAGCCAAAGGGATGTACCACCCAGAGCTGTGTTCTTCCTTCTAGACCACGTTTCAGGTATGGGAATCCTGAATTCCCCACCCAAACAGCTCTGGGAGACCGGGCCAGGAAGCCCTAGGGCAGAGCTGGTTCTCCCCCTACAGCCCATTTTCCAGCACAAAACTCTTCAGGAGCCTGATCCGGCCTGCTAGGTTTTTAAGAAGTTATATTTGTCAAAGACAAGGATAGAACATATTTTAACAGTTTATTGATGTGATTTAAATATCTATCCACATGGTTTATGGGCCTCCGCTTGTCCCCGGCCCTGCCAGTGTTGGGGCCTGCGTCATCCCCTCTGAAATGCCTCACCACGGTGAGGGCCACTTACCTGTGCTGTGACAGGCGGTTTTTAGGGCAAACCTAAGGCCTCAGCCTTTCTAAAGGAAGGTTTGTGAATGGAGTTTATATAAAAGAACTCACCCCAGTAGAGGGTCTCATGGTCTGGGGTAGCAACCCGCACTCACAGAAGGGTCCTCATCTCCTGCACGTACCCCAGAACCGAGAAGGGCAGCGGCCCACCCAGCTTCTCGCTGGTGTAGGCCGTGGGGAGCAGGAGGAGCCTGGGCTGACTGGAGCCGTGAGGCCTTCGGTATTTGCTCCTCGTGAATGGAACAGCCAGGCGTTTTCCTGGGCTCTGATGGGAGGGGAGAGGGCCCGGTCCGCCGCCCGGTGTTGCCATCACCTGAACGTACTGCGAGACCTAGGTAAACGACACCCCTTTCTCTCTCTCCCTCTTTCTGTGCCCCTCTCCTTCCTCCCCACCCCTCCCTCCTTGCCTTTTTCTCCCTCTCCTCTCTCTCACCCTCTGCAGTAAACCGGTCCCCTTCCCGCTGCAGCGGGTTGAACCGCTCCGAGTCTCCGAGCCGTGAGCGCAGCGACTTTGGGGGAAGCAACACCCAGCTGTGCAGTAGCAGCAACAACCTCTATACACCCGACTACTCAGTCCACATCCTCAGCGACGTGCAGTTTGTGAAGGTAGCTCCGCAGGGAGGGCTGTCCCCTCACTCCCAGCCAGCAGCATCCTGTTGCCCCTGTTTCAAGAGAATGCTGCGTGGCACTTGCTCCCTGGCTTTCTAAAGGCCCTGGTTTCGGTTAGCTTTATTCTGTTCATTATTTGTCACCGTTATTGTTCCTTTGTTCTTTGAACCATGATTGTTCGTTAAGATCTCCTGATCCCCATTTTTCATTGTGGAGAAACTGAGGCACGAAGCGATAGGGAATTAGCTTGCCCAAGACAAGCTGCCGGCAGAACTGTTTCCTTTGGATGCCCCGCCATTGGCACCAGGTTGATTTTGTTTATTCAAGATAAATTTGCAGGTGATTAATAAACCAAGGGTATAGAAGAAACCATGCTATGATTTTACATGTGGATAAGATTTTACATATTACGTAATATTTAAAGTCTAAAACACAATTCAGCCTGTATGTTAGCTGAAAATATTTTGTTGTTGAAAATATTATTATACCCCCTTGCTGTCACTGAGCTATTTGAAGAGAGCCGCTTTGCAAGTGCAGTAGAGAGAGGCAGCAGTGCTTGTCGCCTCGTAATTAAGGAGGAGAGCTGTTTCTTCATACCCCTCATTGAGATTGGTAGTGGACAGAAACATTCTAAGATTCCCTCCTTTCTCTTGCTTTGATAGGTTTTATTTTGTTTGTTTTGTTTGCTAGCATTCCACAAACCATTACACACTTGGCCTGAGATCAGAAGGGAACCCATTTACCCGAGTCCAACTAAACACCCAACGCACTCACTTGGTAACAGTCATCCCAGTTGCAGGCCGGGTGAGAGGTGTATGGAAATCACAAAGATGGGAGGACGTCCTTTCCTTCCGTTCAGAACACTGACCCTGATTATTTGAGGGTGGTGTGTGCTGGCTGGCTTTCTATGTTCCAGAACTCTGCAAACACCCTGAACTAAAACTCAAGAGCGCTGAGAAAAGTAACCGTGGAGAAGAGGGGTCACTCCTGGGGGGTGGGCTGGGACAATGACTGTTGGTGGGGTGCTGTGTGCCATGCACTTTAAGTCCTTGAACGAATTTCCCACTGAGTCCTACAGCCACCTTAACAGGTAGGTACTGTGTCATCCCCACTTTATAGACGACGTGGGAGCTTGAGGAGTATAAGGTCACGTGGCTGGGACGTGGCAGAGCCAAACTTCAGATTGAGTCTCTCTGTCTCCAGAGTCCAAGCCTTCGAGTCCTTGGGCTTTCGGGAGAGTTTAGTGAAATCGGAGCTGACAGAGCCCGGGAGAAGTGCTTTAGGCACTAACCCAACAACACGCACGGTGTGTATGACTGTGGACACTTAACTAGTCTATCGTGACAGTGAGAATGAACCTCAGAAAACCACAGCCCACGATTCTCCTCCCTCTTGCTTCCAGCCCTGAAGCCCTCTCATTGCAGACCTTCCTCAGAAGTGGAGGTAGGAAAAAATGGGAGAAGAGAAATTCTGCTATACTAACTCTTAGTGGTTTGTAGTACTGGGCACATGGTTTGTGGGAAAAGAAACTGAATGTCGCTATATGAGTCAGTGGTTCAACAGATATTTACTGACTACCTGCTCGTGCTTGGCACTGTATAGGCATCAGCGAGATACCATGGTGAACAAGACGGCAAGCTCCTACCTTTCTAGAGCTTCCATGCTCATAGGGGGAGAAAGATGATAAACAAGTAACTACATAAATAACCTAGGTAATTTAGGGGAGTGATGAAGGCTATGAAGGAAATAAACTGGATCATGGGATAAACAGTGATTGGGCAGAGTTGGCAAGGAGGCTGCTTTAGAAATGGTTATCAGAGCAGGCTGAGAGAGCAAGTCTCTTTTGTTGAGACCTGGAAGGGGATGTGGAGAGAATGTTCAAGATAGAAACAACAGAGGCAGGAAAGAGCTTGGTGGTCCGAGGAGGATCTTTGCTCTGGCGCATTATGCGCAAAGACGAGGCCGATGTGAGTTGGGAATGGAGCGCTGGCGGCAGTGTTGCCTGGAATCTTCAGGCCAGAGTATGGTGTCTGGATTCTGTTTTAAGTGCATTGGGAATTTTTGTTAAGTTTGTTTCTCAGGTCTTTCCATTTGTCTTAGTCTATTTGGGCTGCTATAACAATTACCATCAACTGGGTGGCTTAAAACACAAACATTTATTTCTCACAGTTCTGGAGGCTGGATCTCCAAGTTCAAGGTGCTGGCAGATCCAGGTGGTGTCTGGTCTAGTGAGAGCCCACTTCTTGGTTTGAAAATGGCTGTCTTCTCTTTGTATCCTCATATGGCGGGGAGGAGAGAAAGAGGAAGAAGGCCCTCTTCTTATAAGGACACTAATCCCATTCGTGAAGTCTCCCCCTCCTCATGACCTAATTACCCCCACCTCCTAATGCTATCACCTTGGGGGTTAGCATTTCAGCATATGAATTTTGGAGGGGACACAAACATTCAGTCCATAACACCATTTATATCTTAAGTTGAGAAAATCCATATGAGGCTTTGGGGAGAAAAGTGAATGAGATTTTGAGGAGTGGTGTATAATGAGCAACTGTGATGAGCCCAGGGTTTTTTGAAACACCTCTGGGAGTGCATAGATTGGAGAGCACTTTCAGGAGATGGATCTGGCAACTCCTCAAAGAGGAATGTGTTAGGATGAATACCTAACACTAAGATTGTAAGGATTTTCCTAAAACTTACAGTTGATCTCATATATCCACCCCTAAAACATAAGGAAAGAGAACATTCTATAAATAGCAAGGAGCATAAAAGGCAAGTCTCTTTCCTGACATGAGCCAGTGAGGTGTTGAGAACTCCCAATCTGAGGTCAATTCTCAGGTGCACGTGTCGTCCTTTTTCTCAGGCCAGAGGACCTTGCTGTGACTAGGGCAGCCGAGCATCACAGCACATGGTCCGTTTTTCTACCTAGATATTTTGAAATTGAGAAAACTACATGTCAAAAATAGAGGTTGAGGGGAGGACAGAAACAGTTAAAGCATAATTCAGAAACCTCTTTCAACTTTCAACTGGCTCTAGTCTCTTAAAAACTTCAGTTGCAATGGGTTGTTCTACAGAAGGGGACGTTGTGAGTTCAAGCTCTTGTTTAACACAAGGGTTTGATTTTCTCTTTTGTTTTTTAATGTAAGTTATCAATAAGATGATACAGTCAACTGACGCTGAGATTTTTTTCCTCCTGACTGAATGGACTTTTAGGGCCATGTTCAGGCTGCTCTTTTACTCACCTCCTCAAACCCACCTTTTTTTAACATGAAGAGAGTTTTTGAGGAAGCTCAAGGGGTGATTTCACTGGCCAAAGCCCCTGTGACTGTCTGCAAGGGCTTTTCCTGTCCAACAGACTAAGTTCTAGAACTGTTCATTAAGTCCAGGAGTAATTTGAGTTCAAGATAAAATTAGAAAGAAAGGTGTATCCAGCGAGTATCTGGGAAAGGTATTAAAGCCATGATTAATAGTAGTTAATAAGTTATGAAGGTACCAAAGAATCCTTATGAATTTTTAAAATGTATTCTGTAAGTATCATTTTTAAATTAAGAATATTTGGCAGATGTCATATAGACTGAATTGTGTAACCGTGGCCAAGATGCCCCATCACCACCTGGTGGCAGAATCTCTAAATTGCAGAATCGTGTTTTGAGGGATGAATAAACCACCTGAAAGTTGAAAATGTAAACAGAACATCATAAAATGATTGGAAACATCACAGTGGCTGAAAGGTTAACTTCTGGACACATTGACTGCTAAGTCAAAATGTCCCAAAGGCTACCCTTAACTCCTATTAGTTTCAAGATAAACAGGTCTCCATTTCCTATGTAATTTAGAGGATGCTTGAGTTCTTAACTGGCCAGAGTATAAGGCAACTTTAACTCAAGCTATTGTTAAGAAATGGTTGTAGCTACAGTAATGAAAAAAGAGTGAGAACATATTGTCTTTTGAACAGTGGTTAGATTCCCTCAATGCCAATCAGTAAGTATTTGTTGAGCATTAAGGCTGGTTCTAGGCACCATGACCAATACTCAAGAAATACAGTTGGGGAGAAGAAACGTAAGTCAAATGACAGTAAGCAATGCAGGGTAGTATCTAATTGATTACAAAATCATATGGCACTTTATTTTAAGCACTAATTTGGCTGGAGAATGTACTGGACCTTTAAGAATTAGGAAAGAATAAGAGGAGAGTGAAGGCCATGCCAAGAGCGAGGAGCAGGGAACACTGATAAATAGGGGTATGGAAGGCAAGTGAACATGGCGCATTCAAGGAATGTGAAAGAGGAGCTGAGCTGGACCAGTGGTTCTGACTGGCAAGCAGTGGGACACTATGGCCATGCAAGGCTGTTATTATCAAAACTGGGCAGAGCCGTTTAGTTGATCTACTGGACCGTCACTGACTGATACAGTAGCCAGTTGCCACATGTGACTGTTGAGCGCATGAAATGTGGCTCATCCAAATTGATGTTTGGTAAAATGTAAAATAATGGTTTGGCCAAAAAGTTCATTCGTTTAGTGAAAACGTTGTTCAATAAAGTTCTTCGTGATAATGAAAAATGTGTCTTTTAGTCGCACTTAAAACCAAACAAACTTTTTGGCCAACCCAATACATATTGAATTCCAAAGACTTGGTACAAAGATGAATGTAAGATTCCTTATTAATTATTTTATATTGGTGACATGTTGAAGTGAAGTTATTTTGGATACATTGGGTCAAATGAAATATATGTATTATTAAAATTAATTTCACATGTTTGTTTTTACCTTTTAAAAATGTGACAACTAGAGAATTTTAATTTACCTATGTGACTCACATTATTTTTCTCTTGGACAGTACTGTAGTACGTAGAAAAGGCTTCATAGGTGAACAAGGGGAGGGAACTGACAAAAAGTGATGCTTGAATCTAGAAGTGCAGCTGGGGAGATTCCCTGAATACATTTCCAGAGAGGTGCCTTCTCAAATTTCTTTTAAGGTGACACATTGACATGGTATTTGTGATATTTTTTTTAGCTTAAAAAGAGGAAGCAGTGTGAAAGCAAGGCTGTGAGATGCCTAGAGCAGGTAACCAATGGGCAGTGCCTTTATCTTGAATAGGCAGTGTGTTTCACACCATATTTTCTAGGCGAAGGGTCTTCTTTAACTAAACTGGAAGCCAAATCTAAACTAACTAGTTAAAAGAACCCAAACAATAATATCAAGTGCTTTGTTGGGCTTATGAAGTGTCATTTAGGAAATTTTCCTGTTCAAGCCAGGAGAACCTGCAAGACTCCAAAGAAAGCTTCACTTTTAGAAACCCGTGGGCACATTAGAAAATTGAGTTTTGATGATAACCTTGGCTCAGACCATATGCCAGCTTCTCTTCAGTCATCTGATGCCTATGGACCCCCCAAAAACACAGCAGTTTTGGGGGGACCTCCCCTAAAGTGTTGTGAAAGGCAGCCTCCATGGGCATGTGAAAGGCAGCCTAATGCAGCCAGGTGTGTTTGCAGTGTACAGAGCTGAGCTCAGATGATTTCCCCTGGAGAGCAAGAGTAAAGGCCCTTTAAAGTGAAATGCCCAGATTGCAAGGGGCGCCATTATCAGACCCTGGAGTTTCCCCTCTGAGAACTTGGAGTTCCACATTCCCACTTCATCTTCCATCTTCCTGGCCCCAAAGAATGAATAGCACTTTCCCAGGCAGAACACACATCACATGGCTGGGACTCTGAAGTCTTGCTAACTGTCAGACCTTGGGCAAGTCCCCCATCTTTCTGGACCTCATTTTCTTATTTGTAAAATGGGCATCACGAGACCTCTCATGCCTACCCCATGCAGTCATGTGACCAAAGGAGATAACACATTCCTAAGTGCTCTGTGAGCCATAATGCACTGTATCCTCATATCCCAACATCTGTCTGCAAAAGCAAGCTCTCCTGGGTAACATTAGCACTAGAGCTTTCACCAGTGTCTGAAAATCTAATCATCAGTTCCATCTCTTTCGGATATTTGTAGAACTTTCAGTAATATATAGGGTTTCCAAAAATAAAGAAATAACCCAACGATGTTTTAAATAAAAAATTGAAAAGAAATTGCAAACCAATTTCATGAAAACACTATCAGGAATGAGTTTGTTACTGCAAGTAAATAAATTTATTTGTGAGCTTCCTGGTCATAAAAGGAAAAAGGAGAAACCTAGTGGATATTTGAGTTCTCATCCAATATAAGAAAGTATATAATTCATCTAGAGAAAGGAGCTTATTCCTGGCACTAATTTCATGAAGGATTTATCAGATGGATTCCTATATGACTATGGAAGGCATCAGAAAAAAATAATAGTAATAAATTGGCTTCATCGGTGGTTTTGCCAGAGTTTATGTTCTTCATTTGGAGGTTTCTTATTTCAGCCCTTGACACAAGCTGGGGGTCTTGCTCTTGCCGAGTCCCCACTGACTGCCCATTAGGAAGAGGGTCCTTGGCAACAGTATAAGCCTGTGTTTTAAACCTCTCAGTGGGCAACCACCCTGCTAACTGAAGATGCCCTCCATCCTCTCCTGGGTCTCAGGAGAAGGCTTGGCTCCGCCAGGTGCAAGAGTCCAGAGCCAATAAAAATGAACAGAGGGAACTCCGGTGGCAAACAAGCAAAAGGGTCCCCTAATTGTCCCTTAACTGCTGGGCTGCTACAACTTGGGTAAGGCCCCCAGATCATGGATCCCGGGCCACCAAGGCCGGCGGTTCCCAAGCACCTTAGTGGGGCTGCTTCTGAGCTCAGGGAGGCAGACTACATCCAGGGAGGGCTCTGCCCAGCTCCTCCAGAGCTCCCGCCCCTTCCTTCCAGATCACGCGGCAGCAGTACCAGAATGCGCTCACCGCCTGCCACATGGACAGCACACCCCAGTCCCCCGACATGGAGGCCTTCACTGACGGGGACTGCACCAAGGCCCCCATGACCCGGGGCACACCCCAGACCCCCAAGGATGACCCTGCCGTCACCCTCCTGAGCAACAGGAACAGCCTGCCGTGTAAGTCAATTGGGAGGATGCTGGGCCGGGCTACCGTGGGGTAGGGACGGCCCTGCCTTCCTCCTCAGCCCTGCCCGGAGCTGCCATCTTGTCCTCATGGGGCCCCAGGTCTTCTACAAAGCAGGGAGGTGACGCACGCACTGTCCTCCCCAGGCAGCCGTTCAGATGGGCTGAGAAGCCCCGGTGAGGTCATGTACCTGAGGATGGAGGAGATGGCCTTCACCCAGGAGGAGATGACAGACTTCGAGGAGCAGAGCACACAGCAACTCTCACTGTCTCCTGCAGCTGTTCCCATGAGAGCAGGTCAGGGAGGGAAACTGGGCCCTGCAGGAACAAGTGGGGGTGGGTGTCAAGGCCACCAGGTGCTGGGATGGCCCAGGGTGAGCCATGTGAGGGAAGTCTGGGACCCCTGTCCCCATGTAAAACTTCCCACCTCCTTATCCCACCAGGGATAGGGAAACTAAGGCTTACTGTGCACCTACCATGCGTCAGACCCATCTTAATCCATTCTCCTAGGAAAACAGTGTGTAGGACACTGTTAGCTAGGTTTCCACCTGGATTCAGATCCTGGCTTCTCCACTTAGGAGCTCTGCAAGTTTAGGCAAGTTACTTTAACCTAAGACTAGGTTTCCTTATCTTAATAAATATATTTCCTTATATTAGTAGATATAAATCACAGTGGCTAGCTCATGAAGTAGCTTTGAGCATAAATGAGATAACGTTTACAGGAGGGCACATCATAGTACTTGGTACCATGCTCCCTAAATGTTAGGTATCAATAGTTATTATTAGGCCTAATTTACAGATTAGGAAACTGAGGTCAGCCATCACTCTTACTGACAAGGCTCGTCCCTTCCTTTGGGCCCCAGAATCTAGCTAGTAAGCTGGTTTTGAACTTTCACTTGCTGAGGAACATCAACCAAAACACCCTACCTGGATCGCTGGGTGTGTAGGTGGAAAGGCTTGTGTTCTTTCTTCTTTCCTTTCTCTCAGCATCAGATAGTGAAAGTTGTCATATCAACCTGGACACAGAGACCAGCTGCTGCAGCAGCAGCTTTGAGGAAACCATGGGCCAGAAGTTGCTGAGAACCTTGAGTGAGTAGCTCTTCACCCAGATGAAAACGGCCCACCAGCTGGTTAGTACAAAAAACATGTTAGGATCTTATTCCTGGAGGAGGAACCATTGACTCCTGTTGGGAACCCTAATGAGGTACAATTGTGGAAACCCATAATAGGGCTCAGGCAGTACTGCACCTTTGATACTTTGGGGAACTGTCCCACTTAGTTGGTGGTCGTCTAGGACAGGAGTCTGCAAACCATGGCCACAGATCAAATCCTGACCTCCCTCCCCTGCCCATTCCTGTAAAAAATAAAGACTTACTGGATCATAGAACCCCCTTGTTATTGATGGCCACAATGGCAGAGTTGAGTAGTTGCAACAGGGACCAAATGGCCTGCAAAACCTAAAATATTTACAATCTGGTCCTTTAAGGAAAGAATTGGTGTTTGGGACACTCAATAAAAAGGAAAGCAATATCCTCCATGGAAGGAAGTCCATGGCAGAGAGAACAAGGTGAAAAATACTCCTTCCTAAAAACAATGGAGCTGGGAACAGAGTGCCCTTCCATCCTTGAGGGCAGTTATATAATTACCCCCACGTACCCCAGTGCAGAAGGGAGGTTGCCTCTGATCTAGAGAATGTAGGTCCCTGGGGGGCGAGGGGGGGGGTGCTCCCAACTACACCCACCACCCCTGGCTCAGGGACATCAAAGTCTGTGAGACCAGTCCTCTCTCAGAGGGTGTCTGGCAGTCATTTGAGCTGGGGATGGGGAGGCGTGATCCTGAGGCATTATGTGGGCTTTGCTCAGTCTCCTCCAGGAAATCTCCATTCCATTGGCACTAGCCTGGGTGTGCGGCTTTTTGGAGATGTCATCTCAGGTGGAAGGTGCATCCTAATCCTTCAAGATGTAAATATGCTGATGTCAGCACCAGGAAACAATGCAGGTTACTTCTGACAAACTATCAAGGGCTTTGTCTCCATTCCTGCTTCTATTTTGAAGAAAGCTTAGACCACCGAGAGAGTATCAGTGTCCTCCCAGTCTTGAAGATTGATCCTTACAAGCTGTGTTTTTCAGGTGGTCGAAAAAGGAAGAGGTCACCAGATGGAGAGAGAACCTCTGAGGAGAACTCCAACTTAACCCCTCTCATCACATGACAGGGCAGTCAGCGTTCGCTGGGTGCGTGAGATTCCAGAGCTTTGGGGAGAACCCGTCCTCCCATCATCTGCTTCTCCCCAAGGCCTCCCACAGGTGACAGAGCGTTCCGCTTTCCTTACCACCTCTTCACCCCTAGCTGTCAGTTTGGCAGATTTTCCCTCGTTCCTCCAGTTTGACTCAGAGCCTTGCGGTAGCCATAACGGAAGGAGGTGCCTCAGTGGAACATGCTAGAAATGGTCTTATCCACAGCACAGTCTGGGACTGGAGAAGAAATGACCCCAGGCTGACAGTGCCACTCGAGGATCCCTGATGCCCTTTTTTGTTCTTTGGTGTCCCCTGGCACCATATTTCATACTTAGCTTAGGTCAAAAGGTGCCACTGGCAGACGGGCACAAAGGAGGCTGGAGCAGCAGATAGGAAGATTAGTTCAGGAGATGCACCAAGAATTCCTCCAGAACTTTAGAGCAGCGGGACAGTCACGTTGGCATGTGAAGTTACAGGACAGAAAACTGTCAGTGACCAGTTTCCTGTTAGATAAGGGTTCCAGCAGCCTGGGAGGTGTGTCTCAGCTGGAATGGAAAGAATGTGAGATGGAACCTCAAGTCACTGTATTTCCCAGGGACACATCTGTTTTGGCTCCTGATCAGTACTCATCAATCCAACAATAAATATGCTCTGGAAGAGGAGGAGCAGGGAGCAGAGAACCCCATTTGGGAGCCAGAGATGGAACTTCAGGTTTTAAGTTCAAAAAATATATATATGTGGAAAGTTTTTAGCCATGACAAACCAAAGAGTGCCCAGGTCGGCCAAGAAGGATGCAAGCTCTCATGGAACTTCAGTGTATATTACACTGGAACACTGAAGAATCACTCTTCTTTTTTCATCCATTCCCCCCACCCCCACCCATTACTCCACTCCAGCAAGTCAGCTGAGTGTACTTTATTCTAAGAACGTACTGATCTTAGATCTCTGGTTTTTCACCTGATGTTGGGGCAGGTGCAATTCCAAGCATCACCACCAGATGGCAGGATGACTGCACAGACCTACTTGAAGAATAAACTCGTTCTGATCCGGAACCACAGAGCCAGCCTTAGGGAAAATGTGGAAGTAAGTGAAGGTTGTCTTTGGGACACCTGCCCCCCTTTCTGATGTATATCCCACCCCTAGATCAGGGATCCAGTGATCCAGTGCTACCTGCTGATCTCCAAACCATTCCCTAACTTTTCTCTGGGGTATACCATTCAGGCTTCCCTTCCCTTCCTCCAAAACCATTACCCTCACCTCCCCCCACCCATTCAATCAATAATCACATGGGGAGCGGGGAGGCTGATAATTCCTCTGGGTCATTTGCATCTCAAAAGAAAATACCCAGAGGAACCTTTAACTCAGGGGGTCCTTAACTTGGGGTCCATTGCTCCTGGGGGTCCAGTGTTGGACTTCAGAGGGTCTATGAAACCCCTGACTCTGTCAAAATTTAGTGTTTGCGTTCTTATGTGTGTTTTCCAGAGGGCTAAAGCTTTCATACGATTTTCAAAGGTCTCAGACCCACAAAGTGTTAAAACCCACTATTTTAACTAGTGGAACTTTCAGCCCTGAGTTTCTGCAGTGCAGAGTGAAGTGAATACTTGGTAGTTTGAGACAGATTTTTAGTTGTAAATGGTCTTCTCAAGTGTCCATCAAATCGATAGGGAAAGCTGGCACCAACCACGTGGAAGTCGTCAGAAACCCTTGACACACCCTGTGGTACTGTACAGCCTACAGCCCACGTAACTTGGTCCCCCTGCCCCACCAAACCAGAGCAGGTGTTGCCAACAGGAGGGGCACAGCGTGTGGAAGTAGACTTTCCAGCTGGAGATGCCTTTTTCAGCAATGTATTATTGACTTCACACCCCTTGCCTGGCTCTGCCTGAGGCTCAGCAGTGCATGACTTCTTGTAGATAACTCACAGCTACCACCCACCCCCAACACCTACTCTTGCCTCGTAGAAATAGGCAAAGTGTCAGCCCTTGGTGCTGGGTGCTCCGACCCAAACCAGTAAACGGTGAGTTTCAAACAAGGACTGCCATCATGCAGTCGTCTTGCCCACCTGGCCACTGGCCCGAGGGGGCCTGCCTGGATAGTCTTCCTTTCGTTACCCCTTACTCCACTGCTGTTGCATTAATCCATCCCTTTGCAAAATCCCCAAGGAGCCTGTCACCACTCCCCTCCCTATTCCCCACCCCAACCCAAGATTTTCTTCAGATTTAAAAAAAAAAAAAAAAAAAAAAAAAGAGGATTTTAAAATAAAGCATTTGTGAAGGCTCAATAAACTGTAAATAATTTTTAAGTAAAATAAAAATGCTTTTCCTGGAATGTGGCTGTTTCCCTTGCCCCGGCATCTCAGTGTTCTGACATGGTTTCATTTGAGGTGCAGGGTGGGTGGTGCACACATATAATTATCTTACCTGAGGCCCACCTGCCTAAAGAGGCACCCCTCTTGAGACCAGGTGTGAGGTTGCAGGTAAGGTTACAGAAAAGCCCTCGCGCTCTGCTTTGGGATATCAAATGGGTAAGATGTTGCAGGAATGAATGCCAGAAATGGAAAGTAAAAGCCAAATGAGAAGCCAGAGTGTGACTTCTGGACAAGGAAGAAGCACAAGGATGATAATGAGAAGGGCTGACATTTGCCAGAGCCCCGTGATATGCAAGACACTGGGCTGGGCGCCTTCCAAGTTCAAGGTCTTGGGGGCCAAACCCAGTCTAGCACTTGAGACAATGTGCTGGTCACACTGGCTCACTTCTGTAGGCCCTTTGGAGAGGAGCAAAAGTGGCCTAATTTCAGCACTTTCCAACCAAAGGCTGGGAAAAGGAATGACGGTGCGGGCAGGGCTTATTGATTAGTTTTAAACCAAGGCAGGAGCGAGGGGACAGCCAGACCGGTGGGCACAGGTGTTGGGGTTTTTAAGGTCTTTGCAGAGGGTTGGAATCTGACACCTACTACCAAAGTCTCCAACCACCACACAGGACAATTAGCAAGTGACCTGCACCAGTACGACCCGTGATTCTTCCCAGGAGCCTCCATAGGCTGTTAAGTTCATTAACAGTAAATAAATGATACAGCTATTTTGCTGAGGGTTTTATGTCCCAGGTCTTGTGCTAAGCAGGTGTGCACTGTGAACCTCAGAGGTAGGACTGGTCCACGCTTGCGAGGAAGCACTCACACCCCTAGGCTCCACAACTTCCTGGCCATGGAAACTTGAGCAATTCACCTAACTGTTCCCAGCCTATTTCATAGACTGTAAAACAGGGACAGGCTGTGAAACTTCCTTCCCAGGGTGGTTTCGAGAAAGAAATGAGCGTGCCTGCATGTGAGAGGTGCCAAGAAGCCCTGCAGTAAAGAAACCTGTGTAACTCACTAAGCCTGGCTTTTCCCAGAATTGTTCAGAGCCCCCACTCGTGGGGAAAAAGAACACGCTGTTGGGAATATATGTAAGAAGAGAATGAAGAAAGGCAGATTCCCATTGAGACTGGGGCTTTTATTTATTTATTTATTTTTGGCTTAGTCGGGTCTTAGTTGTGGCACATGGGCTTCTCTCTAGTTCTGGCGGGCGGACTTAGTTGCCCCATGGCATGTGGGATCTTAGTTCCCCAACCAGGGATCAAACCCACATCCCCTGCATTAGAAGGCGGATTCTTAACCACTGGACCACCAGGGAACTCCTGAGTGGGGCTTTTTTAAATACTAAAAACATTTGAGAACTTTGGTAGGTATACTTTGACTTAAAGAAGTGTTTTCAACCGGTTTTTCATCACCAATCCCCCTAAAGACAAAAATTAAGTTCAAATTCTCCCCAACAAGAGAAATTAAATACCCAGAAATAAGATTTTGTCAAGTAAGATTGTGCTTTGCAGGACTACAAAACCACTTTAATATCTCAGACTTTCTTTGTCCCCATGAACCAATTTTTGCCCCCTCTCTAAGGGGTACTATCACCCTTGTTGAGAATTCATGCTTTAAAGCTGTGTTTCGGAAGAATGATAGAAGACTGACAAAATGTAGAATCATTCAACTCCAGTTTCACTTGTCTTCCCTTATGAAGGGCAAGCATCTTTAAATAGGAAGAACAAATACTGACAGAAAGAAAAATAGAATGAAAGTAATGAAGAGATGACTGCAAGGTCATCTGTTCCCATCCGCCAGACCCAATCATGCACCTGCACATGTTCTCTGAAAGACTGCTGGGGAGCCAGCCGGGTGGTGAAGGATCTGGAGACCATAATCTGTGCTCAAACACTGCAGAATCTTGGAAGGAGGAGTTTCACACGGAGAAGCAAAAACAAGGGATAACAACCGCTATTCTCAAATATTTGAAAGATCATCAATTATAAGTGCCAGTAGACTTAGTGTCTGTGGTTTAAAGGAAGAGAAGAGGGGGACTGGGTGAGTAGGACAGATAGAGATCAAATTCTGGATCAAGGTAAAATATCTTTGTAATGAAAGTGCTCCATCAGTAGAATGGGATGTTTCACCAAGCATTGAAAGAACCCAGCCCACAGAGGGCAGACAACAGAAGCAACAAGAACTACAATTCTGCAGCCAGTGGAAGGAAAACCACATTCACAGAAAGACAGACAAAATGAAAAGGCAGAGGACTTTGTACCAGATGGAGGAACAATATAAAACCCCAGAAAAACAATTAAATGAAGTGGAGATAGGCAACCTCCCAGGAAAAGAATTCAGAATAATGATAGTGAAGATGATCCAGGACCTCGGAAAAAGAATGGAGGCAAAGATCGAGAAGATGCAAGAAATGTTTAACAAAGACTTAGAAGAATTAAAGAACAAACACCTAGAAGAATTAAAGAAAAAACAAACAGAGATGAACAATACAATAACTGAAATGAAAAATACACTGGAAGGAATCAATAGCAGAATAACTGAAGCAGAAGAATGGGTAAGTGACCTGGAAGACAGAATGGTGGAATTCACTGCTGCAGAACAGAAAAAAGAAAAAAGAATGCAAAGAAATGAAGACAGCTTAAGAGACCTTTGGGACAACATTAAACACAACAACATTTGCATTATAGGGGTCCCAGAAGGAGAAGAGACAGAGAAAGGACCCAAGAAAATATTTGAAGAGATTATAGTCGAAAACTTCTCTAACATGGGAAAGGAAATAGCCACCCAAGTCCAGGAAGCACAGAGAGTCCCAGGCAGGATAAACCCAACTAGAAACACGCCGAGACACATAGTAATCAAACTGACAAAAATTAAAGACAAAGAAAAATTATTGAAAGCAACACGGGAAAAATGACAAATAACATACAAGGGAACTCCCATAAGGTTAACAGCTGATTTCTCAGCAGAAACTCTACAAGCCAGAAGGGAGTGGCATGATATATTTAAAGTAATGAAAGGGAAGAACCTACAACCAAGATTACTCTACCCAGCAAGGATCTCATTCAGATTCAATGGAGAAATCAAAAGCTTTACAGACAAGCAAAAGCTAAGAGAATTCAGCACCTCCAAACCAGCTCTACAACAAATGCTAAAGGAACTTCTCTAACTGGGAAAAACAAGAGAAGAAAAGGACCTACAAAAACAAACCCAAAACAATTAAGAAAATGGTCATAGGAACATACATATCGATAATTACCTTAAATGTGAATGGATTAAATGCTCCAACCAAAAGACACAGGCTTCTGAATGGATACAAAAACAAGACCCATATATATGCTGTCTACAAGAGACCCACTTCAGACCTAGCGACACATACAGACTGAAAGTGAGGGCATGGAAAAAGATATTCCATGCAAATGGAAATCAAAAAAAGCTGGAGTAACAATACTCATATCAGATAAAATAGACTTTAAAATAAAGAATGTTACAAGAGACAAGGAAGGACACTACATAATGATCAAGAGATCAATCCAAGAAGAAGATATAACAATTATAAATATATATGCACCCAACACAGGAGCACCTCAATACATAAGGCAACTGCTAACAGCTCTAAAAGAGGAAATCGACAGTAACACAATAATAGTGGGGGACTTTAACACCTCACTTACACCAATGGACAGATCATCCAGACAGAAAATTAATAAGAAAACACAAGCTTTAAATGACACAATAGACCAGATAGATTGAAGTGATATTTATAGGACATGCCATCCAAAAACAGCAGACTACACTTTCTTCTCAAGTGCACACGGAACATTCTCCAGGATAGATCACATCTTGGGAAACAAATCAAGCCTCGGTAAATTTAAGAAAATTGAAATCATATCAAGCATCTTTTCTGACCACAATGCTATGAGATTAGAAATCAATTACAGGGGGAAAAAAAAAAGTAAAAAACACAAACACATGGAGGCTAAACAATATGTTACTAAATAACCAAGAGATCACTGAAGAAATCAAAGAGGAAATCAAAAAATACCTAGAGACAAATTACAACAAAAACACAATGATCCAAAACCTATGGGATGCAGCAAAAGCAGTTCTAAGAGGGAAGTTTATAGCAATACAAGCCTACCTCAAGAAACAAGAAAAATCTCAAATAAACAATCTAAGCTTACACCTAAAGGAACTAGAGAAAGAAGAACAAACAAAACCGAAAGTTAGCAGAAGGAAAGAAATCATAAAGATCAGAGCAGAAATAAATGAAATAAAAACAAAGAAAACAATAGCAAAGATCAATAAAACTAAAAGCTGGTTCTCTGAGAAGATAAACAAAATTGATAAACCCTTAGCCAGACTCATCAAGAAAAAGAGGGAGAGGACTCAAATCAATAAAATTAGAAATGAAAAAGAAGGTACAACAGACACTGCAGAAATAGAAAGCATCATAAGAGACTACAACAAGCAACTCTATGCCAATAAAATGGACAACCTGGAAAAAATGGACAAATTCTTAGAAAGGTATAACCTCCCAAGACTGAACCAGGAAGAAATAGAAAATATGAACAGACCAATCACAAGTAATGAAATTGAAACTGTGATTAAAAGTCTTCCAACAAACAAAAGTACAGGACCAGATGGCTTCACAGGTGAATTCTATCAAACATTTAGAGAAGAGCTAGCACCCATCCTTCTCAAACTCTTCGGAAAAATTGCAGAGGAGGAACACTCCCATACTCATTCTACGAGGCCACCATCACCCTGATACCAAAACCAGACAAAGATACTACAAAAAAACCAAATTACAGACCAATATCACTGATGAATATAGATGCAAAAATCCTCAACTAAATACTAGCAAACAGAATCCAACAACACATTAAAAGGATCATACACCATGATCAAGTGGGGTTTATCCCAGGGATGCAAGGATTCTACAATATACGCAAATCAATCAATGTGATACACCATATTAACAAATTGAAGAAGAAAAACCATATGATCTTCTCAATACATGCAGAAAAAGCTTTTGACAAAATTCAACACCTATTTATGATAAAAACTCTCCAGAAAGTGGGCAGAGAGGGAACCTACCTCAACATAATAAAGGCCATATACGACAAACCCACAGTAAACATCATTCTCAATGGTGAAAAACTGAAAGCATTTCCTCTAAGATCAGGAACAAGACAAGGATGTCCACTCTCACCACTATTAGTCAACGTAGTTTTGGAAGTCTTAGCCATGGCAATCAGAGAAGAAAAAGAAATAAAAGGAATACAAATTGGAAAAGAAGAAGTAAAACTGTCACTGTTTGCAGATGACATGATACTATACATAGAGAAACCTAAAGATGCCACCAGAAAACTACTAGAGCTAATCAATGAATTTGGTAAAGTTGCAGGATACAAAATTAATGCACAGAAATCTCTTACATTCCTATACACTAACAACAAAAGATCAGAAAGGGAAATTAAGGAAACAATCCCATTCACCATTGCAACAAAAAGAATAAAATACCTAGGAATAAACCTACCTAAGGAGACAAAAGATCTGTATGCAGAAAACTATTAAGACACTGAGGAAAGAAATCAAAGATGACACAAACAGATGGAGAGATATATCATGTTCTTGGATTGGAAGAGTCCATTGTGAAGATGACTATACTATCCAAAGCAATCTAGAGATTCAATGCAATCCCTATCAAATTACCAATGGCATTTTTTACAGAACTAGTGCAAAAAAATCTTAAAATTTGTATGGAGACACAAAAGACCCCAAATAGCCAAAGCAGTCTTGAGAGAAAAAAACGGAGCTGGAGGAATCAGACTCCCTGACTTCAGAATATACTACAAAGCTACAGTAATCAAGACAATAAGGTACTGGCACATAAACAGAAATATAGATCAATGGAACAGGATAGAAAGCCCAGAGATAAACCCACACACCTATGGTCAACTCATCTATGACAAAGGCAAGGATATACAATGGAAAAAAGACAGTCTCTTCAATAAGTGGTGCTGGGAAAACTGGACAGCTACATGTAAAAGAATGAAATTAGAACACTCCCTAACACCATACACAAAAATAAACTGAAAACGGATTAAAGATCTAAATGTAAGACCAGACACTATAAAACTCTTAGAGGAAAACATAGGAAGAACACTCTTTGACATAAATCACAGCAAGATATTTTTTGATCCACCTTCTAGAGTAATGGAAATAAAACCAAAAATAAACAAGTGGAACCTAATGAAACTTAAAAGCTTTTGCAAAGCAAACTACAAACAAGACGAAAAGACAACCCTCAGAATGGGAGAAAATATTTGCAAACAAGTCAACGGACAAAGGATTCATCTCCAAAATATATAAACAGCTCATGCAGCTCAATATTAAAAAAACAACCCAATCAAAAAATAGGCAGAAGACCTAAATAGACATTTCTCCAAAGAAGACATACAGATGGCCAAGAAGCACATGAAACGATGCTCAACACCACTAATTATTAGAGAAATGCAAATCAAAACTACGAGGTATCACCTCACACCAGTTAGAATGGGCATCATCAGAAAATCTACAAACAACAAATGCTGGAGAGGGTGTGGAGAAAAGGGAGCCCTCTTGCACTGTTGGTGGGAATGTAAATTGATACGGCCACTATGGAGAACAGTATGGAGGTTCCTCAAAAAACTAAAAATAGAATTACCGTATGACCCAGCAATCCCACTACTGGGCATATAACCAGAGAAAACCATAATTCAAAAAGATACATGCACCCCAATGTTCATTGCAGCACTTTTTACAATAGCCAGGTCATGGAAGCAAGCTAAATGCCCATCGACAGATGAATGGATAAAGAAGATGTGGTACATATATGCAATGGAATATTACTCAGCCATAAAAAGTAGCGAAATTGGGTCACTTGTGGAGACATGGATGGATCTAGAGACTGTCATACAGAGTGAAGTAAGTCAGAAAGAGAAAAACAAATATCGTATATTAACGCATGTATGTAGAACCTAGAAAAATGGTACAGATGAACTGGTTTGCAGGGCAGAATTAGAGACACAGATGTAGAGAACAAACGTATGGACACCAAGGGGGAAAGTGGTGGGGGGGTGGGGATGGTGGTGGGATGAATTGGGAGATTGGGATTGACATATATACACTAATATGTATAAAACAGATAACTAATAAGAACCCGCTGTATAAAAAATAAATAAAATTCAAAAAAATAAATAAATGAACATATAATTTAATGTCAGCATGTAAAAGGTGCTGTGGGAAAAAAAAAAAAGAAAGAACCCAATCCCCCAACCCACCCCAGTTAAAAGTGATGAGTCAGGGACAACATAGAAGAGATTCTTGCACTGGGAGACAGGCTGGAGTTAATGATTTCTAAGACCCGGATCGTCCTTCAAGACTGTAGGATTTTATTTCTTCGGTCTTGAGGCTGGGTAAATACAGGGCTTGCAGGCCTGTGGTGTGCAGCCCAACACTGAGTGTTCCTGATTTGCTGACTTAACAAGATTTACAGGATAGTGCCATGTACCTACACTCCAGGGGTTCCAGTTTCTAAGCCTCAGAGTGGTCCCCAGGCTGAGGGGTTGGGTGCCCCCACCCCCAGCCCAGAAGCCTCCCACTTTAAGATGGCCCCATGACTCGTACTCATTTAGCTACTTTGAGCCTCAGCCTCATGTAAGGACTGGGTGTGAAGTCCCTCTGGGTTATTTGTGGTAGTTGTGAGGATTAACTAAGATAACGCCTATGAGTTCTCAGTAAACATTAGATTCCCAGATTCCAATTACTTCCCACTGCCCTCTGTTCCTTCCAGAATCCTCCATTGTGACATGAGATCTGTCCAAACAAGGCTTCCAGCCACTGTTGGTCGGATATGAGGAATGGAGAGCTCTTACCTTGCCACTAAGGAAACTTTATTTCTAGTATAACTGGATTCTTGGGGAAAGGTTTGTGGTTCTACCCTTGAAAGGCAAAGGAGCTGTTGTGCCATTTGCCAACTCAGGAACCATGAAGAGATATATGGTGTCCCATTCCTGGCAGATCCTGAAGAAGGAGTTGGTGAGGAGTGTCTTCCCTCTTCCTGAGAGGGAAGAGTGGAAGACTGAACAGTCAGGTATTTTGAGGAAGGGAGAGGCAGGTGTAGGAGGCGGCCTCGGATGAACGTGGCCACCCTGTACCTTTTGGAGTCACAAAGAGTTCCAGGTTAGGCTTCAGAAAGACTGAATTGTGACAGAGAAGGCCATGTAGGCTACTCTGCCCTTGATGCTCAGCGAATCACAGGCTGCACTCTGAGCCCCTGAGAACTGCTCCGTACTCACCCTTCCTGCTTTAGGAGATTCAGAGAGAATAAGGCATAGCAACAGGGTAGAGTAATAGCTTAAAATTATGGACTCTGGACCCAGACTTCTTGGGTTCAAATCCTAGCACCTATTAGTCATGTGACTAATATTAATATTAGGCAAGTTACTTGATTTACTATGCCTGTTTTCTCCTCTGCAAAGGGTGATGATAACATTAGTACCTACCACACTGATTTATCGTTGAGGATTAAGTGAACCGATACATACAAGGGCTTACAATAGTGCCTGACAATGGCAAATTGTATTCAGTAAATGTTAATTTTATTAATAAAGCCTCTCCTCATTATTTCCTTTAGATACATAATTGTTAAAGAAAATACCACAGTTACAGGTTAAGCGCCTCACCGTCTCACTCCCTTTCTCCTCACTGGTAACCACTTTCCTGAGATTGATGTGTACCTTTCCTACCTATATTTAAAATTTTTATTACATATGTATTCATAAGCACCTACAATATGCAGCACATTTTAAGAAACGGTATCATAAATGGCATCTCATTTCACCTTTCATCCACTCAGAATTATGTGTGAGCTTTACCCTCATTGACACACACAGCTCTGGTGCCATGTCCAGTCCTGTGACTGTACTGGATGTGGGGTGTTGATGTATCCCCTACTGATGCACACTTGTGTTTTCATCTCTTCACTGTTACACTGTGCTCTGTTCACTCCCATGGCTCTCTCCAGGTGCACATGTGAGTTTCTCTAACGTGCATACATAAAGTGCATACGATTCATTGATTGTTAAGTACACACATCCTCAGCTTTTCAAAATGTTGCCAAATTGCTCTCCAACATATTTGTACCATATTTCCCATTTCCCCAATCTAAGTGTAAAATAGTATCCTGTTACTTTCATTACATTTCCATTTTTTCTAGCAATGTTCAGAACATTTTCATTGTTTATAGTTGATTTGAGTTTTCCCTCTGAATTACCTGTTCATATCCTTTGTTCATTTTTCTACTGGGTTATCTGTATTTTTCTTTTAATTTGTAGGATTTTAAAAATTAAAATAAAAAATCCCAGATAGTAATCCTGTATAACAGTATTTCTTTATAATTCTGAATAGTAATCCTTTGTCAATTATATGCATGGCAAATATATTCTTCCAGTCTGGAAAAAAAAAAAAAAAGACTGTAGGATTTTATAATAACTCAAAGGCATCCTAAAAAGGGGCAGATCCTGTTAACATAACAAGAATTATTTTTCAGTATTTTAAGACACCAATTAGTAGCCCTCTTGTTTTAAGTAAGACTCAAATTCTACTAAATCAAAATTTGGAGAGTCCCTTGGACTCCCTGGAAAATGTGATCTATATTTAAGTGGCTCTAATCGTTTCAACAGACTAAGAGGTACTCCAACTACAGTGGGAGGGACTGGGTTCTAGAATCACCCTGAGTGATGTCAACCCTTCTATGAATCCATGAAGTTCAGTTTCTTAAGTAACACATGAAGATGGCTGGCCTCTGAAGGACAAAACTGACAAAGGGCTGTGTTATGGTGAGTTCACTAAAGGGAGGCAGATTGCAGGAATACATTTTAGTTTTTTCTTTGGCAGCTGGTAAATCCCACTCTAGCATTCACTTTTTTTTTTAACATCTTTATTGGAGTATAATTGCTTTACAATGGTGTGTTAGTTTCTGCTGTATAACAAAGTGAATCAGCTATATGTATACATATATCCCCATATCCCCTCCCTCTTGCGTCTCCCTCCCACTCTCCCTATCCCACCCCTCTAGGTGGTCACAAAGCACCGAGCTGATCTCCCTGTGCTATGTGGCTGCTTCCCACTAGCTATCTATTTTACATTTGGTAGTGTATATATGTCCACGCCACTCTCTCACTTCGTCCCAGCTTACCCTTCCCCCTCCCCATGTCCTCAAGTCCATTCTCTATGTCCCAGCATTCACTTTAAATCGTGGGTTACAACCCATTAGCGGATGACAAAATCAAGTCCATGGGCCTCAATCAGCACTTTCACTTTATTACTTTAGTGAAATAGAATAGAATAGAATAGAAAGAATAGAATAGAAAATATCAGAATGCATTACACATAGCAAGGGTAAATATTGTTTTGTGAAACTTTCATGTCAGTTAAATGTGTGGGTGAGATATAAATATATTTCTTACCTTGGTCACTCTAAAGAACTCAAGCCTAGGGACAGGGACACAACCATGCAGAAAGAGCAGGGAGACAGACACTCTGGATCGAGATGACGAGTTTTAATGACACAGCTGACACCCACAATCACACTTGGCTCTTCAGACAACTTGATCTTTGGGACTCGACTTTGTACAGAGTAAAGCAACACACAGGAGCACATGAGTGACACGGGCAATACTCCTGCTTCCAGCGAGGGGGCAAGACATCTACATTTCATCATCAAAGTACCTTTTTATTCTTCTCAAATAAAAGCCTTAATTTGCTCTGGCCTCCAAAAGGGCTCTAATCCCAGATCCCCATTTCCTTTCAAGAGATGTTCTCTTCCCATGGGGCCAGTTTAAACAGAAGCCACCTCACCAGAGCAGCCTTTTCTGTCCCTCAGTAGTCTCTAATCTAGTTGTGATGTATACAACCAGGTTTGTGCAGGCAGGGAATACACGAGACAGAGGACCGCTTTGGTGGTGCTGGTTTGGGTGGTGTTTCTTCACTGGATTTTGGTGACTGCTTCATGGATGGAGCTGGCCACATAATCTAGGTTTTTGGTGGTTAAGCCACACATGTTGATCCGACCACTTGGCAGCAGATAGATGTGCTTTTCATTGACCAGATACTCAACCTGCTTGGCTGTTGAAAACCAAAAGAGATACATAATCAGAGCAGTAGGAATCCTTTAAGTAATGGAGGTCCAGAGAGTCCATTACAATGACAATTTCCTTTCTTCCCCCTAACACAGAGAAGCAAAACAGTAGGAGTTATTTTGTCCACCTGACACAGTGAGAAATACGCTCAACAGATTCTGGAAACTACTCTTATGAGCTAACTTCCTAATCCCCAGAAAGTTTAACATGGTTCTTCCTGATGGGAATGTTAATCTGGGACTACCTCCCAACCAAACCTTGGAGGTTATGTTCACCGGGACACCCTATCCACTCAACCAAACCCATAGACTTAAGAACAATCCATTGATATGAAAAACTGGTTAAGAAGTGCTTCGTTTATCTCTTCCTTCACCTGTATTTGCTTAACCCTGAGCACCCAGAGCAACTTCCCTTTGACATTTCATTTTCACAGTACATTGGACAAGGCCCTGAGATTAGCGTTGCTGGATAAATGCTGTGTGTGTGAACCCGCAGGCTGAACACTGCAGAGACCTCTCGGGCCTGGCGCATCTCAGCTCTCATTCACACACATACACACAGGAGGGTTTTCCCGTGAGTTTGCAGAAACGCTGCTGTATGAAATGGGAAGGGACTGCCTGTACTTCCCTTCTGCCACAATCTCTAGAGCTTTTTTTGCTTTATTGCAAAGCCATGAGAGAATTTTAGCTGATTTTTTTCCCCTAAGTACTTAGCACCCTTAAGGCACCATCAATTTGAGGGATCAGGATAATAATTGTCATGGACTGAATGTTTGTGTCCCTCCAAAATTCATACTTTGAAACCCTAAGCCCCATTGCGATGGTATTAGGAGGTGGAGCCTTTGGCTGGTAATTATGTTTAGATGAGGTCATGAGGGTAAGCATGCATGATGGGAGTAGTGACCTTATAAGAGGAGACCAGAGAGCTTGCTCATGCACGAGCTCGCTCTCTCTCTCTCTCCCCCTCACCTCCTCCCTTCATGTGAGGATACAGCAAGAAGACAGCCACTTGCAAGCTCGGAAGAGAACCCCGACCAGAACCTGTTGATGCTGGCACCCTGATCTCAGACTTCCTAGCCTCCAGAACTGTGAGGAATAAATTTCTGTTGTTTAAGCCACCCAGTCTATGGCATTTTGTTATAGCAGCCCAAGCAGACTAAGACAGTAATAAAATCATAATCATCAGAGGAGCAAACATTAGGTGCCAGGCAGTGTTCTAAGCACTTTATATTAGCTCAGTTAATCTTGATAATAACCTTATCGCCCCCATTTTACAGATGGCACAGATGGAAGTTAAATGACCTTCCCAAGGTCACACAGCTAGTCAGTTGTGAATCTGGAATTTTAAGGTAGGCAGTATAACTCCCGGCTCTGAGCTCTTAGCCAGGATACTACACTGCCTCTGTATGGAAGTGAAAAACCTAGACCCTGTACTCAGTGCTACCTTTGGGCCCCTCCAAACAAAGCCACCTTCACAGTAGCCCTGACCAGCTTTAACTATGTGAATTACAACCATCCAAGGAGATAGCTCCTAACCTCACACACCAACAGAGCCACGGGCACAGCACCTTGTAAAGCCTATGCCCCACAGGTAGATGTTGCGGTTACAGGGCTCCCGCCCCGTTTTTTAAAATAGAAATGAAACTTCTTTACTTTTATGGGGAAAGGGAGTATCACAGTTGAGAAGCTAGTAAAAGTTAGGGACTCTTTCCCTAGAAAAAGGCCAATATACGCATAGCCAATTTTAAAAATATTTCAGGATGAAAGCCCCTGTTCTGATAGATAACATGTAGAAAAGGAAGTACCGCAACATGAGAATTGTAGAAACTAGGTGGCAGGCACATGGGGTTCAATTCCTCTAAATTTTCTGTATGTTTAAAATCTTTCCTGGGCTTCCCTGGTGGCGCAGTGGTTGGGAATCTGCCTGCTAATGCAGGGGACACGGGTTCGCGCCCTGGTCTGGGAAGATCCCACATGCCACGGAGCAAGTAGGCCCGTGGGCCACAACTACTGAGCCTGCGCGTCTGGAGCCTGTGCTCCGCAACAAAAGAGGCCACAATAGTCAGAGGTCCGCGCACCGCGATGAAGAGTAGCCCCCGCTTGCCACAACTACAGGAAGCCCTAGCACAGAAACGAAGACCCAACATAGTAATCAATCAATCAATAAATCTTTAAAAAAAAAAAAAAAGGACTATTTAAAAAAAAAAAAAAAAAAATCTTTCCTAATAAAATGCTGGGAGGAAAAAAAACAAACCCTGTTTTTAAAAAGGGTAAATGATGCCAAGTGCTAAAAATATAACTTTATGTTATAAATCCAGGTCTATTCTCACCATTTTTCAATTCATAATAAAACTAATTTCCTACTCTGGAGAGTGGGACAATATGGATACTTCATGGGAAGACATCCCCACCTTGTGAGCTTTTAGAATATTACTACTCACATGCACCCCAGTGTTCATTGCAGCACTCTTTACAATAGCCAGGTCGGAAGCAACCTAAATGCCCATCGACAGACAAATGGATAAAGATGTGGTACATATATACAATGGAATATTACTCAGCCATAAAAAGGAATGAAATTGGGTCATTTGTAGAGATGTGGGTGGACCTAGAGACTATCATACAGAGTGAAGTAAGTCAGAAAGAGAAAAACAAATATTGTATATTAACACATATATGTGGAATCTAGAAAAATGGTACAGATGAACCAGTTTGCAAGGCAGAAATAGAGACACAAATGTAGAGAACAAACGTATGGACACCAAGGGGGGAAAGCGGCGGGGTGGTGGTGGTGGGATGAATTGGTAGATTAGGATTGACATGTATACACTAATATGTATAAAATAGATAACTAATAAGAACCTGCTGCATAAAAAAATAAATTAAAAAAAAAAAAGAGGGCTTCCCTGGTGGCGCAGTAGTTAAGAATCCACCTGCCAATGCAGGGGACATGGCTTCGAGCCCTGGTCCGGGAAGATCCCACATGCCACAGAGCAGCTAAGCCCGTGTGCCACAACTACTGAGGCTGCGCTCTACAGCCTGTGGGCCACAACTGCTGAAACCCACGTGCCTAGAGCCCGTGCTCTGCAATAAGAGAAGCCACCGCAACGAGAAGCCCGCGCACCGCAACAAAGAGTAGCCCCTGCTCTCAGCAACTAGAGAAAACCCGCGTGCAGCAGGGAAGACCCAATGCAGCCAAAAATTAAATAAATGAATAAATAAATAAATTTATTTTAAAAAAAAAAGAGATGTGGCTAGGAAAAAAAGAAAAGAATATTACTACTAAACACCATTTCCATTACACTTAATATCTTAAAAATTGTATAAGGATGATTTTCCTTAATTAAGTGAACTAATTCCCCATTCCAGAACTGTGAGGACACCACAGGCTAACTGAGCTATCCGCTTACTTTCTTGGTTAGCCTCATTTTACCCCAAAGTGTTTCAGTGAGTCTGCAATATACAATCTTTACCACCTTTCTTTTGGCTTTTTCTGAGCCCATTTCAAACAGGTACTCCGATGGCCCTGGTTTATAGTACCTCCCAGTACCTCTGAGGTTCTACTGACTACCCAAAGGCACACATCTGTCCCCTGAGCCACTCGGACACAAGCTCCACACAGAGGTCATATCTGCACCACGCAACCAGTGGCTTGGCTTGAGGTGCTCGGGAATTACTTATTAAATGAATGAGTCCTCTATCATCAGACGGGATGGCCAATCGCTGATACACCCTACTGACGGCGAACCAAGATCGTGCATGGCTGCCTGCTAGACTTTCAACTGACTTTTAATTCCAACTACCGATCTAAATTCTTATTTATGAAGTGAAAAGAGAATGTTGTAACCTAGGCAATGCTTGGAGACTACGAAAGACCTGTTAAGAAATTAAGTCCTTCGATAATCATATGTAATATTTATACTTAAGGTTAAGGAAAAGCCAAAAGGTGCCTAAGCATTTATAAAAGATGTTTCATAAATCAAACCTCCAAGGTACAAATCCTGTTACTTCCCAGCTCGCTCTGAGCCACTTCCCAAGCCCATAAAAATGAAAATATCTGAGTTATGTTCTGGAGGATAGACTACAACAATGCTCTTCTGAGACCCGAGAGGTGGGACACACTGAGAAAATCTAACTTGTTCTGGTCCAAAGTTATAGCTGACCAAACAGGCAACAGCTAAGGGAGCCAAGCCCAAGAACACTGACTGTGAGGAGTGCTGTGTCCAACAGTGAGCATTCGAGGTGGTGGGGCCACTTACGGTTCAACCCGGTGAAACTGAACATTCCAATCTGCTCCGTGATGTGGTTCCAGGTTCCAGGGGTCTTGAGGGCTTCTAATCGTGCCCTGAGCTCAGATCTCATGGTCAGAATGCGGTCAGCCATTGTCTTCACATTACCTGTCCTGAGTGGACATCAATATGAATACCAATCCAGACAGGAGAGACGGTACACGAAAACATAAAAATTTTTTAAATGTAATTTAATCTGTAAGCTGAAAACATGATCACAACCTGCCTATTATGGTATGTGGATGCCTGGATGGGTGGATAAGGAGACCAGAGAGATAGACTTACTAGGCAGAAGGAAAGGACTTTATTTACTGATGGAGTTTATGGCTAGTCTTAGGTATACTGGCTGTAATACCACTTATGTTTTAACTCAGACTTCAGCTAGGTGCTGCTTGAGACAGGATAATATATTTTCTTCAGCTAGGTGCTGCTTGAGACAGGATAATATATTTTATCAGGTGTAATTAAGTAGAGATTGCAGATTTAGCTACTACAAAAAAATTACTGTTTCAAAATAAGACAAACTATATATAAATTAGATAAGAATGAAGAGCCCCAAAATTGTTGCACTAACTTGAAGTTAGATATTCTATTCTATCAGAAATTCCTCCCTGTATTTCCCAACTTTAAGGGGAGGAAGTCTGGGTGGTGGGAGAGTGGGGGAAACTCCCATTCACTGAGGGCCTCCGTCCTATGTTCCCAGTGCTGTGTTACACACATGTGTAAGTGCCAGCCCTATTTTACAGAAATAATAACTGACACTCAAAAGAGGTTCAAGTATTTTTGTCCTGCCTCTGCCAACATAAAAGGAAGAGACAGTTAAATGTAATGGGACAATCGCTGTTCTGCATCCCCACGCTTCGCCCATCCGGCGTTGAGCCCCTTACCATTCATTAAAAAGCTCAGGGTCAGAGAGGGTATGGGCCACGATTCGTGCTCCCTGAGCAGGGGGATTGGACCACGTAATTCGCACGATCTTCTCCATCTGGGAAAGGACCCGGAGGATGCTATCAGGTTCTTTCGCAACCACGGTCAGATTCCCCACTCGCTCATCTAAAAAGAAGGAGGAGAATCAGCCTTGGGGCTCTGGGGGCGGCGAGCCTGGGGCAGCTGGGCTGTAACACAGGAGAGCACTCACTGTAGAGCCCGAAGTTCTTGGAGAAGGACTGGGCACAGAAGAGCTCGAACCCTTCAGACACAAAATAGCGAACGGCCCAGGCGTCTTTCTCCAGGTTGCCAGATGCGAAGCCCTGATAGGCTGAGTCAAAGAAGGGGAACAGAAACCGGCGCTGCGAGGAAGCAAAGTGAGTCAGGGCAGGAAATCCTCCTGGAACCAACCTCAGACACCGGCCTTCCTTCCCCAACTGGTGCCTGGAAGGAACGTCTCACCCTGTCCGTTTCTCCTACCTCTTTCCTCTCTGCATCCAACTCCACTTTACATCTGTTTCTCTGTCCACCTAAATACCAACTAACAAATCTAACAACTTCAGTAAACCTTATTTTTTTAAGTATATTGTCCTAGAGTGTCACGATGCTGCTTTGCCAACAGGGCACATCTGATCATGTCACTCCATGACATCAAAGATTTCCAGGGGCTCCCCACTGCCCTCAGAATAAAGTCTGAGGCTTCAGCACAGGACCTGGCCCCCATTTACTTCTCTAGCCTCATCACTCACTCGCCCCCTTCCCTGGAACTCCAGCCCATACCAAGAATTACTTTTATTTCCTCATATGGACCATGAACTCTGCCTTGGGCTTTTGATGGTGCTCTTCCCTCTGCAGGAAACATTCCTTCCCCGCCAGCCCCGACCCATCCTCATCCTTCAAGTCTAAACACGGAAACCACTTCTTCCAGGAAGGCTTCCTCTGCTACCACCAGCCCTCCCAAAACACACGCACTCCCCAGAGTCTGGGCTATGTGCCTCCATAGGACCCCATCAACACAGCTGTCTCATAGTACGTGGCTGTCTCCCCAAACAGGCTGTATGCTCTGAGGGCGGGACCACCTCTGCTTTGTTCACTATTGTCCCCCTATGGCACCTGGTACATAATAGTTTATCAAGAAGTATTCTTTACACACGTTAATGAAGAATATATACACCTTGAGCTAGAAATTCCAGTGTAGAAAGTTATCCCAAAGAAATAATAAAAAGGAGGTTTATTACATATATTGTTCACAAGAGTAAGACACCTGGGCACGAAATGGCCATCAACTGATTTAATCAATCTGTAATGTGACCTATCCATGCATGTCATGTATAACTGCACTAAAAAAAAAATTAAAAAAGAAAAGAGCCTGACATTCTGTATATCAAAATGTTAACAGTGGCTTTCTTTGGGTAATAGAATTTATAGTTAGTATTTATTTTTTTCTTTGGGCTTTTCTCCATTTTTCCAAATTCTTCCATAAATAGGTACTGCTGTTGAATACATCAAACATTAATACACACTATTTTAAGAGATGCTCTGAAAAGACAGTTACCTTCATGACAGAGGCAATCTGCTTCCACTGCTCCGGAGTTGGGTCAGTCCCAGTCGGGTTGTGTGCACAGGCGTGGAGGACAAAGATGGAGAACTCGGGAGCTTTCTGGGGAGAAGGAAGTTATGTAAGTTCTGACACCAGCAGGGACATGGCGGGCAGAGTCAGGGTCACACAGGGCAGGTACTCCCTCCTTACATGCCATTTCAGAAACCACCATCTGGCTTGAGTAGGGTGTCTCAGACTCTCTCACTTATCAACTGATACAAAGACTTTTCCCTGCTCTTCTTGACGCCATAGCATTCTGTCTACTTTTTCTTCTAATAACCCACCTCAAGATCATTCAGAAAACCCTGGAGGTCTAGTCCTCTCTTCGCTGCATCCCAATAGTGATAAGACCGAATTTCTTTAAATCCAGCAGCAATAAAGACACCATTATGATTCTCTGCAAGCAAAGGGGTAAAACGTTAAATGTTTTACAAACACAAGGAGGCATGAACAGAAAGGACTCAAGACAGCTTCCAGGGCCCTCACAGGCTCAACATCCACTGGGTGACATGGAGGTGAGGGGTTAAGATTGAGAAGAATGACTGTGACCAAGAACAAGTTTGACCAGTCTAGTCATGCTGACTTACATCCTAATATAGTGGGACCTCCCTCCTCTGGGAAGGCTCAATATACACTAAAACACAAGTTCACCAAGAGTCTTGGGATAAAGTAGTCCCAATCTGAATTTAAGCATCATGTTACCCATGTACTGCCATAATCCACTACTCAAGCCATTCTCATGTTAGTTGATCCAGGGCTGGGTTACATTTTCAGTGTAAGCAGTGAGACTCATGAGGATAATTCCTTCCCTGCCAGTCCCGACCTATCCTCATCCTTCAAGTCTAAACACGGAAACCACTTCTTCCAGGAAGGCTTCCTCTGCTACCACCAGCCCTCCCAAAACACACGCACTCCCCAGAGTCTGGGCTATGTGCCTCCATAGGACCCCATCAACACAGCTGTCTCATAGTATACGAGAATTCCTCTGGCTTCTCTGTTTCTGCTCTTGCTACAGCTACAGGACTCACCCCAGGTTGGTGAGGATACATAGACAGGCGTGTCCTTGTTGTTTGTTCCATTGTACCATCGCGCTAAGAACTCAGCTCCAATTCGAAGTGCACCTGTTCCCCCCAAACACTGCACACCTCCTACCTGAAAGACAAGAAGCAGGGTCACTGGTTATTTAATGGTGAGGTCAGATAATATTAGGGAAAATATGGTAGTGATGAGCACTTCCTTAAATGTGTTATCTCTATAAAATGTCATAACTACATGAAAAAGTATTATTTGCCCCTATTTACAAATGAGGAAACTAAGGCTAAGAAGTGAAGCACCTTGCTCAAAGTTACCAGCTACTCAGCAGAAAGGTCAGGTCTTCACCCAGGAAGTCTGGAAGTCTGACCCCCAAAGGAGTGTCCCTCTGACCACAGAGGTAGAGGACATACCTAGGCCCTAGGACATACCTCGGGCACATTAGAGTGTGCCCTGCAAGGCAAACCCATCCCTTTGCACCCATCCCAAGATCAAAATTACCCTCCAACAGAAGCCGGTAAAATAATGTTCCGAGCTTGCTATCAACACCAGTCTGTAATGTCCTTTCTCATCGCTATAACAAAGGCTTATTAATCCTTAGAAATGTTCTCAGAGAACAAAGGTGATATGCAAATACTACTCTCCTCTCCTGAAGCTTCCTCTCCTCTTTTTTTTTTTTTTAACATCTTTATTGGAGTATAATTGCTTTACAATGGTGTGTTAGTTTCTGCTTTATAACAAGGTGAAGCAGTTATACATATACATATGTTCCCATATCTCTTCCCTCTTGCGTCTCCCTCCCTCCCACCCTCCCTATCCCACCCCTCTAGGTGGTCACAAAGCACCGAGCTGATCTCCTGTGCTATGCGACTGCTTCCCCTCTCATCTTAAAATGGCCTCACCTGGGCAATAATAAAAGTCCTACGTTTTACCGTTTACAAAATACCTTCACACACATTCTTGTTTGACCCTCACACAGCCCTGTAAAGTAAGTTCTAGATCCCCAATTTATACATGAGGAAATTGATTCAGAGAAGTGGTTCGCCAAGGGATTTGCAGCTGGTGAGCGGCAGAGCTGGGCATAAATCCAGGCCTTCTCACTCTACATCTAGTCACTAGGCCCTACTTCTGTTGTTCTGCCTAAACATCTTTGCTTTTGTCCCTTCACACTTCTAATTAGGTTTTAGCATAACTCTTTCAGTAGAGAAATGTCATTAATTACACATTGCTTAATATGTCTAAAGGAGTAAGAAAGAGAAAGATCACATAAGAAAGTCTATCGAAAAGGAAGGACACACACCAATATAATAACAGCAGCAACCTCTGGGGAGGGGCCTAGGATGTGGGAATAGTGGTCAAAGGGACTTTGGCTTAATCTACAAGTTGTTTTTTGAAAAATAAGGAGCATGGGGCTTCCCTGGTGGCCCAGTGGTTAAGAATACGCCTGCCAATGCAGGGGACACGGGTTCGAGCCCTGATCCGGGAAGATCCCACATGCCGCGGAGCAACTAAGCCCATGCGCCACAACTACAGAGCCTGCACTCTAGAGCCCACGCGCCACAACTACTGAAGCCCACGCACCTAGAGCCTGTGCTCCGCAACAAGAGAAACCACTGCAACGAGAAGCCCGCGCACTGCAACGAAGAGTAGCCCCCACTCGCCGTAACTAGAGAAAGCTCGCACGCAGCAACGAAGACCCAACACAGCCAAAGATAATAAATAAATAAAATAAATTTATTTAAAAAAATAATAATAAGGAGAATGTATTCATGTATTATTTGGAAATTTTTTTAATAATTAAAAAAATATATTTGATGTCTGTAATTTGCTATAAAATAATTCAGTTTTGGCAGGGAGGGTGGGGGAATATACAAGACTGACCAAATACAGATCATTGTTGAAGCTAGCTGCTGGATCCATGGGGGTTTGTTCATTACAGTTTTAACTACTTTTGTATATATTTGAAATTTCCCACAATAAAAAAGTTAAAAAAAAAAATCTTCCTAGATAAAGAAGAAAAACTTCCAAAATCTTTTTTAAAAAACCTAACGTTAACACCAATGCTAAAAGATGACAAAGGGAAAAAAAAGATAGAAAAAAAAGAGACCTCTTTCATGAATATTGATACTAACTTCCTAAATATTAATGAACAGTATGAATCCAATAGTGCATTTAAAAATACTCCCTTGGTCAAGTTAGTCATCCCATGAATGCATGATTATTAACAAATATAAGAGTGAGTCAGTTTTCCTGGACCTCTCCCATGTATATGTGTTATTAAACTTTGATTTTCTCCTGTTTTAAAAAAAAGAGAAAAGAAATATAAAATTTGTCATGCTGCTAGATAGAGAAAATGATCACCCAAATGATCATCATAACAGGAGAAAAAAGTATAGCTATTTCTGATATAAATGCTTGGTTAAAAACAGAAGCAATGGAGACTTCCTAAAAATAACTAAAAAGAAAAAAAAAAAAGATCCAGCCATGATGAGTAAGTCAGCTTCATGATGAACACTGAATCACGAGCAGAAGTCCCCTTTAAGCTAGGAACAAAGCAATGATACCAATTATCACTATTATTCCCCACTGCTCTATTTATATTCACAGATCTGAGCATCTCTGAAAGAACATCGTCTGAAACGTGAAACAGAAGCGAAGTTGACGTTCAGGGAAATGAGGAACTGAGCACGGCATCCACTGCAGAGAGAAGCAAAGGCAGTGGACTGGGATGGAAAAGGTCGGTGTGCATCAGATGTGGTTCTTCAAAGTGGTCCCCCCTGAGCACTGGTCCCTTCCCATTACTTTATTTTTTTTTTTATTTTAAAAACTATACATATATATATATATATATATATATATTTTTTTTTTTTTTTTTTACAGTAGGTCCTTGTTGGTTATCTATTTTAAATATAGTAGTGTGTACCTGTTGCTTCCCATTACTTTAAAGGTTTGAGCTTCACATTGTGATCTACCTGGATTCCTTATGCAAATCTCAACCAAGGTGATGTAACCCAAATGTACATTTATTTTTTATGGATTTGTCATCAGCTAAGCTGAATATCAACTTTATTCATTATTTCACATTTCAAATACCTCAGCACTTTGTATACGAATGTTGATACTTCCTATACAAACGAGCAAGGTCTCCCTTAAAGCAGGGTTTTAAGTTATCATGGGTATGTGACAGGTGCATGTGGATATCAGTAAAGACATTCCCAAAAATAGTTTTTTTATTTCCTGTGCTCAGCTTTTTTTTGTTGTCTTTTTGGGGGGGGATTTTTGTTGTAATTATTCTTTTTTCTTATTAGTCATCCATTTTATATACATTAGCGTATACATAACAATCCCAATCTCCCAATTCATCCCACCACCACCACCACCCCCCCACCGCTTTTCCCCCTTGGTGTCCATATGTTTTTTCTCTGCTTCTGTGTCTCAATTTCTGTTCTGCAAACCGGTTCATCTGTACCATTTTCTGGGTTCCACATATATGCATTAATACACGATATATGTTTTTCTCTTTCTGACTTACTTCACTCTGTATGACAGTCTCTAAATGCATCCACATCTCTACAAATGACACAGTTTCGTTCCTTTTTATGTCTGAGTAATATTCCATTGTATATATGTACCACAACTTCTTTATCCATTCGTCCGTTGATGGTCATTTAGGTTGTTTCCATGGCCTGGCTATTGTAAATAGTGGTGCAATGAACATTGGGGTGCATGTGTCTTTTTTTTTTTTTTTAAACCCCACATTTGTTTATTTATTTTTGGCTGTGTTGGGTCATCGTTTCTGTGCGAGGGCTTTCTCTAGTTGTGGCAAGCGGGGGCCACTCTTCATCGCAGTGCACGGGCTCTATCGTGGCCTCTCTTGTTGCGGGGCACAGGGTCCAGACGCACAGGCTCAGTAGTTGTGGCTCACGGGTCTAGTTGCTCCACGGCATGTGGGATCTTCCCAGACCAGGCTCGAACCCATGTCCCCTGCATTAGCAGGCAGATTCTCAACCACTGCGCCACCAGGGAAGCCCCATGTGTCTTTTTGAATCATGGTTTTCTCTGGTTATATACCCAGTAGTGGGATTGCTGGGTCATATGGTAATTCTATTTTTAGTTCTTTAAGGAACCTCCATACTGTTCTCCACAGTGGCTGTATCAATTTACATTCCCACCAACAGTGCAACAGGGTTCCCTTTTCTCCACACCCTCTCCAGCATTTGCTGTTTGTAGATTTTCTGATGATGCCCATTCAAATTGGTGTGAGGTGATACCTCATTGTAGTTTTGATTTGCATTTCTCTAATAATGAGTGACGTTGAGCAGCTTTTCATGTGCCTCTTGGCCACCTGTACGTCTTCTTTGGAGAAATGTCTATTTAGGCCTTCTGCCCATTTAATCACAGTTTCAATTTCATTACTTCTGATTGGTCTGTTCATATTATCTATTTCTTCCTGGTTCAGTCTTGGGAGGTTATACCTAAGAATTTGTCCATTTCTTCCAGGTTGTCCATTTTATTGGCATAGAGTTGCTTGTAGTAGTCTCTTAGGCTGCTTTGTATTTCTGCGGTGTCTGTTTTAACTTCTCCTCTTTCATTTCTAATTTTATTGATTTGAGTCCTCTCCCTCTTTTTCTTGATGAGTCTGGCTAATGGTTTATCAACTTTGTTTATCTTCTGAAAGAACCAGCTTTTAGTTTTATTGATCTTTGCTTTTGTTTTCTTTGTTTCTATTTCATTTATTTCTGCTCTGATCTTTATGATTTCTTTCCTTCTGCTAACTTTGGGTTTTGTTTGTTCTTCTTTCTCTAGTTCCTTTAGTTGTAAGGTTAGATTGTTTATTTGAGATTTTTCTTGTTTCTTGAGGTAGGCTTTATAGCTATAAACTTCCCTCTTAGAACTGCTTTTGCTGCATCCCATAGGTTTTGGATCGTCGTGTTTTCATTGTCATTTGTCTCTAGGTGTTTTTTGATTTCCTCTTTGATTTCTTCAGTAATCTCTTGGTTATTTAGTAACATATTGTTTAGCCTCCATGTGTTTGTGTTTTTTATGTTTTTTCCCCTGTAATTCATTTCTAATCTCATAGCGTGTGGTCAGAAAAGATGCTTGATATGATTTCAATTTTCTTAAATTTACTGAGGCTTCATTTGTGACCCAAGATGTGATCTATCCTGGAGAATGTTCCATGCGCACTTGAGAAGAAAGTGTAGTCTGCTGTTTTTGGATGGAATGTCCTATAAATATCAATTCAATCTATCTGGTCTACTGTGTCATTTAAAGCTTGTGTTTTCTTATTAATTTTCTGTCTGGATGATCTGTCCATTGGTGTAAGTGAGGTGTTAAAGTCCCCCACTATTATTGTGTTACTGTTGATTTCCTCTTTTATACCTGCTGGCAGTTGCCTTATGTATTGAGGTGCTCCTATGTTGGGTGCATATATATATTTATAATTGTTATATCTTCTTCTTGGATTGATCCCCTGATCATTATGTAGTGTCCTTCCTTGTCTCTTGTAACATTCTTTATTTTAAAGTCTATTTTATCTGATATGAGTATTGCTACTCCAGCTTTCTTTTGATTTCCATTTGCAAGGAATATCTTTTTCCATCCCCTCACTTTCAGTCTGTATGTGTCCCTAGGTCTGAAGTGGGTCTCCTGTAGACAGCATATATATGAGTCGTGTTTTTGTATCCATTCAGCAAGCCTGTGTCTTTTGGTTGGAGCATTTAATCCGTTCACGTTTAAGGTAATTATCGATATGTATGTTCCTATGACCATTTTCTTAATTGTTTTGGGATTGTTTTTGTAGGTCCTTTTCTTTTCTTGTGTTTCCCACTTAAAGAAGTTCCTTTAGCATTTGTTGTAGAGCTGGTTTGGTGGTGCTGAATTCTCTTAGCTTTTGCTTGTCTGTAAAGCTTTTGATTTCTCCGTCGAATCTGAATGAGATCCTTGCTGGGTAGAGTAATCTTGGTTGTAGGTTCTTCCCTTTCATCACTTTAAGTATATCATGCCACTCCCTCCTGGCTTGTAGAGTTTCTGCTGAGAAATCAGCTGTTAACCTTATGGGAGTTCCCTTGTATGTTATTTGTCATTTTTCCCTTGCTGCTTTTAATAATTTTTCTTTGTCTTTAATTTTTGCCAATTTGATTACTATGTGTCTTGGCGTGTTTCTCCTTGGGTTTATCCTGTATGGGACTCTCTGTGCTTCCTGGACTTGTGTGGCTATTTCCTTTCCTATGTTAGGGAAGTTTTCAACTATAATCTGTTCAAGTATTTCCTCTGGTCCTTTCTCTCTTCTCCTTCTGGGACCCCTATAATGCGAATGTTGTTGCGTTTAATGTTGTCCCAGAGGTCTCTTAGGCTGTCTTCATTTCTTTTCATTCTTTTTTCTTTATTTTGTTCCACAGCAGTGAATTCCACCATTCTGTCTTCCAGGTCACTTAACCGTTCTTCTGCCTCAGTTATTCTGCTATTGATTCCTTCTAGTGTAGTTTTCATTTCAGTTATTGTATTGGTCATCTCTGTTTGTTTGTTCTTTAACTCTTCTAGGTGTTTGTTCTTTAATTCTTCTAGATCACTGTTAAACATTTCTTGCATCTTCTTGATCTTTGCCTCCATTCTTTTTCCGAGGTCCTGGATCATCTTCACTATCATTATTCTGAATTCTTTTTCTGGAAGAGTGCCTATCTCCATTTCATTTAGTTGTTTTTCTGGGGTTTTATCTTGTGCCTTCATCTGGTACATAGCCCTCTGCCTTTTCATCTTGTCTATCTTTCTGTTAATGTGGTTTTTGTTCCACAGGGTGCAGGATTGTAGTTCTTCTTGCTTCTGTTGTCTGCCCTCTCCTGTGCTCAGCTTTTAACTCCACCCTTTCTCTTCCACTCCAAAAAGTAAATTCATTAACTAAAAGAAGTCACAAAGTCAGTAGACTAGATTGAAAATGTGTTTGGAAGAGATAAACCCACTTCACTAACATTAACTAATTCTTGAGTTCATGATGTATATGACACTTGACATATTATATTCCCAAGAAATTATCATTTCCTCTAAAAATATATTGTACACTAGATGGCTTCAGTGAAACACAAGTGGCTCTAAACTATATCAGCAACTAGCGGAAACGAATTTTTGGTGAATCAATAATGTGTCAATTTGGTCATTCTCTGAACTGATTTTTGGCAAATAGCTCTAAAGCTCAAGAAAGTCCTATATTTGGGATGAAGGGAAAAAAATCATAATAGCAAAGGAAATAAATACAAACTTCAAAGGGAACCAGGCAGCTGGACCTGGGTGGCTAAACAGGAGTATACAGAACAAGAGAAATCCAGTAAGACTTGGCAGACAGCTATGCCAGCAATCTGTATTCCCAATTTAGCCATGAATTGCCTGAAGGAATCCCTGCTGGGCTCTAGAACGCTTGTCCGAGATCACAATTTGCTGATGCAATGACTTCCCTGTGAGGAGCAGGAGAGCTGTTTATATGCTGCTTGTGGCCAAGGCTATGATGCATTGATCTGGGTGCTCCTAGCAATTCATGTGGTATCTGGCACGTGGCACTAAATAAACATGGGCTGAACTAGATGAAGAAGACAGTGTTGACAAGGTGAGAGCCACAGAGAAAGCCCCAAGTCTCCCAGAGGCAATGGTCCAAGCAGGAAACTGGGAAGCCATCTCATGCCCCACAAGCCCTCCTACCTGCAGTGGCTCAGTAATTTCAGAAGCTGAAATGTTACCAGGCAGGAGATGACAATTGGACATTTGGTCTGGATTCTAAGATCTGAAGATGGAAAAGCAGAAGGTAGCAGTGATGAGTCTAGAAAACAGGTCTCCTCAAAATGGTTGATGGACCTGGTAATTTAAAATCTTGAGAAGAAAAATCTAAGAGAGGACATGATTACTGTTTGTTTTCTGGTTCATTCTTTCATTCATGCCTCACCTCCTTCAAGTTTTGGCTCAAACGTCATTTCTGTTTCTACCATGACCACCCTAGTTAAAACTGTATCCACTCTCACTCCCACCCTCAGCACTCCCAATATGCCTTCCTCTGCTCTATTTTTGTAGCATTTATCATCTTTCAATACACTATACAATGTTCCTATTTATTATGTTTACTGTCGGTTTCTCCCCGCAAAACTGTAAGCCAGGCAGTGGTTTTGGTCACCACTGTGCTCCACTATCTAGAACAGTGCCTAGTGGTGAGCACACATCTGTTCACTGAACGAATGAGTGAATTAAAACATCTGAGATCTCTGAGGTGCCAAGCTAGGAGCTAAATGCTGAAGATTCATGAGGTAGATAAGTAAGCCATTGGGACTTCTCTGGTGGCACAGTGGATAGGACCCCGTGCTCCTGGTACAGGGGGCCCAGGTTCGAGCCCTGGTCAGGGAACTAGATCTCGCATGCCGCAGCTAAGAGTTTGCATGCCACAACTAAGGAGCCCGTGGGCTGCAACTAAGACCCAGCACAGCCAAATAAATAAATAAATAAAAGAACCATACTTCACACCATACACACACACTAAAAAAATTTTTTAAAAAGTAAGTAAATAAGCCATCAGCCCTGCCCTGGAGGAACCTAGGGTGTTGTGGGAGGGACAGGCTTACAAAATTGTACATTAAACACAGTAAGTGCTGCTTTTCCCAAGCAATGCACAGTCCTGTGATGACTCAGAGCACTCCAACAACTTGCTCTGCCTGAGAGAGCTCAGGATTCAGCATGGAAGTGACCCTTGGTCAGGCCTTGAAGGACTTGGAGGTGGGGACTGGGGAGTCAGAGAAGTGAAGGGGGAACAGCTTCCCTGTTCCTAGTGGAAGGAACAGCTGAGGCAAAGGTGCCAAGTCATGGCAGGGCTCGGCAGGTCTAGAAAACAGCAGGCTCTTAGGAAGGCAGGACCCTGACAGGATGGGAGCAAGAGTAACTGCAAGAACAGGAAGACGCCTGGCTACAAACATGCTGCATGCCCAGGTCAGAGTCTGCATTTTACCCTGTAGATAATGGAGGAGCTACTGTGTGTGTGTGAGAGGGGAAGCAGGTGACACGATTAGCTCTTTTTTTTTTTTTTTTTGCTGAGGAAGATCATTCTAGCTGCACTGTGCAGAATGTACTAGAATGGGGAAGAGACTAGAGGCAAGAGGCTATTATAAGAATCCAAATGAGATGACGGTGGGCTGAGCTAAGATAGTCACCTGGGGATGGTCCAGGGAAAGAGCAAGTGCTCAGAGCTCAGTATCACCTGGTACCTAGGGTGTTGTAGATGCCAAGAGGGTATCCTAAACCATTACACACACACACAAAAAAAGTAAAAAGTAAAAGTCTTCAAATATTTACAGACTGCCATTTAAATTTGTTCTATGATCAAAAACATAACACAGGATGAATTAGACTAAGAGGAAGGGCTCTATGCCACAAGCAATAGCCCCAAGCCTCAGTATTAAGCGATCAAAATGGGGAACAGAGCATTTTGTTCCTGGGCAGAGGAACAAGCATCTATCTGCCAACATAGTTAATAAGCATCACATAAGAAATGTATAGTCTTAGAGGAAGAAGCTCCCCAACACAGAACCTCTGTTTTCATTTGTCATCAATGGAATTCCAACTAATTTATCAACAACGTCTCAGAAGATTACCCCCAGTCGCCAAAGTTCCCCATTTTCAAACTTCATCAGGACTCTCTCTCTCCCTCAGTGGAAACCCTAGATTTTCAGAGCAACTTCCCAATGCCACCCATAATCTCTAAAGTCTACCATTTCTACCCGTATTCCTTCAGTTCCTAGAGGCAAGTCAGTTACAGTCTCTTATACCAATCCAGGCAAAACCCTCATCAAGTTAATTACTTACCTAACCATTGATCTGAGACCTTCACCCAGAGCCTCCCGGTCTCCTTATATACATAAGAATGTGCCTGTGTACAGCCTTCATTTTACCCTGCCGTTCTGCTTATCAGGGCATCTGGGTAACAGCATGGAAATAAATCAGTGACTCCAAGATGTGGTCTCTTTCATGCATGAAGGCTGTACCTGCATGAAGGCTGCTCAGCGGGGCTGACACTGCCTAGCAGAGCAATAAGGGCAGTTGGTTTAAATTGCACAATACCTAATCGGACTATTGCAAAAACCTGAGCTCTTCCCTTTCCTACTCATCCAGCCAGGTTTATCTTCTTCAAACACTCTTATTGGGTAACTTCTCTGCGCAAACCTTCAAGGGGCTTCCCCTGCCCTGCCTGCCAAAATCAGCCTGCCTGATCTACCCAGCATGTTCCCAGCCCTAATCAGGTAGGTCTCTTTACAACCTGTACCTGCTCACCTCCAACCTCTGTCCCTGGACTCCTATTGCTCCAGACAAATACCCCTCCTTTTTCTTCCTCTGTACTTTGTGGTTCTCAACCTTGGCTGTACTTTGCAGTCACATGGGGAGCTTTTAAAAAATACCCATGAAGGGAAGGGAATTGTAGGGAAAGGTAATAAAGGGGCAGAGAAAGGTGATACCCTCCAAGATTCTGATTTAACAGGTCTGGTATGGGATCCAGCCACCAGAATGTTTTTAAAACCTCCCAGGTGATACAGTCACAGTTGAGAACCAGTGTCCTGGCCTCATTCCCCAAGGTTCAGCTCAAGTCCCATTTCCAGCCTTTGCCAGTCTCTCTGAATTCCTACAACACTGATAAACTCTATCACACCACTTTCTGCCACATACAGACTCTCCCCAAATGCATTCCTCTTCCATGTATCTCTAGTTATACATAGACTACATACCAGGAAGCACTTAAATGAAGAGAAGCTGAGATCAAGGCTAGCAGAATCAAATATTAGAACTGGCAGGATCTTCAGAGAGCATCTAGACTAGTGGCTCTTGGACTTTCGGGGGCCATAGGTTCCTTCAGAAAATCTGATAAAAGTTATGAACTTTCTCTCCAGAAATACACATACACACAGAATTCTGCACAAAATTTCAGGGAGTTCAGAGGCCCCTTGAATGATCCCCTATGCAAATGCTCCTTATGGGACCATGAACCATAAACTAGTCTTTTCCTAACATGTAGATGAGACATAGGGGCTGGAGGAGCAAATGACTTGCCTTTGGTCAAAAGTAGTGGCAGAGCTGGGTCCAGACCCTAATCTCTTGATCATTCCATTAAATTCCCTTGGCTTGGCATTTCCACTGACTGCTTCAAACCCAGCAGCTGAAATCCGATCATCTATTGGGCAAAAGTGAACAACTGAAGAAGCTGTGCTTTATACAAAAGCATGTTATTCGCGCTATCAGGTTCCTGAGGTCACACTATTTAAACCCTTATTCACTGACAGTTCAATAGACATAACACTTAATTTTTAACCACTTTTTACCCTCACAGTTTCCAGAAAAAAACAGATCCTCACCCAAAACTCACCCGCTTCTCCTGCAGAGCTGGGCTGTCATCCCCAAGGGCCAGGCAGGAAGCACGGGTCCGGAACTCTGCCAGGCCCAGGATAGGCAGGTACTCGTGGTTTAGGCTGCTGTCATGAGCAATCCTCTGCTCCACCTTCCTCACGACTGGCAAAACCCAGGGCTGGCTATCATCTGTGCGATAAGCTGGGACATGGGAAAGAGACATACAACGGAGGAGTCTTAGGCTTCGTCCAAGGAAGAGTTCGGAGCTGTGAACAGGGAGAGTTCTACCACCTTCCAATCAAAACAGAACTGTGAGGGAAATTAAAGTTCATTCACTTACTGACCGCCTGCTTTGGGCCAGGCACCAGGCTAGGTGCTGGGAAGGCAGAAGGACAGTTTCCTATCCTTATGGAAATTATAGTTCTTAAATATGTGACCTCCAAAAAGTAGAATGCTGAAATAAAACTGGGACATCAAAGAGCCTGATCGAGTGAGAGAGTGCAAGCAAAAGCACTCCGCAAATTAAAAATACCTTACAAATGCTATGTCAATATCACTAGGGCACTGAGGTCTCTACGACCACTGGCCCGGTAATCGCCTTCCTTCTGCATCTCCCCAAGAAAAGGGTTCGGCACTACGTCACATGAACGCTGCACCTTCAAACAAAAACATGGAGAGAGAGGAGGGTGGAGGGAGGCCCACCTCCTCCTCTTGTCCTGTAAGAACAGAAATGAGACAAATGGCGAGGAAACACCTGTGACTGAAGATTCCAACCACTGGTTACACAATCATCGAACAAGTTTACACATCTTTGTCCTCTTGCTGTTTTTTGACATTAGCCAGTGTTTATTTACCATTTTGACTGTTCCTACCACTCACTTCCTCTGCTTCACACTTTTATGGATCTAAGTTTACCTGTTTCATAATTTTTAATCTTGATTACAGCAAATTTCTAAGCATTTCTTCTACACTAAAAGTATTTTTAGTCTACTTTGAGTTATCCTATCACTGATTTTTTTTCCTATACTACCCTATAATCATTTTGAGATTATAGCTTGAGAGGGCAGCTGCTTTGGCTTGCATCCAAGCCAATGACTTCTCTGAGCAGGATTCCTGACAGGGATTTGCTTCTGCTGGAAGGTTTAGGTCTCCAATAAGCCTATACTTTGGCAAGTGACTGTGAAACAAATTTTTTAAGTAATTCTTCTTTATCTTGTTGATTTCTGCTCAACATTAATCCCTTTTTTTTTAATCACTTTTTTAGGGTGGTTGATATTGTTTACTGAACACATGTTGATTGTAGAAAATTTAGAAAAGCCCAAAAAGAAAATAATAAACATTATGATTAACATGTAATTCCAGCACTCAGAGATAAGGAGTATGAAAATTTTGGTGTACAGCCTTTTAAACTTTATTTTACATGAGTATATTCTTTTATAAATTGTGTCATTTTTTATATAGAACTTTCAACATGCTTTTTTCCACTTATTAAATATATATTATGAATATCTTTCATCATCATTAACTATTTAAGTCTGTGCACACAGACTGTTCTTTTTAGAGCTGCATAACTGATAAATGTACTATAATTTGTTTTGCGAGTCTCCTGTTGATCGACATTTGAGTTGTTTCTAACCTTTGGCTATTAGAAAATAATACTTCAGTGAACCTTGTACATATGTCATCTTACATGTATGTAAATATAGCTGTAAGAGGCAGGGTTGAAAATGGAAGAGTAGGTTGAGAAGTACGTGTATGTGTAATTTTGTTGTTGTTTTTGAGGGTATACATTAGTTTACTACTTTCAACTGATTTTCATTTTACAACACGTAGTTGTACGACAAATATGGTTAAAACAACTGATTGGAAGAATACTGGTGGCAATCAATGAAAAGTTTAAAGAATGTGTTCCCTTTAAATGCAAATATATTACTTTTAAGCATACTTTGTGTATTTGTAGTTTTGACAGATATATCCACATTGGCTTTTTTATAGGGGTGTTATCAGTGTACATCGCTGCCAGAGGGCAGGGGTGTTATCAGTGTACATCTGTGCCACAGGGCAGGGGTGTTATCAGTGTACATCTGTGCCATCAATGTACAAGAGTGTCTGCTTCCCCACAGCCACAGCCACTGAGTGAATTTTTGCCAATTTAAGAGTGCAAATGCTATCTCAGGGTGGTTTAAATTTGCATTTCTCCTATCGTGGATGCAACTGGGCATTTTTCATATATATGAGCCATTTACAACACAGTTTTAGTGGCTAGACAATATTCCTTTCTATGTATAATTTATTAACTATTTGTGTTGCTTTTGACTATTTGCTAATATAAACATTGTAATTAATGTTCTTATACTTTACACATATTCATGAGTGCTTCCTTAGGAAAACTTTTTCTAGATGTAAAATTACTAGATCAAAAGTCAGACAACAAATAAGACTTTATAAGGTATTTTGATTTTGCATCTGTCTTCTACTCCATCAACTAACCCTACCTTCCAGGAATGTGTCATCTGCAAATTTGAAAAGCATATCAAGCTAGTAATAAAAATGTGGACAGAGTTCCAGACTGACACAGCCACTAACCAACAACCAGTCTCTGGGTAGGTGAATCTGACTCACAATACTGTCATATCACTCACATTAGACCCCTTGGCCCACCAAACTCCCTCCCTCTCAACAAGTTCAAAAAGCCTACTTTATCAGTCGAGATTTGGTCTGGTTTTTCAAAGAGATACCAAAATAATGACTCCCAAGTAATTGTTTTCCCTGAAGTAGATCACCCCATCTATGATCACAATGCTACCATTGTTCAAAATATTCTTGGAATTCTTCTCTTGGAATTGTTTTTAGAGGAGACATCTCATTATTTTGAATATCCTCAATGATGCCAAATCTTTGTCCTTTGAAAGTAAATTTAATTTTTGAAAATGGTACTTGTATTATGTCCAGCAAAGTAGGTGGGTGAATGGACTGAATAATATTAATGGAGAACAGCTATAAAAATATGGCCTCCTACGTGGGTCTAACATGCTTTGAAGGCCATTCCAAAAGAGGGTTTTCGGAAAACTTTGAGCAATAGCAGTATATATGGACTACACTACACAGAGGGGATACTGTTCAGATGTACAAGAATATGGGTGTTTGTAGAAAAACTAGTTCTATTATGTTTCCCATCTGTGTTTGGATGGTTAATATATAATTATGCTACATATATTTATGATATGTCATTTGTAAATCATGTATTATAAATAAATAAAATATGAAAGATAAAGCCATAGTACCGCTGTTCTTACCAGTAATGTATACTCTGTGCAACTCTAAAAAATCCTGTGATAGGACTGGAGGCAGGGAGGCATTGTGTCCATATTGTGACAAAAGAGAAACCGGCCAATTCACACCTCTGCTTCCTTCTTCACTGCCCAGTTTCCCCCAGATTCAGTTCTAGATTTATTCCCAATGCCTTGCCTCACTGCCCTACTGAAGCAGAACTGCAGTTACTCTTGGGCGTTTGGAGCAATGAGGTTAAGCATTACCAACAACCACTATTCCTGCTCTCTCAGAGGGGTTTTATTCCCGTTTTGTTGGACCCATGAGTTTCTCATTCATTCTTTCATTCTCTCACTCATTTGATGGCTACTTATTGAATCCACCATGAACCAGGTATTGGCTAGAAGTAGCTACACAGAGATGGGTAAGATAAAACAAGATACTGTCTTGGCCTCCCTCCAGGAAACATAGAGCATAGAGTCCTTAGTTCTCCTGTAAGTGATCAGGGAAGATGAAGTATGAAAGATGAATAAGAGTTTAAAAGATAGGAAAAAGGGCTTTCCAGACAGAGGGAACACTTGTGCAAGGCCCCAGAAGCTTGGAGAGATGAGGGTTTTGAGGATCTGCATTTTCATGGCTCGGATGTAAGATCCATGGAGAAACAGCACGGAATGGCTCAGGGAGTCTTGGGGTCTCTTCTAAGGAACTTTGTCTCAATGGGGAAACCACTGAAAGCATTTAAGCAAGACAGTGACATGGACAGCTGTACATTTTAACAGAATCATTTGAGTGACATGATGGAAAATAAACTGGAAGGAGGACAGAAGCAGACAGTGAAGTCAGGAGGCTGCTGCAATAATCCACGAAGGAAATAATGAAGTCTTGAATCACGGCAGCGGCAGCGGGGATAAACAAAAGGGGAGACATTCAAAATAAATTTATGAGGTAAAAAAGACAGAACCTAATGACCAAATAAATATACATGGGACTGATGAAAGGGTCACCGACAACCTCCAAAGTCTCTCTCTAGTCTGGATAAAGACTAGTGGGGGTGGGGCGGGGGAGGGGGCAACCAAGATACAGAGCAAAGCAGAAGAAAAAAAGAAAAGATTGAGGGCAGGGTGGAATCCATGCATTGTTTTAAACACGATGAATTTGAGGTGGTTGTACAACGTGTCCAGCAAACTGTAGCGAATATGGGTCTGGCATCCAGGGAAGAAGTCCAGGATGGAAAGAAAGATTTTATAATTATAGACAGGGACGGTGGCTGAAGCCATAGTAAAAACAAGGAGTTACTGAATACTTACTACATACAGGGCACTGTGCTAAATACTTCACATTTTTTTTACTTTCATTTAATTCTTATAACAACTCACAAAATAGATATTATGATCTCTATTTTCGGGATCTGCAAACTGAGGCCAGAAAAGTTTGCCCAAGATCACAAGAACTGTAAGAGCTAGGCTGTCATACTATTAAGTTCATGGATCCCTGTGCTTTTTCTAAAGAGCAAGAGATGTCTAGGGAAAGCCTGAAGCCAGCAGGCCCCAGAGGACTGACTGTGCAAGGGGCCTTTCTACCTACCAGCATGCCCCTCAGCTCCACACACCACACCCTTCTCCCTGAGGACCAGCTCTTTTAGAGGAGTCACACAGGTTGCAGGTGAGTCTCAATTTCCAGAAGAACACAGAGAATTAGATGATCAAACCATCACCCTCCTCCTCCTCCTAAGATCTCCACTTCCCCCATCCATCCCTACCCCACAGCCCATGCATATATGCCTCTTTAAGGCCCTTCTCCAACTAGGGTCCTGCGGAAAGGACCAGGGGTACTCAGAAACACCTGATACAGCACGTCTCTCCCACAACTTTATTTGAAGATGCTAAGAACCCACATTAAAAACAACAACAAATATGAAAGCAAGCACAGTCTACCTGGAACAAAAGAAAGCTAAGTTTACGTGATGAACGGACTGGAGTCTATGTAGAAATGTCTTGCTTCAGGGTGCATCAGGCTGAACTCATATCTCCCCTGCCCCTAAAGTCACCTGTCTGAAACTTTAAGAAGTGCTGAAACAGTCAACTCAAAGAGCATCATATTTAACAGTGAAAAATGTGATGCTCTGCTCTGTTTAACTATATGGAAATTATGCAAATAGTCACAGCAAGAAGAAAATCTCTGGGGAAACTATCTGCAAGTAGGAATGAGCTAATGAGATTATAGTCGCAGTTTGTTCTAAATGTCCAACATCATTAGAACTTGAGTTGGTTAACTTCCATTAGGCTTTATCTTAACTTCGAAAAAAAAAAAGCGCATCTTCACCAAAGTCAGAGATTAATTATCAATACATTTCCTTCACAAAGGATATACTTCGGGATGTGTATAAATAGAGCTAGGACATATGAAAGCCGTAAAGAGACTTCTTATTCTACTACACTTTAATGAGACCTTTACCTGAGCACCTGCCATCCACAAAAAAGATGGGTCACAGTGATCATCAAAAATAACATTTAGGGGCTTCCCTGGTGGCGCAGTGGTTGAGAGTCCGCCTGCCAATGCAGGGGACACGGGTTCGAGCCCTGTTCTGGGAAAATCCCACATGCCGCGGAGCAACTAAGCCCGTGAGTCACAACTACTGAGCCTGCGCGTCTGGAGCCTGTGCTCCGCAACAAGAGAGGCCGCGATAGTGAGAGGCCCGCGCACCGCGTTGAAGAGTGGCCCCCGCTTGCCACGACTAGAGAAAGCCCTCGCACAGAAACGAAGACCCAACACAGCCAAAAATAAATATAAATAAATAAATAAATTTATAAAATAAATAAATAAATAACATTTATACAATACTTTTCATTTATGTGTCACATTTCTCACACATAATTATTCATTTAATTCTCAGTCATCTGATGAAGCCAGTAACATTATTATTCTATACTACAGTCATGTAACATGCTAGTGAATCTTAGAGTATAATTTTAGAGAGAGGTCATTCCGTCTGGCTCCTCATTTAACAGACTGGGTCCGGGGATGTTAAATAACACTCCGAAGGTCACATCACTGGACCGCAGGCCTGGCCCTGTACCCAGGTCTCCTGGCTGTTCCACTACCGTACACTGGTTCCCTGTGGACCACCTGAAGGTGCCCAATAGAGAAGGGGGCAGAGACCAAGGGACCTGAGAAATGTGGCTTGGAATCCCAGCTCCACCACCTACAGCCATGTGACCTCGACCAAAATGCTTCATCAATCTGGGCTTCAGCTTTCTTACCTCTAAAACAGTAATAGTAATAAACAATCCTCCAGAGTCATCCTAAGCACTAAATGCAATTAACTGCATAAATCATTTGCTTGTAGTAAAGAGAAAGAATTCCTCGGTTCCAGGAAAACATGACAAAGGCACTTTCACAGTTGAATTGACCACCATCTGGGCTGCAGAATATGTTTCTGAGCCAATCACTTCTGGCCTCGGCTGGCAGGGTGCTTTTTCTATGCATGAGCAATTTATATCTGAACCAATGTCAGAAATTATTTCATTTTGCAGTTCTTGAGCTGAAAATTTTTATTCAATATCTTTTATGCAAAGAAATGCCAAAACAACTACAGTAACAACTAATACTTACATAACTCCTACTTATGTGCCAGAGACTGTTCTAAGAACTTTAAATGCATTTAATCCTCACCAAAATCCTGTAAGATAGTTCAAAGGTAATTGAGCCAATGAAACCTAAGGTTTTAAAAACATGTATTTGGATTAATATCAATACTGGTTCTTCACGATATATATCCAGCCCTAAAGAAAGACTTGGAGGTTTTGGATTGGTTTTAAATTAAGAGCTTGAATAGTGCTCATTCCAATTCAATTCAAGGAAATCTTTCAATATTACTTCCACTTTGCTGCCTGCTAAAAACATCACTTTCCCTCTGTGGGTGAAACTATGTATTCTGAATTGACTTTTTTATGCTTTATTATGGAAAATTTCAAACATACACAAAAGTTGTGAGAATAATATAACGGATGCCCATGTACCCATTACCCAGGTTCAACAAACCATCACTTTTTAATGGCTTTTTCCTCACCCCTCCTCCATATTCCTTGGTGAAGACTTTAACAGGTCCTATGTACAGACACAGTCACTGTGGGACACCTGATTCTGCACCTCCTTCTCGCCACTGCTTCTCTGCTACAAAACAGTTCAATTTTCTCTTTCAGAAATTTCTAGTCCTTCTGTTCTAAGTCTGTTCCCTAGCACAG